>NC_089723.1:15723988-16923988 GCF_035083965.1 Branchiostoma lanceolatum | reverse complement strand
ATGAGAAAGTAAAGTGATTTCATTTCCTTAAATACCCGCCAAGTGCCCTGTCGTTTAAATGTAAAGTTTAAACATTCTGATAAAGAGATTGAATTTTAGACCGGAGCACTGAATTGGTCTCTAATGCTTTATAAGTATGGGGTGGGGGCGTAACTTTGGTCAGCTATTACTTCCTAACCATGAATGAGAAAGTAAAGTGATTTCATTTCCTCAAATACCCGCCAAGTGCCCTATCGTTTGAATGTAAAGTTTGAACATTCTGATAAAGAGATTGAATTTTAGACCGGAGCACTGAATTGGTCTATAATGCTTTATAAATATGGGGTGGGGGGCGTAACTTTGGTCAGCTATTACTTCCTAACCATGAATGAGAAAGTAAAGTGATTTCATTTCCTCAAATACCCGCCAAGTGCCCTATCGTTTGAATGTAAAGTTTGAACATTCTGATAAAGAGATTGAATTTTAGACCGGAGCACTGAATTGGTCTCTAATGCTTTATAAGTATGGGGTGGGGGGCGTAACTTTGGTCAGCTATTACTTCCTAACCATGAATGAGAAAGTAAAGTGATTTCATTTCCTCAAATACCCGCCAAGTGCCCTATCGTTTGAATGTAAAGTTTGAACATTCTGATAAAGAGATTGAATTTTAGACCGGAGCACTGAATTGGTCTCTAATGCTTTATAAGTATGGGGTGGGGGGCGTAACTTTGGTCAGCTATTACTTCCTAACCATGAATGAGAAAGTAAAGTGATTTCATTTCCTCAAATACCCGCCAAGTGCCCTATCGTTTGAATGTAAAGTTTGAACATTCTGATAAAGAGATTGAATTTTAGACCGGAGCACTGAATTGGTCTCTAATGCTTTATAAGTATGGGGTGGGGGGCGTAACTTTGGTCAGCTATTACTCCCTAACCATGAATGAGAAAGTAAAGTGATTTCATTTCCTCAAATACCCGCCAAGTGGCCTATCGTTTGAATGTAAAGTTTGAACATTCTGATAAAGAGATTGAATTTTAGACCGGAGCACTGAATTGGTCTCTAAAGCTTTATAAGTATGGGGTGGGGGGCGTAACTTTGGTCAGCTATTACTTTCTAACCATGAATGAGAAAGTAAAGTGATTTCATTTCCTTAAATACCCGCCAAGTGCCCTGTCGTTTAAATGTAAAGTTTAAACATTCTGATAAAGAGATTGAATTTTAGACCGCAGCACTGAATTGGTCTATAATGCTTTATAAGTATGGGGTGGGGGGCGTAACTTTGGTCAGCTATTACTTCCTAACCATGAATGAGAAAGTAAAGTGATTTCATTTCCTCAAATACCCGCCAAGTGCCCTATCGTTTGAATGTAAAGTTTGAACATTCTGATAAAGAGATTGAATTTTAGACCGGAGCACTGAATTGGTCTCTAATGCTTTATAAGTATGGGGTGGGGGGCGTAACTTTGGTCAGCTATTACTCCCTAACCATGAATGAGAAAGTAAAGTGATATCATTTCCTCAAATACCCGTCAAGTGCCCTATCGTTTGAATGTAAAGGTTGAACATTCTGATAAAGAGATTGAATTTTAGACCGGAGCACTGAATTGGTCTATAATGCTTTATAAGTATGGGGTGGGGGCGTAACTTTGGTCAGCTATTACTTCCTAACCATGAATGAGAAAGTAAAGTGATTTCATTTCCTCAAATACCCGCCAAGTGCAAGTGCCCTATCGTTTGAATGTAAAGTTTAAACATTCTGATAAAGAGATTGAATTTTAGACCGGAGCACTGAATTGGTCTATAATGCTTTATAAGTATGGGGTGGGGGCGTAACTTTGGTCAGCTATTACTTCCTAACCATGAATGAGAAAGTAAAGTGATTTCATTTCCTCAAATACCCGCCAAGTGCCCTATCGTTTGAATGTAAAGTTTGAACATTCTGATAAAGAGATTGAATTTTAGACCGGAGCACTGAATTGGTCTATAATGCTTTATAAGTATGGGGTGGGGGGGGCGTAACTTTGGTCAGCTATTACTCCCTTACCATGAATGAGAAAGTAAAGTGATTTCATTTCCTCAAATACCCGCCAAGTGGCCTATCGTTTGAATGTAAAGTTTGAACATTCTGATAAAGAGATTGAATTTTAGACCGGAGCACTGAATTGGTCTATAATGCTTTATAAGTATGGGGTGGGGGGGGCGTATCTTTGGTCAGCTATTACTCCCTAACCATGAATGAGAAAGTAAAGTGATTTCATTTCCTTAAATACCCGCCAAGTGCCCTATCGTTTGAATGTAAAGTTTAAACATTCTGATAAAGAGATTGAATTTTAGACCGGAGCACTGAATTGGTCTATAATGCTTTATAAGTATGGGGTGGGGGGCGTAACTTTGGTCAGCTATTACTTCCTAACCATGAATGAGAAAGTAAAGTGATTTCATTTCCTCAAATACCCGCCAAGTGCCCTATCGTTTGAATGTAAAGTTTGAACATTCTGATAAAGAGATTGAATTTTAGACCGGAGCACTGAATTGGTCTCTAATGCTTTATAAGTATGGGGTGGGGGGGGGGCGTAACTTTGGTCAGCTATTACTCCCTAACCATGAATGAGAAAGTAAAGTGATTTCATTTCCTTAAATACCCGCCAAGTGCCCTATCGTTTGAATGTAAAGTTTGAACATTCTGATAAAGAGATTGAATTTTAGACCGGAGCACTGAATTGGTCTCTAAAGCTTTATAAGTATGGGGTGGGGGGCGTAACTTTGGTCAGCTATTACTTTCTAACCATGAATGAGAAAGTAAAGTGATTTCATTTCCTTAAATACCCGCCAAGTGCCCTGTCGTTTAAATGTAAAGTTTAAACATTCTGATAAAGAGATTGAATTTTAGACCGGAGCACTGAATTGGTCTCTAATGCTTTATAAGTATGGGGTGGGGGCGTAACTTTGGTCAGCTATTACTTCCTAACCATGAATGAGAAAGTAAAGTGATTTCATTTCCTCAAATACCCGCCAAGTGCCAGTCGTTTAAATGTAAAGTTTGAACATTCTGATAAAGAGATTGAATGTTTAGACCGGAGCACTGAATTGGTCTATAATGCTTTATAAGTATGGGGTGGGGGGGGCGTAACTTTGGTCAGCTATTACTCCCTTACCATGAATGAGAAAGTAAAGTGATTTCATTTCCTCAAATACCCGCCAAGTGGCCTATCGTTTGAATGTAAAGTTTGAACATTCTGATAAAGAGATTGAATTTTAGACCGGAGCACTGAATTGGTCTATAATGCTTTATAAGTATGGGGTGGGGGGCGTAACTTTGGTCAGCTATTACTCCCTAACCATGAATGAGAAAGTAAAGTGATTTCATTTCCTCAAATACCCGCCAAGTGCAAGTGCCCTATCGTTTGAATGTAAAGTTTAAATATTCTGATAAAGAGATTGAATTTTAGGCCGGAGCACTGAATTGGTCTATAATGCTTTTTAAGTATGGGGTGGGGGCGTAACTTTGGTCAGCTATTACTTCCTTACCATGAATGAGAAAGTAAAGTGATTTCATTTCCTCAAATACCCGCCAAGTGCCAGTCGTTTAAATGTAAAGTTTGAACATTCTGATAAAGAGATTGAATTTTAGACCGGAGCACTGAATTGGTCTATAATGCTTTATAAGTATGGGGTGGGGGCGTAACTTTGGTCAGCTATTACTCCCTTACCATGAATGAGAAAGTAAAGTGATTTCATTTCCTCAAATACCCGCCAAGTGGCCTATCGTTTGAATGTAAAGTTTGAACATTCTGATAAAGAGATTGAATTTTAGACCGGAGCACTGAATTGGTCTATAATGCTTTATAAGTATGGGTTCGGGGGCGTAACTTTGGTCAGCTATTACTCCCTAACCATGAATGAGAAAGTAAAGTGATTTCATTTCCTCAAATACCCGCCAAGTGCCCTATCGTTTGAATGTAAAGTTTGAACATTCTGATAAAGAGATTGAATTTTAGACCGGAGCACTGAATTGGTCTATAATGCTTTATAAGTATGGGGTGGGGGGCGTAACTTTGGTCAGCTATTACTTCCTAACCATGAATGAGAAAGTAAAGTGATTTCATTTCCTCAAATACCCGCCAAGTGCCCTATCGTTTGAATGTAAAGTTTGAACATTCTGATAAAGAGATTGAATTTTAGACCGGAGCACTGAATTGGTCTATAATGCTTTATAAATATGGGGTGGGGGGCGTAACTTTGGTCAGCTATTACTTCCTAACCATGAATGAGAAAGTAAAGTGATTTCATTTCCTCAAATACCCGCCAAGTGCCCAATCGTTTGAATGTAAAGTTTGAACATTCTGATTAAGAGATTGAATTTTAGACCGGAGCACTGAATTGGTCTCTAATGCTTTATAAGTATGGGGTGGGGGGCGTAACTTTGGTCAGCTATTACTTCCTAACCATGAATGAGAAAGTAAAGTGATTTCATTTCCTCAAATACCCGCCAAGTGCCCTATCGTTTGAATGTAAAGTTTGAACATTCTGATAAAGAGATTGAATTTTAGACCGGAGCACTGAATTGGTCTCTAATGCTTTATAAGTATGGGGTGGGGGGCGTAACTTTGGTCAGCTATTACTTCCTAACCATGAATGAGAAAGTAAAGTGATTTCATTTCCTCAAATACCCGCCAAGTGCCCTATCGTTTGAATGTAAAGTTTGAACATTCTGATAAAGAGATTGAATTTTAGACCGGAGCACTGAATTGGTCTCTAATGCTTTATAAGTATGGGGTGGGGGGGGGCGTAACTTTGGTCAGCTATTACTCCCTAACCATGAATGAGAAAGTAAAGTGATTTCATTTCCTCAAATACCCGCCAAGTGCCCTATCGTTTGAATGTAAAGTTTGAACATTCTGATAAAGAGATTGAATTTTAGACCGGAGCACTGAATTGGTCTCTAAAGCTTTATAAGTATGGGGTGGGGGGCGTAACTTTGGTCAGCTATTACTTTCTAACCATGAATGAGAAAGTAAAGTGATTTCATTTCCTTAAATACCCGCCAAGTGCCCTGTCGTTTAAATGTAAAGTTTAAACATTCTGATAAAGAGATTGAATTTTAGACCGGAGCACTGAATTGGTCTATAATGCTTTATAAGTATGGGGTGGGGGGCGTAACTTTGGTCAGCTATTACTTCCTAACCATGAATGAGAAAGTAAAGTGATTTCATTTCCTCAAATACCCGCCAAGTGCCCTATCGTTTGAATGTAAAGTTTGAACATTCTGATAAAGAGATTGAATTTTAGACCGGAGCACTGAATTGGTCTCTAATGCTTTATAAGTATGGGGTGGGGGGCGTAACTTTGGTCAGCTATTACTCCCTAACCATGAATGAGAAAGTAAAGTGATATCATTTCCTCAAATACCCGCCAAGTGCCCTATCGTTTGAATGTAAAGGTTGAACATTCTGATAAAGAGATTGAATTTTAGACCGGAGCACTGAATTGGTCTATAATGCTTTATAAGTATGGGGTGGGGGCGTAACTTTGGTCAGCTATTACTTCCTAACCATGAATGAGAAAGTAAAGCGATTTCATTTCCTCAAATACCCGCCAAGTGCCCTATCGTTTGAATGTAAAGTTTGAACATTCTGATAAAGAGATTGAATTTTAGACCGGAGCACTGAATTGGTCTATAATGCTTTATAAGTATGGGGTGGGGGCGTAACTTTGGTCAGCTATTACTCCCTTACCATGAATGAGAAAGTAAAGTGATTTCATTTCCTCAAATACCCGCCAAGTGGCCTATCGTTTGAATGTAAAGTTTGAACATTCTGATAAAGAGATTGAATTTTAGACCGGAGCACTGAATTGGTCTATAATGCTTTATAAGTATGGGGTGGGGGGGGCGTATCTTTGGTCAGCTATTACTCCCTAACCATGAATGAGAAAGTAAAGTGATTTCATTTCCTTAAATACCCGCCAAGTGCCCTATCGTTTGAATGTAAAGTTTGAACATTCTGATAAAGAGATTGAATTTTAGACCGGAGCACTGAATTGGTCTCTAATGCTTTATAAGTATGGGGTGGGGGGGGCGTAACTTTGGTCAGCTATTACTCCCTAACCATGAATGAGAAAGTAAAGTGATTTCATTTCCTCAAATACCCGCCAAGTGCCCTATCGT
The DNA here is from genome assembly GCF_035083965.1 of Branchiostoma lanceolatum. Lineage (NCBI taxonomy): Eukaryota > Metazoa > Chordata > Leptocardii > Amphioxiformes > Branchiostomatidae > Branchiostoma > Branchiostoma lanceolatum. Next base: position 16,917,842 of record NC_089723.1, on the reverse strand, counting down.
TTGAATGTAAAGTTTAAACATTCTGATAAAGAGATTGAATTTTAGACCGGAGCACTGAATTGGTCTCTAAAGCTTTATAAGTATGGGGTGGGGGGCGTAACTTTGGTCAGCTATTACTTTCTAACCATGAATGAGAAAGTAAAGTGATTTCATTTCCTTAAATACCCGCCAAGTGCCCTGTCGTTTAAATGTAAAGTTTAAACATTCTGATAAAGAGATTGAATTTTAGACCGGAGCACTGAATTGGTCTCTAATGCTTTATAAGTATGGGGTGGGGGCGTAACTTTGGTCAGCTATTACTTCCTAACCATGAATGAGAAAGTAAAGTGATTTCATTTCCTCAAATACCCGCCAAGTGCCAGTCGTTTAAATGTAAAGTTTGAACATTCTGATAAAGAGATTGAATGTTTAGACCGGAGCACTGAATTGGTCTATAATGCTTTATAAGTATGGGGTGGGGGGGGGCGTAACTTTGGTCAGCTATTACTCCCTTACCATGAATGAGAAAGTAAAGTGATTTCATTTCCTCAAATACCCGCCAAGTGGCCTATCGTTTGAATGTAAAGTTTGAACATTCTGATAAAGAGATTGAATTTTAGACCGGAGCACTGAATTGGTCTATAATGCTTTATAAGTATGGGGTGGGGGGCGTAACTTTGGTCAGCTATTACTCCCTAACCATGAATGAGAAAGTAAAGTGATTTCATTTCCTCAAATACCCGCCAAGTGCAAGTGCCCTATCGTTTGAATGTAAAGTTTAAATATTCTGATAAAGAGATTGAATTTTAGGCCGGAGCACTGAATTGGTCTATAATGCTTTTTAAGTATGGGGTGGGGGCGTAACTTTGGTCAGCTATTACTTCCTTACCATGAATGAGAAAGTAAAGTGATTTCATTTCCTCAAATACCCGCCAAGTGCCAGTCGTTTAAATGTAAAGTTTGAACATTCTGATAAAGAGATTGAATTTTAGACCGGAGCACTGAATTGGTCTATAATGCTTTATAAGTATGGGGTGGGGGGGGGCGTAACTTTGGTCAGCTATTACTCCCTTACCATGAATGAGAAAGTAAAGTGATTTCATTTCCTCAAATACCCGCCAAGTGGCCTATCGTTTGAATGTTAAGTTTGAACATTCTGATAAAGAGATTGAATTTTAGACCGGAGCACTGAATTGGTCTATAATGCTTTATAAGTATGGGTTGGGGGGCGTAACTTTGGTCAGCTATTACTCCCTAACCATGAATGAGAAAGTAAAGTGATTTCATTTCCTCAAATACCCGCCAAGTGCCCTATCGTTTGAATGTAAAGTTTGAACATTCTGATAAAGAGATTGAATTTTAGACCGGAGCACTGAATTGGTCTATAATGCTTTATAAGTATGGGGTGGGGGGCGTATCTTTGGTCAGCTATTACTTCCTAACCATGAATGAGAAAGTAAAGTGATTTCATTTCCTCAAATACCCGCCAAGTGCCCTATCGTTTGAATGTAAAGTTTGAACATTCTGATAAAGAGATTGAATTTTAGACCGGAGCACTGAATTGGTCTATAATGCTTTATAAATATGGGGTGGCGGGCGTAACTTTGGTCAGCTATTACTTCCTAACCATGAATGAGAAAGTAAAGTGATTTCATTTCCTCAAATACCCGCCAAGTGCCCTATCGTTTGAATGTAAAGTTTGAACATTCTGATAAAGAGATTGAATTTTAGACCGGAGCACTGAATTGGTCTATAATGCTTTATAAGTATGGGGTGGGGGGCGTAACTTTGGTCAGCTATTACTTCCTAACCATGAATGAGAAAGTAAAGTGATTTCATTTCCTCAAATACCCGCCAAGTGCCCTATCGTTTGAATGTAAAGTTTGAACATTCTGATAAAGAGATTGAATTTTAGACCGGAGCACTGAATTGGTCTCTAATGCTTTATAAGTATGGGGTGGGGGGCGTAACTTTGGTCAGCTATTACTTCCTAACCATGAATGAGAAAGTAAAGTGATTTCATTTCCTCAAATACCCGCCAAGTGCCCTATCGTTTGAATGTAAAGTTTGAACATTCTGATAAAGAGATTGAATTTTAGACCGGAGCACTGAATTGGTCTCTAATGCTTTATAAGTATGGGGTGGGGGGGGGCGTAACTTTGGTCAGCTATTACTTCCTAACCATGAATGAGAAAGTAAAGTGATTTCATTTCCTCAAATACCCGCCAAGTGCCCTATCGTTTGAATGTAAAGTTTGAACATTCTGATAAAGAGATTGAATTTTAGACCGGAGCACTGAATTGGTCTCTAAAGCTTTATAAGTATGGGGTGGGGGGCGTAACTTTGGTCAGCTATTACTTTCTAACCATGAATGAGAAAGTAAAGTGATTTCATTTCCTTAAATACCCGCCAAGTGCCCTGTCGTTTAAATGTAAAGTTTAAACATTCTGATAAAGAGATTGAATTTTAGACCGGAGCACTGAATTGGTCTCTAATGCTTTATAAGTATGGGGTGGGGGGCGTAACTTTGGTCAGCTATTACTTCCTAACCATGAATGAGAAAGTAAAGTGATTTCATTTCCTCAAATACCCGCCAAGTGCCCTATCGTTTGAATGTAAAGTTTGAACATTCTGATAAAGAGATTGAATTTTAGACCGGAGCACTGAATTGGTCTCTAATGCTTTATAAGTATGGGGTGGGGGGCGTAACTTTGGTCAGCTATTACTCCCTAACCATGAATGCGAAAGTAAAGTGATTTCATTTCCTCAAATACCCGTCAAGTGCCCTATCGTTTGAATGTAAAGGTTGAACATTCTGATAAAGAGATTGAATTTTAGACCGGAGCACTGAATTGGTCTATAATGCTTTATAAGTATGGGGTGGGGGCGTAACTTTGGTCAGCTATTACTTCCTAACCATGAATGAGAAAGTAAAGTGATTTCATTTCCTCAAATACCCGCCAAGTGCAAGTGCCCTATCGTTTGAATGTAAAGTTTAAACATTCTGATAAAGAGATTGAATTTTAGACCGGAGCACTGAATTGGTCTATAATGCTTTATAAGTATGGGGTGGGGGCGTAACTTTGGTCAGCTATTACTTCCTAACCATGAATGAGAAAGTAAAGTGATTTCATTTCCTCAAATACCCGCCAAGTGCCCTATCGTTTGAATGTAAAGTTTGAACATTCTGATAAAGAGATTGAATTTTAGACCGGAGCACTGAATTGGTCTCTAATGCTTTATAAGTATGGGGTGGGGGGGGGCGTAACTTTGGTCAGCTATTACTCCCTTACCATGAATGAGAAAGTAAAGTGATTTCATTTCCTCAAATACCCGCCAAGTGGCCTATCGTTTGAATGTAAAGTTTGAACATTCTGATAAAGAGATTGAATTTTAGACCGGAGCACTGAATTGGTCTATAATGCTTTATAAGTATGGGGTGGGGGGGGGGGCGTATCTTTGGTCAGCTATTACTCCCTTACCATGAATGAGAAAGTAAAGTGATTTCATTTCCTCAAATACCCGCCAAGTGGCCTATCGTTTGAATGTAAAGTTTGAACATTCTGATAAAGAGATTGAATTTTAGACCGGAGCACTGAATTGGTCTATAATGCTTTATAAGTATGGGGTGGGGGGCGTAACTTTGGTCAGCTATTACTCCCTAACCATGAATGAGAAAGTAAAGTGATTTCATTTCCTCAAATACCCGCCAAGTGCCCTATCGTTTGAATGTAAAGTTTGAACATTCTGATAAAGAGATTGAATTTTAGACCGGAGCACTGAATTGGTCTATAATGCTTTATAAGTATGGGGTGGGGGGGGGGCGTAACTTTGGTCAGCTATTACTTCCTAACCATGAATGAGAAAGTAAAGTGATTTCATTTCCTCAAATACCCGCCAAGTGCCCTATCGTTTGAATGTAAAGTTTGAACATTCTGATAAAGAGATTGAATTTTAGACCGGAGCACTGAATTGGTCTATAATGCTTTATAAATATGGGGTGGGGGGCGTAACTTTGGTCAGCTATTACTTCCTAACCATGAATGAGAAAGTAAAGTGATTTCATTTCCTCAAATACCCGCCAAGTGCCCTATCGTTTGAATGTAAAGTTTGAACATTCTGATAAAGAGATTGAATTTTAGACCGGAGCACTGAATTGGTCTATAATGCTTTATAAGTATGGGGTGGGGGGCGTAACTTTGGTCAGCTATTACTTCCTAACCATGAATGAGAAAGTAAAGTGATTTCATTTCCTCAAATACCCGCCAAGTGCCCTATCGTTTGAATGTAAAGTTTGAACATTCTGATAAAGAGATTGAATTTTAGACCGGAGCACTGAATTGGTCTATAATGCTTTATAAGTATGGGGTGGGGGGCGTAACTTTGGTCAGCTATTACTTCCTAACCATGAATGAGAAAGTAAAGTGATTTCATTTCCTCAAATACCCGCCAAGTGCCCTATCGTTTGAATGTAAAGTTTGAACATTCTGATAAAGAGATTGAATTTTAGACCGGAGCACTGAATTGGTCTCTAATGCTTTATAAGTATGGGGTGGGGGGGGGGGCGTAACTTTGGTCAGCTATTACTTCCTAACCATGAATGAGAAAGTAAAGTGATTTCATTTCCTCAAATACCCGCCAAGTGCCCTATCGTTTGAATGTAAAGTTTGAACATTCTGATAAAGAGATTGAATTTTAGACCGGAGCACTGAATTGGTCTCTAAAGCTTTATAAGTATGGGGTGGGGGGCGTAACTTTGGTCAGCTATTACTTTCTAACCATGAATGAGAAAGTAAAGTGATTTCATTTCCTTAAATACCCGCCAAGTGCCCTGTCGTTTAAATGTAAAGTTTAAACATTCTGATAAAGAGATTGAATTTTAGACCGGAGCACTGAATTGGTCTATAATGCTTTATAAGTATGGGGTGGGGGGCGTAACTTTGGTCAGCTATTACTTCCTAACCATGAATGAGAAAGTAAAGTGATTTCATTTCCTCAAATACCCGCCAAGTGCCCTATCGTTTGAATGTAAAGTTTGAACATTCTGATAAAGAGATTGAATTTTAGACCGGAGCACTGAATTGGTCTCTAATGCTTTATAAGTATGGGGTGGGGGGCGTAACTTTGGTCAGCTATTACTCCCTAACCATGAATGAGAAAGTAAAGTGATTTCATTTCCTCAAATACCCGTCAAGTGCCCTATCGTTTGAATGTAAAGGTTGAACATTCTGATAAAGAGATTGAATTTTAGACCGGAGCACTGAATTGGTCTATAATGCTTTATAAGTATGGGGTGGGGGCGTAACTTTGGTCAGCTATTACTTCCTAACCATGAATGAGAAAGTAAAGTGATTTCATTTCCTCAAATACCCGCCAAGTGCAAGTGCCCTATCGTTTGAATGTAAAGTTTAAACATTCTGATAAAGAGATTGAATTTTAGACCGGAGCACTGAATTGGTCTATAATGCTTTATAAGTATGGGGTGGGGGCGTAACTTTGGTCAGCTATTACTTCCTAACCATGAATGAGAAAGTAAAGTGATTTCATTTCCTCAAATACCCGCCAAGTGCCCTATCGTTTGAATGTAAAGTTTGAACATTCTGATAAAGAGATTGAATTTTAGACCGGAGCACTGAATTGGTCTATAATGCTTTATAAGTATGGGGTGGGGGCGTAACTTTGGTCAGCTATTACTCCCTTACCATGAATGAGAAAGTAAAGTGATTTCATTTCCTCAAATACCCGCCAAGTGGCCTATCGTTTGAATGTAAAGTTTGAACATTCTGATAAAGAGATTGAATTTTAGACCGGAGCACTGAATTGGTCTATAATGCTTTATAAGTATGGGGTGGGGGGGGGGCGTATCTTTGGTCAGCTATTACTCCCTAACCATGAATGAGAAAGTAAAGTGATTTCATTTCCTTAAATACCCGCCAAGTGCCCTATCGTTTGAATGTAAAGTTTAAACATTCTGATAATGAGATTGAATTTTAGGCCGGAGCACTGAATTGGTCTATAATGCTTTTTAAGTATGGGGTGGGGGCGTAACTTTGGTCAGCTATTACTTCCTTACCATGAATGAGAAAGTAAAGTGATTTCATTTCCTCAAATACCCGCCAAGTGCCAGTCGTTTAAATGTAAAGTTTGAACATTCTGATAAAGAGATTGAATTTTAGACCGGAGCACTGAATTGGTCTATAATGCTTTATAAGTATGGGGTGGGGGGGGCGTAACTTTGGTCAGCTATTACTCCCTTACCATGAATGAGAAAGTAAAGTGATTTCATTTCCTCAAATACCCGCCAAGTGGCCTATCGTTTGAATGTAAAGTTTGAACATTCTGATAAAGAGATTGAATTTTAGACCGGAGCACTGAATTGGTCTATAATGCTTTATTAGTATGGGTTGGGGGGCGTAACTTTGGTCAGCTATTACTCCCTAACCATGAATGAGAAAGTAAAGTGATTTCATTTCCTCAAATACCCGCCAAGTGCCCTATCGTTTGAATGTAAAGTTTGAACATTCTGATAAAGAGATTGAATTTTAGACCGGAGCACTGAATTGGTCTATAATGCTTTATAAGTATGGGGTGGGGGGCGTAACTTTGGTCAGCTATTACTTCCTAACCATGAATGAGAAAGTAAAGTGATTTCATTTCCTCAAATACCCGCCAAGTGCCCTATCGTTTGAATGTAAAGTTTGAACATTCTGATAAAGAGATTGAATTTTAGACCGGAGCACTGAATTGGTCTCTAAAGCTTTATAAGTATGGGGTGGGGGGCGTAACTTTGGTCAGCTATTACTTTCTAACCATGAATGAGAAAGTAAAGTGATTTCATTTCCTTAAATACCCGCCAAGTGCCCTGTCGTTTAAATGTAAAGTTTAAACATTCTGATAAAGAGATTGAATTTTAGACCGGAGCACTGAATTGGTCTATAATGCTTTATAAGTATGGGGTGGGGGGCGTAACTTTGGTCAGCTATTACTCCCTAACCATGAATGAGAAAGTAAAGTGATTTCATTTCCTTAAATACCCGCCAAGTGCCCTATCGTTTGAATGTAAAGTTTAAACATTCTGATAAAGAGATTGAATTTTAGACCGGAGCACTGAATTGGTCTATAATGCTTTATAAGTATGGGGTGGGGGCGTAACTTTGGTCAGCTATTACTTCCTAACCATGAATGAGAAAGTAAAGTGATTTCATTTCCTCAAATACCCGCCAAGTGCCCTATCGTTTGAATGTAAAGTTTGAACATTCTGATAAAGAGATTGAATTTTAGACCGGAGCACTGAATTGGTCTATAATGCTTTATAAGTATGGGGTGGGGGGGGCGTAACTTTGGTCAGCTATTACTCCCTTACCATGAATGAGAAAGTAAAGTGATTTCATTTCCTCAAATACCCGCCAAGTGGCCTATCGTTTGAATGTAAAGTTTGAACATTCTGATAAAGAGATTGAATTTTAGACCGGAGCACTGAATTGGTCTATAATGCTTTATAAGTATGGGGTGGGGGGGGGGGCGTATCTTTGGTCAGCTATTACTCCCTAACCATGAATGAGAAAGTAAAGTGATTTCATTTCCTTAAATACCCGCCAAGTGCCCTATCGTTTGAATGTAAAGTTTAAACATTCTGATAAAGAGATTGAATTTTAGGCCGGAGCACTGAATTGGTCTATAATGCTTTTTAAGTATGGGGTGGGGGCGTAACTTTGGTCAGCTATTACTTCCTTACCATGAATGAGAAAGTAAAGTGATTTCATTTCCTCAAATACCCGCCAAGTGCCAGTCGTTTAAATGTAAAGTTTGAACATTCTGATAAAGAGATTGAATTTTAGACCGGAGCACTGAATTGGTCTATAATGCTTTATAAGTATGGGGTGGGGGGGGCGTAACTTTGGTCAGCTATTACTCCCTTACCATGAATGAGAAAGTAAAGTGATTTCATTTCCTCAAATACCCGCCAAGTGGCCTATCGTTTGAATGTAAAGTTTGAACATTCTGATAAAGAGATTGAATTTTAGACCGGAGCACTGAATTGGTCTATAATGCTTTATAAGTATGGGTTGGGGGGCGTTACTTTGGTCAGCTATTACTCCCTAACCATGAATGAGAAAGTAAAGTGATTTCATTTCCTCAAATACCCGCCAAGTGCCCTATCGTTTGAATGTAAAGTTTGAACATTCTGATAAAGAGATTGAATTTTAGACCGGAGCACTGAATCGGTCTATAATGCTTTATAAGTATGGGGTGGGGGGCGTAACTTTGGTCAGCTATTACTTCCTAACCATGAATGAGAAAGTAAAGTGATTTCATTTCCTCAAATACCCGCCAAGTGCCCTATCGTTTGAATGTAAAGTTTGAACATTCTGATAAAGAGATTGAATTTTAGACCGGAGCACTGAATTGGTCTCTAAAGCTTTATAAGTATGGGGTGGGGGGCGTAACTTTGGTCAGCTATTACTTTCTAACCATGAATGAGAAAGTAAAGTGATTTCATTTCCTTAAATACCCGCCAAGTGCCCTGTCGTTTAAATGTAAAGTTTAAACATTCTGATAAAGAGATTGAATTTTAGACCGGAGCACTGAATTGGTCTATAATGCTTTATAAGTATGGGGTGGGGGGCGTAACTTTGGTCAGCTATTACTCCCTAACCATGAATGAGAAAGTAAAGTGATTTCATTTCCTTAAATACCCGCCAAGTGCCCTATCGTTTGAATGTAAAGTTTAAACATTCTGATAAAGAGATTGAATTTTAGACCGGAGCACTGAATTGGTCTCTAATGCTTTATAAGTATGGGGTGGGGGGCGTAACTTTGGTCAGCTATTACTTCCTAAGCATGAATGAGAAAGTAAAGTGATTTCATTTCCTCAAATACCCGCCAAGTGCCCTATCGTTTGAATGTTAAGTTTGAACATTCTGATAAAGAGATTGAATTTTAGACCGGAGCACTGAATTGGTCTCTAATACTTTAGAAGTATGGGGTGGGGGGCGTAACTTTGGTCAGCTATTACTTCCTAACCATGAATTAGAAAGTAAAGTGATTTCATTTCCTCAAATACCCGCCAAGTGCCCTATCGTTTGAATGTAAAGTTTGAACATTCTGATAAAGAGATTGAATTTTAGACCGGAGCACTGAATTGGTCTCTAATGCTTTATAAGTATGGGGTGGGGGGCGTAACTTTGGTCAGCTATTACTTCCTAACCATGAATGAGAAAGTAAAGTGATTTCATTTCCTCAAATACCCGCCAAGTGCCCTATCGTTTGAATGTAAAGTTTGAACATTCTGATAAAGAGATTGAATTTTAGACCGGAGCACTGAATTGGTCTATAATGCTTTATAAGTATGGGGTGGGGGGCGTAACTTTGGTCAGCTATTACTTCCTAACCATGAATGAGAAAGTAAAGTGATTTCATTTCCTCAAATACCCACCAAGTGCCCTATTGTTTGAATGTAAAATTTGAACATTCTGATAAAGAGATTGAATTTTAGACCGGAGCACTGAATTGGTCTATAATGCTTTATAAGTATGGTGTGGGGGGCGTAACTTTGGTCAGCTATTACTTCCTAAGCATGAATGAGAAAGTAAAGTGATTTCATTTCCTCAAATACCCGCCAAGTGCCCTATCGTTTGAATGTTAAGTTTGAACATTCTGATAAAGAGATTGAATTTTAGACCGGAGCACTGAATTGGTCTCTAATGCTTTAGAAGTATGGGGTGGGGGGCGTAACTTTGGTCAGCTATTACTTCCTAACCATGAATTAGAAAGTAAAGTGATTTCATTTCCTCAAATACCCGCCAAGTGCCCTATCGTTTGAATGTAAAGTTTGAACATTCTGATAAAGAGATTGAATTTTAGACCGGAGCACTGAATTGGTCTCTAATGCTTTATAAGTATGGGGTGGGGGGCGTCACTTTGGTCAGCTATTACTTCCTAACCATGAATGAGAAAGTAAAGTGATTTCATTTCCTCAAATACCCGCCAAGTGCCCTATCGTTTGAATGTAAAGTTTGAACATTCTGATAAAGAGATTGAATTTTAGACCGGAGCACTGAATTGGTCTCTAATGCTTTATAAGTATGGGGTGGGGGGCGTAACTTTGGTCAGCTATTACTTCCTAACCATGAATGAGAAAGTAAAGTGATTTCATTTCCTCAAATACCCACCAAGTGCCCTATTGTTTGAATGTAAAATTTGAACATTCTGATAAAGAGATTGAATTTTAGACCGGAGCACTGAATTGGTCTATAATGCTTTATAAGTATGGTGTGGGGGGCGTAACTTTGGTCAGCTATTACTTCCTAACCATGAATGAGAAAGTAAAGTGATTTCATTTCCTCAAATACCCGCCAAGTGCCCTATCGTTTGAATGTAAAGTTTGAACATTCTGATAAAGAGATTGAATTTTAGACCGGAGCACTGAATTGGTCTCTAATGCTTTATAAGTATGGTGTGGGGGGCGTAACTTTGGTCAGCTATTACTTCCTAACCATGAATGAGAAAGTAAAGTGATTTCATTTCCTCAAATACCCGCCAAGTGCCCTATCGTTTGAATGTAAAGTTTGAACATTCTGATAAAGAGATTGAATTTTAGACCAGAGCACTGAATTGGTCTCTAATGCTTTATAAGTATGGGGTGGGGGGCGTCACTTTGGTCAGCTATTACTTCCTAACCATGAATGAGAAAGTAAAGTGATTTCATTTCCTCAAATACCCGCCAAGTGCCCTATCGTTTGAATGTAAAGTTTGAACATTCTGATAAAGAGATTGAATTTTAGACCGGAGCACTGAATTGGTCTATAATGCTTTATAAGTATGGGGTGGGGGGCGTAACTTTGGTCAGCTATTACTTCCTAACCATGAATGAGAAAGTAAAGTGATTTCATTTCCTCAAATACCCACCAAGTGCCCTATTGTTTGAATGTAAAATTTGAACATTCTGATAAAGAGATTGAATTTTAGACCGGAGCACTGAATTGGTCTATAATGCTTTATAAGTATGGTGTGGGGGGCGTAACTTTGGTCAGCTATTACTTCCTAACCATGAATGAGAAAGTAAAGTGATTTCATTTCCTCAAATACCCGCCAAGTGCCCTATCGTTTGAATGTAAAGTTTAAACATTCTGATAAAGTGATTGAATTTTAGACCGGAGCACTGAATTGGTCTATAATGCTTTATAAGTATGGGGTGGGGGGGCGTAACTTTGGTCAGCTATTACTTCCTAACCATGAATGAGAAAGTAAAGTGATTTCATTTCCTCAAATACCCGCCAAGTGCCCTATCGTTTGAATGTAAAGTTTGAACATTCTGATAAAGAGATTGAATTTTAGACCGGAGCACTGAATTGGTCTATAATGCTTTATAAGTATGGGGTGGGGGGCGTAACTTTGGTCAGCTATTACTTCCTAACCATGAATGAGAAAGTAAAGTGATTTCATTTCCTCAAATACCCGCCAAGTGCCCTATCGTTTGAATGTAAAGTTTGAACATTCTGATAAAGAGATTGAATTTTAGACCGGAGCACTGAATTGGTCTATAATGCTTTATAAGTATGGGGTGGGGGGCGTAACTTTGGTCAGCTATTACTCCCTAACCATGAATGAGAAAGTAAAGTGATTTCATTTCCTCAAATACCCGCCAAGTGCCCTATCGTTTGAATGTAAAGTTTAAACATTCTGATAAAGAGATTGAATTTTAGACCGGAGCACTGAATTGGTCTCTAATGCTTTATAAGTATGGGGTGGTGGGCGTAACTTTGGTCAGCTATTACTTCCTAACCATGAATGAGAAAGTAAAGTGATTTCATTTCCTCAAATACCCGCCAAGTGCCCTATCGTTTGAATGTAAAGTTTGAACATTCTGATAAAGAGATTGAATTTTAGACCGGAGCACTGAATTGGTCTATAATGCTTTATAAGTATGGGGTGGGGGGCGTAACTTTGGTCAGCTATTACTCCCTTACCATGAATGAGAAAGTAAAGTGATTTCATTTCCTCAAATACCCGCCAAGTGCCCTATCGTTTGAATGTAAAGTTTGAACATTCTGATAAAGAGATTGAATTTTAGACCGGAGCACTGAATTGGTCTATAATGCTTTATAAGTATGGGGTGGGGGGCGTAACTTTGGTCAGCTATTACTCCCTAACCATGAATGAGAAAGTAAAGTGATTTCATTTCCTCAAATACCCGCCAAGTGCCCTATCGTTTGAATGTAAAGTTTAAACATTCTGATAAAGAGATTGAATTTTAGACCGGAGCACTGAATTGGTCTATAATGCTTTATAAGTATGGGGTGGGGGGCGTAACTTTGGTCAGCTATTACTTCCTAACCATGAATGAGAAAGTAAAGTGATTTCATTTCCTCAAATACCCGCCAAGTGCCCTATCGTTTGAATGTAAAGTTTGAACATTCTGATAAAGAGATTGAATTTTAGACCGGAGCACTGAATTGGTCTATAATGCTTTATAAGTATGGGGTGGGGGGGGGGCGTAACTTTGGTCAGCTATTACTCCCTAACCATGAATGAGAAAGTAAAGTGATTTCATTTCCTCAAATACCCGCCAAGTGCCCTATCGTTTGAATGTAAAGTTTAAACATTCTGATAAAGAGATTGAATTTTAGACCGGAGCACTGAATTGGTCTCTAATGCTTTATAAGTATGGGGTGGTGGGCGTAACTTTGGTCAGCTATTACTTCCTAACCATGAATGAGAAAGTAAAGTGATTTCATTTCCTCAAATACCCGCCAAGTGCCCTATCGTTTGAATGTAAAGTTTGAACATTCTGATAAAGAGATTGAATTTTAGACCGGAGCACTGAATTGGTCTATAATGCTTTATAAGTATGGGGTGGGGGGCGTAACTTTGGTCAGCTATTACTCCCTTACCATGAATGAGAAAGTAAAGTGATTTCATTTCCTCAAATACCCGTCAAGTGCCCTATCGTTTGAATGTAAAGTTTGAACATTCTGATAAAGAGATTGAATTTTAGACCGGAGCACTGAATTGGTCTATAATGCTTTATAAGTATGGGGTGGGGGCGTAACTTTGGTCAGCTATTACTTCCTAACCATGAATGAGAAAGTAAAGTGATTTCATTTCCTCAAATAACCGCCAAGTGCAAGTGCCCTATCGTTTGAATGTAAAGTTTAAACATTCTGATAAAGAGATTGAATTTTAGACCGGAGCACTGAATTGGTCTCTAATGCTTTATAAGTATGGGGTGGTGGGCGTAACTTTGGTCAGCTATTACTTCCTAACCATGAATGAGAAAGTAAAGTGATTTCATTTCCTCAAATATCCACCAAGTGCCCTATTGTTTGAATGTAAAATTTGAACATTCTGATAAAGAGATTGAATTTTAGACCGGAGCACTGAATTGGTCTATAATGCTTTATAAGTATGGTGTGGGGGGCGTAACTTTGGTCAGCTATTACTTCCTAACCATGAATGAGAAAGTAAAGTGATTTCATTTCCTCAAATACCCGCCAAGTGCCCTATCGTTTGAATGTAAAGTTTGAACATTCTGATAAAGAGATTGAATTTTAGACCGGAGCACTGAATTGGTCTATAATGCTTTATAAGTATGGTGTGGGGGGCGTAACTTTGGTCAGCTATTACTTCCTAACCATGAATGAGAAAGTAAAGTGATTTCATTTCCTCAAATACCCGCCAAGTGCCCTATCGTTTGAATGTAAAGTTTGAACATTCTGATAAAGAGATTGAATTTTAGACCAGAGCACTGAATTGGTCTATAATGCTTTATAAGTATGGGGTGGGGGGCGTCACTTTGGTCAGCTATTACTTCCTAACCATGAATGAGAAAGTAAAGTGATTTCATTTCCTCAAATACCCGCCAAGTGCCCTATCGTTTGAATGTAAAGTTTGAACATTCTGATAAAGAGATTGAATTTTAGACCGGAGCACTGAATTGGTCTATAATGCTTTATAAGTATGGGGTGGGGGGCGTAACTTTGGTCAGCTATTACTTCCTAACCATGAATGAGAAAGTAAAGTGATTTCATTTCCTCAAATACCCGCCAAGTGCCCTATTGTTTTAATGTAAAATTTGAACATTCTGATAAAGAGATTGAATTTTAGACCGGAGCACTGAATTGGTCTCTAATGCTTTATAAGTATGGTGTGGGGGGCGTAACTTTGGTCAGCTATTACTTCCTAACCATGAATGAGAAAGTAAAGTGATTTCATTTCCTCAAATACCCGCCAAGTGCCCTATCGTTTGAATGTAAAGTTTAAACATTCTGATAAAGTGATTGAATTTTAGACCGGAGCACTGAATTGGTCTATAATGCTTTATAAGTATGGGGTGGGGGGGCGTAACTTTGGTCAGCTATTACTTCCTAACCATGAATGAGAAAGTAAAGTGATTTCATTTCCTCAAATACCCGCCAAGTGCCCTATCGTTTGAATGTAAAGTTTGAACATTCTGATAAAGAGATTGAATTTTAGACCGGAGCACTGAATTGGTCTCTAATGCTTTATAAGTATGGGGTGGGGGGCGTAACTTTGGTCAGCTATTACTTCCTAACCATGAATGAGAAAGTAAAGTGATTTCATTTCCTCAAATACCCGCCAAGTGCCCTATCGTTTGAATGTAAAGTTTGAACATTCTGATAAAGAGATTGAATTTTAGACCGGAGCACTGAATTGGTCTATAATGCTTTATAAGTATGGGGTGGGGGGCGTAACTTTGGTCAGCTATTACTCCCTAACCATGAATGAGAAAGTAAAGTGATTTCATTTCCTCAAATACCCGCCAAGTGCCCTATCGTTTGAATGTAAAGTTTAAACATTCTGATAAAGAGATTGAATTTTAGACCGGAGCACTGAATTGGTCTCTAATGCTTTATAAGTATGGGGTGGTGGGCGTAACTTTGGTCAGCTATTACTTCCTAACCATGAATGAGAAAGTAAAGTGATTTCATTTCCTCAAATACCCGCCAAGTGCCCTATCGTTTGAATGTAAAGTTTGAACATTCTGATAAAGAGATTGAATTTTAGACCGGAGCACTGAATTGGTCTATAATGCTTTATAAGTATGGGGTGGGGGGCGTAACTTTGGTCAGCTATTACTCCCTTACCATGAATGAGAAAGTAAAGTGATTTCATTTCCTCAAATACCCGCCAAGTGCCCTATCGTTTGAATGTAAAGTTTGAACATTCTGATAAAGAGATTGAATTTTAGACCGGAGCACTGAATTGGTCTCTAATGCTTTATAAGTATGGGGTGGGGGGCGTAACTTTGGTCAGCTATTACTCCCTAACCATGAATGAGAAAGTAAAGTGATTTCATTTCCTCAAATACCCGCCAAGTGCCCTATCGTTTGAATGTAAAGTTTAAACATTCTGATAAAGAGATTGAATTTTAGACCGGAGCACTGAATTGGTCTATAATGCTTTATAAGTATGGGGTGGGGGGCGTAACTTTGGTCAGCTATTACTTCCTAACCATGAATGAGAAAGTAAAGTGATTTCATTTCCTCAAATACCTGACAAGTGCCCTATCGTTTGAATGTAAAGTTTGAACATTCTGATAAAGAGATTGAATTTTAGACCGGAGCACTGAATTGGTCTATAATGCTTTATAAGTATGGGGGGGGGGGGGGCGTAACTTTGGTCAGCTATTACTCCCTAACCATGAATGAGAAAGTAAAGTGATTTCATTTCCTCAAATACCCGCCAAGTGCCCTATCGTTTGAATGTAAAGTTTAAACATTCTGATAAAGAGATTGAATTTTAGACCGGAGCACTGAATTGGTCTCTAATGCTTTATAAGTATGGGGTGGTGGGCGTAACTTTGGTCAGCTATTACTTCCTAACCATGAATGAGAAAGTAAAGTGATTTCATTTCCTCAAATACCCGCCAAGTGCCCTATCGTTTGAATGTAAAGTTTGAACATTCTGATAAAGAGATTGAATTTTAGACCGGAGCACTGAATTGGTCTATAATGCTTTATAAATATGGGGTGGGGGGCGTAACTTTGGTCAGCTATTACTCCCTTACCATGAATGAGAAAGTAAAGTGATTTCATTTCCTCAAATACCCGTCAAGTGCCCTATCGTTTGAATGTAAAGGTTGAACATTCTGATAAAGAGATTGAATTTTAGACCGGAGCACTGAATTGGTCTATAATGCTTTATAAGTATGGGGTGGGGGCGTAACTTTGGTCAGCTATTACTTCCTAACCATGAATGAGAAAGTAAAGTGATTTCATTTCCTCAAATAACCGCCAAGTGCAAGTGCCCTATCGTTTGAATGTAAAGTTTAAACATTCTGATAAAGAGATTGAATTTTAGACCGGAGCACTGAATTGGTCTCTAATGCTTTATAAGTATGGGTTGGGGGGCGTAACTTTGGTCAGCTATTACTCCCTAACCATGAATGAGAAAGTAAAGTGATTTCATTTCCTCAAATTCCCGCCAAGTGCCCTATCGTTTGAATGTAAAGTTTGAACATTCTGATAAAGAGATTGAATTTTAGACCGGAGCACTGAATTGGTCTATAATGCTTTATAAGTATGGGGTGGGGGGCGTAACTTTGGTCAGCTATTACTCCCTAACCATGAATGAGAAAGTAAAGTGATTTCATTTCCTCAAATACCCGCCAAGTGCCCTATCGTTTGAATGTAAAGTTTGAACATTCTGAAAAGAAATTGAATTTTAGACCGGAGCACTGAATTGGTCTATAATGCTTTATAAGTATGGGGTGGGGGGCGTAACTTTGGTCAGCTATTACTCCCTAACCATGAATGAGAAAGTAAAGTGATTTCATTTCCTCAAATACCCGCCAAGTGCCCTATCGTTTGAATGTAAAGTTTGAACATTCTGATAAAGAGATTGAATGTTAGACCGGAGCACTGAACTGGTCTCTAATGCTTTATAAGTATGGGGTGGGGGGCGTAACTTTGGTCAGCTATTACTCCCTAACCATGAATGAGAAAGTAAAGTGATGTCATTTCCTCAAATACCCGCCAAGTGCCCTATCGTTTGAATGTAAAGTTTGAACATTCTGATAAAGAGATTGAATTTTAGACCGGAGCACTGAATTGGTCTATAATGCTTTATAAGTATGGGGTGGGGGGGCGTAACTTTGGTCAGCTATTACTCCCTAACCATGAATGAAAAAGTAAAGTGATTTCATTTCCTCAAATACCCGCCAAGTGCCCTATCGTTTGAATGTAAAGTATGAACATTCTGATAAAGAGATTGAATTTTAGACCGGAGCACTGAATAGTCTCTAATGCTTTATAAGTATGGGGTGGGGGGCGTAACTTTGGTCAGCTATTACTCCCTAACCATGAATGAGAAAGATCATGATTTAATTTCCTCAAATACCCGCCAAGTGCCCTATCGTTTGAATGTAAAGTTTGAACATTCTGATAAAGAGATTGAATTTTAGACCGGAGCACTGAATTGGTCTATAATGCTTTATAAGTATGGGGTGGGGGGCGTAACTTCGGTCAGCTATTACTTCCTAACCATGAATGAGAAAGTAAAGTGATTTCATTTCCTCAAATACCCGCCAAGTGCCCTATCGTTTGAATGTAAAGTTTGAACATTCTGATAAAGAGATTGAATTTTAGACCTGAGCACTGAACTGGTCTATAATGCTTTATAAGTAGGGGGTGGGGGGCGTAACTTTGGTCAGCTATTACTCCGGCCCTAACCATGAATGAGAAAGTAAAGTGATTTCATTTCCTCAAATACCCGCAAGTGCCCTATCGTTTGAATGTAAAGTTTGAACATTCTGATAAGAGATTGAATTTTAGACCGGAGCACTGAATTGGTCTATAATGCTTTATAAGTATGGTGCGGGGGGCGTAACTTTGGTCAGCTATTACTTCCTAACCATGAATGAGAAAGTAAAGTGATTTCATTTCCTCAAATACCCGCCAAGTGCCCTATCGTTTGAATGTAAAGTTTGAACATTCTGATAAAGAGATTGAATTTTAGACCAGAGCACTGAATTGGTCTATAATGCTTTATAAGTATGGGGTGGGGGGCGTCACTTTGAACATCACTATGTATTCCTAACCATGAATGAGAAAGTAAAGTGATTTCATTTCCTCAAATACCCGCCAAGTGCCCTATCGTTTGAATGTAAAGTTTGAACATTCTGATAAAGAGATTGAATTTTAGACCGGAGCACTGAATTGGTCTATAATGCTTTATAAGTATGGGGTGGGGGGCGTAACTTTGGTCAGCTATTACTTCCTAACCATGAATGAGAAAGTAAAGTGATTTCATTTCCTCAAATACCCGCCAAGTGCCCTATTGTTTTAATGTAAAATTTGAACATTCTGATAAAGAGATTGAATTTTAGACCGGAGCACTGAATTGGTCTCTAATGCTTTATAAGTATGGTGTGGGGGGCGTAACTTTGGTCAGCTATTACTTCCTAACCATGAATGAGAAAGTAAAGTGATTTCATTTCCTCAAATACCCGCCAAGTGCCCTATCGTTTGAATGTAAAGTTTAAACATTCTGATAAAGTGATTGAATTTTAGACCGGAGCACTGAATTGGTCTATAATGCTTTATAAGTATGGGGTGGGGGGGCGTAACTTTGGTCAGCTATTACTTCCTAACCATGAATGAGAAAGTAAAGTGATTTCATTTCCTCAAATACCCGCCAAGTGCCCTATCGTTTGAATGTAAAGTTTGAACATTCTGATAAAGAGATTGAATTTTAGACCGGAGCACTGAATTGGTCTCTAATGCTTTATAAGTATGGGGTGGGGGGCGTAACTTTGGTCAGCTATTACTTCCTAACCATGAATGAGAAAGTAAAGTGATTTCATTTCCTCAAATACCCGCCAAGTGCCCTATCGTTTGAATGTAAAGTTTGAACATTCTGATAAAGAGATTGAATTTTAGACCGGAGCACTGAATTGGTCTATAATGCTTTATAAGTATGGGGTGGGGGGCGTAACTTTGGTCAGCTATTACTCCCTAACCATGAATGAGAAAGTAAAGTGATTTCATTTCCTCAAATACCCGCCAAGTGCCCTATCGTTTGAATGTAAAGTTTAAACATTCTGATAAAGAGATTGAATTTTAGACCGGAGCACTGAATTGGTCTCTAATGCTTTATAAGTATGGGGTGGTGGGCGTAACTTTGGTCAGCTATTACTTCCTAACCATGAATGAGAAAGTAAAGTGATTTCATTTCCTCAAATACCCGCCAAGTGCCCTATCGTTTGAATGTAAAGTTTGAACATTCTGATAAAGAGATTGAATTTTAGACCGGAGCACTGAATTGGTCTATAATGCTTTATAAGTATGGGGTGGGGGGCGTAACTTTGGTCAGCTATTACTCCCTTACCATGAATGAGAAAGTAAAGTGATTTCATTTCCTCAAATACCCGCCAAGTGCCCTATCGTTTGAATGTAAAGTTTGAACATTCTGATAAAGAGATTGAATTTTAGACCGGAGCACTGAATTGGTCTCTAATGCTTTATAAGTATGGGGTGGGGGGCGTAACTTTGGTCAGCTATTACTCCCTAACCATGAATGAGAAAGTAAAGTGATTTCATTTCCTCAAATACCCGCCAAGTGCCCTATCGTTTGAATGTAAAGTTTAAACATTCTGATAAAGAGATTGAATTTTAGACCGGAGCACTGAATTGGTCTATAATGCTTTATAAGTATGGGGTGGGGGGCGTAACTTTGGTCAGCTATTACTTCCTAACCATGAATGAGAAAGTAAAGTGATTTCATTTCCTCAAATACCTGACAAGTGCCCTATCGTTTGAATGTAAAGTTTGAACATTCTGATAAAGAGATTGAATTTTAGACCGGAGCACTGAATTGGTCTATAATGCTTTATAAGTATGGGGGGGGGGGGCGTAACTTTGGTCAGCTATTACTCCCTAACCATGAATGAGAAAGTAAAGTGATTTCATTTCCTCAAATACCCGCCAAGTGCCCTATCGTTTGAATGTAAAGTTTAAACATTCTGATAAAGAGATTGAATTTTAGACCGGAGCACTGAATTGGTCTCTAATGCTTTATAAGTATGGGGTGGTGGGCGTAACTTTGGTCAGCTATTACTTCCTAACCATGAATGAGAAAGTAAAGTGATTTCATTTCCTCAAATACCCGCCAAGTGCCCTATCGTTTGAATGTAAAGTTTGAACATTCTGATAAAGAGATTGAATTTTAGACCGGAGCACTGAATTGGTCTATAATGCTTTATAAGTATGGGGTGGGGGGCGTAACTTTGGTCAGCTATTACTCCCTTACCATGAATGAGAAAGTAAAGTGATTTCATTTCCTCAAATACCCGTCAAGTGCCCTATCGTTTGAATGTAAAGGTTGAACATTCTGATAAAGAGATTGAATTTAAGACCGGAGCACTGAATTGGTCTATAATGCTTTATAAGTATGGGGTGGGGGCGTAACTTTGGTCAGCTATTACTTCCTAACCATGAATGAGAAAGTAAAGTGATTTCATTTCCTCAAATAACCGCCAAGTGCAAGTGCCCTATCGTTTGAATGTAAAGTTTAAACATTCTGATAAAGAGATTGAATTTTAGACCGGAGCACTGAATTGGTCTCTAATGCTTTATAAGTATGGGTTGGGGGGCGTAACTTTGGTCAGCTATTACTCCCTAACCATGAATGAGAAAGTAAAGTGATTTCATTTCCTCAAATTCCCGCCAAGTGCCCTATCGTTTGAATGTAAAGTTTGAACATTCTGATAAAGAGATTGAATTTTAGACCGGAGCACTGAATTGGTCTATAATGCTTTATAAGTATGGGGTGGGGGGCGTAACTTTGGTCAGCTATTACTCCCTAACCATGAATGAGAAAGTAAAGTGATTTCATTTCCTCAAATACCCGCCAAGTGCCCTATCGTTTGAATGTAAAGTTTGAACATTCTGAAAAGAAATTGAATTTTAGACCGGAGCACTGAATTGGTCTATAATGCTTTATAAGTATGGGGTGGGGGGCGTAACTTTGGTCAGATATTACTCCCTAACCATGAATGAGAAAGTAAAGTGATTTCATTTCCTCAAATACCCGCCAAGTGCCCTATCGTTTGAATGTAAAGTTTGAACATTCTGATAAAGAGATTGAATGTTAGACCGGAGCACTGAACTGGTCTCTAATGCTTTATAAGTATGGGGTGGGGGGCGTAACTTTGGTCAGCTATTACTCCCTAACCATGAATGAGAAAGTAAAGTGATGTCATTTCCTCAAATACCCGCCAAGTGCCCTATCGTTTGAATGTAAAGTTTGAACATTCTGATAAAGAGATTGAATTTTAGACCGGAGCACTGAATTGGTCTATAATGCTTTATAAGTATGGGGTGGGGGGGCGTAACTTTGGTCAGCTATTACTCCCTAACCATGAATGAAAAAGTAAAGTGATTTCATTTCCTCAAATACCCGCCAAGTGCCCTATCGTTTGAATGTAAAGTATGAACATTCTGATAAAGAGATTGAATTTTAGACCGGAGCACTGAATAGTCTCTAATGCTTTATAAGTATGGGGTGGGGGGCGTAACTTTGGTCAGCTATTACTCCCTAACCATGAATGAGAAAGATCATGATTTAATTTCCTCAAATACCCGCCAAGTGCCCTATCGTTTGAATGTAAAGTTTGAACATTCTGATAAAGAGATTGAATTTTAGACCGGAGCACTGAATTGGTCTATAATGCTTTATAAGTATGGGGTGGGGGGCGTAACTTCGGTCAGCTATTACTTCCTAACCATGAATGAGAAAGTAAAGTGATTTCATTTCCTCAAATACCCGCCAAGTGCCCTATCGTTTGAATGTAAAGTTTGAACATTCTGATAAAGAGATTGAATTTTAGACCTGAGCACTGAACTGGTCTATAATGCTTTATAAGTAGGGGGTGGGGGGCGTAACTTTGGTCAGCTATTACTCCGACCCTAACCATGAATGAGAAAGTAAAGTGATTTCATTTCCTCAAATACCCGCCAAGTGCCCTATCGTTTGAATGTAAAGTTTGAACATTCTGATAAAGAGATTGAATTTTAGACCGGAGCACTGAATTGGTCTATAATGCTTTATAAGTATGGGGTGGGGGGCGTAACTTTGGTCAGCTATTACTCCCTAACCATGAATGAGAAAGTAAAGTGATTTCATTTCCTCAAATACCCGCCAAGTGCCCTATCGTTTGAATGTAAAGTTTGAACATTCTGATAAAGAGATTGAATTTAAGACCGGAGCACTGAATTGGTCTATAATGTTTTATAAGTATGGGGTGGGGGGCGTAACTTTGGTCATCTATTACTTCCTAACCATGAATGAGAAAGTAAAGTGATTTCATTTCCTCAAATACCCGCCAAGTTCCCTATCGTTTGAATGTAAAGTTTGAACATTCTGATAAAGAGATTGAATTTTAGACCGGAGCACTGAATTGGTCTATAATGCTTTATAAGTATGGGGTGGGGGGCGTAACTTTGGTCAGCTATTACTTCCTAACCATGAATGAGAAAGTAAAGTGATTTCATTTCCTCAAATACCCGCCAAGTGCCCTATCGTTTGAATGTAAAGTTTGAACATTCTGATAAAGAGATTGAATTTTAGACCGAAGCACTGAATTGGTCTATAATGCTTTATAAGTATGGGGCGGGGGGCGTAACTTTGGTCAGCTTTTACTTCCTAACCATGAATGAGAAAGTAAAGTGATTTCATTTCCTCAAATACCCGCCAAGTGCCCTATCGTTTGAATGTAAAGTTTAAACATTCTGATAAAGAGATTGAATTTTAGACCGGAGCACTGAATTGGTCTATAATGCTTTATAAGTATGGGGTGGGGGGCGTAACTTTGGTCAGCTATTACTTCCTAACCATGAATGAGAAAGTAAAGTGATTTCATTTCCTCAAATACCCGCCAAGTGCCCTATCGTTTGAATGTAAAGTTTGAACATTCTGATAAAGAGATTGAATTTTAGACCGGAGCACTGAATTGGTCTATAATGCTTTATAAGTATGGGGTGGGGGGGGGGGCGTAACTTTGGTCAGCTATTACTCCCTAACCATGAATGAGAAAGTAAAGTGATTTCATTTCCTCAAATACCCGCCAAGTGCCCTATCGTTTGAATGTAAAGTTTAAACATTCTGATAAAGAGATTGAATTTTAGACCGGAGCACTGAATTGGTCTCTAATGCTTTATAAGTATGGGGTGGTGGGCGTAACTTTGGTCAGCTATTACTTCCTAACCATGAATGAGAAAGTAAAGTGATTTCATTTCCTCAAATACCCGCCAAGTGCCCTATCGTTTGAATGTAAAGTTTGAACATTCTGATAAAGAGATTGAATTTTAGACCGGAGCACTGAATTGGTCTATAATGCTTTATAAGTATGGGGTGGGGGGCGTAACTTTGGTCAGCTATTACTCCCTTACCATGAATGAGAAAGTAAAGTGATTTCATTTCCTCAAATACCCGTCAAGTGCCCTATCGTTTGAATGTAAAGGTTGAACATTCTGATAAAGAGATTGAATTTTAGACCGGAGCACTGAATTGGTCTGTAATGCTTTATAAGTATGGGGTGGGGGCGTAACTTTGGTCAGCTATTACTTCCTAACCATGAATGAGAAAGTAAAGTGATTTCATTTCCTCAAATAACCGCCAAGTGCAAGTGCCCTATCGTTTGAATGTAAAGTTTAAACATTCTGATAAAGAGATTGAATTTTAGACCGGAGCACTGAATTGGTCTCTAATGCTTTATAAGTATGGGTTGGGGGGCGTAACTTTGGTCAGCTATTACTCCCTAACCATGAATGAGAAAGTAAAGTGATTTCATTTCCTCAAATTCCCGCCAAGTGCCCTATCGTTTGAATGTAAAGTTTGAACATTCTGATAAAGAGATTGAATTTTAGACCGGAGCACTGAATTGGTCTATAATGCTTTATAAGTATGGGGTGGGGGGCGTAACTTTGGTCAGCTATTACTCCCTAACCATGAATGAGAAAGTAAAGTGATTTCATTTCCTCAAATACCCGCCAAGTGCCCTATCGTTTGAATGTAAAGTTTGAACATTCTGAAAAGAAATTGAATTTTAGACCGGAGCACTGAATTGGTCTATAATGCTTTATAAGTATGGGGTGGGGGGCGTAACTTTGGTCAGATATTACTCCCTAACCATGAATGAGAAAGTAAAGTGATTTCATTTCCTCAAATACCCGCCAAGTGCCCTATCGTTTGAATGTAAAGTTTGAACATTCTGATAAAGAGATTGAATGTTAGACCGGAGCACTGAACTGGTCTCTAATGCTTTATAAGTATGGGGTGGGGGGCGTAACTTTGGTCAGCTATTACTCCCTAACCATGAATGAGAAAGTAAAGTGATGTCATTTCCTCAAATACCCGCCAAGTGCCCTATCGTTTGAATGTAAAGTTTGAACATTCTGATAAAGAGATTGAATTTTAGACCGGAGCACTGAATTGGTCTATAATGCTTTATAAGTATGGGGTGGGGGGGCGTAACTTTGGTCAGCTATTACTCCCTAACCATGAATGAAAAAGTAAAGTGATTTCATTTCCTCAAATACCCGCCAAGTGCCCTATCGTTTGAATGTAAAGTATGAACATTCTGATAAAGAGATTGAATTTTAGACCGGAGCACTGAATAGTCTCTAATGCTTTATAAGTATGGGGTGGGGGGCGTAACTTTGGTCAGCTATTACTCCCTAACCATGAATGAGAAAGATCATGATTTAATTTCCTCAAATACCCGCCAAGTGCCCTATCGTTTGAATGTAAAGTTTGAACATTCTGATAAAGAGATTGAATTTTAGACCGGAGCACTGAATTGGTCTATAATGCTTTATAAGTATGGGGTGGGGGGCGTAACTTCGGTCAGCTATTACTTCCTAACCATGAATGAGAAAGTAAAGTGATTTCATTTCCTCAAATACCCGCCAAGTGCCCTATCGTTTGAATGTAAAGTTTGAACATTCTGATAAAGAGATTGAATTTTAGACCTGAGCACTGAACTGGTCTATAATGCTTTATAAGTAGGGGGTGGGGGGCGTAACTTTGGTCAGCTATTACTCCGGCCCTAACCATGAATGAGAAAGTAAAGTGATTTCATTTCCTCAAATACCCGCCAAGTGCCCTATCGTTTGAATGTAAAGTTTGAACATTCTGATAAAGAGATTGAATTTTAGACCGGAGCACTGAATTGGTCTATAATGCTTTATAAGTATGGGGTGGGGGGCGTAACTTTGGTCAGCTATTACTCCCTAACCATGAATGAGAAAGTAAAGTGATTTCATTTCCTCAAATACCCGCCAAGTGCCCTATCGTTTGAATGTAAAGTTTGAACATTCTGATAAAGAGATTGAATTTAAGACCGGAGCACTGAATTGGTCTATAATGTTTTATAAGTATGGGGTGGGGGGCGTAACTTTGGTCAGCTATTACTTCCTAACCATGAATGAGAAAGTAAAGTGATTTCATTTCCTCAAATACCCGCCAAGTTCCCTATCGTTTGAATGTAAAGTTTGAACATTCTGATAAAGAGATTGAATTTTAGACCGGAGCACTGAATTGGTCTATAATGCTTTATAAGTATGGGGTGGGGGGCGTAACTTTGGTCAGCTATTACTTCCTAACCATGAATGAGAAAGTAAAGTGATTTCATTTCCTCAAATACCCGCCAAGTGCCCTATCGTTTGAATGTAAAGTTTGAACATTCTGATAAAGAGATTGAATTTTAGACCGAAGCACTGAATTGGTCTATAATGCTTTATAAGTATGGGGCGGGGGGCGTAACTTTGGTCAGCTTTTACTTCCTAACCATGAATGAGAAAGTAAAGTGATTTCATTTCCTCAAATACCCGCCAAGTGCCCTATCGTTTGAATGTAAAGTTTGAACATTCTGATAAAGAGATTGAATTTTAGACCTGAGCACTGAATTGGTCTATAATGCTTTATAAGTATGGGGTGGGGGGCGTAACTTTGGTCAGCTATTACTTCCTAACCATGAATGAGAAAGTAAAGTGATTTCATTTCCTCAAATACCCGCCAAGTGCCCTATCGTTTGAATGTAAAGTTTAAACATTCTGATAAAGAGATTGAATGTTAGACCGGAGCACTGAATTGGTCTCTAATGCTTTATAAGTATGGGGTGGGGGGCGTAACTTTGGTCAGCTATTACTTCCTAACCATGAATGAGAAAGTGAAGTGATTTCATTTCCTCAAATACCCGCCAAGTGCCCTATCGTTTGAATGTAAAGTTTGAACATTCTGATAAAGAGATTGAATTTTAGACCGGAGCACTGAATTGGTCTATAATGCTTTATAAGTATGGGGTGGGGGGCGTAACTTTGGTCAGCTACTGTATTACTCCCTAACCATGAATGAGAAAGTAAAGTGATTTCATTTCCTTAAACACCCGCCAAGTGCCCTATCGTTTGAATGTAAAGTTTGAACATTCTGATAAAGAGATTGAATTTTAGACCGGAGCACTGAATTGGTCTATAATGCTTTATAAGTATGGGGTGGGGGGGCTTAACTTTGGTCAGCTATTACTTCCTAACCATGAATGAGAAAGTAAAGTGATTTCATTTCCTCAAATACCCGCCAAGTGCCCTATCGTTTGAATGTAAAGTTTGAACATTCTGATAAAGAGATTGAATTTTAGACCGGAGCACTGAATTGGTCTATAATGCTTTATAAGTATGGGGTGGGGGGCGTAACTTTGGTCAGCTATCTCTACGGCACTGTGAGTGACCCTCACCCGCCCAGACAGCTTAGCCCGCTCGGGGTGTTGTTTACGGCCTTTGATTAATTAGCTTGGGTTGGCGGAATAGTAGGATGGCAGCGGAAGTAGGGTATAGCGATAGTAGGATGGCAGCCAGAGGTAGAAAGGCCATCAGAAACTGACTGGCCCGGTAAAACACCACTAAGCCGACCCTAGAGACTGGGACCAGGCTACTGTGTAACTTGCATACATGATATTTTGGTAACTAATGTACTGTTTATTTCGGCCTCTGTCGTGCCAAGAGTTACTTACAGTATCAGGTTATGCTTTAAATGGATCAGGACAGAGATATGAAATGACTCACGCGTCAAATAGCCCCACCGATTTAAAAAAGAAATTGGACGATCTTGTCTCATAACTTATCAATCAACGTTTTTCCAGTAATCGGAAAATATCATTCATCTATATCTGCAAGAAGATATAATGTCCTTTATATGGTTGTTTCGCTACACTGTCAGCTCGCTACAGTACTTTTCGCTACATGGCAAGTCGTTTCGCTACACGGCACAGAGTTATTTCGCTACATGGTACAAGTTCTTTCGCTACATTTGAACGTTATTTCTCCAGATAGACTAGTATCCTAATGAGTTTCTAGGGGGTAAGAACGAAGGGTCAAAGGGCAACAGGGGAGGAATCAATAGGGTCAGGATAGGGGTTATGTGATTTGTCCGCTCAGCCGACGGGAAACGTGACGTCTTCAGTTTTCAAATACATATCAAGTGCCCTATCAACTGAAAGTAAAGTAAAAAAATTCTTAGTCGAACATAGATTTTGTTAATGTGCCTATAGGCTATTGCCTAGGAAATGTTGGGGGGGGGGACTTTGAACACCTAAGGCGTCGTCAATATGAATGATAAAATTTTGCGGTCTTCAGTTTTCAAATACATATCAAGTGCCCTATCAACTGAAAGTAAAGTTAAAAAATTCTTGGTCGAACTTAGATTTTGTTAATGTGCCCATAGGCTATTGCCTAGGCAATGTTGGGGGGGGGGGGGGAATTTGAACACCTAAGGCGTCGAGGGTAATGGCTCCGGTCTAAAATTCAATCTCTTTATCAGAACGTTCAATTTGAGGAAATGAAACCACCCCACTTTCTCATTCATGGTTACGAAGTAATAGCTGACCAAAGTTATGCCCCCACATCGTACTTAAAGCATTATAGGGTAATGGCTCCGGTCTAAAATTCAATCTCTTTATCAGGATGTTCCAACTTTCCATTCAAACGATAGGGCCCTTGGTGGGTATCTGAGGAATTGAAACCACTTAACTTTCTCATTCATGGTTACGAAGTAATAGCTGACCAAAGTTACGCCCCCACCCCATACTTAAAGCATTGTAGGGTAATGGCTCCGGTCTAAAATTCAATCTCTTTATCAGAATGTTCAAACTTTACCTTCAAACGATAGGGTCCTTGGTGGGTATTTGAGGAAATGAAGCCACCCCACTTTCTCGTTCATGGTTACGAAGTTATAGCTGACCAAAGTTATAGTACGCTCCCCACCCCATACTTAAAGCATTATAGGGTAATGGCACCGTTCTAAAAACCAATCTCTTTATCAGAATGTTCAAACTTTACATTCAAACGATAGGGCCCTTGGTGGGTATTTGAGGAAATGAAACCACCCCACTTTCTCATTCATGGTTACAAAGAAATAGCTGACCAAAGTTACACCCCCCCCACCTCATACTTAAAGCATTAGAGGGTAATGGCTCCGGTCTAAAATTCAATCTCTTTATCAGAATGTTCAAACTTTACATTCAAACGATAGGGCCCTTGGTAGGTATTTGAGGAAATGAAACCACTTTACTTTCTCATTCATGGTTACCAAGTAATAGCTGACCAAAGTTACACCCCCCAACCTATACTTAAAGCATTATAGACGAATGGCACCCTTCTAAAATTCAATCTCTTTATCGGAATTTTCAAACTTTACATTCAAACGATAGGGCACTTGGTGGGTATTTGAGGAAATGATACTGCTTTACTTTCTCATTCATGGTTACGAAGTAATAGTTGACCAAAGTTACGCCCCCACCCCATACTTAAAGCATTATAGACGACTGGCACCGTTCTAAAATTCAATCTCTTTATCGGAATTTACAAACTTTACATTTAAGCGATAGGGCACTTGGTGGGTATTTGAGGAAATGATACTGCTTTACTTTCTCATTCATGGTTAGGAAGTAATAGCTGACCAAAGTTACGCCCCCCCCCCCCCCCACGCCATACTTAAAGCATTATAGACGAATTGCACCCTTCTAAAATTCAATCTCTTTATCGGAATTTTCAAACTTTACATTCAAACGATAGGGCACTTGGTGGGTAT
Source organism: Branchiostoma lanceolatum (assembly GCF_035083965.1). Classification (NCBI taxonomy): domain Eukaryota; kingdom Metazoa; phylum Chordata; class Leptocardii; order Amphioxiformes; family Branchiostomatidae; genus Branchiostoma; species Branchiostoma lanceolatum. The sequence continues at coordinate 16,888,760 of NC_089723.1, read as the reverse complement.
TTGAGGAAATGATACTGCTTTACTTTCTCATTCATGGTTACGAAGTAATAGCTGACCAAAGTTACGCCCAAACCCTATACTTAAAGCATTATAGACGAATTGCACCCTTCTAAAATTCAATCTCTTTATCGGAATTTTCAAACTTTACATTCAAACGATAGGGCACTTGGTGGGTATTTGAGGAAATGATACTGCTTTACTTTCTCATTCATGGTTACGAAGTAATAGCTGACCAAAGTTACTCCCCCCCCACCTCATACTTAAAGCATTATAGACGAATGGCACCTTCTAGAATTGAATCTCTTTATCGGAATTTTCAAACTTTACATTCAAACGACAGGGCACTTGGTGGGTATTTGAGGAAATGATACTGCTTTACTTTCTTATTCATTGTTACGAAGTGATAGCTGACCAAAGTTACGCCACCCACCCCATACTTTTAAAGCATTATAGGGTAATGGCTCCGGTCTAAAATTCAATCTCTTTATCAGAATGTTCAAACTTAACATTCAAACGATAGGGCCCTTGATGGGTATTTGAGGAAATGAAACCACTTTACTTTCTCATTCATGGTTACGAAGTAATAGCTGACCAAAGTTACGCCCCCACCCCATCATTCCAGGGTATTATCACTCCTTTGGAGGAACCCCTCCCTTGTCAGACGCCAAGTATCCCTCTGTTGAGCGGTTCTTGGCCATGTAGGGCCCAGGTGTTTAGTTAGATTGTCCCTCCATCTTATTTTGGGGCGCCCTCTTGGTCTCTTCCAGTCTCTTGGTGTCCATTCTGTTGTGCTTAGTGTCCACCTGTTGTCCTGTAGCCTTGTTATATGTCCTGCCCAGCGGTGTTTTGCTGTATTGACAGCCGTGACGATGTCTGTAACTCCAGTCTGGAGTCGGATCCAGGAGTTTCTTCTTCTGTCACGGAGTGTTATGCCCAGCATGATCCTTTCCATCTTCCGCTGTGCAACCCTGAGCATTTCCATTTGAGTGGTAGTCAGTGCCCATGTCTCGCTGCCATAGGTCATCACAGGGAGAATGTACTGGTTGAAAACCTTCCTCTTGAGTGTGATGCTAGCTTTCCTTCTTCTCATGATGTTGTCCACTTTACCGAACGCTGCCCATCCCAGTGTGATGCGTCTCTTGATCTCTGGTAGGAGACTTCCATCTTGAGACACTTTTCTGCCCAGGTAAATGTAGCTGTTCACCTCTTCTATTTCTTTCCCATTTACCATTATTGGGGCTTTGTCAGCATGTTTGTTGTACATCACCTTGGTCTTTCCTAGGTGCATGGTGAGACCGACTGGTTTGCTGGCATTGTGGATGTCTTTGAGCATCTCTTCCAACTCCTGTGGGGAAGTTGCCACCAAGATGATATCATCTGCAAAGAGGAGGTGTGAGAGGTACTCTCCATCAATGTTGAGTCCTCTTTTGTCCCAGTTGATTTTATTGATGACAGCATCCTGGAGACAGGCTGTGAAAAGCTTAGCTGAAATGTTATCACCTTGTCTTGCGCCTCTTTCCAGTTTGATCTTCTCACTGTCTTATTTGAGTTTTAAAGTGGATGTTGCTCCACGGTACAGGTCTCGCAGAAGGGTGATGATTGCAGGGTCAACTCCTTGGTGATCTAGTGCTTCAAATAGAGGTTCAAATTCAATGGAATCAAATGTCTTCTCGTAGTCAACAAATGCAAAACAGAGTGGGATTTTGTACTCATTGGCCTTTTCTTGTAGTTGACTGACGACTTGTATGTGATCGATGGTAGAGAACTTTGACCTGAATCCAGCTTGTTCCCGTGTTAGGTGTTCGTCCAAAGTCTTTGTCATCCTCCACAGAAGTATTTGGGAGAAAACTTTGTAAATTACTGACAGTAAGCTGATTGGCCGGTAGTTCTTTATGTCACTTGTGTCACCTTTCTTGTGAATAAGGACAATCGAAGCATTTTTCCATGTACTTGGAACTTTTCCTTCATTCAAGCATTTGTTGAAGATGAGGGTGAACTTACTGACTAGCGGTTCTCCACCAGACTTCAAGATGCCCGCTGTGATGTTGTCATCCCCAGGTGCTTTGTTCAGCTTAAGACGTTTGATGGCGGCTCTAACCTCAGATGCTAAAATTGGAGCTGTCCGTTCAAATTCTGTGTTTTGTTCACTACTGTTCATCGGTATACTTGTATTGTTAGTAGCTTGTCTGGTCTTATACAGGTTTGTGTAGAACTCCTCGCACCTCTTTATCATTCTGTCAAGATCGTGGATCAGCGTGCCATCATCCTCTTTGATGGTTGTCATCTTACTCCTGCCCAGGACTTGCTTCTTTTTGACAGATTTCAGTCCTCTGGAAGCTTCCAGTGTTTCTAACTGTTCTTTCTCATTGTAGGCTGCAATCTCTTGTGCCATGTTCTTCCTTATGGTCTTGCAAATCTCTGTATATTCTTGGCTTTGAGCGTTTGTTCCATCTCTCTTCATCTGTCGCCGCTTTTCTCGTAGTTGTTTAGTTTCTTCTGAGAGTTTATTAGGTATTTTTGACTTCTCTTGGCCCGCAGTCTTGAGTGCTGTTTCCATAATGATGGATGTAGTGTTATTACAGTCAGAGTCAATGTCCTCTAATGTCGTTAGAGCCGCAAAACTGTTGGAAAGTTGTAGCTGAAATTCTGCGGTGTTGGCTGCCAACTTTGTTTCGTCTGGTTTTTTGGGTCTCTTTGTTAGCTTCGCTCGCTCCAGCTTGGTGTTGATGGTCATGAAGCCCCGAACCATACGGTGGTCACTTCCTGTAGTGAACTTGTTAATAGCAGAGACATCTGTAAAGTTCTGTGGCTTGTTTGTCAATATGTAGTCTATTTCGTTCTTGTATGCGCCGCCAGGTGAGATCCATGTCCAGCGTCTATTTGGTGGTTTCTTGAAGAAGGTGTTCATGATCCTCATCTTGTGTCTCTCAGCAAAGTTAATGAGGGTATCTCCTCTGCTGTTCCTTGTGCCGTATCCGAATGGACCAATGGATGGGCTAGATGTGTCTCCTATCCCGACCTTTGCATTGAAATCACCCATGATAATTTTGTATTGTGCTCTGCTGTTGCTGATAAGGTTTTCAATATCCTCATAGACGGCTTCAACTTCTTCATCTGTTGAGTTGGATGTTGGTAGGTAAACCTGGATGATGTCTAAAAGGTACCAGTGTTAATCCTGATGGTCAGCTGTGCTACTCTATCCGAAATTCCTTTAAATGCAGTGACATTTCCTGCTATGTTCTTGTTCACTAGGAAGCCAACTCCTCTGTGACAGGTGTCTCCACCCTTGAAGTAGAGGTGGTGCTTGCTTCTATTAAGGATAAGACATCCCTCTCCTTTCCTTCTTGCTTCGCAGATTCCAATTACGTCAAAGTTGAAGTTATCCAGCTCATCCCCAAAGTCGATTAGCCTATCATCAGAAGAAAGTGATCGTGCGTTGTAGGTGCATACCTTCAAGTTCCATCGGCAGCCTGTTCGTACCCAGTGATTCTTAGCACCCTCTGCTCTGTTGTCTTTCTGCCCGCTGCCTTGGGATTGGACTCTAGAGTTAAAGCATTATAGGGTAATGGCTCCGGTCTAAAATCCAATCTCTTTATCAGAATGTTCAAACTTTACATTCAAACGATAGGGCCCTTAGTGGGTATTTGAGGAAATGATACTGCTTTACTTTCTCATTCATGGTTACGAAGTAATAGCTGACCAAAGTTACGCCCCCACACCATACTTAACCCTTGTCCTGCTGGACTTTTTTTACCCTATAGTAGTCCCTGTGCTGGGCTTTTTTGACCCTATTTAAAAAAGGGGTACTGCTTTAACTTTGCTATTTTTTTGATACTTTGCCCACAAATAACTCTATAAAGTTATATATCAATACAAAGCTAAGAGTCTCTACTTTTCAGAAATATATTGCAAATTTTGCCTGCACCTACCTGTATTGATTGATAATGGCAATAAATCAATAAAAAACCCTTTTTTCAAAAATCTTTTGTATTGAAGTATCTGAACCATATAAAAAGTACCAAAATCAAAGCTGCAGCATTCCTGACACATCCTGACAACATCAGAGCTATATCTATGATGAAGAAGTTCACCCAGGTATCTCAGCAGGTAGGTTTATGACCATACAATATCCACGGTGCTGAACTCCATGGCTTTTCTGTAGAAAAGCTGAGCCATTTAGAATTAGTATACTTCTTTCTTTACCTCTATTACAATCACTTTCCTACACATCAGCTGAAAGCTTACAACAGGTATTATCTTTGGAATTCCAAACAAAGTAATATCATTGAATACAAAGGTAATAAAGATACAAAAGGCAATAAAAAGTACATTATTCCACAAAGTTTCCATATACTGCTGCATAGCACCAACACAGAGGTCTCTACCAAGACTACAATGTTGCTGACCAGTCTTGGCAACATCAGAATGATACATGTGAAGAAGTAAAATACACAGGTATTGTAACAGGTGAGTACATGTATATGGTTGTAGACTGCCCTTGGTGCTGAACTCAATTTTGAGCAAAATCTACACTCTCATACAGAACAGTACACTTCATGCTGTAGCCATAGAACAATTGACATTCTAGCTTTCTATACATGAGTGGAAAGATTATAGTCTAACCTTTCTTGTCATATCAACATACAGTTGTTACAATCTATACTAAAGGCTATATTATAATAAAGACATAAAAAGCAATAAAAAGTACATTATTCCACTATGCTTTCATATGCCTTTGTATAGCATCAACACACAGGTTTCTACGAAGACTACAAAGTTTCTGACCAGTTTTGACAACATCAGAATAATATATCGTATTATATGTAAAGAAATACGAATTGCAGATATTATAACAGGTGAGTATGTGGCTATCAAAGTCTGAGACTGGTCAGCCCCACAATTGAAATCATGCACCACTTCCCCGCCAGCGACCACATCCACTATCTCCTCGGGCACGTCCACGCCGTCCTCGGTAAGTGCCCCGAGCTCTTCCACGGCTAAAAGTAGCGTCAGCGCCGCTTTCAAGTTCATCAGCAACGTGCCAGTAAGGGTCCCTCTCCGCTTGCCCCGACATGTCTTCGAGGCCGATGTTGTGACTCCCCGTCTTCGCCAGAACTGTCACTGATTTCAGCGGAATTTTCACTTGTTAAAGGATATTCCACCCCTAAATCGTTCGTGACAATGTCCTCTAGAACGTCTTCGGCCGTGTACCGATCCATTTTGGCGTTTAAACACCGAAATTGCCGCCAGAAATAAGGAAAACATCGCCCCGAAAACATTCCAGCAGACGACACGGCATCATGGCCGCCTCATTAACATATGGCCTCATCAACATATCACGCATGCGTCCTGGTCCATGGTTACCAAGTAATAGCTGACCAAAGTTACGCCCCCCCCACCTCATACTTAAAGCATTATAGACGAATGGCACTCTTCTAAAATTCAATCTCTTTATCGGAACGTTCAAACTTTACATTCAAACGATAGGGCACGTGGTGGGTATTTGAGGAAATGTGCCTGCTTTACTTTCTCATTCATGGTTACCAAGTAATAGCTGACCAAAGTTACGCCCCCCAACCTATACTTAAAGCATTATAGACGAATGGCACCCTTCTAAAATTCAATCTCTTTATCGGAATTTCAAACTTTACATTCAAACGATAGGGCACTTGGTGGGTATTTGAGGAAATGATACTGCTTTACTTTCTCATTCATGGTTACGAAGTAATAGTTGACCAAAGTTACGCCCCCCCACCCCATACTTAAAGCATTATAGACGACTGGCACCGTTCTAAAATTCAATCTCTTTATCGGAATTTACAAACTTTACATTCAAACGATAGGGCACTTGGTGGGTATTTGAGGAAATGATACTGCTTTACTTTCTTATTCATGGTTACGAAGTAATAGCTGACCAAAGTTACGCCCCCCCCGCGCCCTACTTAAAGCATTATAGACGAATTGCACCCTTCTAAAATTCAATCTCTTTATCGGAATTTTCAAACTTTACATTCAAACGATAGGGCACTTGGTGGGTATTTGAAGAAATGATACTGCTTTACTTTCTCATTCATGGTTACGAAGTAATAGCTGACCAAAGTTACGCCCCCCCCCCCACCTCATACTTAAAGCATTATAGACGAATGGCACCTTCTAGAATTGAATCTCTTTATCGGAATTTTCAAACTTTACATTCAAACGACAGGGCACTTGGTGGCTATTTGAGGAAATGATACTGCTTTAATTTCTCATTCATGGTTACGAAGTAATAGTTGACCAAAGTTACGCCCCCCCACCCCATACTTAAAGCATTATGGACGACTGGCACCGTTCTAAAATTCAATCTCTTTATCGGAATTTACAAACTTTACATTCAAACGATAGGGCACTTGGTGGGTATTTGAGGAAATGATACTGCTTTACTTTCTCATTCATGGTTACGAAGTAATAGCTGACCAAAGTTACGCCCAAACCCTATACTTAAAGCATTATATTCGAATTGCACCCTTCTACAATTCAATCTCTTTATCGGAATTTTCAAACTTTACATTCAAACGATAGGGCACTTGGTGGGTATTTGAGGAAATAATACTGCTTTACTTTCTCATTCATGGTTACGAAGTAATAGCTGACCAAAGTTACGCCCCCCCCCCCACCTCATACTTAAAGCATTATAGACGAATGGCACCTTCTAGAATTGAATCTCTTTATCGGAATTTTCAAACTTTACATTCAAACGACAGGGCACTTGGTGGCTATTTGAGGAAATGATACTGCTTTACTTTCTCATTCATTGTTACGAAGTAATAGCTGACCAAAGTTACGCCACCCACCCCATACTTAAAGCATTATAGACGAATTGCACCCTTCTAAAATTCAATCTCTTTATCGGAATGTTCAAACTTTACATTCAAACGATAGGGCACTTGGTGGGTATTTGAGGAAATGATACTGCTTAACTTTCTCATTCATGGTTACGAAGTAATAGCTGACCAAAGTTACGCCCCTCACCCCATACTTAAAGCATTATAGACGAATTGCACCCTTCTAAAATGCAATCTCTTTATCGGAATGTTCAAACTTTACATTCAAACGATAGGGCACTTGGTGGGTATTTGAGGAAATGACACTGCTTTACTTTCTCATTCATGGTTACCAAGTAATAGCTGACCAAAGTTACGCCCCTCACCCCATACTTAAAGCATTATAGACGAATTGCACCCTTCTAAAATTCAATCTCTTTATCGGAATGTTCAAACTTTACATTCAAACGATAGGGCACTTGGTGGGTATTTGAGGAAATGATACTGCTTTACTTTCTCATTCATGGTTACGAAATAATAGCTGACCAAAGTTACGCCCCCCCCACCCCATACTTAAAGCATTATAGACGAATTGCACCCTTCTAAAATTCAATCTCTTTATCGGAATTTTTAAACTTCACATTCAAACGATAGGGCACTTGATGGGTATTTGAGGAAATGACACTGCTTTACTTTCTCATTCATGGTTACGAAGTAATAGCTGACCAAGTTAAGCCCCCCCCCACCCTATACCTAAAGCATTATAGACGAATTACACCCTTCTAAAATCTAATCTCTTCATCGGAATTTGCAAACTTTACATTCAAACGATAGGGCACTTGGTGGGTATTTGAGGAAATGATACTGCTTTACTTTCTCATTCATGGTTACGAAGTAATAGCTGACCAAAGCCACGCCCACCCCCCCCCCACCCCATACTTATAAGACTGGTTTATTTGAATGATCTCATAAGCAGCTGTGAGGCTGAATTGCCGAGACACATTTACATTTCATTTAAAACATGTACTTAAAGCATTATAGACGAATTGCACCCTTCTAAAATTCAATCTCTTTATCGGAATTTTCAAACTTTACATTCAAACGAAAGGGCACTTGGTGGGTATTTGAGGAAATGATACTGCTTTACTTTCTCATTCATGGTTACGAAGTAATAGCTGACCAAAGTTACGCCCCCCACCCTATACTTAAAGTATTATAGACGAATGGCACCCTTCTAAAATTCAATCTCTTTATCGGAATTTTCAAACTTTACATTCAAACGATAGGGCACTTGGTGGGTATTTGAGGAAATGATACTGCTTTACTTTCTCATTCATGGTTACGAAGTAATAGCTGACCAAAGTTACGCCCCCCCCACCCCATACTTAAAGCATTATAGACGAATGGCACTCTTCTAAAATTCAATCTCTTTATCGGAATGTTCAAACTTTACATTCAAACGATAGGGCACGTGGTGGGTATTTGAGGACATGATACTGATTTACTTTCTCATTCATGGTTACGAAGTAATAGCTGACCAAAGTTACGCCCCCCTCCCTATACTTAAAGCATTATAGACGAATGGCACCCTTCTAAAATTCAATCTCTTCATCGGAATTTTCAAACTTTACATTCAAACGAATGGGCACTTGGTGGGTATTTGAGGAAATGATGCTGCTATACTTTCTCATTCATGGTAACGAAGTAATAGCTGACCAAAGTTACGCCCAAACCCTATACTTAAAGCATTATAGACGAATGGCACCCTTCTAAAATTCAATCTCTTTATCGGAATTTTCAAACTTTACATTCAAACGATAGGGCACTTGGTGGGTATTTGAGGAAATGATACTGCTTTACTTTCTCATTCATGGTTACGAAGTAATAGCTGACCAAAGTGACGCCCCCCCCCCCTATACTTAAGGCATTATAGACGAATTGCACCCTTCTAAAATTCAATTTCTTTATCGGAATTTTCAAACTTTACATTCAAACGATAGGGCACTTGGTGGGTATTTGAGGAAATGATACTGCATAATTTCTCATTCATGGTTACGAAGTAATAGCTGACCAAAGCCACGCCCCCACCTTATACTTAAAGCATTATAGACGAATTGCACCCTTCTAAAATTCAATCTCTTTATCGGAATTTTCAAACTTTACATTCAAACGATAGGGCACTTGGTGGGTATTTGAGGAAATGATACTGCTTTACTTTCTCATTCATGGTTACGAAGTAATAGCTGACCAAAGTTACGCCCAAACCCTATACTTAAAGCATTATAGACGAATTGCACCCTTCTAAAATTCAATCTCTTTATCGGAATTTTCAAACTTTACATTCAAACGATAGGGCACTTGGTGGGTATTTGAGGAAATGATACTGCTTTACTTTCTCATTCATGGTTACGAAGTAATAGCTGACCAAAGTTACGCCCCCCACCCCATACTTAAAGCATTATAGCTGAATGGCACCCTTCTAAATTTCAATCTCGTTTTCGGAATTTTCAAACTTTACATTCAAACGATAGGGCACTTGGTGGGTATTTGAGGAAATTATACTGCTTTACTTTCTCATTCATGGTTACGAAGTAATAGTTGACCAAAGTTACGCCCCCCCCGCCCTATACTTAAAGCATTATAGACGAATGGCACCCTTCTAAAATTCAATCTCTTATTTGGAATTTTCAAACTTTACATTCAAACGATAGGGCACTTGGTGGGTATTTGAGGAAATGATACTGCTTTACTTTCTTATTCATGGTTACGAAGTAATAGCTGACCAAAGTTACGCCCTCCCACCCCACCCCATACTCAAAGCATTATAGACGAATGGCACCCTTTTAAAATTCAATCTCTTTATCGGAATTTTCAAACTTTACATTCAAACGATAGGGCACTTGGTGGGTATTTGAGGAAATGATACTGCTTTACTTTCTCATTCATGGTTACGAAGTAATAGCTGACCAAAGTTACGTCCCCCACCCTATACTTAAAGCATTATAGACGAATGGCACCCTTCTAAAATTCAATCTCTTTATCGGAATTTTCAAACTTTACATTCAAACGATAGGGCACTTGGTGGGTATTTGAGGAAATGATACTGCTTTACTTTCTCATTCATGGTTACCAAGTAATAGCTGACCAAAGTTACGCCCCCCACCCTATACTTAAGGCATTATAGACGAATGGCACCCTTCTAAAATTCAATCTCTTTATCGGAATTTTCAAACTTTACATTCAAACGATAGGGCACTTGGTGGGTATTTGAGGAAATGATACTGCTTTACTTTCTCATTCATGGTTACGAAGTAATAGCTGACCAAAGTTACGCCCCCCCACCCCACCCCATACTCAAAGCATTATAGACGAATGGCACCCTTCTAAAATTCAATCTCTTTATCGGAATTTTCAAACTTTACATTCAAACGATAGGGCACTTGGTGGGTATTTAAGGAAATGATACTGCTCTACTTTATCATTCATGGTTATAAAGTAATAGGTGACCAAAGTTACGCCCGCCTCCCAACCCATACTTAAAGCATTATAGACGAATTGCACCCTTCTAAAATTCAATCTCTTTATCGGAATTTTCAAACTTTACATTCAAACAATAGGGCACTTTGTGGGTATTTGAGAAAATGACACTGCTTTACTTTCTCATTTTTCTGGTTACGAAGAAATAGCTGACCAAAGTTACGCCCCCCACCCCATACTCAAAGCATTATAGACGAATGGCACCCTTCTAAAATTCAATCTCTTTATCGGAATTTTCAAACTTTACATTCAAACGATAGGGCACTTGGTGGGTATTTGAGGAAATGATACTGCTTTACTTTCTCATTCATGGTTACGAAGTAATAGTTGACCAAAGTTACGCCCCCCCCCCACCCCATACTTAAAGAATTATAGACGTGCCCATAGGCTATTGCTTTGGCAATGTTGTGGGGAACTTTGAACACCTAAGGAGTCGTCAATATGAATGATAAAATTTTGCGGTCTTCAGTTTTCAAATACATATCAAGTGCCCTATCAACAGAAAGTAAAGTAAAAAAATTCTTGGTCGAACATAGATTTTGTTAATGTGCCCATACGCGTTAATGCCAAGGCTATTGCCTAGGCAATGTTGGGGGGAACTTTGAACACCTAAGGCGTTGTCAATATGAATGATAAAATTATGCGATCTTCAGTTTTCAAATACATATGAAGTGCCCTATCAACAGAAAGTAAAGAAAATTCTTGGTCGAACATAGATTTTGTTAATGTGCCCATAGGCGTTAATGCCTAGGCTATTGCCTAGGAAATGTTGGGGGTAACTTTGAACACCTAAAGCGTTGTCAATATGAATGATAAAATTTTGCGGTCTTCAGTTTTCAAATACATATCAAGTGCTCTATCAGCTGAAAGTAAAGTGAAAAAATTCTTGGTCGAACATAGATTTTGTTAATGTGTCTATAGGCTATGGCCTTGGCAATGTTGGGGGGGGGGGAACTTTGAACACCTAAGGCGTCGTCAATATGACTGATAAAATTTTGCGGTCTTCAGTTTTCAAATACATATCAAGTGCCCTATCAACAGAAAGTAAAGTAAAAACATTCTTGGTCGAACATAGATTTTGTTAATGTGCCCATTCGCGTTAATGCCTAGGCTATTGCCTAGGCAATGTTGGGGGGAACTTTGAACACCTAAAGCGTTGTCAATATGAATGATAAAATTTTGCGGTCTTCAGTTTTCAAATACATATCAAGTGCCCTATCAACTGAAAGTAAAGTAAAAAAATTATTGGTCGACCATAGATTTTGTTAATGTGCCCATAGGCGTTAATGCCTAGGCTATTGCGTAGGCAATGTTGGGGGGAACTTTGAACACCTAAAGCGTTGTCAATATAAATGATAAAATTATGCGGTCTTCAGTTTTCAAATACATATCAAGTGCCCTATCAACAGAAAGTAAAGAAAATTCTTGGTCGAACATAGATTTTGTTAATGTGCCCATAGGCGTTAATGCCTAGGCTATTGCCTAGGCAATGTTGGGGGGAACTTTGAACACCTAAAGCGTTGTCAATATGAATGATAAAATTTTGCGGTCTTCAGTTTTCAAATACATATCAAGTGCTCTATCAACTGAAAGTAAAGTGAAAAAATTATTGGTCGAACATAGATTTTGTTAATGTGTCTATAGGCTATGGCCTTGGCAATGTTGGGGGGGGGGGAACTTTGAACACCTAAGGCGTCGTCAATATGACTGATAAAATTTTGCGGTCTTCAGTTTTCAAATACATATCAAGTGCCCTATCAACAGAAAGTAAAGTAAAAACATTCTTGGTCGAACATAGATTTTGTTAATGTGCCCATACGCGTTAATGCCTAGGCTATTGCCTAGGCAATGTTGAGGGGAACTTTGAACACCTAAGGCGTTGTCAATATGAATGATAAAATTATGCGGTCTTCAGTTTTCAAATACATATCAAGTGCCCTATCAACAGAAAGTAAAGAAAATTCTTGGTCGAACATAGATTTTGTTAATGTGCCCATAGGCGTTAATGCCTAGGCTATTGCCTAGGCAATGTTGGGGGGAACTTTGAACACCTAAAGCGTTGTCAATATGAATGATAAAATTTTGCGGTCTTCAGTTTTCAAATACATATCAAGTGCCCTATCAACTGAAAGTAAAGTAAAAAAATTATTGGTCGACCATAGATTTTGTTAATGTGCCCATAGGCGTTAATGCCTAGGCTATTGCGTAGGCAACTTTGAACACCTAAGGCGTTGTCAATATGAATGATAAAATTTTGCGGTCTTCAGTTTTCAAATACATATCAAGTGCCCTATCAACTGAAAGTAAAAAGAAAAAATTCTTGGTCGAACATAGATTTTGTTAATGTGTCTATAGGCTATTGCCTAGGCATTGTTGGGCGGGGGGACTTTGAATACCTAAGGCGTCGTCAATATGAATGATAAAATTTTGCGGTCTTCAGTTTTCAAATACATATCAAGTGCCCTATCAACTGAAAGTAAAGTGAAAAAATTCTTGGTCGAACATAGATTTTGTTAATGTGCCCGTAGGCGTTGATGCATAGGCTATTGCCTAGGCAATGTTGGGGGGAACTTTGAACACCTAAGGCGTTGTCAATATGAATGATAAAATTTTGCGGTCTTCAGTTTTCAAATACATATCAAGTGCCCTATTAACTGAAAGAAAAGTAAAAAAATTCTTGGTCGAACATAGATTTTGTTAATGTGTCTATAGTCGTTAATGCCTGGGCTATTGCGTAGGCAATGTTGGGGGGAACTTTGAACACCTAAAGCGTTGTCAGTATGAATGATAAAATTTTGCGGTCTTCAGTTTTCAAATACATATCAAGTGCCCTATCAACTGAAAGTAAAGTAAAAAAATTCTTGGTCGAACATTGATTTTTTTAATGTGCCCATAGGCGTTAATGTTGGGAGGAACTTTGAACACCTAAGGCGTTGTCACAATGAATGAGAAGATTTTGCGGTCTTCAGTTTTCAAACACATATCAAGTGCCCTATCAACAGAAAGTAAGTAAAAAAATTCTTGGTCGAACATAGATTTTGTTAATGTGCCCATACGCGTTAATGCCTAGGCTATTGCCTAGGCAATGTTTGGGGAACTTTGAACACCTAAGGCGTTGTCAATATGAATGATAAAATTTTGCGGTCTTCAGTTTTCAAATACGTATCAAGTGCCCTATCAACTGAAAGTAAAGTGAAAATATTCTTGGTCGAACATAGATTTTGTTAATGTGTCTATAGGCTATTGCCTAGGCAATGTTGGGGGGGGGGGACTTTGAACACCTTAGGCGTCGTCAATATGAATGATAAAATTTTGCGGTCTTCAGTTTTCAAATACATATCAAGTGCCCAATCAACTGAAAGTAAAGTAAAAAAATTCCTGGTCGACCATAGATTTTGTTAATGTGCCCATAGGCGTTAATGCCTAGGCTATTGCGTAGGCAACTTTGAACACCTAAGGCGTTGTCAATATGAATGATAAAATTTTGCGGTCTTCAGTTTTCAAATACATATCAAGTGCCCTATCAACTGAAAGTAAAGTAAAAAAATTCTTGGTCGAACATAGATTTTGTTAATGTGTCTATATGCGTTAATGCCTAGGCTATTGCGTAGGCAATGTTTGGGGGAACTTTGAACACCTAATGCGTTGTCAGTATGAATGATAAAATTTTGCGGTCTTCAGTTTTCAAATACATATCAAGTGCCCTATCAACAGAAAGTAAAGTAAAAAAATTCTTGGTCGACCATAGATTTTGTTAATGTGCCCATAGGCGTTAATGCCTAGGCTATTGCGTAGGCAACTTTGAACACCTAAGGCGTTGTCAATATGAATGATAAAATTTTGCGGTCTTCAGTTTTCAAATACATATCAAGTGCCCTATCAACTGAAAGTAAAGTAAAAAAATTCTTGGTCGAACATAGATTTTGTTAATGTGCCCATAGGCGTTTATTTTTGGGCATTGCCTAGGCAATGTTGGGGGGAACTTTGAACACCTAAGGCGTTGTCAAAATGAATGATAAAATTTTGCGGTCTTCAGTTTTCAAATACATATCAAGTGCCCTATCAACTGAAAGTAAAGTGAAAAAATTCTTGGTCGAACATAGATTTTGTTAATGTGCCCATAGGCGTTAATGCCTAGGCTATTGCCAAGGCAATGTTGGGGGGAACTTTGAACACCTAAGGCGTTGTCAATATGAATGATGAAATTTTGCGGTCTTCAGTTTTCAAATACATATCAAGTGCCCTATCAACTGAAAGTAAAGTGAAAAAATTCTTTGTCGAACATAGATTTTGTTAATGTGCCTATAGGCTATTGCCTAGGCAATGTTGGGGGGGGGGGGACTTTAAACACCTAAGGCGTCGTCAATATGAATGATAAAATTTTGCGGTCTTCAGTTTTCAAATACATATCAAGTGCCCTATCAACTGAAAGTAAAGTAAAAAAATTCTTGGTCGAACCTGGATTTTGTTAATGTGCCCATAGGCGTTAATGCCTAGGCTCAGGGCCACCAAGAGCGCGATTGTAAGTCAAGGTCACTGAGCCTGGTATCCGGCTGAAACCTATTTAGCTATATAGCTGCCGACACTCTCTCTCTCTTTACTTATTGCGGAGGGGACTCGTGTCGGTGATGATGATGATCATATGACGAACTGAGAGACTTGGGAGAAACAGCAGGCCGGCTCAGTGGAAGTCAAGTTAGGACAAGACAGGACTGTATTTGATTAGGCCCTCCACTAGGGCTTTTATTTTTCTTATCATATTCTGTTTTTTTATTGTGTGGAAAGCAGACAACTACATGTAATAAGTTCCCAAAGGCCCAACTCGTAAGCCCGCTACCTACCTAGCCCTGTAGACCTCGTTCCTCCAATTTTTATTAACACACTGGGCAGTCACAAGGCTGAAGCGGGACGCACCTGACACTTTCCTCAAATGCTCCAAAATGTCTTGAATGTTGTGTTTGTGATGCTCATTGGACGATAATTTCATGAATCACTAACCCGGTTTATATAACTTATTATCATTTAGATTCTATTAAAAATTACCTTTGTTGGAAAAACAGACGAATGAGTTAAACCCGTGCCCTCGTATTTGTAGAATCACAAGTTCAACTAGAGTTCCACGACCTCATACCTTCGCCATATGATTTTTAACCTTTATGACTGACATATCAGGGGTGTTTGTCATCAATTATAAATCATACCAGTTGATCTTCTTCACCCAAAAAACAAAAGTATGAGCGTAACAAAGAAGGTTATGCTAACAAAGTAACATTTATCATGAATTATGCAAATGGGGTCCTTATTACCATAATTTGATTCAACAATGTTAACATTCACATAACTTCCAAATGACACAAGTATGAAATTGCCATCCTTTACCTGTATGGTTTTATAGTAGTTTCTCATTAATTATGCAAATTAGGCCTACATTTGCATATTTTTTATCTATCAAAATTCCTCAGTAACAAATGTCACATATGTCAATAGTCATATCATGGAATACAGCGGGTTTTTAAAGTTGTATCATTAATTATGCAAATTAAAATCTGATTTGCATAATTATCGTCCAATCATACAAAGCATTACGTAAGCTATCTACATACCAAAAATCATTACCATCCATCAAGCCCATCTTGAGTTATAGTATTTTCTCATTAATTATGCAAATTAGGTATTCATTTGCATAATTGATATCAATTAATATTTCTCTCTTCTTCAGTTACATATGTCACATGTTTGAGAGTCCTGTCGTGGAATTTGGCCGATGTATAAACTTTCCTCAATAATTATGCAAATTAGATACTGATTTGCATAATAAGTATCTTATCAAGTACATCATCACTCAAGCTATCTACTTACCAAAAATTATAACCATCCATCAAGCCCTTCTTGAGTTATTCCCTTTCAAAGTCTGAACCAAAACCTGCTCCTGCAGTTCCAAAAAAGCCGCTAGGGGCCAAAACCTATACCACTTACTCTCTGTCCAAAGAGCTATCTACCACTCAAAAATCAGTTCCATAGCTTGTCCAGAACACGAGATATTGAAACAGGAAGTTCCGCTGCAGTACCGTAACAAGCCGCTAGGGGACCCAAAATCTAATCATTTCCTAGTCTCATCAAGACCTACCCATCTACCAAATATCAAGACAATCCATCTAAGCCTTCTCGAGTTATGCTGTACATTACACACACACATACAAACGCTACCCTCTGCATAACCTTCTCGGCGAAGGTAATAAATAATACAGTACAAATACAATAGAAACGGTTATAAGTCCAAAACCCAAAGGAACGACGTGAGAAGCTACACTAGTTGTCCGTTGACCCGACTTTAAATGGAGAAAAACTCGGATGCCAAGTTTAATGCACTGTGACATCAACTCCCGGGGGACGCGTGTTTGGTCACAGCTGTCGTCAAGCGATAAGTCTGCACCTAAAAGGACGAAATTAGTGAAGCCTGACCGGTGATATCATTTGCATTGGAAGATTTCACTGAAAGTCGGATGAATAACATTTTCTCTTTCTTCTCGAGACCGGTCGGCCTAGCCTCCATAGCAGGCTCTGAACCGACCTTTTCGGAGGCTAACTATAATACACCTTTTGCAGCCAGCCCGTAACCATCAGCCACCCCGTAACCTTTCTATCGGCAAAATGGTTACGGGGTGGCTGATGGTTACGGGGTGGCTGATGGGTACGGGCTGGCTGCAAAAGGTGTATTATTTAGCCCCCCCAAAAGGCCGGTTCAGAGCCTGCTATGGATCAGGCTAGGTCGGCCAAAGCTAATAATAATAATGATAATAATAATATCAGGTGTATTTGCAGCCAGTGCCACAGGCAGGCACCCAATGTGTAAGCCTGGATACAAGACACCATGGACGGCAGACGCAAATTTGATCCATAGTACCCAACATCTCTTTTTTGTTGTCAAGTGGTATTTTTTTAGAAATAAGATATCACAAGTTAAATCTATAACTTTCATCAACATGCACTGCAGCTGTAGTAGTATCAAAATCACACGTTTTGAAGTACTTTCAGTCTCAATTTTATTGTCGGATCGAAGGAAATTCTTTTAAAATCTCCTTGGTCCAAATTCTCTTGTTATATTACACTCGTCCTGAACAGCCGACAGAATTGTTCCAGGATAAAGTATTCTGTTTTTATTAGATTTGTGGGATAAAATGAACAGAAAATGAACATATTTTTTGTTATATCACAGTAGCCAACAGAGTGGCAACTTATTCTGTTTTTATTACACTTAAGGGTAAAGAATGAACAGCAAATGAACATACTTAACTCTTGCTATCCTTTTTGAAAAGGACGCTTTCATTATCGTTTATTTCGTCCATCGTCCTCCCCCACATAGAAGTGCACTGGTCCAATATCAGAGCCATGATGACAGGGCTAGTGAAGGAGTTTTAAGGGCTCTGCTATGTAATGATTAAGGTTCGTTGTTCTGTGATAGATTGTTTTTGTGACATTCGTAGTACCATACTCACTAAGATACATAACTAATTCGATAGAAATACTGTTCATAATGACCCACTGAGGACCACTCGGTATCAAGGGGAGATAATTACTATTCACTACATCGTTGGAATACCCCTCGGTAGCCTCGCAGCCATTCGCCCTGACCGTTCATCAACACATCGCGGCGGCAGCAGCGCTTCCTCCCGGCCGCTAGCGTATGCAGGTCTCTATTTGTGGCCACCAGTGGTCGTGGAAGCAGCAAGGTCGCTCCAACTTGGTGAGTATCCGTTGCTTTTACATTGATACGCGTATGTGTGTATGTATCGCGACCGTTAGCGTAACCCGACGGGCGGTGGGGCGGCGGTGGTCCCGGGGCCTTGCCGCCGCGCCGCGCCGCTCGCCTCTCCCTGCCCGAACCGCCCGGTCCGGACAGCAACCTTGAGGCCGCGCGCTTGACTTTGCGCGGTGACGGCCATATTTATAGCCCGCTTCGTGCCTTTAACTACCCGCAAGCCCACGGTCATGCCCCCGCCGAACCTTGAGGTAAAATAACGGTCCATCATGGTGCTGTTGAACTTCCTACGGTGGTGTGTGAAATTGTGAGGGGTTACGGGCAGGGCGGTGACCCCGCCGGACCTCAGGTTTTGTGTTCATCCTCCATTTGCTAATCTGCGCCCCATGAGCTCGTGCATATGCGCATATTTATGTATGTCGTGCCCCGTATTGTATTCCCAAATCACCGGCATAAAGCACACAGTACCCTACCGGACAACTAACGGTCCTTGCGGGACGGTTTATCCCGTAGTCTTATGGAAATGTGGTAACAACATTTGCACCTCAGTCAGTGTGTGTTGCACCGTTAGTTAATTTGTAACACCACTATCTGGGTCAATGCTACCAGCGCGCTATTTGTGGAGAATAAACACATTCCAGTTTACATTTACAGGGACGGTTCAAATACTGCTGGGGAATTCTGCACCAATGTCATGACCCATAATCAAAATCTAATTTGGTCCGGGAGAAAAAAGGAAATGAGGTTATGATATTATGTAAGTTACAGTTTGGGTCATAGAATTGCTATTTGGATAATTGCAAGGATGGGTTTGAGTTGAAGTGGAGTCATTTGAATATTCCCTCAGTGGTTATAAATGTGTCAAGGGTGGTACAGCAATTTGCATGGAGAAACCGATTATTTGTATCTGTTTGATAGCGATGTAGTCTTATGTGCCATCTTGTTGTGATATATTCACAATCAAAGCTTTTACCTTAAAATTTTTTAATCATATAATACTGTATTATACTTACATTACCAGTATATGAATGTTGATTATGTTATAAAATCTGTTTGAGGAAGCATAATAATGTTTATGAGTGCTTTGGCCAGTTTATTAAATAACATCGCCCACCCTGGGTGCGCTGAGAACACATCTGCTGGAGCGATACAGGGCAAGGTACCAAGATTCTCTGGAAAGTGTGGGAACCATTAACAACAAAAGCTTTGAGGTACCAAGAAGAATAAATTTCTTGTCTCATTGTGACAGGGCAGTGGTTTGGAAAAAGGCAGGGGGTCCCAGGGCATTGACATCAATGAAACTCAACACTTCTGCTATCTGAAGTGAAACACTAGAGCAAGCAGGGATCTTCAAAGTGGTCAAGTCTTCAGTCTAAGCAGTACGCTACAGTTCCGAACACCAACAAGACGATTGATTCACATTGTACAGGGTTACGCTCTTGTTGAATTTTCCTTTTGTAAGAGGCTTGATTTTTCTAGGTCAGGTTTGATTCCTTTGTGTACTGTAAGGTTAGTCTATTGTGTACCAGGGGACAAAGGCTTGTAGCCCTGCTCTCATTATAACAGGGTAGAATTTCCCTGTTGCTCTGTTAAATGTTCACAATGGATTTTTTTTGTATCAAACTTCTTATGATATCATAGAACTGCTTTTTGTCCATCCTATCATTATTTTGGCCTTTGTTGATCATTGTTTTCATCAGATCTTGCAGCCATGTTTTTAACTAAGAATTTGATAACAAAGGTATTTTTGTGCGCTTTTCACTTTATACATTGTGCACATTTTTTTCCTGATTGAAAAGTACAGTAATCCTGATTACGAATGGCTTTGTTTTTTATCCATTGTTCTTTTTATTTGAAAGGAAAATGAAAAGGGAATCTGAAATGCTTGTCATCAAACTGGTGTCTTATACTACCCATTTTATTTTTCTGAGAACAGTCCTAATTTCTCTGTTAATTACTTTTCTACCTTGACTTTGATGAAAACCAAGTGTAAAAGAAATTACCTGGTTGAATACAAGCCATAAGTAGGAAAATCCTTTTTGTTATCTTTACGCCTATTCATGAGCAGTCAAGCAGGTCAGTTGTAGATCACCATCTTTCACCACATAAATAGTTACAACACTTCAGTCCTGTTGTTCAAGGTCAGGACTGGATGTTCCTTGTTTACACTGAGGTTTTTTCTCCCCTGTGTGACGACAATTGCCGTGACCCCAGGAAACCAAAGGTCAAACATGTGGTGAGATTAGCCCTGAGCTCTTTGTAGGATCATAGGATAACAGACAAAAGGAACAATGTACTCTCCAAGCAGAGGAGGGGTTTTGGCTGGTTTTTGACGTGTTTTTAGGCATTTTTTTGTATAGCCAACCTAAAAACACGTCAAAAATCAGCCGAAACCCCTCCTCTGCTTGGAAGATAGGAACAATGTTCATAAAACTGCTGAGGAAAAAATTGACTCAAACATAGACTTAAACATAAAATTATATCAATCTAATCTAGTGCCTGAATGTATTATGAAATTCCTCAGATATGCTCTATCTTTCTAGTCTCCAAGCAGAGGTTAGGCTCAGGTTGAAAATGAAAGAAAAAAAAAGATAGGAAAAAGAACACATGAAAAATAGAAACGCCCAAATAAAACCGCTAAATACAGCTGGAGCCTAGCCTCTGCTTGGACAATAATATCTTTCAAGTTTGTAAATCATATTATGTAAACACAATGTTGTGAAAACAGGAAATGTAAATCATATCATATAAACACAATGTTGTGAAAACAGGAAATGTTATCTGGTTATCTCCAAAACCGACTGTACATTTTTAAGCCAAGGTGTTTATGGCACAAGGTCCGTACAGAGATGCTTTTTACATTTCTGCTGCAGTGAACATTGATCAGTCTCGAGTATCATGTAACTCCTCTTGACTTCAATCTACTTCTGATGCACTGCTTATCATGCCAGGAGCAAGAGGACTGACTATGATGGCCAGGCCAACAGTGCATAATATTGGAAATCATTAAGGGCAGCATTTTCCACATACATATTCCACAGTCATATTTGCAAACGAATATTCCAAACTATCTAAATAATTTCTTGACTGTACAATTTGCATGTCGCATGTAGAAATGCTTAGGATAACAGGTTTTACTTTTAGCGTTGCTCTTATTCATCAGCAAGGCACGGTTTTATGTTGCTCGTACATGTAATAAAATCACAAGGACGTAGTTCGCTAAATGCCAGGCGGCCTGGTGAATTTCAATGACCTGAAAATCAATAGCGGTATTGGGTGCAAGAGATCCCTGATGCATATGAGATGTATGCCTCAGGCCATTCCATGTAATTCAGCCCAGTCAGAATACTCAGATGGATGCCAGGCTGTGTGATGTTAAGATCAATACTTGTGCTGCCGCCCAGGGTTTAGTCCATTACAGCAATATGCTCCTCTCCCAGTAATGCCCACCACTCACCACCCAGCACTTCTGTTACCTGCTTTTAACCTTTAGCAGTCATAGCAATCATCTTCAGGTGCAGGACGGCATTGTGGTGATCAGAGACAAGTGTTAGCTTTTTAGTTTTTTGCCCAATTTCAAAACTGAACCAGTAGAAAAACAACAACTTGCAACCTTTAAGTAAAATGGCATATTTTACATTCAACTAGATTGGCTTGAGATTATTACAGTCCAAATGAAGCAAATGTTAAGTTAGGCGCAGTTTACATTACGTTTTTCGCGTCAGCGGCGAAATTTCCCGCTGTCGGGAGGCCGCTGTCGCGACGTCTCTAGACACACCGCCCGGAAATCTGACAGACACCTGCGGTGCTTGCATTTCGCCATCTTGTAGAAAGTATCGGGCGTAAGCATAACAAAAGCAAGAAACAAAATTGTATGATTGTACAACGGTAGACGGCGTTTACATTACGTTTTTCGCGTCAGCGGCGAAATTTCCCGCTGTCGGGAGGCCGCTGTCGCGACGTCTCTAGACACACCGCCCGGAAATCTGACAGACACCTGCGGTGCTTGCATTTCGCCATCTTGTAGAAAGTATCGGGCGTAAGCATAACAAAAGCAAGAAACAAAATTGTATGATTGTACAACGGTAGACGGCGTCTCCCCGCCCGTATTAAACTACAATGCAAAGCCTTGTTTATGTGTAGATATTCCATGCTCATCACTCGTAAATGTGGGGAGGGGGGCACAAGTACGATAAATATATCCGCGGGGAAATGAATGCACGGCACAAAAGTCGCCGCGGATCCCGCGAATCTCTCCCTCTAAATATATACCGGGGATCTAAGTAGACTTACAGTATGCTAATCAACGCGTACTTTATGCTAATCGCCGAAACCCTGACTCCCGCTGACGCGAGCCCGACGTATTCTCTTTAGACGGAGTTTGAAGTTGACGGGGACTCCCGCTGTGCTGACGGGCGACGGCTTCGAAGCTGACGGGAGAAAATTTGTTGACAGCGGGACTACGTCGACGGGAATTGTCTTTACACGGGGTTCCCGCTGTCGCCAGTGGCGCTGACGCCAGTGGCGCTGACGGCAAAAGTAAAATGTAAAGAGAGCCTAAGACTGAGAGTTTCAGGGACTTGAAACAAATTTGGTTTTTCACTTGTACTGCAACTGAGCGGTCTCAACAATCATGCTTATCATGCACATGGGTTTGATTAACGTACCAATCTTAGGTTCTGTGGAGCCTTAAGCATGTATTACATGCAGGTGTGTTGAGCAACACATTACACTATCGGTCATTGGAAAAAGCATTAATTTCTTTGTTTCTCCTCAATGGAAGACGACTGCTGCTTTTTGAACTTGCCCCTTAAAGTAAGTAACAACTAATTAACTGAATTACAGTCATATGGGTGAATATAGTGTCTTTATTCCAAATAAGTCACTTTTTCCATTGTATTCATACCCGACCAAGTGCTATCTATTTCTGCTATCTGTCTGCGTATTTCCATCTGTACGATTGTTACTGTCCCCGGGTCCAGTTAATGTAGCCAGCCTTTAATTGTATCATAACTACATGCATGATGAATATGCATCTGACTGGATTTTCCACCACATTACCCCTGTACTTTAAAACAATAGTAGCAACACACGAGGCAGAAGACTAAATGGGGTGTGACGGTTTCTTTTTACTATTCTAGCAGCTATTCTAGCAGGTATTCAATCCAATTTGTAGTCTACCACTCTCCAAGGCAGTCAAAAGACAAGAATTATACAGAACTTAACAATGGAGTTATAAACATGCTGACGTGGCACAAACACCTTGACCTTTTGGAATATAAGGGCACCAAAAGGGCTTTTGATTTAGATTTTCAACTTGCTAAATGAGGTTGAACTATTTAAGTTTTGGTATGATGATTCTTCTTACCATGTTTGTCATTTTTCATTTTGATGATTTGTGAGGCATCTTCCACTTCACATGGCAGAAAAGGTTGTCGCTGTCCCGATTTCGCCAGTTCCGATGTCAGGGGAAAAAGTCTGAGTTATTCAGTTTGTGCATCTAATGTGGTGTCTCTTGATGAAGTCCTCCGTACTAGTTTGTGTGGCCTTGTGCAGGGCCTTGTGTGTCCCAGCTGCAGTCAGCAGCCTTGAACAATGCTGTTGAATCAGCCATTGGCCCTCCCTCCCCAGCCTCGCTTCTTGCTCTAACCTACAAAGCAGATCTACAATGGATACCACTCGAAGATAGACGAAATGTGTCCAAACTATGCATGATGTACAAAATGACTAATAAACTGGTGGACGTATTGACTGCTGATGATATAAATAATTCTAATACCAGGTCAGAAACGAACAAGATATAGTCATTCCTTGAACTTCAAGTACCAGCATTATCAACCAAGGATTGAGGTGTTCAAAAATGTGTTTTTAGAGTGGACCTCGTTGCCAAGTACTAGTACTGTTGGAGCATTGTAGATAGCTATGAACAACACGTACAGCTAGATGTGCAAAGGTTAGGTGTGACAGCTTGTTCAGTGTAATAAAAAAATAACCAGCTGCTACCTGGCGGATTGCAAACTGGTGTGTTACGCTGAAGGACGGTCATACATGTACCGGTTATATAAATACAGATAACCCAGAAACTGAGCCACCAATGATGTCTACCAAAGATGACTGTGATACCTTCTATCTGCGTCCCTGGAGCAATACCTGGAAAAATTGTTTCTACAGATTTAAAAAAAAAAGGTCAGACTAGCTATTTTAGAATTTTCAGGTTCCGAAATATAGGGCCAATTTCAGGCAGGAAGCAAAATTTGAAGGTACTGTATAAGGTTCTTTGAAACTGTATTATAATTATAGCATTTGGAGATACCTGGGAAGCCTGGTATACATGTAGTACAATCTATTCCCTTCCAAGGTGCAGTTGTCTGCATTTTTACCTGCAAGTTTCAGGCTGTAGGTGGGTATTTCAAGCTTATTTATTTGGACGATATCCTTTTTTGTTTTTGTGTTCTCCTGTTCATGTTGATTGCAATGAATTATTGAATGGGTTTTGAAGATCATATTTGTATGGAGTCACGGAGGATTGGGAAGGTGATTAACTTCTGATTTGCATGTGGTAGCATACAAGGTAAGCAGGTGAATTTTAAAGTTAAATTAAACACCATCAGACGTTCATGAATATCTGTAAAGTCAGAAGAGCAGCAATCCACACAGGGTGAAGTTAATAGCCTGAATACCATCCTCCGTAGTGACCGCTGGCTAAAAAAAAATCGCTTGACAACAAGCTATGGAGGATGGTACTCAGGCTATTAAGTTTAAGGATCCATCATCCAGTAAGTTTTAGTTCCTGACCAAAGTCCATGACTGGCCTCTGAGTGAGAGATAAGGAAACAGCTTTTGATAGGCAAGGTAAATAATGTTGACCCATACCTGTCAGCATGGGAAATTGATTGACAAGTCACATAAGACCTTGTGACATTAAGGCACATGTGGTCTGGAGCACCATGCTTAGTCAGAAGATAAGTAGATGTGTGTGTATGTGTGGGCTACATGAGGGATGATGCCTTTGATATTTGTCTCTTTGAAGATGTCCACTTATCTGTTATCTAGAATTGATCCTTTCATCTCCAGAGGTTACATGTCTGAGATGGAGTATGACATCATCTGATGGACAGAATCAGGCCGTAGAAATCAGAGAGCACCCTAAATGTTATCCAGCCAAACCCTCTTTCAGACCTTATGGCATTTCAGTACCAAGGCAAACACCCACTCCTACCATGGGCAGGGGGAGGGATGATCTAGGGTGACATTTTAAAAACTGTTTGTTGACATATCTAGATGCAAGACTTTGGGACGTATATCCCCATTTTTGCCACAGGCCAATCACAATCAATCACAAAGACTAATTTTAATGGACCCTAAGCCTGGGAAGGCCCTTAACCTTCTCCCTGCTGCCGAACTCTGTAGCCAATAGAGAATTGGCTGCCAAACGGCTATTTCAGAGTGCTAAAGCAAAGGTTACCCTTAGTACGTTAAGATGAGGGCCTGCATGCCCCTTTTACGTAGAGCGTAATCGGCCGTTTTAATTTTACGTAGAGCGTTGCCGACAACTCCATAATTTAGCGTAGAGCGTAGGGAGGCTTTTCTGAATTTAGCGTAGAGCGTAGGGAGGCTTTCTGAATTTAGCGTATTACGTAGCCGGCCCTCCGAATTTAGCGTAGAGTGTTGTCGGGACCCCCCATGCAGGCCCTCTAAGATTATTTGTAAGAATAGTTTCCATGGTGGTGTTATCATACCAAAGAAGGTTTTGACACATTAAAGGATTTAGCACCTAGCATCTGTGGTGCTATGATTTGCATACATGTATGATACCTGGGCCATATGCACTGCTGTCTCCAGGATCTGTCCCTTCGTCCTAAATTTCACCCCATCTGAAAAATCTGAACTTCATGACATGAAATTGATGAAAATATATATTCGTAAGCTTTAAAGACAGATTTAACAACGAAAATTAATGACATAGGCTCTCAGACAACCTGACCAAAATGCAACTTTTTTCACTTATTATTGTATAGCATAACAGGTACAGTTCCATTAGGTTAAAACTCTACGGCGCCCCAAGGACTATATAATGTCCTTGGGTGCCCAAAGCAGCATTAGGTGCAATACCAGTGTAAAAGCTAGGTGGCACTTTTGAAAAAGAGCATCATGGGGAAATCAAACTGTTGCATGCGGAGGTAGATGCCATTTGCATGTTGAATGCTCCAGTTCCTTGGAAAGAACGAAATGTGTGGTCATGTAGGTTAAACATAAGCTTCCAAGGGGAATTTTGTTGATTTGCCATGAAGCATTTGCAAAGCTGAGTCCATATTTTAGAGACAGGCTATTGACATTGATTCAAATAAAGTGATGGTTTTCTTATGTTTACTTTTCTACCAGCTTTTCTGTTGTGATTTTGTCACTGGACAAATCCCTGTGTTTTTTTTGTTTTAAGGTTCTTATTCAGGGGTGTCACCTCAGGTCACAAGTGAATGTACAAATTCAATGTAGCTATGAATTTTTGTATCTCAGACAACTGACAGACGACAGGTGGTTGTTTTTAGAACTGTAGAATAGTTAAAGAAAAGGTCTGACTTTCAACTTTAGCAGACGGTTTCAGACGGGCCAATGTTGATGCACTAGTGGTATTGCAAAAAGATGTGCAGGTTAGATTCTTCAGACATGTGTTTCTATGGCCTCCACCAAGCCTTCCTATGGGGGTATGGATCATAGAATTTGGCAAAAAAAGGACTAATTGGCCATACAGTAGAGTCAGTCTGCGTTCATGTAACATCTCCCCCTCAGAAATGAAACCCTCTGGTGACCAAACTCCCCTGGCAAATATTCCATAGCCAGCATAGTTAGTCTGGTAGAAACTAGTGTTTCTATATCAATGTTGGATAAAATAACCTCTAGATGTTATAGCCATCCAATGTTCCAGTGTCAGATCCATCTTTGGCAAGCCCTTTTACATTGGTTTCCAGTCTCCAGTCCTGTAATACCCAAGTGTTAAGTGCCAGATGTTTTTGAAGCATGATGAGGTGATATGCCAAGGTAGACCAAAGGAGACTGCGGTAGCGGTGTCTGGGTAAAGCCATCTGATCTAATGGCTGGAAAGTGATCCTCGAACTGACAGTAACCATTATTCTTGAGATCAGCCTCTTCAGATGGCCGCTGAAACTGATGCCTGCGATGCGGGGAATTTAGGCCACAGGTAGTGAATTGTTTACAGGATGGACCTTGACTGGACCAACAGGCACAAAGTCCACTGCAAATATTTACCCAAGGGGCAGTGCCCCTGGAGGTATTTGTCCCCAGCATGGTGGAAATGACCCAGTTTTCAGCCAGCCTTTGAGCAGGCAGGAAGGGCAGAACCATTACTGAGAGTTTGTTTGATTGCGGGAAGGCGCACAAGGTTCAGAGGTGAGCCAATGTATTTCAGGCAACTGTTAATGATTTTGATTGTGTACTGTGACCTGTAGCGCTGCTATAAACTGGTTGATCCGGTGAGATAGTGTAAACACACGTGTGTTATCAGTTACCTGACAAAGGGTCAGAACCTTAGGTGGTCAGGCACTTTGACATGTACAGTTCTTCATTCAGAAGAAGACTCAGTGTAAAATGGTTATTTCATCAGACCATTTTCCTGGTGTAGAGAAAGGTGTTTTGTTTTCTTCACAATGATTACTTAATGATAATCATCGTCTGCTTGTAGAATTAAACTGAATTAATTTACCTATACTGAACCCAGTGGGCATTTGGTAATTATGGTCAATGGTCATTTGGTAAGAATGGTAAATAGAAAAATGTGTTACCAATTCTATCTTGCCAATTTTTTCTGCTGATAAAGGCATGCCTGCTTTTATCTATAGAGGAAGGATACAAAGTTTGGAAGGTATACAGAGTGACGTAGTTTAGTAGTGGTCAGTTAGGTATGTTTGACCCTGTCTTGGTTGACCAGTTCACAAAGACCATTTGGACGTATTGTTTAGCACAGGTGAATGGATGCACTGAATAAACACTCCACACGGCTAAACCCTGACTAACAAATGCAAATGCAATTCCTCAAGTGGTGTACATCAAAACGTCATCTAGGTTTGAACTATAATGAAGTCAAGTTGCTTTGTGGAAGAAAAATAAGTAAAGTCATTGATTTTTTTCACTGGTGAGATTTTTAAAGAATGTACCGGGGGAGATCATCAGCTGTGAGAATGTATTGTGGCCAAACAAACGGTGTGTACTTTGTACAAGAATGGGTCAGGTTTGTTTGCTGTTGCTGGGTCGGGTACAGGTGCAGGGAAGGGAGGGGCCACGTGGGGAGGGTTCATTCATTGATCAATAGGGGGGTGTATCAAAGATTTACAGGTGTTTTTAGATATCCGATGCCAGAATATAAGCATCGTTCAAGACGCTGCATTTGATTAGAAAAAACTGGTACGTAACTTTACGCAAAAGATGTAGCAACCATACAAGGTATAACTGTTACCACATTTTCATGTACGTAAGTAGGAGTGTTTTGGAGTGACAGGCTGTAGAAAACAGATATCCAACAAGGGAGGGCCTGGAAAGTTTTAAGCTATAATATTACCTTCACATATAGCCACAGATGACAGGGACCTACTTCTGGAAATTGATTCCAAAAATAACTCTGCAAACATTGTAATGTTATCCACAGTCATATGACTATGTATATCAAACAGATTGTGTAAATCATTAAATGAGACTTCTTTCTATTTAAAACCAAAAACTTTTGACATTGTGAATATCACAATAAAGTGATACATGATCACATTAAAAGATGCTTGATGTAAACAGGTCTATTTGTTAACCTGCTCCCTGCTGCCTAACTCTGTAACCAATAGAGAATGGGATGCCAAACGGCTACTTCAGAGTGCCAAAGTTTATGTAATTTTGTATATGCCCGTGACAAGGTTGTTTACATTGCGGACAGGGTTTGTAATAAATTGGATCAGTAGAACATATCCGTGCACCTTGCTGAACTTCTGCAATCATTGGGCCACAAACCTGTGTTGACGTCCCCCCTGCATACAAAATGGAAGAGCCGACCTAGATGGAGATGACAACGTCAGGCCATACAAGGGGCTCCATTGACCCCTGCTGAACAAGTGTGTCTCCCCCACATGATGGATTGGGCCTCATGCTGATTCAGATCAGGTGTGTGGGGGCTGAACCAAATACATTACAGGTAAAAGGATGGCAGGTGCTGAGATTCTTGAAATTCTTGCAGCGGTTTCATGTTCACAGTTTTCGCAGTGACCTCCCCACTACCAAATCAACAGATGCAGATTTTCTGTCTGCAATGTTGTTTGCCCGATGCTTAATTTGAACACCTGGTACATGTAAATGCCTCCTTTTTCCATCCCTAATAAAATACATGTAGATTGATGAAAGAGGTTTGAAAAAGAGGACTTTCTTCCCAGTGTGCAAGAAAATTTTTTGATGGCATGAAAGTCGGATTTAACGATAAAAAAGAATGTCCTATTTTTGATTGAGGACGAGTTTTGATAACAAACGGTATACACCTGTTGATAGTTTTACATATACTAGGCATGTCAGCTGGTATCTGGTTTTAAATTCTTCTTCTTTGGTACTGCTGAGCCCCATATTTACTAGGTTTAATTTGGTATGATAACATCAGTACCAAATGGACAGGTAGACAAAATAAAACAGATGTCACACCTAAATAGCTGTGTTATTTTCTTGTATTTTAAGTTCTGTTTGTAACATTATGAAATTCCAGATTAGGCAGCGGAATTGGCTTCAATGAATGTTTTCTTTAAAAGCTGTGATATTTCAGTAAAACGTATGGTAAGATAAATCATGATAATAATGGGAAAATCTCATGGTTTGTGCTTCATCGGCTCAAAATGAGGTATGGAGGTATAGCTTGGTGTTTGTATGTTTGTACTCGTGTGTATTCGCAGCAATAAACCTCTGGATGGAATATGATGATATTCAATATGTGGGTAGGTGTTGTGAACCTGGCGGTAAATGTCGATTTTGGGCCCTCTTGTGGCTGAACTTGGTACTGTAGCAGCACTTTCAGCTTTTGTAGCTTTTGTCCTGGACATGCTGTGGTCTTGATTTTTCTGTGGTAGATAGCTTTTGATGTAAGGGAGAAGTGATGAAAGTTTTGGGCCCCCTAGCAGCTTGCTCTGGAATTGTAGGGCCATTTTTTTAATTATGAGAAAGGTTTCATAAAACACACTCTGGTGTGGTTCTCATTAGTTATTGTTGACCCAGAGGGTTGAATCCCTCATCAGACAAATTTGCAATCATTCACTTGGGATGCATATATTGCATTGAATTGAACATGTTTTGAAACGTTTGGATTTGGTCCGACCAAGGACAATTTATAGGACCATTTTGACTTTGACAAACTGGAAAGCTACTAAATAAACACCTGTATGATAGAGGTGCCTTCAATCTCCATTCTCTCTTCTTTATTGGTGTGACGAAAGGTTTTTGTTCTCTTAGTTGTGTTTTCCATTCACTCTTTTGAAGAACATCATTGCTGTTTGTCCCACTTTGTCCTGACTCCTGACCTAACCCTATTGACAAGGTCACCACCTTTTCCTGATAGCGATTTATGTAATTAGCTCTCCTGGCCTCCTTCCCTGGCATCAACTCTTGTTAGGATCCAGCTCCTAGTTATCGATCCTGCCTAGCACAGGGAATTACAATTTACTGGGCTGAAGCCTTGCTTATTTCTCTGGACTTCTGTCAGTTTGACGGATGGAGGGATCCATCTGTAGGCTTGACCCAGT
Source organism: Branchiostoma lanceolatum (assembly GCF_035083965.1). Classification (NCBI taxonomy): domain Eukaryota; kingdom Metazoa; phylum Chordata; class Leptocardii; order Amphioxiformes; family Branchiostomatidae; genus Branchiostoma; species Branchiostoma lanceolatum. Next base: position 16,857,891 of record NC_089723.1, on the reverse strand, counting down.
CACTTCCACTTACTTCAGCATTCTGTATTCAAGTGAGGATTGGTTTATAATATTGGGGATGAACCATTGTTGGTCATAGTCCAGGGGACGTGAATAATGTTCAATAATGTTGATATATCTAGATCTATGACGCCAAATATCTTCTCTATATTTTTTAAATTTGATGCATGTACTGCTTCCAGCTTGGATTAATTGACATGAATGATATGGATGGTGATCTTATTAAGGATTTTAGCTATTGTATAATGGGAAGAATTGCTTTTGTCTAAGTTGCATTTATGATTATGTTGTTCAATGCTCCATAACCATTCACATCAGGTATGCAAATGAGATGCTGACTTGTTAACCATAGAACTTTCTAACACATCAAGCTGTGAGTTGCTAGTGAATATTTGCAAAGAAAGAAGATACATCTGTGTGACTATCAAGGCTAAAAAGAATTCTGGAATATCATATCTAAAGACTATCTTTCACTGCAGTACCTAAGAATAAGAATATTGTCCCTCTTAGTTCTTACTACATACACATGTTAGGTCGGGAGAAAATGTATGCTGTAAGAACCAGAGAGGAGTGTGCCAATCTGAATTATGTGATACTTAGACCAGGATGACAACCATGGCGCCAGACAGCTTAGCACAGATTGCCATTCTTAGACCAGTCAGCAATGGCAGGTACCCTGTGTGCTGTAAAAACACTTTTAGTAATGTGTACAAGTGTCCAGAGATTTATCATTATGGGCAAGAGGCAGTCTTGTCGGCATTTGTGTTCGTCCGTACATTTGCAGACTAAACTCAAGATCACCATCATGCAAAAAAACTTTGGTTGTATTATGACATGAAACTTTTTTATTTTACCGAGAAAGGAATGATACATACCAGTATCTTATCACCCCCCCCCCCCCAACACACTTGCATGGTTCATCCACATCCCTAGTCCTGCCTGACCATTGGTTGATTCAGCCCTGACCCATTTCCCATCCTCTATAAATATTTCTTTTGATCAGCAGGCCAAGGCTGAATTTTAAGGAGATACTTTGGTATAGCAGGGCTCGAAATTCATTTTTGGGAATAGGTGCACTGGTGCACCCAACACAAAAAAATTAGGTGCACAGAAAGAATTTTGGGTGCACCACATAAAATAAAGCTGAATGTCAGCAGAACATAATTACAAGACTTCAATTCAAAAGCTAACTTCAAAATTTCAAACAATTAACTAATACACGAAATATAGAGTACAAAGAAAGATTGTATTGCCTTTTCTGATAGTTACATTTCAAGAATATTCTGTATACTAGTGTACAATAGTACCTTTACCCTATAGCGTATGAAAAAAATTAGGTGCGCCAGTGCACCCACAGTCAAAAATTAGGTGCACAGCTCCAATTTTGGGTGCACACAGGTGCACATGCACCCAGTATTTCGAGCCCTGTATAGTATAATGAGTGTACTCCTGGCTCAGTGGTGAGTCTTTCTCCTCCCCTTCACAGCAGTGTAAAAGGTCTGCCTACACTCATGCAGGTTTCATAACTGCCATGTGAAAGGGCAACACTCACCCACCTGTTAATGTCTATATTCGGCTCATTCAGAGTGCAGTGTGGGCGTGGCCTTGGAATCAGTGACATTCAAGCAATCTCACATGATAACCATGTACCAGCATCATCATATCCTTATCTGATATATAGGATACAAAGTTTTCATCAGTCCTTTAGTCTAGAGTTGCCCTGCAATTTCAATTGGTTCTGGGCACTCCCTCCTCCCACTACAGTATATCACTTGTCACTTAACTGTGCATTAGATTGAAGAGTAGATATTGAGTCCATGGGCCTCTGTAGATATGTAGGGGCAGTTTACTCCTGTACCAATCAATGTACATGTAGGTCGACGCCATAAATCTTCCCAGCCTGTCAAGTAACCCCTTACACTGCACATCGACATTGCCCTCCATTTTCATGGCCTTTCTTATGGCATGATAAATTTGAAAGGAACGGTGACCTATCGCACCTGCAGAGGAATGAAGACAAATTTAAAAGATCAGAAGCCAGAGAACTTGAAGGGGAACTGGAACATCAGGAGATACCTGAATGAACGGATGTAAATTGATAACATCTTTTTCAATCTTGTATGACTGGAGAAGGAAGGAAGTGCTTAACCAGGGATCTTGAGTGTTCACAAATCATCTCAGTCGCCTGCAGGTGAAGAATTCGTAGATAAATCATATTGATTCATAGGTTGTCCTGCATGGATAGGTGATGCATGATGCACTGGGTGCCTGGATGGCTGTAAACATCTTGTAAAGGATGTGTCTAAGTACAGAGGTATGCATTCGTCTTCCTTTGAGAGAAGCAGTCTTGCTGTACGCCGTATTCCCTGGTAATGGTGATGAGGTGTGCCGTGTCAGTTACCCTCTGGCTGTTCCATGGTTGCCATTTATCAGTCAGGCTGTTGTGGTCAGAGGGAGGATCAACGGATGGTATTCAAGTCTTTTGTGAAGACAGTATTAAGAATTTTAGACACAGAGGCACCTCAAAAGAACCTAGGCCTCGAGCTAGGTCTTGAGTTATACATAGCATAAAATAGTGTCTGGATATATCAAAAGGCTTTGACTCAATGTTAACACTGAGTCTTCAAGAAGTGTTGAGAGAGTAGTAGCAGTTGATACCAAAAACTATACAGCAAACATGTTTTTTCTTTAGCATTTAGCTTACTTTTATCACATGATCACATTAGGTAAAGGGGTGACAAGGTGGGAATATTGGTCTTGTAACGTAGTACTATCTGGCTATGTTTCATATCCCGCACGATTCAAACATTGCAGCAAAGGATTTCACATGATATATACATGTATGCTACATCATTGACCTTTTGAAATGGAAATTATGTTTGTTTGACATATTGAAATCTTTTCTAAACAGTACGCAAACCTAGGCATATATTCTTTTCTCTGTATTTTGCAGAAGTTTCATTTTCACTCAGTCATACTTAATATCATTGTAATGTTGTCTTATAACATAACAATTATTGATCTAACTTGAGTTATTTATTAGAAAGACCATGGGCTGCGGACAGATGAAACAGCCAGATTGAATTCTATGTTGAACAGGTGGCCCACATAAGGAAACAGAATACTTTGATGTTTGGAACCTTGGTAATTACAAGTCTGGGTATGCGGTCGACCCCAGGGTACTGATTGGATATGTAGCAATATATTCTTGCCGCAGGTTAGTTTGTATCTGACATAAGTCAGGTGAACATGTAGGAACATATCAAACCACCAAAACCAAATCTACCTCACGTTTGACAAGCTGCATTACATAATGTATATTGTGGAAGCTTGAAGAATATGTGTGTGACAGAAGAGTAGCTGAAGGTTTAACAGGTAATTTTCGCTTGTACATGTATTTGATAGTTACCATATCCTCCACATTTGCTTGAAAACATACCTAGATGCAATGTGAATTTGTCAGTTTGCTGTAATGATAGCACAAGAAATTTCTCTTTGGAAAATGTTAGATCTCTTTTAAAATGAAGATATGGAATCTATGTTGACTAGTGAAAGCTGTACTTGATAGAACTCGTAACTCAAAACATATTTCTTACTGTGTTGATGACATTTTGTTTTTGAGTGAAAACTGCCTTACTGATTCTTAGGTTTCGAGACGTACTGTATAGCTGAATAAAGTTAGTGAGTTTGTGTCTGATTTGTGATATTCAAGGTTTACATGTACATGACATTTGAATACCAAAAACAATGCAATTACTATTTGATACTGTTGGTGGTTTGAAAAAGAAAATTACAATCTAATTTCATGCATAATGTATTTTATAGAGTCGTTTCACTCCGGTTTCGAAAGCTTCCATGACCTTTACGTGAGGTGAAGGGCACTTTCCTGTGAACTTTTCAAATGGCTCCTCCCCTGACAAGGTATATTGTTCGCTATCATGTAATAATTGAGGCGACATCAGCACTGATAAAGGTTGGTATGAGTCTCCCAATGAATTACGGAGATGGGGCCTGGTCCACGGGGAATTAGTAATAAAGGAATGGGAGATGATGTAATGGGAACAATCTGTCAGACCAGTTCAAGTTGTTGAGATCAAATTTGGATTGTTGTATTCTACGAGAAGCAGGGCTGTCTCCAGGAAATTTGCTTATTGGGACAGAAAATAGATTTCCCCCGTCCGTCCAAAAGAATAACTTTATGACACAAAATTGATTTGAAAATGAAAATATATTTTTGTAAGCTTTAAATGACAGATTTGAGAATGAAATTGAACAACATGGGCTCCTAAGCAATGATCATGAGTGGGACATACAAAAATTTAAAGGTGGAGACAGCCCTGTCCAGAAGGGAAAAAATTACAGAAGGTTAGACTTAGAGTCAGCTATTTCTATATCAATAGATTTTAGATACCGTAGTAAATGCTCCAGTCTCTTTGACACCATGTATATATTTCTTCTCATAAAGCTTCTTTGCACAATCGGTTTTGGTCCCAATGGGACTATAAGATTGTAATGATCATTATTCTGTGCTCTTCATAATGAAGTAGGTCCTATATGTGATGTGGCCACCTACAATTATTTAGATGGGATAATTTCTTAGAAGAGTCTGTAAAATATGAATCATTAATTTTGTTAAGTAAAAACAAACATGTATATGTACGTAGCTAATGCTTATTATATGAACCAGTTGTAATATCTGTCATTATAACCCCTAATTAGCAGGTCCTGGCTATTCAGACCCTCATCAAATCTGGCTGACGGGCCCGACAGTGTGTTGATACCGTTATTGTGATTCCCTGCATGAGTCTGTTGTGTTCTTGCACGCAATTCCATGTAACATAAAGGCGTGGGCACTTTTGGCACCTACCTTGCTAGGCATGAGTGATGGGGCTGACCATATTCCTTTATTGTCGGGTTGAATCCCAATTGTAATCATACAAGCGCTGGCATGCAATTTCTCTGATAGGCCATCTGTCTTCTTAGCTTTTCTTGATTTTCATTAGACGATTCAAAATTGATGTTATGATTGGTATTTAGGCTGGCTTTTGAATAGACGCAGCATGCTAGCATCAAATTGATATGAAAACTCCAGCCTGTCTATCGTGTTGCAGGAAAGGTATGTTCCATGTAACGTTTTTTTAGGTCCATTCTGTTGTATGCTTTGATACCGAATCGGTGTTTCTTATCAATGACCATGTGCAAGTTACCACATTAGACCCCTTTGGATGCAACATACTGTAAATTTAAAGCAGCCGACCTCAGACTGAGTATAGCAAGGCACTTTTTCACTAACTAGTAGCGCGATGCAGCCTTGCACTGGCTCTCATTTTCAGCCAAATATACTGCGTCACCTCTATTCTTCTTGATAAAAGCCTCAAAGACCCAACAGATTTATTAAGAAAATTGTAGAACTGCACATTTAAAAACCAATCATATCTGTCAATTCTAATATCATGCTAAATGCTGTTCTCTCTGACAAAGCAGCCAATATTATCAAGGGTTGAGTATAAAAAAGATCTTGGTTTTCTTACTGTTTTAGCTGAAAATGGTAGAGAGTGGGATGGCTTATTGTTTGAGTTGGTGAGAAAGGTGGAGGATGCTGGGTTTGGGACAGGGCTGTCTCCATCTTTGATTTTTTTTTTCCGTCCCACTCATTGTTTGGGAGCCCATTCCAGTTTGGAGGGACGTATTCTGGAGATGTACTGCCTTTGTCCTTTGGATACTGTCATTGCCACTGATAGATCTGCTTGGAGATTACGGGAGACAGCCCTGGTTTGGATGGACAGGGCAAGGAGAAGCTGAAGATGGTGAATTTGGCCTGAACGGGACAAAACACATTTAAGATAGGCTATGAATTTTGCAAGAGGTTCCCCATTTGTCCAGAAGATAAGCTTACATATTCAATCAGATTACCAGAAAATCATTCAAGTCCAGGATGTTGGCTATGAGTATGACCCTGGGATGTGCAAACAGAGGTATTTACAACCACATGCTGGCTTACTTCAATCACATCCTTGTACAGATTAGATCTTACCTCCCAAGGCCTTCTTTACTCTGTTAAGTACTTTAACAGGTTTTGTGTGTGGGCAGCTATGTATATGTACTTCTATGAATAATTTGCAGGAAGAAGGTCTGATCTGGAGGCTAGGATCATATTTGGTTGTGCACAGTGTGTGCTGCACATACACTTTAATTTTGTTATCAATGTTAAAATTTAATGCTGTGCAGTAGATCTAGATCTAGAAGACATTTTGGACTACGATATGGACATAGGTAGCTTGGATGTTCAAAATTTAATTTTTTTTATAGAAAAGTTAAGGAAGACTAACTAGCTTGAAAGTTCATCTGTGTTGGACTAACTAGGTTGGTGTATTGAAAGCACTATCAATAAGACGTATCCTGGAGTGCGGTCAGCTTTAGGATCCTATAATAGGAAGGTAGACCAAGAATTGCATGACGCCACCCGCAGAGAGTTGAGTAATGAAGAGTTAATGGACTGGACAGGTGTAAGAAAAGGCTTTTTCTCCTGGACAGAACCACATTTTGTTCTGAAGGAAAATTCTTGAGAAGGTTATGCTCGTATTACCTTCTGTATCTCGTATGTATTTCTGTGAAGAAAGATGTCTTTTAGTGAAGAAAGTGGCCACATTTTGAAAATAAGTATTATAGCAGTATTTTGAAATCTACGGCCTTGTTTTTGTGCATTTCATTAAAATATTCAAGCCCAATATTTGACTCAAACATCAATAGAGAACTTGAACGTGGATTGAAGAGTAGGCCTTTCAGCTACGTCAATTGCAGACAATTATAGGTATGTTGTATTATGCTGTAAACTACCACTTTTGTAATTAACAGTGGCTGCTAATGCACCTGATGAATAGGTCTAGACCCGGCAGCTGGCTAGCATCATGGTGATCATACCATCCCCTGTCTGTTGCCATTGACTTTGACATATCATAAATGAACCATTGTTAATTATAGATATAAGCTGGCTGGCATCAGACTATCCCCAATCTGCTATAATTGCTTGTGACAGATCATACGTGAACTCTTTGTTCAATGAGGCTACATCAACAGTGAAATGATACCATCAAAGGATTTTATCCATCGTGATATTTCACAGATTGTATTGGCTAGAATGTAAAAGGTTATATGACTTACGTTGGAGACTGGAAGGCGGAGGGCAAAGATACGCCTAAAACTTGAAAAGCCAATCATATGAAGATGTGGTAGTGAGTGATGTTTGGAGTTTTAATGGTATGCAGTCGGTTGAAATAGTGGCCTGTCGGAAAAGTTGGTCGGTCAGAAAATGTTACAATTCTCTACTCCAACATCTGCTTGGAGATTGTATTGGTGGCTCAACCCTGCCAGACTTGCCTTGCTAATAATTATCATGCCTCCCACCAGCCATTCACACTAATGTGTTCACACAACAGTAAACAGGGCAGATTTATGTGCAGTTGTTTTGAGAGTGCTTAGCAGCTGCCTGCAAATTGCCCCTGTGTGAGTTAGATGTCAATTGATATGTTTATCTAGGGATGTACCTCTGTAACCACCTCATGTAACCACCTGTAACATCTACCCAAAGAGGAAACAAGATGCTCAGATATGAGGAGATGACTTTATTACAGTCTTGTTGAAAAGCAGTGATATGTACAGTGTACCTAAAATTGCAACTCAAAATGCCATCATAAACAAAAACCATGGAACAGTTGCCCAGAATTGGACTTGTTTTAAAGGTATGATTGACTACCTGTATGAACTTACATCTACCAAGCAATTCGAGAAGCCTTTTTTCTGTGACTGTATCACACAAAGAAGAGGTAGCTAGTCAGGCAAGGTAATCTCTTATGGTTTTCAAAGTACAGTAGCCATGCATTTTTTTAGGAAGATTGTGCATTGGATTGATAAAAAGCAGAAATAGTCCATTTTAGCATTCAGATTGAAGCGGAACTACTTTTTTCAAACTTTAATAGCATCAATTGATTTGTCTTTTATTTTCTTTTGAATAGCCAACCTACGTTTCTAAAACTAGTGATGGTCAGTAATTACTCAGCATGTGCATTTTACTGTCTTTTTTCAGTAAGAACAATGTGGGAAGAGACAAAGCCTTTAGTATTGACAGAGCAGCTCCACAGCATGAACAGCTGCCCCCCTTGGCATGTAGAGACAACTGCAGAACAACACTCAATAGGAGTGGACCTATGGCTGATAAGGCCTTGTTTTGTCCCAGGTTTTTACTTTTTACCGAACAGTTTTGTTTTCATAGTAGGAACAGAAGTTTAAGAGGCAATAGTGGCCTTGGTGACAGTGATGGCTGGTAGTTGACTTCTATCTGACTCTGTGAAAATCTGAAGTGACCTCAGGCTGGTATCCAGTTTGGACAGCTTCAGTCTGCTTCCCAAGGTTGGGTCTGAAGGGGTCTGAGAGATTCTGAAAATTGCAGTGTCTGTGGTTGATGACATTAGCCATCATTTATTGACCCTGCGAGATGGGAGAGATCATGATATCATAAGTTCCCTGTAAAAGATGAAGTTTCTTATTGAACCAAGTAGCGAAGTAAGTGACGAAGTAAGTGCGTGTAAAAGAACCTCAAGAGTAGGGGTGACCTGGTGTGCTTGGCTCAAAAATGAGCCATGGCAAGGCTGCATTGCTCTACTAGCTGTTGAAAAAGTGTCAGATCTACGAGAGGAAAATTGCTGGACGTGCAACAATGACTAGTATGACTAGTTTGTACTTCTGTGGTCGTACGACGCCTTTTGTTGCTGCGTGTAAATTGGCCCACAGTGTTGTATTGAATTTTCGTCGCCTGTTGTACATCTACCCTAGACTACGAGAACATTCTTCAAACAGTGACTTAGAAAAGGTTGAAGAATGTTCTCGTAACTGTCATGAAACGTGACTGATGAATTTATTCAACGATACCCTAGACTAGAGGTACATACGACAGGCCATGAAAATGCCGGTGGTACACCCCGCTGGCCGATTAACATGCAGCAACGAAAGGCTCATACGACCGCGGAAGTAAGACCGAGTACGTCGTTATCATACTTGCAGCAATTTTCCTTGTGTAAATCTGACAGACGGCGGTGGCTCTATGCTTTACCGGTTCTTCCACAGCCTCCTAGTTCCCCCTCCCTTTAGGGCAGCCATAGATCATGTGACAGTGGGAAGTCTTTGTTTCTGGGTCCTGTGGGATGTGATGGGTAATTATCATAGATCCCAATCTGTGAACAAACCTGTCCAGTTGCCCTCCATCTCCACATTGTTCTTGACTGCGTCTTTTGTGAATGAGAGTCCCACGCCCAGGTAAGCTTAGGATCTCAGCACACGCTTCTTCTCCACCTGTGCCTAACCATGGTCTTTCACATCTTGAAGTTTGGTGAAGTTACGATGACTTGTTGAATGATAACTTTGCTGAAAAGGCAGCACTTTTGCAGTGATTTTGAGGGAGTTTGCCCCATTGTAATCATGGATTAGAAAAGTAGGCCAACAGGGGAATGGGTATTGTTATCGATGTTGTATTCACTATACTTCGTGTCATACAAAGTCTAAAATCTGCAGATTGAACTAGACTTTGTTCAGGTGTCCAGCATAGGATAACCACAGCTCATGATACTAATACTAAGGATCTATAAGTTTTTATGTGACTTTGGTATCAACGTTCAACGTAACCTTTAAAGACGTAGTTTATGGACAGAAGATGACTCATAACTTTGGATGTGACTTGTGCTAGATTTTTTTTCTGTCTTTAAGTAAGTGGAGCAATATAAAGATGTAGATTTCTTGTTAAGGTTTGGATTAGGTGATAAGATGTTGTCCATCCAACCCTTTACTTACTGCGTGCTTGTGATTAAGGCACATGTTGTGTGCACCTGCCTGCAGGCCATTTGGCATATGAACCGGTTGAACAAGTTGAAACACACTAAACAAAGCAGGTCGTCAGGTCATTAAGTGGTCCAGTCATGCAGCAGTATGGCGAGATTGGTTTTTCCACCAGTTGTTCCTCTGTGGGAGGGTGAAAAAGGGGATTTTTGAGATACTGATTTTGACAAATCTGTTGAGAAATTCAAATCCTTATTAGAGATTCAATTAAGTAAATATGTACTATGTAGTTGTGATATTAAAAATGTTCCTCATATTTAATACAAATGTGTCTTTTTTAAGATGCTATAACCATACAGATGTCACTAATTTATAATGTAAATGTATACGTTCATTAACATATACATAGTTAAAACGATATATGGGTACTATTATAAGTATTAAGTGTCTAGGAGATTTAGATTATATCACATATTTTGTATTCCTTGTTGAATTATGATGACATTATTGACTAGAGCATCTTAAATGTACTAGTAGTAGTATTTGAAAGATTATTTCTTTGTGGCTGTGCCAAAATAATACCACTTTTGTCCATCTCAATGTGTCACTTTTTTATCATGAATCCGTAGGCAAAATGTTAATATGAAGATTATCTCTTATTTCCTTCCAGTGTTAGGAAGTTAGGACCTCCTGACTTCGCAGCACAAGTGAGAGTTTGACCTTTGAGTCCTTTGTCTGGTTGACCAAGTCTCTCTCCATGACTGATATCTACCACATCAACATTAACACTCTGCGGACACGCATTCGGGAGTATAACCCATATGCACATAAGGTGAGAGCTTTATTGTTTTGTTGTCTCCATGTAAAATGGAGATTTTGTTTTGGATGTGTGTGTGTGTTGCCAGATTTTGTAGTCAGCATAACTCAAGAAGCTCTGAATAGATTGTAATGATATTTGTTATGTAGGTAGGTGTTATGAAAACAAAAGTCAAGGTTGATTTTTTAGCAAAGTTCTAATATGTTAATAGAGCGAGATTAGGCATTGAACCACTAAGATCCGATTGGTAGCGTTCACACTGAAAAAATCAATCGCGATAGGAATATTTTTATTGGAGTAAAGGTTTAAACCGCTTCATTTTTTGAGTGTGAACGTGGTCTAAATATATCCACATGTAGTTAGCCCAAGCTCAGGAAACATTGAAGTTATTCTATTAAATTAGAAAGTCTGGTATATGTGATAACCTGATCTTGTGCATGTGTGTGAAAAAGGAACACAAATCCTATCAGAGACATAGATAAAAAATCATTATCATTCTGGGTTAAGATAAAATATACATAACAATTTCATATCATGTGTCTTGGAAGCTGTCGTTGATTTAAGTTTTATTTTAACCCAAAATGTGTTTTCAAAAATCAACTACGGTTGTGACAAAATTTAGCTTGTTTCTTGTGTCATAAAGAACTGCTCAAATGCTCATCTAAATATTCAGGGTTCACAGTTCAAAATAAATTGTCTCCTTCTGTTATTAGTCTGGGAAGGCCCTGGTAAATAATAGCACTACTAGTAGTAGCAGTAACAATTTAGTTCAGTGGTCCCCAAGGTGAAAATGTATATGATGTATCTAGTGATCACTACAAGTGTATATTGTGAAAGGAGTGCAGAATGAACACAGTATCACAGTCCTCCAACAACGCCACAATACTTTTAAAAAAACATTAGGGGGCCCAAAATCAACCTTGACCTTCGTCTTCCCAAGACCTACCCACATACAAAATATCATTGTAATCCATCCAGAGGTTCTAGAGTTATGCTGATTATAAAATCGGGAAACGCACAAAGACACACATATACAGACACACACACACACAGACACACTAAAAACTGTACCTCCATTTTTAATGGACGTAATGATTCCACGTCTCGATTTGATTGTCAGCTGGTTACGCAACATCCCAGTGTTGAGCCCAACACCCTTGTTGTTGTAGCATGTGACCTTGGTGGTCAAAGGTCAAGGATCATCATTACTTATTCATGTACAGGGAGTTGTTCTTCTGGTACTGGTTTAGCTGAGGTCATGTCTGGGCCAGACTGACTTGCTGCAGGGTAGTAGTAAAACAACAGAGCCCCTACTGAAGAACAGTAAAACCATACTACGAAGAGAGTCAAATGTAAACGTGGCAAAAAGTTGTTGGGCATTTGGCCAATATTGTAGGGATGGTAACACCACTAGCATCATAATGTGGAAGAACAACAGGACACGCTACATGGTAGGTTATTCTTTTCTGAGTGGTGTACTGGGATATTATGTTGAAGCTGTTTCTGCACTTACGTAGTTGTGGTAAGTCCCTATAACCTCCCTTGGTTGTGGTGTAGCTTTTGTAAATGTGGCAACTTCAAATACTGTACTTGTGTTTTAATTACATTTCATATGTTGTGTATAAATAAGGCAGTGTTTAGCTGTGTTCGCCAGTAGCTTATTATTTTACTTAAGAACATTATCTCTTCTGGCAGAATAATTATTTTACTTGCTTCAGCATTCAATGAAATATTAGGTAGATTGTTATTGTTGTTTGGTCCCCTTGCATACCTTAGTGGCACATAGAGCAGCAATTTATCGTTGCTGTTTCTGTTGCAGGATTTAGGAGGTACATGCATGTGTATGTGTATGTGTATACAAAGAGGGGCTGCTACCTTGCCCCAATATTCAGTAGGTAGAAATATGTCATTGTTGACCTTTTGCACCAAAAGTGTTGAGGCCTTGCCTGTTTCACTGTATATACAGCTGGTATAGCCACTAGTCCTGTGTATGAGGGTTCGAACATTAGCTATATTAGGTCAACAGTTAATCTACAGTCATGGCAAAAATAGGGTTGAACAGTAACATTATAGCAAATACAAATTCCTCCCACTCACAGTATCATAGCTGGTTGGTTGGTAGGTTGGTTAGGTTACCCTACTTTGTTTAGCTCTAACTGACTCTGGTATTGTCAAGATATATAGATACTGTGCATGTAGGCTGTGAGGGGTGTCTGTGGATTAGCTCAATAGCTGATCTTCCTGAAGGCCTGAAGGCTTTCTCATTCAGAGCTTGACATACATTGTTCTGTGTATACCTGCACCAATGCAGGTTATATGGTTAATAGTCTGCACTAGACCTAAGGCTCTCTTTACATTATACTTTTGCCGTCAGCGCCACTGGCGTCAGCGCCACTGGCGACAGAGGGAACCCCGTGTAAAGACAATTCCCGTCGACGTAGTCCCGCTGTCAACAAATTTTCTCCCGTCAGCTTCGAAGCCGTCGCCCGTCAGCACAGCGGGAGTCCCCGTCAACTTCAAACTCCGTCTAAAGAGAATACGTCGGGCTCGCGTCAGCGGGAGTCAGGGTTTCGGCGATTAGCATAAAGCACGCGTTGATTAGCATACTGTAAGTCTACTCAGATCCCCGGTATATATATATATAGAGAGATTCGCGGAATCGGCGGCGACTTTTGTGCCGTGCATTCATTTCCCCGCGGATATATTTATCGTACTTGTGCCCCCCTCCCCACATTTACGAGTGATGAGCATGGAATATCTACACATAAACAAGGCTTTGCATTGTAGTTTAATACGGGCGGGGAGACGCCGTCTACCGTTGTATAATCATACAATTTTGTTTCTTGCTTTTGTTATGCTTACGCCCGATACTTTCTACAAGATGGCGAAATGCAAGCACCGCAGGTGTCTGTCAGATTTCCGGGCGGTGTGTCTAGAGACGTCGCGACAGCGGCCTCCCGACAGCGGGAAATTTCGCCGCTGACGCGAAAAACGTAATGTAAACTGCGCCTAAGTCCATCAAAAAATGTTTTGAATATGTTTCCAGTTGCAGTGGAACTTGCAACATAATGAATGCTAAAGCAAGTGTGGGTGTGGTCTAATGATGGTTTGATTGGTCCTGACTTTGAAATCTGATTACGTCAGTATTCAGCTATCTATTGTTCAATTAGCAATCGACTTGTTTGACTATCCACACCTTAATTACGTCCAACCCTTCCATTATGGCTTGTATGGTGTAACTCCTGTTAAAGATTCATGAATGATTCACCTGGTCTTGTTTTATCAGCTGTCGTTCTGAATATGAGATGACCTTCAAAATGACCTTCGGTTTAGAGTAGCTGTTACAAAGATATAAAGCATGACTCTGTTGTGACCTTGGTTTAGTAGAGGAACTATATGAGAGAACTAGGTCAGTGCAATTTGTTGATCAATTTCTGCTTTTGAAAGGAAAGAACAGATGTTTTGTTACACAAAACTGATCAAATGGTAAAATTAGTTGTGTGCAAGCAAGGCACTGAAATGAAGAGAATGTAATGTCAGGAACCATAGAGTTGACACTTTTGGGCGCATTTACCTGACTTAATCATATCAAAAACGCTGGCTACTCAGTAATATGACGAATGTTTGGTCCATCGTTGACCAACTGTTTGGTTAGTGTTTACCATGTCCATGATGTATGTGCTTTACTCGTGTACTGATCCACCTTTCGCAAAAAAAGATAACTTTTAAAATGTACTTACAGATTGCTAAGTTTTTTCATAATTCTATTCCAAGGCAAACATTTATTTGACACTTACCAACACCAAAGTCGTTGGTTTTTCACAACCATAAACTGGTTAGTGGTTTGATGACTTTGTCGTTGCAAATTTTAATCTTAATAACCTTACAAATGTACCCTCTTAAGGGAAATTGCAGACACGTTCATAATGTGCCTGCGCCTTTCGTGGATACTTCCTTATAAGCGCAAAAGGAATCCTTGTTCTTTCTTGGGGAATGAATCTAAACTTTACTTTCCTGGGAGTGGCAGGTCCCAGGTCATAGTTTGGAACACCAGATACCCGTAAAATCTGGTGGAGTGGGACTCAAGTGGAATATAAGACCACCAGTGTAAACAATACTACCAACATAAAAATAGCTCTCCACTGCATTATTCATGTCCAAATAAAACATTCTACTATGTTAATTTGGAAGCCCTGATATTTCATGCAAGACAGGTTTATTGACTTTATTTAGCATCTGTGTACCTTTGTATACTAAATGTATGAAGAAGAAATGAAATCAAAATGTATAGATTTCTACAGTGTTTCAAAAATCAGCCCACAAATTTTGTTACATGCTTAACCACCACTACATTCTTAGAGATCCAAACAATGATTCTGGAGATGGGATCCTTTTTGCATGTTTTTGGCCCATACACAACATACATGCATACATAGAGAAACATAATGAAATCCAATCCACAGCTGATAGGCACAGGCACAGGCAAGTTACAGGCATTTTACATTTTTTATATATCTCACCTTGAAGATTGATACTCAAATTTGAATACATTGTAAAAGGTTTCAAATAGGAAGCCATAACCTTGTCACCTGCACAATGCATTACCATTTTCCCTTCTGTACACAAGACTAGATTGAAGCTGATGGGTCCACAGAGAGAATGCTATTGTCATGCAAAGGTTATAAGTAGATTAGCCCGCCCCTTTGTTGTCTCATGCCCCTCTTCTCTCCATTAGACTGAACCAAAACTCTACTGAGTTGTAGATCTTCCTGAAAAAATTAAGAACTGTCCTGTCTATACCCTAACATTGTTGCAAGAGACAGCATTGTATTTGTAGAAGTTAGAACCCACTTTGACTGTTATCAGTAAGGGAAAAGAATCCCAAACCTGCACCCCCTACATGTAAGTGGGCTGGCCGAGGGGTCAGTGGTCATGTTCAGCAGGATTTGCAGGTCAGATGGGTCTAGCCCATTTTTATGCAAATGAGTGAGGTCAAGCTTGCAGCAGTTGTCTAAACAGTGGTCAACAGCATTCATTGATGTGGAGAGGGTAGGGCTGCCAGCATGAGAAAGAAAGGGACTCCCAAGTCCCTGGACAGGGACGTTGCTGATGGAGTTCAGGAGGAAGAAAGGGGTCAGGAGGGCACAGGTCCATTGATCAAGAGTGAGGGGTTGTTTTTCACCGAAGAAAACCCCTGGTCACTTCTGTTGTTCAAGAACATTCTTTGGGTGAGTAGCCTGCTGTGTGTACAAGAGCACACAATGGTGGTGGGACCGTGGGATGGGCAAGTGGTTTGTTGTGTTGTTCTGAACTTGGGTGTGGGGTTTGTATTGTACATTGTGTACAGTTTTTAGGGAGTCCTCATGATGGTTGAAAAAAATATGATCACTATGTGCAGTTTACTGAGAACAGGCTAGTTTGTTACTGCAAAGGAACCCCTATAAACCCACCAGGCTTAGAGAGGATTAAAGCCAAGGGAAGGGCAAAGTATGGATTACATATTTCTCTATGGCTGTGAAGACAATGGTGTGTCTTCACCAAACCTCCCGGTTTGCATTTTATCCATTCTAACTCCTACTTGCTCTTTGGGAATGACTATGCACTGTTACAAATTACAAATGAATTCTTATATGTACAAGATACATCAGCGGTGTTGAAGTGTTTTTCTTGTCTTGAATTGTCTTGACTGACCTACTTAACAGGTATGCCATGTGGATTTGGCATGTGCTATCTATCCCCAGTACCTGGTCGAACCACCTTTGTACTGGGTACTGAGAACTGACCCAACAGGTGATTCTTAAGTAATTACACAAACCTGGGTAGGGTCACCTGGCTCTTCTATTATCTCCCAATGGGAACAAGACACAAACCTTTCTATGTTTTGTGTTCGTTGAGGTTCTTAGAAATAACATATCATTACAGAGTCTTTCTTGATGTGAGAAGATTGGTGGTGATTGTTTGTGTGTGGGCTGAGTTACTTGCTTCAAAGTACAGGTTGCTGTAGCCTAGGTCAATAACCCTGTCTTTGTAGTCAGCAGTACAAATATTTGATCCAGGTTAAAGGTTAACTGCCCTCTACTGTTGATAGATAGGAACAGGTTAGTGTTTTGTGAATGGCTATATTTGATAGGGTAACTTAATGATTTTGAATTATCTTTGATATTTTGAAGTTGAATTGTCATATGGGAGGTCTCTAGTCGATGAAATGGTTACTACTTGCACAATATTGTACATGTACTGAAAAACCAATGAATAACCAAAAACATGGACACATATTGAATTTCAATTGTTATTTTTCCTTTTCTATACAACAGTATGTTTGCTACATGCATGTAGATCACTAAACATCATAAGAATAATTCTGACTTTGCAAAAATGTGTCCATGTGTAAGAGTCTACTAGTGATGACTCAGAGTCAGAATTTACCTTTTCTTAGCACTTACAGATATCATTGTCTGAACGAGTCTTAATATAGCTGCATATGGAGCAGGTGCTTTAATTTGTTTTCACTTGATGGTACATGTACATTTGTACTGTTGATTTCATATTTAAGCTATAGGGGTTTAGGGGTGGTTTCAGTAGGTTCAACTGTGGCAGACAAATTTCTTTAAATCAATATTCAGCAGACCAAACCAATTAGAATAATGTTTGTGTCTTGGACCTGTTTTTTTCTCACAAAATCCAATTTTAAGAAATATGATCAAAGAAATGTACTTTGGCTGATCTTTTAGAGATTTTGACCGGTGGTTTGTTTCTGGTTCACAAAAAGATCTGAAGAATTTCTGTAACAATGTGACATTAAGGTTTTCCTGCCTGACACATGCACAAGACAACACCTACCTACCTAGTCTCTTGACCTCCAGGTCGTTGGGGGGACAAGGTAGAAATAAAGGTGGACATCTGTCTCCAGACTGTCTGTTTCTTGCAGCAGTTAAAGACAACACCCCTTTCAAACAAGACAACACCACTTCCTGCAGTTTTGTTTTGCTGTTGTCTCAACTCCAATGGTTCTCGTTCCAGGCAATGGGGAATACCCACGGACAGTTGAAGTCCTCCCGATTCGAGGCAGCGCTGCACAACTCCATTGAGCAGTCCCTACGGTCCCAGGATGTGGCTCCACGTCCAGTCTTCTCTCAGCTGTACCTGGACAAGCAGCAGGGCCACGTACGTCAGCCAGGACCAGAAACTATAGGTCAGTCTTCTTCTTCTGGGTACCCTCTAACAACGGGTTACGGCAGGGCGGCCATAAGCCCGGCCTTAAACTTTAAAGCGCTCTACTGTTGGGGCTTGTAACATTACAGTATAACCGGACAATCTAGCAAAACACTCCCTCCCCTACAAGATTTGTTTTACCTAATAAATGTTTATTACTGAGCTTGTGCTTTCCTCTAGATATCAACTTTATCTTTAATTTTGATCAGTGCAGGAAAGAGAGTTAAGTTGGAGATCCAGGGGACTCAACTGAGGGGAGCATTTGTGACATGTTTTATCAAGTGGCTGTATTTTTTGTGTATGCTCAATGTAGGTCAGTGTAGCAGAATACTTCAATACAAGATTTGTATTACCTGATAAATGTTTATAAATTAGCTTGTACTAAAGATAATCCTCTCGATATCAAATTTATCTTATTTGGATCAGTGCAGGATGTTGAGTGAAGTTAGAAATTGTACGTAGTATTTTTGACATGATGTTGTTTTATTCAGTGGCTGCATTTTTTGTATGCCCAATGTATGAAAAGGCCATGTCACAAAAATCTCAACTTAGCTTTGATTATGGTCAGTTTTGCTTTTCCATTAAAGAGATACACAGATATATCAGTTATGGTTCCCGTTCATTGATATATGATCATGTTAAAAGTAATATAGTAGCTGTAGTTCACAGGATACAAGTTAGTCTGATGTGGTCTTGGATGACTGAAAGTAGAAGGAGTAAGAAACAGTTACTCAAGCAATTAGATAGAATTTCAAAATTGTAGCGAATTTTTTTGCCGTATCATATTAGCTGGATGTCTAACCTTCATCAACGTAGGAGTTAGAACTGACATTCGATACTTGTGAACTGACAGATGTGAAACCCAACATAAAAGAGTTGGAAGCTGCTCCGAGGGACAGACACAGCAGCGCCAGCAGCACCAGCGGTTACCGTGGCAACCCGCCCGTCCAGGAGCAGCCCAGCGTGGACCAGTCCTACGAGGATGAGGAGAAGGAGGACCCCCCTGGGAGCCCCCAGCAGCCCTACAGGTTCCCCACCCCCCCTGAGGGGGCATGTCAGACACCAGGTAAGAGGGGGGTGTTGTATGTATGGCCAGTCTTCGTGTAACTTAAAACTCAAAATGACATGTTTATATCAAAGTCTACTGTTTTAATTATACCAGTAAGAAACATCTTATAGAAAACTATTTAGTTCAATGATTATAGAACTTGCGACAGCACCTCAGTCACTTTATATGCACTTTGTATATCCTGTTTATATGTTTTTGTATACATATCCTAGTTCACATGAGGACACAAAGTCATGTAAAATCTTGCTTTGTTTGTAGTTTCTGGAAGACTGCTTCTGTATATGCGACAAACATATGAGAATAGTTTGCTTGCCGTTTCTTGAAGTTTAATGACAGTTTCAACCGTTGACATTCAGGATACTGCCAGGCAGGAAAAGACATCCGTCTGACGTCCTTGAGAGAGGTGAAGTTGACCTTGCCTGAGGGTTTTGTCCTAGTCGGAGCGAAGAGTCCAAACCTTCCCGATAACATCCTGGTGGCAGCTGTGGATGCCAGGTTCCTACCCAACCCTAAAACCAACCTGGCATTACTAGGTAAGATAACATCTCTACCTCTGTTTGTTTAGGTTTAGGCCTCAGGGCTCGAAATAGTGGGTGCATGTGCACCTGTGTGCACCCAAAATTGGAGCTGTGCATCTAATTTTTGACTGTGGGTGCACTAGTGCACCTAGATATTTTTGTAGGCCATACGGTAAAGGTACTATAATAGCACACTAGTAAACAGTATCAGAAAAAACAATATAACCCTTTGTTGCACTTTCTTTGGTGCACTACTTGTCTGAAAATTGGAAGCTATAGAATTACAGATTGGAGTTCTTAATTATAAGAGCATTAAACTGTAATTATGTTTTGCTGACATTCAACTTTATTTTATGTGGTGCACCCAAATTTCTTTCTGTGCATCTAATTCTCTTGGTAGGGTGCACCTATTTGCAAAAATGGATTTCGAGCCCTGGGCCTGTTTTAATGACATATTCAAATGCTGAAAGTTGTAGCTAAGGTTCTTTTCAGGAGATTGATTGATTTCTGAGTGCCAACCATATATTTTTTATTTCTTTTTCAATTTCTGTAGATACTGATTCCAAGTTTTGGAAAAAATAGCCTTCACTGTACTACATAAACACGTTATGTATCATGTTTCTGTCACACCTATGTTCTAATCATATATTTGTCCCCCCATCTAGGTTTCAGTGGGAACTGTATTGGATGTGGGGAGCAGGGTTTCCGTTACTTCACTGAATTCTCTGCACATATCAACATGCGGCTGACTACTCAACCCAAGAAGCAGAAGCACCTCAAGTATTACATAGTACGCAACAACCTGGGGCTACTGGTTAGGGGACCCCTGGTGCCATGGAAAGGTACAAGTTTCACATTTCTTCCTTAGTATATATAAGTACATTTCTTTATGCTTGAAATGCTTGATAGTTAACGATTGGTGCAAAAGCTGTAACTGTAAGTCTAACCAAAAGTTTAGTCAATTATTTTTTTAATAGTCTCTTACGATAACAACAGGATCAATTTTGACCAATAGCAGGGCAGACAGACAGGAAGTTTGGTATGATACACCAGTAATGCTGACAATACTACTACCTATGTTTGGACAAAAGATGATGATGATGACTACTACCTCTCGCACTATTCCTTACAACCCTCTTACAGCCATTAGAATAATGTGTTACTTTCTCCTGTCAATGTCATACGTAAGGATAATTGATATAAGCAATTGTAAAACATCATTAGTGAAGCCAGTTATGAAGGAACACATTAGTACTTAGCCCAGTGCAGATGCAGTGTGCAGTAACTTTCCCCTTGTGTTATTGGCAGTGGTGTCCCCGGAGGTGCGTAAGCGAGGGTTCCCCATGGCCCCCCAGGTGGTGTCCCCACTCCTGTCTGCAGGTGAGAAGATGTTGGCAGGAGCAGCCTCCTCGCAAGCAGGTCAGTCGTCTCAGCTGTCTGCTCTCTTTATATAGTCTCCAAGCAGATCTATCTGTCTCAATGACAGTATATAAAGGGCAAAAGCAGCATCAGTTGCCAACGATGCTGCTTTTGCCCTTTGGATACTGACATTGCCACCGATAGATCTGCTTGGAGATTACTCTTTGTAATCAACTTGTTGATTAAGCATGTCTATATTATGGCAGACACAACGGCTATGTGAAAGTGCTGTGTAAACTTCAGTGAGGCACAGAGCAAAAGAGAAGAGTGGAAAAACCTCTAATTTATGCCTAACTGGTCTATATTCTGAATAGCTGAAAATGTCACAGCTTCAGTGTGATGTTTGAGAAAGGAAAGAGAGATGAAATGCGTCAGTTTCAAAAAGACTTGCCGAGTTAAAGCGAGGAATAAAGATAATTGGTGGAGAAAAAAGTGATGAAGCTAACAATGCTTTCATTTTCCCCTGCAGCTCAAGGTGCCCAGCAGGCTACCATCAGTTACCATGCCAACCGTGTCCCAGCATCCCTC
The DNA here is from genome assembly GCF_035083965.1 of Branchiostoma lanceolatum. Lineage (NCBI taxonomy): Eukaryota > Metazoa > Chordata > Leptocardii > Amphioxiformes > Branchiostomatidae > Branchiostoma > Branchiostoma lanceolatum. Next base: position 16,836,503 of record NC_089723.1, on the reverse strand, counting down.
TTGGCAGCGCAGCAGCAGCACCCCTCCCCCCAGCCACGCCCTTCAACCATCAAGTACGGAGGAGGCAGCCCTCCGCTGCCCAACGGACCCAGCCCGCCCGATGGGTCTGCGCAGCCGCCCAAGAAGAGACACAAGGGATGGGGACCAGGAAGACCAGGTACAGACAATACAATATTCTTTTTGTCACCATGCTATTTACATCATATTCCTTTGTGTCTGGGCTACTGTTAACTAACAGATAAGTTCCACTGTAAAAAGTTTTCTTTTTAATCTTTTTTTAAACCTTTAGCACTCTGAAGTAGTCATTTGGTAGCCATTTATTGGTTACGGAGTTAGGCAGCAGGGAGAAGGTTTTTAAAGGATTTGAGACTCTTTCCTTGGCCACAAGCTTATGTCAATGATGAGATAAAAAGGAAGCTCTGGGTTTATCCAGTAGTAATGATTTATCTTTATGTCCAACTTTCACAAGCGTATGGCTATGATTCATGTGGTTTAAACAGAACTGGATTTGTATTGACAAATCTTGAGAAGAAACCTCAGTTCTATTTGCTGTTGTCATAGCGATTGCCTGTTGTTTGCTCCCCAGACACCATGTCTAACCTGAACCTGGTCATGCCCCCCCACCCTGCCATGCAAGCTGAGTCCGTGTTCATCCAGCCAGGACTGCTCAACATCTGCTGCACCAAACCTGTCGTCCTGGCCTGCCATGGCAACCTGCCATATCTCCACGGTAACGTCAACGACGTGGTGGTCAGCACCCTGCTGGTGGACTGCTACAAGCCTGTCCAGATGCCGCCCAAGTTGCTGGAGGGCCTGGGGCTGACCAACGCCCCTCCGCTGAGTGTGGAGACCATGGCGCTGCTGACTGTGCAGTACCTGGTACAGCTGGGTGAGTGGCATTGTGTGTTGTCATGGGGACGTGGGCTGGTGCACTTTGATGGCATTGTCGAGAGGAGTTGGCTAATTGTGCGTGAACTCATCAATATTTATTGATTTGCTTATATGCTGAAGGCCTGCATTTGAGTCTACTATCTAAGCACATGTTTACAGCTAAGGAAATACACACTTGCTTGGCATAGAAGTCATCATCATCGTCACAACATGTCTGTGCTTAGCACTGAGGCAGGCCGTCATTGTCTTCCACCATTTTTATTTCTTGCTGTCTGTAGATATAGAAGTACAGTGGATAAGATATCTTGTATTGCATCAAAGTCAATCATACTTTCCATCATCAGTAACCTCACAGTTCTACCAGGAATGGTTTTGAAATCTCCATTCTAATTAGGATTTGTATACGGCCTCAATTTTTGCAATATCTTGTATCCTGTAGGGAATGAGAAGGTCCCCCTGCGTGAAGAGTTTGACGCCATCTTGCTGCAGGCGCGTCAGGAGTCGGCCATCAAGGACAAGAACATGCAGCAGCATGCCCAGTTCCTGTCTGTGGCACCTGCACAGCTGCCCTGGCTCGCTAAGGTCGCCGCTAGTGCTTCCAACGGACTCGTCAGGTCAGCTTCTAATCTGTGTTACAACTGTTAATGCACAACTGATACTAGATAAATAGTTACTCAAGCAACTGGATAAAATTTCTAAACTAGCTCTACCAGATCCTTCTTAAGTCACTGACGAAAGATAGCGGATGCTGTCTGAAACATCTGACTGTTTCAAAATATTATCCAGTTGCTTGAATAACTATTTCTGGCGTATCTTACTACTTGGATGTCTAACCTGCATCAACGTATCAACTGATACTTGAGTTTCTGTACAGTAACTTGTATGTGGGCTTAACGTAATTGCAGAAAGTGTTGGGTGGAACTTCCAGTGGTCTGGGCAGTTTGTCATCTGCTTTAGAATTTGGTAATGAAATGCTGAGAGTAATTTCAGAAAGCTAGGAAAAGATTTTTTTGAAGTGTTAGATGATGTTTTTTGAAACGATAATGGAAAAGGTAATCTTATCAGTCAATCTCTTGCTTCTGACTGTCTGGAAGCAAACAAACTGTCGAATCGTTAAATCACTAAACATGTTCCATCTTCATTCAGGATTGTGAATGCTCAAGCCTCGCTAGCAGAGGGCATCTCGGAGACCCTGCAGATGATCTGTATGCCTCAGCCCTACACCAGATACCCCTCCTTCGTCGTGGTGATCCACGTCTCCCGACACCGGGGCACAGAATTCTGCGTACTCGTCACAGGTCAGCAGCTTGTCATTTCAACTATTATACAGAGAGAAAATGTTTGCTTCAACTGCTTCCTGGTATTTTGACTTTTCTCGCTTCAGTTTGAAGATAAAGTTGTAAACGTTGGTTGTATTGATTAAAACTCCCATTAAAATGTGGGAGGGCAACTTGTAAGTGCTTAAGCACCTGTTTTAGCCTTCCTGTCACATTGTTTGTGAGAACCTCAAATAAAGAAATACTGGTAGGTACTTTGTAGTGTACATTCATTGACCTGAAATTGTTGTTTGTTGTAAAGGAGTGCACCAGGCACGAGTGGTGGCAGAGAGCATGCTGTCGGCCAGTGATTGTTTCAAGGAGATCAGCTACGAGATCATCACAGGCAAATTCAACCTACTTACCTCACACTTCAAGGAGCCCAACACTGGTCAGTACACTGGATTGTTCTCTTTGTTCTTTTTATGATTTAGCTATGAAAACTGTTAGGAAATAGTGTAACTGGCGTAACACACTAGGTTTGTAGTCCTGTGGTTTTGGCCGGTTATATTACACTCAGACTGTTGGCATCTGTTTCCCATTGCTGTTTAAAGCTACTCCTTTCTGATGGAGAGGCCCCTTCAGATGACAATGAATTTGTTTCTACATTAGTTTGAAGTATAAATGAGATATCAAACCCGGAAGTTCCATTGCAGTACTCTAGCAAGCCACTAGGGAGCCCAAAATCTAATCATTTCCAGGTCTCAAGAAGACCTACCCACAGACCAAGTATGAAGACAATCCACCCAGGCATTCTTTAGTTATCGTGCTCACACACAGACACACATACGAATGCTGACGAAAATAAAACCAACTCGGCGAAGGTAAAAATAGAGATTATTTTATTTTATTTAGTGGTTCGGCATGAACACTTTGATACATGAACAGCCAGGGTTGCCCAACTAGCGCATGGCTACAAATAGAGTTCTTTTCCGTCATGTGAACAAGCCATTGTTTTGTCCTTTCAGCCATGTCGGTTCCCGTGAAGAAGCACGGAGCCCACGTTCCAGGCAACAGCGAGCTGGACAAGCTGCTGGACGACTTTGTGGGGACGATGACTGGCGAGGTCATGGTTCCGTACCACGGCCGGGAGCTACACAGGGTCAGGGATGACGTGGCCAAGGACATGCACCCTGACAAGAACCCAGGTTTGTTTGTTTGTTATTTTGTGTACATTTTCTTCCAAAGTGATTTTGTCATCAGAAGAAATTCGTAGCTGTTACAGTTATGTCCCAATCCTTAACACACTTTTTGGTGTATAGGGCGGTGCCCATCTTCATTTTTATAGCCCTTGGGTCATAGTTGTGGAATTACTGCAGCAGAGGCTGGTCTACTGGAAGTGGTGTGTCTTTGACTATCACATTTTCAGTGCTAAGTGCTAAGCAGAGAAAGCAGCATGTACCATTTTATAGTATGACTGGTCCAAAATTTACTGTAACAGTTGTAAATCGACTTATCAACTTACCTTAATAAGATCAGTGTATAACACATTCAGATTGCTCATTGCATCTTACATGTTATTTCCTTACCGTTTTCCCCAGACGTGACAACAGATCACCAGGAGTTGCACCCCGTGCAGATCGCCGTGGCGATGAAGATCCTGTCGCAGGTGTGCGCCATCGCCGACTCGGGCACCCAGAGCCTGGACCTGGGGCGCTTCAGTAAGGTGGACATCCTGGTGATGGTGCCGCCCTCCAACATCCTGTACAACCAGACCGTGGAGCGGCTCAAGCAGTCAGGTAGGCTGTGAGGCAGGGCTGTTTCTAGCTTTAAATTTTGTCTGTCCCTTTCATTGTTTTGGAGCCCATGCTGTTAAGTTTTATTGTTAAAACTGTCATTTTAAGCTTACGAAAATAAATTCCTATCAATTTTTTATGTCATGAAGTTAAGATTTTTTGGGCCGACAGGATAAAAAAAATTCCGTCCCAACAAGCAAATTTTTGTCCCAGAACGGAGGGACAGGTCCTGAAGACAGCCTTGGTGTGAGGCCACATGTGACCACCAAGTCTTACCATGCAGGTGTATGTCTATGAAGGGTTGTACATGTAGTATAGCTAGGGGGTAAAAAAAGGACCTTAAGCTGTTTCTCATAAAGGCCTTTTCCAGTTTCAGTTATGAGTATCAGAAAAGGCATGCTGTTGTGTTTTTGGTATCGTTATGGGCTCCGTAACTGTGTGTGAAAAGTTAGAGGGGAGAAGAGAAGCATTTCATTGAATCTACAATGAAGAGAAGCATTTCATTGAATCTACAATGTAGTCCGTTTTGTTTTTTAAGACAAATTTTTGTGTCTTTTGCCACAGGTGTCCTTGTGGACTTGGGTATGGAGACAGCTTCCACCGTAGACCAGAAGGTGGATCAGTACGTGATGAAGTGCGACAGCGTGGCGGAGAACCAGGCCAAGTTCGAGTCCTTCGTGAAGCACGTCCGCCAGCACCCCTACACGCTGCATGTGCTGATCCAGGACCAGGCTCACGTGGATGTCAACAGGTCAGTATGTTCACTCTACACTGTATATACATTTGGCCTCCGTCAGTCAGTATTGACCCTGGTAAAATCCTAATTCTCAGCAGCCCTACAGCATCGACTTTGGCTAAACAGCCCTATACGAGAATGGCAGTCTCTGCCACATAAATCACATCTGTAAGCTGACTCAGTTCTGTTGGCAAGTTCATTTCTGCGGATCCGCTTTTCTTCTGCACTGTGCATCAGTCTGGCTTTTCCTGATTTCAGCTGTCTGGACAGCCATTAGGCCCCCCCTTCCACTAGAAAGTGACTGTGCAGCGACCTCACTGAGACCAAAATTGGATTTGTGTAAACCATTGATTTCAGAATGAAAGACAACAAAACACAAAACTTTAAGAATTGTTCTTTATCTGTGAAATTCATAGAGCAACCTGTCGAATCTTAGGTCGCTCAGCGGTTGCAATACCCCCCAACTTCTAGTGAAAAGTGGTGTTAGTATCTTTTTGAACTGTTGGTTTCTAGGTCTTTAGATTTGAGGAGAGAGGGAATCAAACTAGACAACATATCTGACTCAGCTCTGTATGATTCTGTTGACTCTGTTGATTGCAAAGCTGATCGGTATGTTCTGTCAAAGGATTGTTTCCGTAAAAAACAACTGGTGAACTATACAGATGCATATTAGGTGACAAGGGAAAGCAAAATCTACCAGGCAAGAATATCTAAAGTCTGATAGATCAGAAGTACGTCATGTAAATTGAGAACTCCAGTTGAGAGATGGTGTTTTGTTTCAGGCACTCTGCTGGCAACATGGGCTTGGCTGACAGGAACATCAACTGTAAGGACTTTGCCGATGCACCCAACCTGCTGACAGTGCAAGTCAGCGCCTCCCCCTTCTCTCTGCAGACACAGAAGTCCAGGGTGACCCCCCACAACGAAGTCTTCTGGCCCAGCAACATCAAACAGGTCAGCAAGTCATTCTTAAAGAAGGTCCGGTGGACCGTTCTCACAGTGTTTATTTCTTTGTAGAAACATGTAACTGATAACATAGCATTTGGGCATAGGATTAAATCTTGTGCATGTAAAAAAAAGTAGAACCTAAGCTTTGTCAGTTTCTTGACATTTCTTGTCTCAATAAATTTTACTATTCCTTGTATATATATAAACTCACTGTATGCTTTTCCCTATATATCTACAATGTATTTGCAATCAGCCCACGGGTATGAACTTGCCATAAAACGTTCATATAAGTAGAAGGCCAAAGTTTGGGACATTCACCAATTTTGACACAAACAGTGTTCTTACCTTAGACCTTAGATCCTCCCGCAACTTTGTTGCATAGGTCAACTTGGCTCCGGATACTTCTTCTCCAAAGGGTGCGGTCTTGTGCCGCTACTGCCATGTCCTCCAGTGATTGTAATCCCAGCTTCTTCCCGTCGTTTTGCAGTGTTCGCCTAAGAGTGACCTTAGGCCGTCCTCTTGGACGTGTGCCTTTCGGTTTCCAGGTCATGGCAATTTTAGTCGTTCTGTGCTCGGGTAACCTCCACGCATGTCCGGCAAAGGTTAATCTTCTTTTCATTACAACTGTGCTGAGTGGGGGGACTTTTGCTCTTTGCATGAGCTCTTCATTTGTAACATGGTCTCGCCATGAAATGCCGAGAATTGATCTCAGACATTTGCGTTGGAATGTGTCTAGAGCTTGTACTGTCTCTGTGGTGCTTTTCCACGTCTCGCATGCGTAGATAGCTGTCGGTACCACAATGGACTGAAAAAGCTTTAGCTTTAAGGGTATGCTGATTTGTTTAGAAAGCCAGATTTTCCTTAAGTATTGCCACATTCCCGTGGCTTTACCAAGGCGAGTTTTGATGTCCTTTTCTGTGCCACCGTGCCTAGTAATAGTACTTCCTAGGTATGTGAAACTGTCGACATACTCTATTTGTTGGTTGTCAAGTAGGATTGGTGTAGGGTTTTCTATAGTTGTCATGGCTTTTGTTTTTTCGCCGCTTACCCTGAGCCCAATCTTTCCACCTATGTTGGCTAGGTTGTTTGTGAAATTTTGCAAATTCTCACAGCTGTTGGCCAGTGCAGCTAAGTCATCTGCAAAGTCAAGGTCGCTTAATGTCCCCTCGCCAAAGGTTATACCATCCCCTGTCTGTTTGGTTTTCTTCATCAAAAAATCAATAACAATAACAAACAGAAAGGGAGACAGAATACATCCCTGCTTGACTCCTGTAGCAACTTCGAACATAGGCGTGGCTCCTGTTTTTGTTTTGATACAACACTTGGAGTCTTGGTACAGGGATTTGAATATATTGATGTATTTCTCAGGTATGCCATACGATTTTACAATCCTCCACAGTGTGTCTCTATGCACAGAGTCAAACGCTTTACGAAAGTCAATAAAGTTGATGGCAAGTGGTGCTCTGAACTCATGCGATTGTTCGATTATGTTGCGAAGGGCAAAGATCTGTTCGATAGTCGATCTTCCTTTCCTAAAACCGGCTTGCTCTTCTCTGAAAACTGTATCGACCTCGTCTTTGAGCCTGTGTAGAATAACACTACAGAAGACTTTACCTGGTACGGATAGTAGGGTCACCCCTCTCCAATTGTTGCAGTTGCTAGGGTCACCTTTTTTTGCAAGTTTAACTATGAGACCATGTCTCCAGTCATCTGGGACCGTTTCAGTCAGCCAAATTTTATTAAAGAAGTGTGTTAGTTCATTGAGAAGTCTTTCACCACCATGTTTGAGTAACTCTGCAGTTATGTTGTCAGTCCCTGCTGCCTTGTTGTTTTTTAACCTTTTGATGGCTGCCTCTACCTCTCTTTCTGTTATGGGTGACTGGTCTACTTCAATACTGTTTATTATGTCACTGTCCTCAATTTCTAACAGATCTTCTGGTATTGGCTGATTCAAAACCTCCCGGAAGTGCTCAACCCATCTGGCATCTTGTTCCTCATCTGATGTTAGGACTGTACCATTTTTGCTCTTTATGGGCACTGCTGTAGTTTCTTTGCTTTTAGAGTTGGTTATGTCTTTTACAATGCGATAAAGAGTGCACGAGTCATTCCTGTCTGCAGCTTTTTGTGCTTCTTCTTGTTTTTCTTCTAACCACCTCTGTTTGTCCTTTCTACATGCTTGTTTAACACACTTGTCTAGGTGGCGGTAATGGGCATCATGCCTCTGCCATTCACTGTTTGTTTTGGTTTGATCCCTAACAGACTTTGTTGCTTTGCGTTCGTCAATAAGTTCCCAAGTTTTGTTAGAAATCCAGCGTTCTCTCTTGGTACCTCTGCGCCGACTAACCTGTTTCTCAGCGGCTTGGGTAATGACTGTACTTATGTTTTCCCACTGCTCTTCTATGTTTTCACTTCTCTGTAGTGACTCAAGTCTATCTTGAATGTCAATGTTGTATCGTGTATTGACCTCATTTGAGGATTCCAACTTCCTAACGTCAAAAGGTCTTGGCATGTTGTTTTGTTTTGCTTGCTTTTTAAATTTGATTCTAACTTTTCCAACGACCAAGTTGTGATCAGAACCGATGTCGCCCCCCCGGTAGCCGCGAACGTCAAGTAATGCTGACCTCCATCTGCGATATATATGCAGATATAATCTATCTCGTTTCTGGTACGCCCGTCTGGGGATGTCCATGTAGTTTTGTGAATACGTTTATGTGCAAAGAATGTGTTGCCCACACTCATTCCTGCTACGCTAGCCAGGGTGATTAGTCGACTGCCATTGTCATTTGTTGCTTTGGCAATGCCATAAGGGCCAATACAGCTTGGCATAGCTCTTCTGTCTGTGTCAATTTTAGCATTGAAATCTCCTAATAAAATTTTGATATCATGTCTGTGGACACTATCAATCACACTTTACAGTTGAACATAAAACTCGTCCTTGACATCAGTACTGTTCACTTCTGTTGGGGCATAGATCTGGATAACTGTCACTCTTGCGTGAACTGATTCAAATCTGGCAGTTATAATTCGGTCACTAATGGGGTTCCATGAAATAAGAGATTTTGTTGTACTATTGTTCAACATTATACCAACGCCTCTTCTGTGTTTGTCTGGCGACTCAGGATCGTTTCCAGAATACAAAAAGGTGATATTGTCCTGATTATGTCTGCCTTTTCCTGGCCATCTGGTTTCACTGACACCCAAAACATCTAGACTATAAGAACTCATTTCCATCATTAGTTGTTCAAATTTACCAGTTTGCTGTAATGTTCGAACGGTCCATGTTCCAATTCGAGTGATTGTTTTAGCAGTGAAGATCGTTCCTTCCCGAATCCGTCCCGCGTTTCCATCCCCAACACTCCCCGTCATACTAATATGGCAGTAGTCGACCAACCTTCTCGAAGTTCCGCTCGCCTTGTCGCTTCTGCAGCAGGAGTCTTTTACGAGGCAGGGTTGCTAACCTTGCGCCCAACCGCCAGTGCGGAGATGGTACCTTGGTTGCGGGTCCAGGTCACTTCCAGTAGTAGAACAGAGGAAAAGTTTGCGAACTCAAAAGTAAAAAGGTGGGAGGGGGGCGTACGCCCCACGGTGGCTTATCTGAAGATTTACACTGTCTAAATCGAACAAAACCAAAAAATGAAATAAGGGAGACTTTAAACCCTATCTAATATGTACAATGAATCGGTTCTGGTCTTCCGATGGCTACTTAGGTCGGGGATTAAGATGGATGGTATCCCCAACACTAAGCACTCCAACGGAAGCCGCCATGTTCGGTCGTGACGTCACCGCATTGACACAAACAGTGTTCAACATGGAACAAAGCCTTCTAAATCCATTAAAGAAGGCCTTCTAAGATGTCTTGTACTAAGCTTGGTTCTTCTTCCCCCAGAACCCCAATGTTCCCCCTGAAGACACAGTGTACTTTGGTGTGAGTGACTACTGTAGAACCGCTGACTGGAGTAACCACATGCCTGCACTGCGCTCCGATGATTCCTTCGAGCAGATGTCTACTTCTCTTCTGGCCAAGTAAGTCCTGCTCTGCTTAATCAATATTATACAACCTTTAAGGTCTTATGGTAAACATTTAGTGGACAGCAATATTTCCACAGAACAATACTGTAAATCACTTCAATATAGCGGCAGGAAAATATAGCGGTTGGGGGAAATGGAGTAGGTCACGGCACTTAATTTTAACAATATGAACAAATTTGAATATTAGTGATCAAATATTAGCGATGTTGAAATTTTAGCGGTTGACAAGTGACCGTTAAATTAGCTAAAATTAAGTTACAGTTAACAAATCAAGAATTACAGTAGCAATGAGGCCGACTGTGTGTTTGTAAAAAATTCATTGTTTCTCTTCTCTGTCCTTCATTGTCCTTTCCAAGTCCTTTCTTGGAACCACACAGATTTTTTTCATTCTGTACTTGAATCTTACATTGCCATGAACTTACAGTAAAGTGGCTCAGAAATCTTGAATCTCCCACAGAACTTTAATTTTGATTTTTTAATTTTAGGTACCCCAAGCTGCACAGCATGGTGATTCGGACCTACATTCTCGTCCGCCACTACTCTGCCGCCCTCATGACCATCGCGGGCGTCCCCGGCGCCCAGGAGATGACCACCACGGAGACCCTCAACATGCTGCAGGACATCGTCAACGCCCCCCTGACCAGCGCCAGCGGACAGGGCAGCATGTTGCTGCTGCGCGTTCCGTCCATCCAGCTGGCCATGGTGGCGTACGACAAGCTACACAGCGTGCGGGACAAGCTGGGGCTGCAGTACCGGTTCGACGTGATCCTCAGCAGCGCAAACACCGACCTGACCCTGGAGGAGTACTTCCTCAAGAGGATGCAGGTAAGGCGTCACGTCCATTATTAGTCTTTTAATAATAAGTTTATTGCAAATTCCTGCCCGAAGGCTAATTGCAAACAACATACATAGAATAACAGGGTACAAAATAGGTATAAAAGCGACTAGACTGGACTATACAAACGTAATTGTCTATAACTAGTGAAGGGTTTGACTTCTCTTTTGTAAACAATGGGAGACGTAATGTCCCACCTTTTCTAGAATTTGTGGGGTTTTGGTAGTTGAAAGAAGAATGGTCTTTTCTTTTTCTGTAAGCTTAGAGAATTTCGGATAGATTTTAGTGGTCTGAATAAACAACTCATTTCGTGCAACATCATGAAATGAACAGTTTGAAATAAAGTGTATTTCGTCTTAATCAATGTTGTTGCAAGTGCTCTAATGTTATTGTAAATGTAGATGCATGTGTTAGGTTTAGCAAGTGCTCTAGTGATGATGACTTCTAATGGAGATCCTTGGAATAAACTGTAAACAAACGTTGTTTGGTTTCTTCTTGCAACTGAAAAGTATTTAAGGCTAGTAGTGTATGATAATGATGGTTTTATTCAGCACTAACGGATGTACAGATTAGCAGGTCCCTGAGAATTGGACCCTGAATTGGTCTGACATTCACACTTCCAGTATATTACATTACATTACTGGGCATCTAAAATTATTCATTATTGTCTTAACTGACTGAAATATGTTAAAAGCTTCTAAAAAACTTAGTATACTGATTGTTGCTGAAACTAAGCATGAAATAGAGTCTAATTGCTCAACTACTGTGGCATGGCAGCCTTGAAAAGGTGACCCCTGCAGGGGTACACCTGTTTCATCATGCCATCCATTTTTATGGAGAAGTTTGATAAATAAATACTGACCAGTAATTTGGATGTCTAAAGTGTCATTATCACATAGCCAGATGGCGTCGACCAATCAGAAGCATCCATTGCCATAACACACCCGTGATCATCATTCCTCCCATTATGTAGAGGATAACACACCCGTGATCATCATTCCTCCCATTATGTAATGATTACTCTATGAACCAAGTAAACCAGGCTTGGATTTTGGTAATATGATTGTGTAATTGTTGTGGTTGTTATAGGCCTGGCGAGGAGAGTTGGACAACCCTGAAGGGAAGTCGTCCTGGGTCCCCCGTACCTACTGTGACCTGGATGGCCTGCCGTGTATACTCATCCTGTGTGGGAAGGATCCACTAGGCGAGACCATGCCCAGGTAAGTGCATTAAGGCTAACGTAGCTTCTTATTACATAACAGATTCCAAAGCTATGCGTAGTAAATGAGGTTGAGAGACAACTTTTTTTATGGTAAGAAGATACAAAACTGTCTAATTCCCCAAAATATCTCTACCACAGACTTTATCTTTGTCAGTGGTTGGGTCCCTTCCTTGCAAGAATGAAGCTAGACTGGCAGCATGTCAGAGGTGGTAGTGTCATGAGAAAGTTGGTTTTGCCACATAACACCCAAAGAACCAGTTCAAGGTTAACACAGGGAATGTCTGCTTGTGGTCTGTAGGTCGGGTTGTTGAGTCATGAACCATCTAGTAATGTCAGGCTCTGCATTTACCCATGTTTAGGTCTCTAAAGTACTGTGACCTGCGATTGGTCAACCATGGTCATGTGACTCGTGCCAGCCTGGAGCAGGAGATTAGCCTAGGCTGCCGCTACATCAGCCGTGACGTCGTCAACGAGCCAATCACGGTGTGCGACATGAGTGACGAGGACAGCCAGAGCGACAGTGAAATGGACAACGAAGAAGGCGAACTACAGATAGACACTGATCGCCCTCAAAGCAATTCTTCAGGTAAAAGAAGTCAATCTTATCAACAAGTTCATACTGTCACAGAAACATAAGGGGTTTCTTTAGGAACTAATTTTATTACAAATGTACCATCCCTTCCCCTCAAATCCTACAAATATTTTATGGTGTTTTAACAGTCTCTGTATTTCACCCAGCTAACACGTTTGATAATGTCTTGATAATATTACATCATTTATTTGGTATTAGTACTAGTATTTATTTGACACCTTCCCCGATGTTTGAACAGATGTGCAGCAGACATCACCAGGCTTCTCAGGTAACCAAGCTCAGCACCACAACGGTTCGGTCTCGGACCCGTCCAGGAAGACTCCCAGCGAGAATGTCGGCAGGTCGTCCCCCGACTCGGCCCAGGACAGCGGGAAGGAGTCCCAGGGCAACAGCGTCCCCGAGACGTCGCCCCAGCAGCCCCGGGCCTCGGTCACATCTCTACAGGGCATGGTGGAGAACTCTATAGACATGATCTACGGGAAAGACACGGAAAAGAACAGTAACAGCCATGACAACGGGGAGGACGGGGATGCAGACCTGCCGAACGAACCGTCCGAACAGCGGGAAGCTCCCATGGCCAGCGTGAAAAGTTCTGTCAGTAAAGAGAACCTCCCCACCACATCTACCTCATCTCTGGGCCAGCCCAAACCGTCGGCGAGCAGAATAGCAGGGTCCTCCCTGCTCCCGGTGACGATCATCGTATCAAAGACTGCGTACGATATCCTAAGACCGGATCCTCAGGGAAAACAGCGGCACATCTCCTTACAGCCACACCCTGACGTGGGGTGGATCTGCCCCCTCAGGCCCATGTTGTTAGGGGAGGTCACCAACGAAGTGCAGTCAGCATACTACAGGTCAGTAGGCACCTCTCTGTTTGTCTCAGAAAGGGATCGGTGCGTAGTAAAGGAAAAAAAGGAATCAGGGCTTTTTGAAAGCAATGCAATGGTACAGATTCCTAAATGTGAAGGAACATGCCCCACACACCTCTCTTATATTTTTATTCACTTGACCTCATAAGACACTTTTATGTTAAAATAGTGTACTGTAGGAGCTGTAGTACTGTACTGTAGTACTGTACTGTAGTACTGTAGGAGCTTCCTCACTAAGTAGCTTTAAAGAACGGTTGCAGTCAGATATGCAAAGACTAGGTGTAACAGACCGCTCGGTGTAATATGACCAGCTGCTGCCACGCCGCGTGCCTGCGAAGCTGGTGTGTTACGCCTAATGGCGGTTATACCGGCTATATAGATACAGATACAGATACAGAAAATTCATCATTTGATTTGTACAAAAGATGTTCACCAGCCCTTACCGCTGAGCTTTTGAAAATACCCAGATATAGGACAATGTTTTGCTGATCAACATTACAATTTGACACCCACCTCTTGTGTTTTACAGACAATGGACAGAGCCTCTGCAGCATCACATGGACACTGACAACAAGGGTGAGAACAACCTGCCAGTGTTCCACCCCCGACGACTGCTACTTAGCGGACCTCCACAGGTACAGTACTGCATTCTTGTTTTTGCTTTATTTCTCAAATTTGTGAAAGTGTATTTTGATAGATTCTGGACATACCAACCAACCTTACTTGTTTGTTTGTTTGTTTGTTTAAGATTAAGAGTAGATGGGAAGACGGGTCAATCTAAATCAGGAAAGAGGGGCGCTGTGCCCTCTTGTTTCAGCCCAGCACCCCCTTGTCGAATTCAGATTTTAGCTTAATATCCAGCATACAGCCTTCCCTGATTCTTCCATAAATACATAGAATTCGCTCCCTCGCCTGTGTGTACTCCCTCTTGTTCAATTTTTCTAGAAAAACCCTTGGGGAAGAGAACACTTGATGGAAAGTTCTACTTTGTTCACACAGGTTGGTAAGACCGGTGCGTACCTGCAGTTCCTACGGGTTCTGTTCCGCATGCTGATCCGCCTGCTGGAGGTGGAGGTCTACAACGAAGAGGAGATCAATATGGACCACGAGTCCCCGGCCGTCAGCCTGGTGTTCAACGAGAACCAGACGACACACCTCACGGCCAAATGGCCCGACTACGAGTTTGTACGTAGCATGCCGTTCGACGCCAACCTCCACGAGGGCAAATACAAGTCATGCAGTCCTGTGTACGCTGGTGCAGAGAATAAAGGTAGGGCACAAGTTTGGATATAACTTAATCCATAGCTTGTGTAACTATGGATAGAGATATCAATGCTGTTGCTTGTTTGATATATTGGTATTGTATCATTGTGGCTACAACAGATTTTGTTATATAATGCCATAAAGCAGATTCAAAAGAGCTGCTAGTTAGGTTTAGTATTTCTCCCATAACATAACAAGAGTATCACTTTCCTAAGTTTGATGATGTTCAAAGATTTGTTGTTGATTGCACGTCTCACTTTCCATCCCAGATGACAGTCCAGCTGTGAACACGGACTCCCGGAGACCCACCATGTCCATCATGTTGTCCAAGTTCAGTGCACACAACAGTTTCCACCACTGTGAGCACTGCCACCACTACATGGAGTCAGTAGCACCGCAGGTTAGTGGACTGGTCACACCGTGTTACTGAAGTCAAATGTCACTGGATATTACAAAGGAGTTAAATATCTTGCAGCTCATACTGTAAATGCATTTATGTTCGCGTGGTTTTTATTTCGCGCTAAGGCAAGAATGGAGTGTTTGCGGAGGTTTTCAGTTTGCGGCAGCGCTATAGTCACATACTGCTACAGTATTGGACAAAAATGTTCGCGATGGTTTTAAGTTAAGTTTGCGGTGAAACGATCGCCGTGAAAACTGCGAACATAAAACCACTGTGAACATTTCTGCATTTACAGTATTCATTTTGGCTGTGACCTGCTGTATGTAAGTATCTGTAAGTGTCAGACAACCTGTGTGGATTTAAAGATCCAGTAATTCAGAGCTCAACATTCATTTTTGGGAATACAGTCAAACCTGCCTAGGCGACCACCTTTTCAACGCGACCACCTGGCCATGACGACCGCTTTTTCTCGGTCCCGAAAATTTTCCCCATAGGCACAAGCATTAAGCTGCCTGCCCAAGGCGACCACCTGTCCAACGCGACCGCGACCGCCACGAATTGGGACCGCACAGACCACAATTCCTGCCCATGGCGGCCGCCTAATTTTCGATCAAGCGTGCGGTGACATCGGATCATTTTGCTGTCGGATTTCACGGAAATGTTTTCAAGACTTTGAAGGACGAAAATAAGGACAAAAAGATATGGAATAGCAGTGTTATAGCATAGATTCGTCCATGAAGTGTTTTGATAAAACGTTCCCCCAATAAAAATTGTAAAAAGACAAATGTTTGTGATGTTGTCGTGCCTATCGTAATCTTATAGTTTACCGCGAAGTCCGGTCGGTTTAAACTCAATTTTCAAAACGAATACGTAGTGCATGGCGTCAAAAAGTCAGATTTCACAGAAATTATTATCTATTTTTGAATTGTCAACAAAAATGTCACTGTGTCTTACTAAATTCCGCCGAAAAATGACTTCGCGGCGGGCAAAACATCGGGCGAGAAATGTTGTTCCTTGGTCCCGACGCCATCTTGGATTTGGCGCGGCTCGGATTTGACGTACCGCTGACCTTTCTGAAACACGATGCTTTTGTGTATGAACATTTGTGAATACTCTAGTTATTGATGAAAATTGATATTCTTTTTTTCTTTTTATTTCCATGAATCTCACAAAACTTTATTGGACGCTGTGCGTTCTGCTGCACTGACTTACCTTTCCATGCGGTCGCACAGAGCTTGGTGGCGCGACGAAATCACACCGTTCCGTTTTCATCTTTAGTTGTCAGATCGAAAACTTTTTTGACCCTTTTATCCATCGGTCGGCGCCCCAAAAAAGGCTGGGGCCAGCAGGTGTTATCTCGGGATTTGTCTTAGGCCTTAAAACTTCGATGATGTGCGTGTGTGTACTATTTAATGTAACGTGTGAATGCGGGAGGGCGCTGCGAGATTATCGAGGCAACCATTGTTTTGTAGTCAAAATTATGACGAAAATTTGTACACGATGTAGCGGTATACAATTATTACAACGATAACGGAAAATAAAATTTTTGTAGGATCTTTCTGTCAATGAGAATTGAACCTGGTGGGGGTCATGCTGTCTAAATTCACATAATTTCCATCCATTTACGTACTGTATTTGAAAACCTCGACCTGGAAACATGTGAGTGGAATCCTCTTCATGGCGACCACCTGTCCATCGCGACCGTTTTTGCCCGGTCCGCCGGGTGGTCGCCTTGGGCAGGTTTGACTGTATGTGAACTGAAAAAAGAAAAAAGATTGGGAGCACAACATAGAATAAAGTACAATGTAGAATGTCAGAAAAACGTAATTACAAACCCTACTGCACTTCGATTTGTAATTCTTGAGCTAACTTTAAAATTTCAAACAAGGAATACATCTTAGTGATGAGGTACTATCCAGATTGTGAGCTGTGGATGGTTTTGTAGTTCTGACACCTGTCACTAGAGGGCGCTCCTAACTGTACTTCCCCATGCCTCCACAGCAGAGCCGTGAGTCCAGCCTCTACAGCTTCACCTTCCCGTCTGCCGTGTACGGGGAGGAGGTGCGCCTGCACTTCATCATCCCCCAGACCCAGGAGAAACACTTTGTGTTCAGTAAACAGGGACACCACCTGGAGAGCCTCAGGCTGCCATCACTGGACGATGTGGTAAGGAAACAGGTCATGCATTGCCTGGGGCTAGGGCTGGTCCACAGTAAAGCCTGTAAGGCTGAGATTGGTCCACAGTAGGCCATAAAGGGGTGGGCTGGTCCACTATAAGTTACATGCGTGGAAGAATACATTTCTTAGGGCTGTTCCATAGTGTTGGACAAAGGGGTCATGCATGTACATGTAGATTTAAAGTAGTTTCATTGTTCAACTAGGCTAGCTGCATCAGAACTCAAGGAATGTCTGAATATCTAGCTTCTAGAAAATTAAACAAAGCCATAGATCCAGCCCTACAACATGTATGTAGGTTTGGTCTTCTCTGTCTTGCTCCCCCAGTACTTCCTGGGCTGACACATTTCCCAGCTCGTCTTTAAGTTTAAAGGATGCTTTTCCTAACTGAGCTCATGTTTCTGCATTTCTCCTTCCAGGGACACAACGACATCAAGACGCCGATCTTCACGCCGACGTGCAGTCGCCAGGAGCACGGGCTGCTGAACCTGTACCACGCCATGGAGGGGGGGCGCCACACGCACATCGTGGTGGTGAAGCAGTGCGAGATGGCGCTGTACCAGAAGTTCTGGCCCAACCACATCATCCTCGTGCTGCCTGTCGTCTGCAACGATGCTGGCATCGGTGAGACGCAAAATCAGTTTTCACTCTATTCTGTCTTTCAGCACAGACAATGCTGTTTCAAAGTGTCGGACAGAGGGGTAATGTAGATATGGAGGAGCTTTTTGTTCGGCTAGTTTAGCTGCATCGGAATATCAAGCTTTTTTTGACCCCATTGTTAAGGTGTTACCAGTGCTGTCATCGTGCTGTGTTAAGGACTTGATGTAACTTACCTCATGCTTTTGTTTTATAAACAAGGTTTGAAGAAATGCCTTGGCAGGCAGTCAGATTGGAATGTGGCTACCTGACTTTATGCTCAAAATGAGGCATATTCCACCAATCGCATGTGTGTCTAAGATTAGAACTGGTAGGATAAAGTGTCCTAGGCTTGTGCTAACCTGAGGTTCTATTCAGGAGCTGCACGGTTCCTGGTCAAGGAGCTGGCCTACTACAACCTGGAGCTGGAGCGCAACCGCCAGGAGGAGCTGGGCGTGCGGCGACAGGACGTCTGGCCCTACGTCATCATCATGGACGACTCGCTGGTCATGTGGAATGTGCACGACAGCACTCAGGAGGACAAGTAAGGCTGGAAAGAAATTGCACCATGCAAATCTGCTAGATGGTGGCACATTGGCAAATAAATCTGTAGCGTGTTTTTCGACACAATTTTAAACAGATTAACTGAAGAGGCTCGGTGGGTGCGTCACTCCACCGTCAGGGAAGGTCATGTTAAGTGCCTTTCCCAAGGGCACACTGTCAGGGCATGGTGAGCATCGAACCCGGGACCTAATGGTTCTGCGCCCAATGCTCTAACCGTTGTGCCACACAAGTAAGGCTGATGGGTCCTTTTTAAGAACAGTCTTAGATTCCAGAATTGAATGTAAGACCTGTGTAAACTTTGTTACTTTGTTGCAGGATATAGATGCTCACAAAGGTGTTTTATTGTAAGTTTGCGCAAAGGGTGAATAGATCTAAGTTAATTTTTCTGCACTTTCCTCCAGGAAAACTCAGAACATCTCTCTGAAGAGCATCATCCAGCACTTGGAAGCCACGCCTAAGATCACCCACTTCAGCATGCTGGGAGCGCGGCAGTGGAGCGGGAAGTCAGCGGTGGACGTGAGCATGCAGCCGTTCTCTCGCTGCCACCTCCACAGCTTCATCATGCTCAACGTGGACGCCACACAGAACGTGCAGTATGACCAAAACAGGTAGGGGGAGCTCATGTCTTGACACTTGGTTTGTCTTTTGCCATACTATATCTTGCCAGGACATATCGTAATGATTTCTTTACCATTGAAATCTACTCCTTGATTTTAGACCTCTTTGTGCATTAGTAATTAAGCTTGTTTGTAACATAAACCTAAGGAGATGTGTATCATTGTTAACTATGGTTATGCTTACTGAAAACTGACCACAACACATTTGTATGACCTGCAGGTACAACTGTGAAGACGTCGACTTCAACATGCGGATCAGCAGCGGGAACGGGCTGTTGTGCCGTTTCAACCGGTTCTCGTTCATGAAGAAGGCCATCCACGTGGGCGGGGGTATGGACTTCCCCATGAAGACCAAGGTTGCCAACGCCAACACCCAGAACATCACTACCAGACAGTACGTACTGGTTGTTTAGTTCATTGTTGGTGCTAACACACCCTACTACTATTTACGGGTTAAAAGGGGGCATGTCCATGCTTGTATACTTGTCAGGCACATTGATTTAAGTACTTACAATTAGATAGAGGCACATTGATTTAAGTACTTTACAATTAGGTACATTTGTTGTATACAGAAATGTTGTATTGTGCCAGGTGAATGCATAAAGAATGCAATTCTTCTCATCTCATTCAGTGCATTATCTTCAAATGTAGCTTTTATGCCTGTCCTGAAGTAAACAGAAGTGCTCGTGTAGCTTGTATCTACATGGTGGGAATACACACCTGCTGTCATACATCTTCGACCTATCCGCTAAGTTTAGCCTTTTCTTAACACGACAAGGCAAGTCTAAACTACTATATGTACCAATGGTCCATAGAGAAGTGTATAGAAGGTCTATCTCCTACTCAGGTAGTACTCTATGGAATAGTCTGACACCAAATTTGAGAACGGCGCCTTCAGTTGCAACATTTAAGAATATATTGCGTCGAGTAACTACGAACTATGATTACCGAATTGGGAAATGATGTTACATATGTATATCGTCGATATTGCTGAATATGATTATTGAATACTGATTGTAACGTTATCTTTGTATAACAATTTATGTTCTATTTTCCGATGGTATGTTAAAAGGACCCCTGACCTCCTCCCTTGAACTGTTGAAAAACGGCCTCGGCCGAAGAGTGTATGTTTAGCATACTTTCAAGGCTAAATAAAGGTTGAAAAAATAAGTCACTTTGCTATTTGCTATGAAGTACGTCCGACCTCTAAGTTCCCCGTGTCTCCCCTCCTCAGGTTTGTAGCTGCGCCCGACAGCGAGGACCTGGTGCCTCTGGTGGCCCCCCCACAGTTCCTACTGGAGAAGTACCTGGCAAACGAGAGCAAGGCCCTGTTCCCCATGGCTGTGGACAACCAGTTGACTCCTGTCCTGGCCATAGACTGTTACCTCAACCTCGGCGCTCAGGTCAGCACTTTTAACCTTCTTTACCTCTGAACTCTGACCCTTTACAGTATGGAAGACTTCCTTGTCTTCCTAGTGAAACCAGGGATCTCCCCAGAAATATAGAGCAGGATGGGGGGTGTCAAGCACAGGATGCGTGTGGCGAGGGGTGAGTTCTGGAGGGGGGTGCGCACCCCTCAAGAAGAGAGCAGCCGTTTTTGCATTTTGCTTTCTCCAGACACAAATGGAAGTCTGACTGTCATTTCCTACAACTTCAGCTTTGCATTTTGTCTACAATTAATGAAATCTCGAGTTTTTAGCAAAATTACTGGCTTGACAGGGTAAAAATTGGAAGAAATATCCTAACTTTGAAAATCAACAGGATAGAGGAGCGCCACTGTTCCATTCTTTTGGGAGATCCCTGTGAAACAGAATACAATATCACTTTAGAGGGTGGGAGGATTTTTGTCAGCCCCTGCATTTGTGTTGTATGTTTGAAATAATGTTGAATGTCTGGGCAGGATGAATAGGTGAAAACAGTCAAATATTTTGCACCATAATATTCCTGCTACCTTTACCATATTGAGAATGTGTAAACAGAAGGATTGGTCGACCAATCACAACTCTCAAGAAACTCATAGAAACAAACTAATTTGGAAGGACAGGAACTCCTTTCTGCAATGAATGACAAGAAATTCTGGAGGACGAACTTCTCTTGCACCTCGAAAGAGGAGGAACGATGATGATGATGATGAGAATGTGTATATTTCTGATCAGGGTTTAGTAAGTCTAACATGGAAAGTTAAGAACCAGTATTGAATGTGTGTCTGCCTTGTTGCCCATGACAGATCTCTGTAGCGTACATGAGCTCCCGCCCCCACTCCGTCAACCCAGACACGGACTGCCGCTTCAGCGGGCTGCTGCTCTACCTGTGTGACAGTTTCGTCATGGCCGATTTCCTCAAGAAGTTCAACTTTGTTCCTGGTACGTTCGCAAACAGAGATATGTTACTGTGTACAAATAGGTGAATGTGTGAGAAGTCAGAGACGGACAACTGCACTTGATGAATTCTCGCAAACAACTGCTTTATTCAAATGAGAGAACAGGATCGGCTGTTCTATGTTCGAACGGCCGGTCCCATTCGATATAACGACTTTGCTCGTTACATTAGCACACAACTGCACTTGATGAATTCTCACAAACAACTGCTTTATTCAAATAAGAGAACGGGACCAGCCGTTCTATGTTCGAACGGCCAGTCCCGTTCGATATAACGACTTTGCTCGTTACAAATGTTGTCAAAGATTGTCTAGACCTTAGAGCCTTTTGTGTAAATGATACGTTGGACTCGACATATTCACTTACTCACATCTATATATATACATATGTATAGAGTTAGTAGACCTTACGAAAGTCGCTGTACTTAAGTTGTGCAAAGATTTCTGTGTTTGCTTAATACAGAAGTAGTTACGTTGGTTTGAAATCATTTTTCTTTGGCAGCAGTTCAGTTTTGATGTATCACAAGGTTTGAGAAACTATAACAGAACATTGATAAAGGTTAGACATCCAGGTAATAAGATATGCCAAAAAAACAGTTACTCAAGCAACTGGATATGATTTTGAAATAGTCAGACGTTTCAGAGAGCATCTGCTTTAATGCATTCTTAGTTTTTATATCAGAACTGGGAATTGATATGTTAACATATCAAATTGCAGTTCTTGTGGTACCCATCACATTTCTGACAAAACACCATCCATTCCTACAGGAGCAACCCTTTGTGTCATCTGTCCTGACCGCAACACGTTGCGGAGACAAATCGTTCGGCTGGAGCTGGAAGACCAGTGGCGCTTCCGCCTGCGCGATGAGTTCCAGACGGCCAACACTGCGGAGGACAAGCCTCTCTACTTCCTCACGGGACAGCACATCGCACGACTTAAGTAACTTACACATTCAAGGAGTTATCAATGCGCACATACGGTATGTCCATACCTGTCATTTATGCTGTTAAGTTGAGAAGTATTTTCTCAACAACTGAGCAGCTTTAGCTCGAGCCAAGAGCTTATCCCCCCTCTACAAGTTCTCAATGTGGTCTGCAGAAATCCCTGCCTTATGATCACCAAGTACAATGTATGTTTAGAAATATTAAAAACTCAAAATCAAGTGTAATGTAGCTATTACACATGTACTTTAAGGTTTTATTTGGGATAAAAGTTGTTCTCCTTCAAGAGCAACAGCAGAGGGGAATGTCAGAGTTCCTCGGTGATAGTCCTTTTTTCTTTTCTTTTTTTCATACAATACCACTTGGAATTCGGGTGCCATTTCAGGACAAATACTTTCCCTTTAAAGTGACTTGGCCATGAATGAAATACATTTTTCAAATGTAAGCTGAGGGGAAAGAATGACAGAGACAAAACCCTGTCATGAGTCCTGCAGAGCTGTTAATTTCTGTTAACACAACTACACTGTACTGTTATCCTCCAACATGCTTAATACCATATCTATCAGTCACAAAAATCCTTCATCACTCATAATGTAAATGGGTGGAGTCTTGGATCCCAAGAGCATAGGCATGTCACAGTTCAGTTGTCATTTGTGACAGCAACACTCTGATCGGCAAGGCAACCAGATACGCACATCTATTTATGTACAGTGCTGTTTTGTACCCACACTGTTGTCCTGAAGGGAACACACCCTTGTACTTGCACCAGTCTGTGATTGTGTAAGTGCAGATATACTGTATCATGAATGCTATTGTAATCAGTGTTTCTACATGTACTCTTCTAGGCATTAAGTTATAGTTTCTCAAAACTGTTGTAGATGAACGAACATCTATGGTAACGTTTAAAAAATCTACCTCTCAAAGGCACTTGTACTTAGTGCTTCATACTGGAACACCAGTGAACGCAATGCATAAGGTAAAAAGCCAGCTCTTCCAGGGCCCAACCACACCATGTAGTAAAATAGAGGTTTTCTTGGAGACTTTCCTAGCCTGGTGGGTCCAACCATTTAGCAGGGTAGTCATTTCACTGCCGCTCTCAGTGTTATATAAACTACAGTACAGCACGCTGTAATAGATCATTGCAATGGTAGTCTGTAATGGAGATACAGACGGAGTGTATGAGGAAGAAATCCTTTTGTAACTTCAAGAAAGGTCCATATAGTTTATCTGTTAACTATGAAAAAGCAGTACACAGTTGTGGTAAATATATATATATATAAAGAATATATATATCTGTAATACATTGGTAGGGACACATTCCATACACTGTGCAGAAAACCTGGACTATTTTTCTTGTGGCCTGGAACAGACAACGTCCAACAATGCAATGACACATTCTCAGGGCTTGTACATACAACATACTTAAAGTCATACTTAAAAACCTTTGTATACAGCATTGTATTCATGAGGAAAGTAACTGTAAGGTCATTTTTGTTTTAATGTACATTTTTGGTGACTGCCATGGAAAGTAGCCACAAAAAGCAGTAAGTATTTTGACACCTAATAACCTTGTCTTACCTAATTGTTCACAAGGTGGACTGCCACCATCCAAACTAATTTAGTCCATGAATGTACATATAATTTTATATTTAAGTCAGATTATATTTTAATTACCTTTGAATGCCAGATTATTTGTACTTCTTTACATGCTATATAAATATCTATGAACGTAGTAGCTGTTGAGAGTGGTGTACATGGGGAAATATTCTGCATAATTTTTACCAAACCTTAAATGAGTTGGAAATCATGTGATTCATTGTTGGAAATAATAATTAATGTTCTTAATTGCAGAAAATGAAGATTTTACAGAATAAATCATATCAGCCATAAGAATTGTTGACAGGGTTAAGGTTATAAAGGCCAAAAAGCTGCTGTTATGAAATGAAGAATCATGACTGTCTTTCTCTGTTTAGAGTACAATTTTTTGTGGACACAATATTGAAGTAGCCCCATGTACACCTCCAGTACTAGCTTAGTAACTAACCATGAAGTGAAAATGTGTGTGTGTGACTTTTGCAGTGGTGGCAGCACCTGACCTATGGTAGGTCTTATTTACATGCACCCAGTATTATTAATAAAAGGAGTGCAAAGAAATCACTTATGGCTCATGTGTATTTATTTCATTGTTGTGACATTATTGATATACATCAACAGCACGAGAAATTATAATCATAAAATTCTGTCTCGTTCTGCTCACAATATGTTTGAATACATAGTATATTGATATGTAGAGATGATAATATATATATATATGATAAAATGTATAGATAAATTTATATTCAGTTGATAGACAATATACATAAAACTTTCAAAATCTCTTGCTATAGATTTGACACCATAAAGTTTAATTCACTGCACCACATAACACCCTGTTGCCTTGCCTTCAAAGTTACAAGATACTGGCACACTTGTTGTCAGCTTGACAATCCATTATTAAGATACAGTATTGTATTGGTCACTTGATCTGTGTAGGAGGACATTCAGTTTGTATTTGATCTAGTCGATAGTGTGGTCAAGTGTTATTTATGTGCACACCTCATATACAATAGAAGGTAATTGCTGTATTTCTACAGTGTTTCACCCAATTTTCACATCCACTCTTTATCACAAATGATTGATACTGGACTGTGGAGGTTTACAAATAGTAGTAACACTTAAACACTGCCTGCAGTAGCATCTGTGGTGTTCATTAACATTGATTTCATTATAAGTAATCTCAAATATAGTTTTTGACTAACTAGACTCTAGAGTAGGTAGCATTTTAAATTTCTGTCATATACGTTTTCGCTTTAACACTTCTCTGATTAGCAGCTTTGTAAAATCATCCTGTTTGACATTTATTTTTGGTAAAACCTTTTTTAAAATATGCCTATGGTATTCACTAAAAACTGGCATTTCATCTCATATATAGAGAGAAGTCACAGCAAGGCGTAACACTTTAAACGTACCTAAAACAGGATTGGCACACCAGTTCAAATGTCTGATTTCACGGTCAGAAGCATGAAATGTGACTACAGGTAATAAAATGGTAACTACATTGCCCCATATTGTACAGGCTTTCAATAAGGATTATAGGCCCAAAAAAACGCATAAACTTACTAGAATGCAATGTAGCCTCTTCAATTGGAAAGAAAGTTTAAGCAGTAGAACGAAAATAAGACACTTTATACTGGCATTAAGTTGGATACCAGTATGTTAGAATGTAAAGCTGGTATTTCATTTAGGCCAAAAACTTTTCTTCTGCCAACCAGAGCCTGACTACTCTCCAAGCAGAGGAGTATAGGCTGGTTTTTGACATGTTTTTTTTTCAAAATAGAAAGCCTGACAAAAACGCCTAAAAACATGTCAAACACCAGCCAGACCCACTCCTCTGCTTGGAGAGTAAGCCTGATTTGAGAAGCTAGCTGGAACTGGAAGTTAAGAATTCAGACTTTGTATGACATTAACACTTTGGGAAGAATTTCAAAGTTGTTTTTGCTCCTGTCCATGACTGCTCACTGCCCTACTTGCTGAGAAGCTAGCTGGAACTTGAAGTTTAGAATTCAGACTTTGTATGACATTAACACTTTGGGAAGCATTTCGAAGTCGTTTTGCTCCTGTCCATGACTGCTCCCTGCCCTACTTGCTAGCACCGTCAGTCCAACCCCCAGAAGGAGGAGGTTTTGTTGTGGACGTCTCGCTCCCGCTTCACGAAGGACGTGAAGGACGAGACGCAGTTCCCGATGAAATGTTGCGCTTGGCCCAAGATGTACAGGTCCAGCTGGGGCAGGTGGGGGTTCAGATGGTGAACTTTGACCTGAACGGGACATAAAATACCAGTTTGACTGGATTAGCCTCTCTTTATTGCTGCAGTAGATGATGGGATAATACCGTATCACATAACTTGTAGGATAGGTCACTCGCAAAGGTCAGGTCACTGATAACACTGTCAGCGTGTGAGCTGTGGGAAACTGTCATGGCAGTCTTGTGAGAAGTGGGTGGCATGTTGCCCTTCTTTGTACTACTTAAACTCAGTGTGAATGTCACTCAACCATTTTAAGTCTCTTTGTCAGCAGACAGTAGGTAACAGCAGTACAAGGATGGATGTCTAAAGGGGGCAACTTGCATTTGTATTCAAGCTAAAAAGCTTGTGACACTCTGTAAACAATGCCCAGAATGATTTATTTGGAAAGCCAATGTAACGTTACATGTATCCGAGGCAACCCGCACCAATTTTGTGAGACATGACAGTCGTGTGGATGTTGTACTCCAGCTTCTAGTCTTTCCTTTAGTGTATACTAGAAAACCACATTGCAATTGAACGAAATTCAACCTATTTCGCATATAAACCATGATGCATAAAAAATCCTGCTTGATGAAGAAAATCGAAGTGTTCTTACAGAAATAAAGGAAGCTGAAGGATTGTTGTGTAGTTTTTTGGGTTGAAACACTTTTCCAACAACACCTAAATGCATGCTTTTCCCTGTGTTATTCGAACAGGGCTGATACATTACCTTTGAACAGAGCAGCTCTATGAAGAGTGGTATGCATCACTGTTACCGTTATCTACCTAAGATGAAAAGACTCTGATTGACTTGGCTGGCCCCATTCTAGGATCAGTCCTAATGTGACCTGTGAAACCCTCATCCTCTTCAACTCAGAATTACATATTCATTGTAACCTTCATGTAACCTTCAGATAACATCTATCCAGCTTTTATGTAATTTTCGCTTGTTCCCGGATATGTACATATCTGCTGGTCGATACATAAACAAGCTGTAAATACACTTCCAGTACTATAGTAAGATTGATATTCAAGAAGTAATGTTCTCTGAAGTTAACAGATAAAATATCTTGGGTAAGATGAAAGTCAGACATGTGAATGAAATGTTGCAAGAAAACTTTGAGGCACTTTGTGAGGACAATCACTCAGTGTTTCAATCAGCAATGCATAAGGAGTTAGTGTGAATTGAAAGCTAAATATCCTAGAGCAAGACAGCTGACATGCTAAGATAATTCTTTAACGAACCAGTCTTGCCCTGGTCACAAAAAGAGTGCTTGTAAGTACATGTTACGGGCCATTGACCTAAAAAGATAAGATCCTGACAAGATAAAGATCTTTTGCTTCTACTTCGTGTCAATTCCAGAAATAGCGTCAGATGTTTAAAAGAGCGAAGTGTTTCTACCACCTGGAAATCTCTTCATTCCGTATTCTTGCTGAGTTTATGCCGCGAGATACACGCTGGCGTCTGAAGTACAAATCTGGAGTATGGGTCAGCGATGTAGTAATGATATTCATTGCCTGGGCTAATCCTCAGGAGTAACTCCTCAGGTAATCAATACTTGTGTAATGGTTGCTGAGGGAGAAACCTGTAGGAGAGGTGAGTTGTGCGCTGTTGGCAGCCACTAATCACATCGCTTCAACGGGGAAATTCAGCCAGTTGACCTCGTGTCAACAGAATATTCACTTGCCAAACAGCCGGGGTTTCACAAAGCTTCAGGCTGGGCAACTCAGTTAGCTGAAGCAATTTTGCCGTAGTTAAAACTGCATGAGGCACGCATTTACTTTCTGTGCGGGCTCCGTCCCTTTTCAGGGCGCATTACAGTTGATAGATGCGGGGTCAAAAGATCTCAGCTCGTTTCCGAGCAAGATACTTTCTTACGTTCAGCCTTTAATTTTTCACTTCATGTCCAAAAAAAAGGAAATTGTAATAGATAAGTTAATGAAACAACTAGCTACATTGACAAATATAATGGTACAGAGAGGATATCAAGTGACTCCCCTCAAATAGTTCTATTTTTTATCAATGTTCTTATGCAAGAATCTTAGGTAGTGGGTCATCAAAGGGATCATATGAATATAGACATTGCTACCAAGGAACACAGTATTGAGATCAGGAAAACTATTGAATCATCATGTGATCAGTAAATTAAGTATTGTTTCACGAACGTCGAGCCATAAAGAGCTGATTTCTTTAATATGCTGAATTATTAATGCACTTGAGACTCACTGTAAACTGTTTTGGGCCCTCTTGCTGAACAGTATTTAAAAAATGAAACAACTTTGTCCTTGGTGCTGAACAGCATTCAGAGAACAGTTTTGTCCTTGATTCTAAACAGCAGTCACACTACGAAACATTTTCCACATAACAGTTTAATCCTTGGTCTCAAAAGCATTCACATCGTAAAAACATTTTGTTCTTATGGCTGAACAACATTCACACAATGGACAGTTTTCTCCTTGATGCTGAACAGCATTCAAACTACGATACAGCATTGTCCTTAGTCTTGTATAGCATTCATGCAATGGAACATCTTTGTCCTGGTGCTGAACAGCATCCACACCATAGAACCATTTTGTTCTTATGGCTGAACAACATTCACACAGTGGACAGTTTTCTCCTTGGTGCTGAACAACATTCACACTATGAAACAACTTTGTCTTAGTCTTGTACAGCATTCACGCAATGAAACATCTTTGTCCTTGGTGCTGAACAGCATTTACACCATAGAACCTTTTGTTCTTACGACTGAACAACATTCACACAATGGACAATTTTCTCCTTGGTGCTGAACAGCATTCACTCTACGATACAGCATTGTCCTTAGTTCTGCACAGCATTCACACTGAAATAGCTTTGTCCTTTGTGCTGAAATGCATTCACATAACCGGTTTGTAAGAAAAGCTACTCTCTCTTACTGACCCCTCACCTTTAGAGACTTGAGGTGTTGCTCTAGCTCTTCCACCAGGGGGTCATTGTCCGTGGCCACAAACACAAACTTGGCTCTTGTGGCTAGAATGGCATTTTTGGTCTTCCTGAGGATTTCTTCCCTGGACGGGAAGCACATCTTGTGACTGAGCGTCCTGCCAGCCATGATGTCAGTACACTGTGGGGAGGCCATGAAGCTCGATGTACCCTCAACATTGGCACAGGCTCGCTCCTAGAAAGGGGGAAAGTACAGTTAATAAAACAATACAAGCAATTCTATTGGAAGTTAAAATTGCCACTATATATAAAACATGTAATACATGTGCCAAAAATAGTTTACTCAAGCAACTGGATAAAATTTTGTACTACAATACATGAACTGTTCTGTCCATGATATAGTAATATGTACTAAGCTGTGTCTCTAACTAATGTTATTGACTTCAGCTCCTACACAAAAAAACTGTTCCAGGAGCACAACTACAAATAACATGAATGAAATGCTGGGAAAAACATACTCCAACTTAGTTTTATTCTTCATGTTGATTTTTCAACAGTGTACATTCAAGTAAATTGGTACAGTACTGATAAATGTTGCAATTAGCAGTGGCTGTGAGAACTATTTGCTCCATTCTGTTTAAATGTCACTTGAATATTTCACGGTAACAGCTGTTCTTCTGCGACTAACTCAAAATGTGTTGTAGTAGTGGAAAGCTATAAGAAGTGAGAGGATCCCTTTACTGAGTAAATTGCACAGTCCTGGGAACTCCAGCCCAATGGAACACCTGCAGCTATAGATAGCCTGCTGGTATCATGTACATGTAGTGTACATGTATGATTCATACCCTTCCATTAGTCTGCTTCAGACTCTACCCTCTCAATGACCACTTAAACATGCTCTCAAATGGAACTGTCATAAGAAATGCCATGAGGGCAGAAAGAAACACTCTTCTGGAGGTATTGATCAAACATGTTCAATTTTCCCTCTGCGTCTGTGCTTGCAGTAGCGGATTACTTCCACTTTGCCGCAGAGAGCTCCTGAAATGTTCAATCAGTGATACATCACAGCCTTCCCTCCGCACACTGCAGTGCTCCCAAACTGGTGATGTGACTTCACAGGACTACTGAATACAATTCCTTGAATATAGCAGTCAGCATTGTACAATCTTGTATTGTTAACTAAAGGCAGTCTCCTTGCACACACTGTACATAATTGAAAGCTAGGGTATCTCTAAATGGGAATTCACTCAATGAAAAGCTATGAATCACACTTCACAAAGTGCTATCAGAAGTGTGTTTCATGTATGTCTTTCAATCAGGAAAACTCAAAATCCATCCATTTACAAACTGCTAGTTGCTGTCAGTTCTGAGCTTGTCAGCCAGCTCAATGATCTGCGTGTCTATCGATTATTTCTGTTAAAAGGATCCAGGCACTAAGTTAAGAGGAGATTCGAAAAGCTTTCCTCTGAAGCTATTTCCCATACAATGAGGTCAAGAAACTGTAACATCCAATAAGGAGCTTCAATTTTCCAGTCCTGTAGATCAAAAAGGAGCATTTTTGACCTTAACCCTTGATTTTTCCAACTTGATAGGGTTTCTGACATTCTTCTCCTAAAAGAACTTACCATCATCAACAAGGAATCACATAAAAGCTATTCAAACAGTATTCAAACAAAATTGATATTGTTACCAAACTCAAAGGAACTGATGCAGTTCAATCAAATTCCTATCCTATACTCGTGAAAATGATTTTGGGATACTCACAAAATCAGGGCCGTTCCTGAGGTGGATTCCTATGTAAGGTCTCCCCTGGAACGTAGTCTGTATGAAGTCCTGTCCAGGGGCGGCGATGGTGGGGGTCCACTGCAGGAACTCCTGAAGCTGTCTGTGTTCCGCCTTCATAGGGAAGGATGCAGGGGCACCTTTAAAGGCCAACACAGGATGGGAGGATGGAGGGAACCTGGGGAGTAAAACATGACTTGTCACGCCCTGAATCAAAATGTCAACTAAAGGGCTTAACCTATGTTGGAGATTTTTTTTTGTTCAAATCTCACTCAAATAAATGCACTACTTTCACCAAAATGATTGTGTTTTGGGTGACATTTGGTCTGTGATTGGATTTGTTGGTTTGTGGACAGCATAGCTAAAAAGCTGTGAATGGATCTTTATGATATTTGGTAGGTGGGTTGGTGTCAGAAAAACAAAGATGAAGTTTGATAATGGGCCTCCTAGCAGATTTCTATGGTACTGTAACAGAGTTTTGATTTCTCATGTCATAAACATGCTATGGTCATTACTTTTTAGTGGTAGATAGGTCTTAGGGTAGAGAGTAATTGTGGTACATTTGGGCCCCCTTGCAGCTTTTTTGGAACTGCAGGGCCCAGACTTTAATGTGTTACTATGATATGAACTAGACAACTTTGTTTAGCATGAATTTTCACCAGACTTTGTGGTTGACAACTTCAACCAGCAAATGTCAATTAAGGACTTCCTATGCATTACGATGTTCATCGCAATAAAACTTTAAAAGTTGAGTTAAAATGTCGTAATGTTGGTTACATAAAAAAAGGACAGATGGAAACTGCAAACTTCCCACGGCGATTCAAAATGAGAGTCTCCGTCACAGGAAAGGGCTCTTAAAAAGATTTACAGTTATTGAGCTCTGCAATCCCATCAAAACAATGGTGCAAGAAATTACATGCCTGCAAAATGCAGTATACCTGCCTTCCTCCCCAAAATACCATCTGTGGCACTTACACTCAGCCAGATGTGAACTGGCAGAACCAACGTAATGCGCACAAATAAATCATTTCCAACACGGTAAAAACATTCTTCCATACAAGATTTGTTACGCTACCCAGAAGTGAAATATCCCAGGCCGTGCCACGGATATTCGCCGCTCATGAAAAATTCAGGCGCCTCGACTTGACGATATGAGATTTGGAAGGGGTATCAAGAGTACTTTCGCATGGGAAGAGATCGGGACATGACCACAATTAAACATGAACATAAATCATGTAAAAACTCTGTCATGGAGAACGAACCAGATGCCGAGGTAACAGCGTGTGAAGATACAGTTACTCTGCATGGATCTGCACTGTCAGGTGTTAAGACAGCACTGACATAATCAGATAAAAAGTGCCGACAATCCTAACAACAGCCAGTAAAAAGGATTAGAGCCTCAGAGGAATGATCAACATTCTCGCTGACATTTTGACAGATTTGAGGTACAGAATAATTTTTACCGCCATCCAGGCATGATGCAGAGCAATTCATCAGTGTGCAATGGATAGGGCAATATTGAACTGGTGTCAGCACAAATCCTATCAGTCACTACTAGGCTTACCACCTGTCAATCAGGCTAGCCAAATCAACTCAGTCTACTGCTTCTTGCAAAAACGTTTTTGTTTGAATTATTTCCCTTTCAGATGTAGCTTTACAGCATGTTAACGTCTACTTACATAATTCCCCTGGGGTACATAATTTCGCCATCCTGAAAAGATACGTCCAAACAGATCTCCAACCAAACGTCCCTCAGTATAATCTACTCCTGTATACTAGTATCTAAACTGTGCATACCCAGGGGGTGCTTCACTAGAGATCTATCAAACACACTGTTTTGAAAGTGATGGATTTAACCCGGCTTATCAATGGTAATGGAGGTTAAGTTCTTGGCTTCATAACTGGCTTTACTATGAAAAGCAACGTCACCTCCAGGAGTAAAATCAGCAAGCAACAAAATTAGATGTAGGGATTCTGCTTTGATGCAAGCTATGGGGAAACCAGGTAGATCATTTTCAGAATCAGCTTAATGAAATCATCTTTAATGAAGTTTCATACTGTTACATTTCAACTTTTACTGTTGTCACTGAACATTATTTGCTTCTCGGAAACCTGACAAAAGGATGACAACTTTAAAGGAGGAATACAAAAAGGACAGATCCCAGAACCCATGCCACTGACTTTATCTCTTGTTAGTATATATATACATGTACTTACTCTTTGGTCCAAGCCTCAGTCTGCTGGTACGTAAACTCGTAGAACACAAACTCATCAAAGTCCACACCCAGGTGGTCCCAGAACGGCCCAAATGGGTTTCCTGCAAAGAACACAATTATAATACAACATGACATGGTACCTGTCCCTGGTGCTGAAATGTGATTGTTAGTTTTAGTTGAAATCCTCCCGCACCATTATTGATGTATAGGGCGGTGCCCATCTCCGTTTCATAGCCCTGGGGCCACACTGTGGTGCAATCACTGTAGCAGGGGGCTAGTCCGCTGGCAGTGAAGTGTGTTTAACTTCCATACTGTTTCAGAAGTATGTACCATTTTTATAAGGTCTTTGGTATGACTCAATGCGCCTCTTGTCCAGAAGTGCCCTAACCCGGGGCTTGAACCCTGGTCTTCTGGTCCAAGTAATTTGAACCAGATGTGGTGAGAGACAGAAGGACAGACCACTATACCACGAAATGTAATTGTAAGCACTCAAATTTTTGAAGAGCAAGAAAGATGGAGTCTTATATGGTGGGTTTGGGGGGGAAAAGAAAGAAAATTTCAATAAAACATGGTCCTTATTGTACTTTTTAATAATGAACATTGTTGGCTACTTAGAAGTAATACAATCTAATTTCATAAAAGACAGAGTGTCATAATTCTCTACCCAATCAGACGTCTGTGCACAAATGTCACTATTCTCTGCATGTCATGTCATTATCATGTTTCACATCAATACCTGTCCAACAAAGATGCAAGTATCATTAACATAAGCTCTTAAACTGTCAAACATGATCCACTCAACACAACATGGCATAAATCTGATACATTAGATCTTGATGTATGGTCTGGGTGAACATGTTTGAACTTATGGCTTAGCTTAAGTATCAATACAGACAGAGAGCGCAGGGAGGGCTGTGGAATATCCACTTTCATCCCTCTTTCAGTTAACACAACTGGCGCCTATTTATCAAGATATTAGTGGAAATGACTTTGCAAAATTACAGTAGGAGGAAAGCCCTAACAGCAGACTGCTGTGCACTGATAACACAGATGCGCTCAACACGGGGCTGCTGTGATCAAGTGTCTTTTTATCCTTTTCTTTTCCTTAAATCCTGTTTGCCACAATTGAACAATGTAATCTCTGTAATTGAAACACAAACAGATTACGGTTTCATATTACCATATTTCAACCTTACTCACTGATGTAGTAAGAGATAACTGATACAGTGTGCACACAGAGAAAGAGGTAACATAGCGCAACCTTTGTAGAAATGCCAAGAGAAGTTATTTGATGAAGTGCAGGTGGACTAATTTGTTATCTCGGCACAGGAGTTTGTCTGCAATACAGGTGGTTTGGAATTTGTTCAGCTATACAATAAAAAAACAAAGGCCGCCAGTAACAATACCAACCAAAAGGAAAATTGTGCCTAATAAGGTGTGACC
Source organism: Branchiostoma lanceolatum (assembly GCF_035083965.1). Lineage (NCBI taxonomy): Eukaryota > Metazoa > Chordata > Leptocardii > Amphioxiformes > Branchiostomatidae > Branchiostoma > Branchiostoma lanceolatum. Next base: position 16,802,168 of record NC_089723.1, on the reverse strand, counting down.
CAAATTCCCTACACAGCAATTTGCTTGATGGGAACCATTTAACCCATGACCTGCCAGCTTCACTCAGGTGTGACCCCACCTGACTTGTACCAGACGACATATCATCTTAACTCAGATGACATATCCCCTAACTCAGGTGTCTCATCTTCAGTTCAGGAACAAAGGTCATACATTATTCATCGCCACCACAGCAGGTGTACTGTTGAATAGGGAATACTAGCTAAGGATTTTGTATGTCAAGGTTTAATCTCAAAAGTGCCTTCAGGACAATATCTCGTTGCATGAATGGTAATGCATATTGACATATGATTGTAATTTTCATCCCAACATCTTTATTCTTATTCCAAGGATTATAATGCAGAAAGAAATGTCTCCTTCATGCAAATTGACATCTTACTCGTATTAATTGTAACATGCTGTAATGCAACTTGGTAGAATCTAATGGAACTGAATAGGATGGTAAATTAATTTGAACATCTTGTCTCCTTTAATTTGTTATTTCAGAGTTCATTTGTATGATTACTGATAATTCAATCTGTTGGATGATGCCAAGCTCTGTCGGTAGGCTCTGTACTCCACTACAAGTATCCCATGGGGATTGATCAAACGGCATGTCACCTAGCAACACATCCCTATTGTTCAATAACAGCATTGTCTTGAAAATCTATACAGACTGTCTGACAGAGAAACAAGCTTATTTGTGATTCGATGTTACTAAACATTAGGTCCAGACATCAAAATTCATTTAGTTCTGGTAGATACTTCATTTATTTCTGGTAGATAGTTCATTTAGTTCTGGGTTGGGAGTGGACTACTACCACTACTGCTAGATATTGAAAACAAAATACTGTTGACATCATTATATCTTGTAGAAGAGTGTGAGTTTCAGATTATAACCTGTACATGTGACTGACTGATCTTTAATGACTACTTTGTTTGGAGCTAATAAAGATGAAGAATTAGATTTTCCCGGAGTGGAAATTGGAAAGGATCCCATGCTGGGAGAGACTTCCTGGGATGACACGGTGGAAATAACACATCAATCCATCCAGACAAAGGAGACAACTTCTGAAAAGATTTAGGACAAAAGTATGGAAGGATATATTCCATACCAAACTCTTTACTATCTATATTGTCTTGCTCGCTTGCAGCCCTTTTATTCTAGTCATTTTTCAAATTCCAGCTTTCTTAGTTTTACGGAAGCAGTATTTATTCTTACATCTTCACTGTAAGGAGAGTGGTGAACAGGGTCAAGGTTAGAAGGTAAGGAAGGTAAGTGGTCAGTAGGATCATGTTAGAAGCCCCTTTGGTAGAAACCTCTACAACCATGGGAAAGATTATCATGTGCACAGAACTTTTTGGCATGATTTGTCCTCCCTAATCTCCAAGTAGATGTAAGAATTCATCTCTTTCTCAGTGTTTTAATCCTGTTTTTACAACGTTGGTACAATTTTCTGGTATAGAAAATACAATAGTAGGACAGAGTGCAAATGTTGCAACAACAGGCTTATAACACTGAGAAAGAGCAGGATCCTTACTTCTGCTTGGAGAGTAGAACTTCATTCATTTCATTCATTTATTTTACCAGTAGATACACCCAGGTCCCTTGACCTATTTTTCAGGTGTCCCTGGATACAATACACAGATAACGTTATGTAACATAATACACAAGAATATAACAACTTGAAGTTAAAACTCATTACCAGTACTGATGCTCACAAATTACATTCTTAAAAGTCCTACCTTCCTTCATGCCACATCTAGCATTGGTGTCTCTTCTGTTCCTCCAACAGTACCCTTTTCTCCTGCCCGGAGGCCAGTGAACGGGTGCAAGCTGCTCCAGGAATGCCTCCATACTGACTACTCTGTGGTACGTCTGTAACGGTTCTACTTTGAACCACTCCGAGAATGGCACATTTCTCTGCAGGAAACATTACAGGCAGAAACCATTTACTGAAAATCATAATTTATACATGTTACCTACAAAAATGTAATAAGTCATCCACCTTTGTTTTGGACTTACAGAAAATAGAGGCAATAGCAGCAGAAATGATAAAGAATGTTGCATCTTATATCTTACTCCATGAATCAAAATCAGGTCTATTATTGTGTTACCAGGTGTGTGTTTGTGTATGATTTTGTGGTCAGAATAGCTTTAAAACTGCCTCCAACTTTACAAATTTTGTAAAGATCTGAGTGATGCCTTTGCACTTGTAAGGTCAACATTCAAAACATGAAGTATGCACACAAAGGCGAGTACACAATTTACTACACCCGACCTCTTGCTACGAATGCTGATACCCAGGTCTATTGAAACTAACACTTGCATGAGCAAAGTGGTCAGGAAACCAGTTTCCAAATTTAGCAGGCACGATTTCAGCTTAAGATGCAGTCCACAGCTGATTAGCAAGTAGCAAACGACTGAAGTTGTAGAAGCCCATTAAATGGAAGAAGGGTTTTGCTCATCTTAATTGGTTTTGTTATCTCCCTCTGGTTCTCTCCTCTCCCTTTCGTGATCAATACTTCTACAGTGAAATAAATGACCCATCCCATTGCCCTACAATTGATTCAAAATAAGTTCAGAGGTGCCAAAAATGGCTTTTAATGTAAAGGGCATACTTTGTGCCAGCTGATACGTGCAGTGGTTCCAACATGTATCACGGCAATGCTTTCTTCATCAGACATCTGTAGAACTACTAATGGAACCACTGTTCAGCACCAAGGGCAGGACCAATTTTTTTAGGAAAAAAATTTGGAGAAAGGGGGGTGAAAACTTTTCCATAAAGATATTTTTGCCATGCACTTGATAAGTCAAATTCACTTCACCAGAGTGAACCTTTGCAACAACTAAATCAAGCAAGGAGTTTTAAATTTTCTATCAGGAATCATTGCTTAAATTACGGTAGCCCTATTCTGCTGTGTTGAAAGTAAACTCAACCATCCGTGGTGAAGTAGTTGAAGTTTTGCCTGATGATGGCCAGGCATGTTAAAAATGGTGCACAAAGAATAGTAATAAGTGAGGCATGTTCTGTAGTTCAAACCTTACACCGTGACTACCAATTATCCTCACTATAAGTATCCCCCATGGCTACATGTACCAGGTCAGTGCAGTTTCTTACACATTCCCGTCCATAGCAATGAAAATGTAGAGGGGAGCCTTACATCAGTTCTCCACGGAGGCAGAGCCAGCGTTCTGTTCACTGCCTTTGCGAATGCCAGGCCCCCCAGGAAATGCTCCGCTTGGTTTCCGAACCGCCCTGCAATGTTAATGAAGACATGGTAAGAGAAATGGCAGCCTTGACGCAGGAAGTCACTAATTTACTCCCTACATGAAGGGAGCGTGAAATTACCCATTTAAAAGTAATCAGGGCACTGTCAGGCTGACATTTTTAATAGAATTTTATGGAGTTGGCCAAAAGCGAGGGTGGAAGGTTGAGGCTCCTGGAATAATCTGTCCACTTAATGGTCCCAGCAACAGGAGTCAAGATGTTTGACCGACTAGGCATGACAAAGTGGACAAAATTCAGGTTCCAAACTTTTTCTACTCTATCTAGCTACTCTAGTCTAGGTGTCTAATCTAGTCCAGTTTAATCTATCAATTTGGCAAATTCTGAATCTCCCTTTGGGATTCATTTAAGAATTCTATCCTTATAATTTTTACCTATTTGTCTCTCAGACTCACACCAACATTTCTTAATGGCTCTAGGCCAAAAAGTTATCAAATACAATACAATATTAAGATTACAATACTGTTTATGTGATTCACCAAATTTAATGCCACATTTGGGAACCATTATACCATATGGATCAAGTATCACTCTGAAACACATTGGAGAAAAAGTAATTTCAGACAAGATAGATCAGATTCTTGTCTCAAACCAATTTGGAAGTAATTTGAGTTTCTGAGTTTTGCTTGGTTTTGTAATATAACTGCCCAAACCCCAGGCCACTAGACTGTCGTCCTGTAGGACAACTAGTAATTACCACACAGTGTTACTGTGTTGGAGTAAAACGACATCAAACCACAGCTGCAAGGTTTTACTGAACCTCAGACAAACCAGACGGATCAAGGCTGAATGCATGCATGGCGTGGTTACCCATTCCTATAAACAGCTGAAGGCTATTTGTCATTCAAAGTTCCTTCTGTGCTGAGGGATAACTCCAACAAGACCTGCTCAGCATGCAGATCTCTAGGGGAGGATGAAAATGTCACTTTCTGTGCAGAGTGGAGATAAAACCCCTGAGCTCCTTTCCTTTGCTCTCTGTAATAGGTCCATTTAGAGTACACTGTGCCTGATGATAAGCCCTGCTGGTCTTTTGGATGGAAAATTCATGGACGCTTCCGTGAATAGAAATGAAAAGCAGTTGGAATAACTTCATGAATAAAGTCAACAGTTTTACTCATTATGATGCAAATCCATTTAAGACGTACAACAAATGAATTGTTTTAGAAAAAAATGGTGGTAAGAGGTTTAGTTACATTGGAACCACATTAAAATGCACCTGTTCTTGAAACTATAATTTATATCATACTTCAGCCTCCAAAATTTTCTGATAGATATATATTTCTGCAGTTTACATGCACAATTTATTTTACAAATAAACTTGTCTATCATAGTGATAATGTTTAATAACTGTCCTGTGAAAAAGGTGAGTTATCTTTCATGAAAACTCTGATAACCCTGAAAGATGGAGAAAAGTTGTGGGTTTTTTTTTTCAATCTTTTAATATGTACGTATAGAAAAATGTATAAAGTTGGAAATTTATTTCAGCCAACAATACAGACGTTGTTTTAAGTTTTTCAGACCTATACTTGACCATAACCATGGTACTGAAAACCTAGTTTCCAGACCAAGAATTCTTTTAGAAAAATGAAAACAATTTGATCAGACATTCACATACATTTAGTATAAGTTAACAACCTCCCTTCATTTAATTCCCTAGCAGCTTCAATAATCTTCCATTTCCATTCTTCAAAAATTGCTGGCATGTTTCAATTAACTTCTAGAGTTATGTATTGACTATTTAAGTGCTGGAACATCCTTGCACTGATGTTAGAGGGCCTGCATGTTCTTTTCCGCAAGGCCTAGGCAGCCTATTTCAGATTTTCCGTAATTCGTAGGGAAAGCCACCTTAGTCATGTAAGGCGACCAAATTTTGCGTAATCACCTTCCTTGATTTTACCCTAATACATCATAAGGGGGTTCTTATGAATTCAGCGTAAAGTGTTGTCAGGATCCCCCATGCAGACCCTCAAGTTACACACACTGGCTAAGCAATCTTCACTGTGAAGAGCCATGTGCATGTTAACAAAGCCAGCAGAAATGAACACACTATCAGGGGATTTTCCAGTAACATTCCAAATGTTCAAAGTATGTCAAATGTCTGTGCTATGTCAGTATGTGGCCACTTATCAGCATTTGTTGGCTGGCATGAGATTTGCAAGGTTAAACAGACTTCAAGGAAAACTGACTCAAAAATGTTTTAAAAAGACCTTCAGGTGGAATCTGGATTGTAGTGAGTTCAGAGTGTAACTTGACAACTGTAAAATTCATATGTATAATAAGTGCATATTACTTAACTTTCAATCAAACGAAACAAAGACATGCTAGCATAAACTGTAATGTTGTTAGAGGATAAATGGCATGAATGAACACAATGCACACATCAAAATTTCATGATAAAGAATACACCCAGATACACCTGTCTCAAAGGTGAAATTGAATAAGAAACTATATTGATAACATGTTTTCTTCACCGTTCATACAGTGATAAGGGCATGGCTTAAATTCCCAAGTGCTTTACAGAGGTCCCTAGAGGTCCAATGTGGCGTGGCTTAACAGCTCACAATGTGATTTGCCATTGTTCTGAAACAATGATATCTATTCATCATTAATCATTAATAGACAAGAAGTAATTGATTGGCATTTAGCATCTAATGGTGGGTCACGCAAATGAGTTCATAACAATCACACTCCATCATACGGGCTGCAAGACCGACATGAACTCCTGAAGTGGGCGTGAGCGAATTTATGTAAGGGTCGTAGATGCGGTTGTTAGGTTTGTTTGCTAAAATGTCTCCGGTGAATTTGCCATAATAATATGATAATTGCGCTTATGAGGACCGATGCCAGACAGGAATTTTTCTCCGTATCAATTTCACCATAAAGAAAATAGTTGTCTTTAGCCCCCTTTGATACGTTTCGTTTTGATTACCGACACCTGCCATGGCTCAGTTACCGTGCCATATGTCTTGTGTAAAGGCACTTAACCTTATCGTCTTAAGTTACAGTCTGCTTCGCAAGAAGTCTATAAAGAGCGATCGGGTCTCCGGAAAGTTTCTGACAAGGACTCAACAAGTAAATCGCTTCACTCACCCATACACGGACAGAATAAAACATATCCGTTCGGATCCCATTCCAATCTAGGCTTGGCCACTCCGACTTTCAGCGCTCCTTCCACCCCGAAAACTTCTGCACCGTTATCCAAAACAACCCCCGGCACTTCCGGGTTCGTCTCGGCGGCCTCCAACTCGCTCTCTCCCGATAGCTCTCCCGCGAAGATCAGCGCTGCCACGAGCCAGAGATACATGGCTGATTACCCGGCGGAGATTGATCTAACGGGCGCTGTGTGCAGGTTCTCCGCGGCGGGCTGTGGACGTGTCCAGAGTGCCAAGTTGCTGCATGTTGATGGTTTTTGAAGCTTCCCTCTCAAAGTTTGGACACGACAGGTTCTCCTTCCCAGCATGCCCCGCGAGCAGTGACGTCATCCTGCGCACTACACCTGCGCAGTAGACTAGCAGAGGACGACTCGGAGAAGACAGAAACTCGAAAATATCCTCCAAAATTCGCCAAAAGTACAAAGGTACGACTAGCTGACAGGTCTGGAAGGTTATGGCATTCATAAGGGAGACCTAAAGACCGTCTGAAGTTATTGCTATGACTATATTTTTGCTGTGATCAATTTTTGGATGCTGTTGTTTTCAAGGTAGATAATTTGATGTGTCGCAGCAGACGGCTTTTCATCGGTAGTTGTGTATCGAAGACTTCGTACTTTGATGTTTTTGGAAATTGGCCATATTGAAAGTTGTTTACTTACGACGTGGCTATAACGCTTTGTCATCGTTAGGAGTAAACGGTCCAATGATATTAATTATTGTACGTATGCTGAATCCTGGAGGATTGATCAAAACATGAGAAATTTTCTTGGGGGGGGGGCAGTTATCTTTCAGTTTCACTGAATTATACAATGCTAGCACCAAAGCACAGACCGAAACTGACTTTTTTTTTAGATCCAGAAAGGCTTAAACACAACTACATGATAAAAATTTAGCAGATTGGTTTGGCAGATTGGCAGGACCTGTGGAAGTCCTGACAAAACTGGGGGTTTTTGTATAAAGTACTAGAGTAGATCCTTTCAGACAGACAGGAAGATCCCATTCCTGGTATATCGGCAGGTTCTTCTATCATCGATGAGATGCTACACCAATGGACGTTATGATAGTATCAATCATATATATGTCACAACGAACTAACAAGGATGATTTCTTGTTATTACAGGTTTTGTGGGCATGTTAGCACTTCTGTCAGATTGCTATCAAACAGAAGATATTACTCCTCACCATTGAAACAACAAGCCTGTAACCAGATACCGTAAACATGTTGCCAAGGTCAAAGTCACGTGAGACATACCGGGTGCTCAGCGGGCACTGCCCTGACCAAAACTGTCGTGCTAAACTGTTCTTCCCTGCATGGGACTCCAGTATAGAGTGCACAGACTGTGGGCAGAGGCACCAGCAAAGTGCCATACAAGATGTGGAGGAAGTCACCAACCCGGATGTCGCCCTCCACAACATGCTTCGCAATGTCCTTCTGAGCAACACTAAACCAAAGAAAGGAGCGGACACGGTACGTGTCCTCGGACTCTCCAACTACCAGTGTAAGCTGTTGTCTCCCCTACTCAGCCACTACGGGATGGATAAACAGTCAGGAAAAGCAAAACGTCTCAGGGACATGAACCAGCCGGACACATTTGACTGTGTACTGCTAGGAGATAGGGCCTTCCAGATTGCGCCGGAACATGTGGAAATAGTCGGCTACGGCCGGGACCGCTCCGGGAGCATGCAGTACCTCCACGACACCTTGGACGCCATGAAGAAAGTGAATGATAAGGAAGAGCGACTCATACCCATCCATGCTGACGGGGACGGACACTGCTTGGTACATGCCATCTCTCGTGCACTCGTGGGCCGAGAGTTGTTCTGGCACGCGCTGAGGGAAAACCTCAAGGCTCACTTTATCAAAAACCTGGACCAGTACAAGGCTCTGTTCCATGACTTTATTGACAGTAGTGAATGGGATGACATCATAGAGGAGTGTGATCCTGACTTCACACCCAGAGATGGGGAGCCCCTTGGCCTGAGGAACATCCATGTGTTTGGGCTGGCCAATGTTCTCCATCGGCCCATCATACTGCTAGACTCCTTGGAAGGGCTACAGAGTTCAGCAGACTACTGTGGCACCTTTGTGCCTGGACTGATCCCTCCTGAAAAGTGTAAAGGCAAGGACGGTACGCTCAACAAGCCACTCTGTCTGGCATGGAGTAGTTCTGGGAGAAACCATTACATCTCGCTCGTGGGCATCCGAGGTCGGCCACTCTGCAAGCTCCCTATGTGGTTGATCCCCAAGTTGTGGGGTGTCCCGCAGGACTTGTTGACAAAGTACGTTGAGTTTGACAGCGATCAACGTTGTGCAATCGGAGGAAGTCGTAGTCTCCCCGAAACCTACATCCAGCGCCTGGCCCGAGCAATGGAGGACGTCTTCATGGAGAAGTACCAAGTTCACCCCTCCGTCGTCTCCGACATGCATCATTATGTGTTCAAGAGGACAGGAGTTGTAGGTGTGCAGCCTGAGGTGGTGACTGAAGCCACGCAGAGTGCCATCCGGAACGAGCGGCTGTACCGCTGTCTGACCTGCGATGCCGTCATGGAATACAGCGTAGGATCCGACCTCCTCAAACGAGGCGGAACCCTCTATCAACTCGCAGTCAGGACCCACGGGAAGCTCCAAGTTGGCAAGAACTACCACTTTCCCCTACAAAGTCTGATCTGTAAGTATGACCCTGTCAAGGACATTCTCGTTCCAGACATGAAGATGAGCCGATTGACCACCTGCAGCTGGTGTCAGGGAACGTCAGTTCGTCTCGTCTGCCCAGATGGTTCTGTTGTGTACCTTAATGGGGACAGAACCCACACTGCTGCCGAAAACAGCCAGTGTGGCTGTGGGTTTAAACACTACTGGGATGGGAAGGAATATGACAATCTACCTGAGCTGATCCCAGTAACTCTGGAGTGGGGAGGGAAGACCATCCAGGAGAAGGTTTACTGGTTCCAGTATGAAACCGACACCTCCTTGAACAGTAATGTGTATGAAGTTGCTACGGAACTAGTACACAAGCACTTTCCTGGAGAATTTGGCAGTGAGAGACTTGTTAAGTGTGTGGTAGACTTGATTCTACAGCAAACTGCCAAAAAGGAGGTCTACAAACCAGTCTCACTGGAAGGAATGCCTGGCCACGAGAGAGAAGGAGAACCAAGGCAACATGCTGCTTTAGACCCATCCTCACCATCCAAAATCATCCTTACTGGACATAAACACAAAACCATACATAAAGAAGAGTTGACAATGAGTGAAGCAGAAAGGATGGTCCAGAGAAAGATCACTGATAAAGCGGCCCACCAACAGAAGAAAAAGTCTGACGAAATGGCAAAAAGGAGAGCAGAAAAGGAACTCAAGCAGCTGAAACAGCAGCAGGCTACTGCTCACCAACAATCAAAACCAGTAGCTAAAGTAGGTCCCATGGTAACAACCCCTCCTCCCAGGCCATCCACTCCCCCGACAGAGAAGAAAGTACGGGTCACCACATCAGAAGGCAAACAGGTGATGCTAACCCTGGCAATATCAACAACGTTCCCAGAGTTGCAAGCAAGAATAGCTTCCGAACTTGGAGTTCCTGATGACAGACAGCGGATCAGGTATGGGTTTCCGCCCCGACCGCTGGCACCTCCCAAGCCAGGTATGGAAGGTGAGCCTGTACCCCTGCAGCATGGGGACAAGGTTACTGTGGACATCTTACCTCCTCCTAAAGGTGAAGGACAGGAGGAAGGGGCAGAAGCGGCAGCCAAGGGGGTCCCCATGGCAGTGGCAGGCTCTCCTCGGCGTGTGCAGGGGATGGAGGCTGGCGGTGCCTCTGCCAGTCAGGACCCAGAAAGTGCCCTGAGAGACCAGCTGATGAACGTGTTAGACCAGCAGCTGGAGAGTAATGCGAGCTCTATAGACCTACAGATTTCCTCCTTGTCTGCCTTGGCCATGCTCTCTGGGAAGGACCTCTGGAGCTTTGTGCAGACGATGCCACAGCTGTTCTCTCGGGAAGGTGTCTTCACAAAGAAGGTAGAACAAGACCTGGGGCTGTCCGATGGGAAGCACTGCACTCTGCCGAGCTTCCCAGGAAAGACTTTCATGTTCAATGATCAGGCTGGAAGGTTAGAGCTGTGCCTTGAGCCACAGGGGCATTTCCCCATTGGCCCTGGAATTGATGATGTCATCGCTCAGAACAAACAGACACAAGAGCCGTACGATCCGAAAGCCTTCAAACATGTCAAGGAAGCCTTACATGTTGGTGGCAGTGGAGTTATTGTTAGTAAGTCTGAGGTCTTGAAAGTGAGAGCTTTTGCTGGTAAGGGGCAAACCTTAGGTGGTACTTCCCAACCCCAACCATCCACCAGTACTGCAACAGATGTACCTGCAAATGCTGCGGTCTTTATTCCTGATGTAGTGCAGACTCAGAGTAGTACAGAAGGAGCTATACTACAACCGCCTGGGGATACAAAACCTCAGCCAGTTGCTATGGAAGAAGATGACTACTTCCTAGTGGAGTCAGCTGAAGAGGATGAGGGAGAGGAAGAAACATCCGACAAAGATGACTCCCTATCAACAATGAAGAAAGCTCCCGGTGTTACTGTCATAGGCAGTGGAGCAGCAGCAGCTGTCATGACAACAGAACAGGAGGCACTCATGGCCAAGTTCGCATCCACAGCGAGTGCTGCAATGCAGGCAGAACAAGAGGTCAAAGAACAGGAAGAGGAAATTAAGGACTCTGATGGTTTCAGGAAGGTTGAGATTGTGATTGAGGATTCTAAAGAGCATGCAGTTGCCATGGAGACGGATAGGCAAGAGGCCACAGGGGATGATGGGAAGTCAAAGCAGCTAGAGGAGCATTCTGGGAATGTTTCTGAGGAAGTACTCAAAGTGTCCGAGACACCTGAGGAACATAAACCAAAGACAACAGAAGCCACTGAATCTGCTGGCACGGACAGAAGTAGGACTGAGGGGAAAACAAGTGAAGTTGATCAAGCTCGGGCTCAAAACGTAGTGTTGGAAGACCATACCTCGCAAGGTACGGAAGCAAACAATGCCCAAGAAAAAGTTGCAGTAGTAGAAGCTGTGAGGACAGAAACAGAAATGATGGACACCAGTGCTGCTGAAAACACCGGAGGAGGGGCAGGTGATAAACTTGAAAGCTCTCCAGAACATGTTGCAGTTGACGTGCCTACGCAAGGTGTACACAGAAGTGGACCAGTGAGTGAAGTCGCTGAGGCTAGAGACTCGGGAGATCAAAAAGAACCTGAGAAAAAGGACAGTCCCATGGAAGTTGAGCCAGGTAAACAAGCGGCTCAAGTTGGTGATGGAAGAATGGCTGGAGAAGGTAAAGAAGATGCTGGGGAGGCCATGGACTCCAGCTGATAGCAGACAAGGTAGCCTTTATCCTTGCCATTGTCATCGTTAAAGCATTTTTAACAAAAATTCTTTTTATGTGCTAATCATTACAGGTTTGTATAGCAAAACCTTTGTTGGATCTGTTGGCATGTGTGGTGGCCGCCATCTTGATTTTGTGACGTCGCAGGGTAGCCATACCATTTCATTGGGAGGGGTGTTTTTGGGGGTCGCTAGCTTTCTCTGAAGTTTTAACAAATCGGCACACAACTATCACACATTCAACTCAAATAAAAAGACAAATTCAATACTAATTCATATTTATAAAAAGACCCCGTAATCGCTAAACTAACATAGCAAACCTGAAGTACATATGTAGCACAAATACTTAACTCTAGTTTGGAAAGATATAATCCCTGAGATGTTCAGCATGTGTAGCACCTGTTTGCCTATCCTAATTTATGGATGTAGACGAAGGCTGGGATTTCACACGCATTTCCAATTGTGTAAACCCAGCCTTAGGATTGTCGCACTGACTGACACAATTCCAGCACATTGTTACTCTAGTTTGTTTAGCTCTTCTAGTATCATAATCACTCATACTGTGATGTTTTTTTGTTTTTACAGCCACGAGAGCCAAGATGAAGAAGGGAAGGCAAGCAAAGATCCCTGGATACGCTGCTAGTAGGACAGATGTAGAGATTGTTCTAACTTTGTATGTGCATCTTTTTATCCAAAACATGTGCAGATTCCCTTAAAAATGGCATGCATGGGAAAGATCATGAAGACAAAGGTTTAACTATGGATGCCCTTTTCATCACTGATGAATATGCCAGCTTTTGAAATTATTCTGCTAACTTTGGCTTACTAGTAAGCCCCTGCCTTCCTATTTTGGATACCTCAAGGGGAACTTGCATGCAGCACAAACGTCTTCCTCATGGTTTTCTCTACCATTAAAAGAGTTCTACTGGCACTGATGTGTTTAGACAGCATCTTCATCGCAAGTTCTTATTTTGTAAGATAAGCCAGGGATGTCATCATGTTCCTCTTCAGGAGAGGAAAACAGCATTAACTTTAGTTGCCAATATGCCAAAGTGAAGACTGTGTCTGTAAATGTAGGCTGCAGCCTTGAAACTAAGTATAGCAGGGGGCCTTCCTGCAAAATGGGAAGGTTGTCAGCCTTTTCAGGGACTGGCATTCCTCAAATAGATGAACAGATGTATTACGAAGTCCATAACTGCACTGGAAATTGTCCAAGATTGTACTGGACTTTTCTGAATTGTTTTTTATGATTTTAACAAGCGCTGATGACAGTCAGATGGTCCCTAGTTCCTCCATTGAATTGTATTATTATTTGGCCCTCTTTAATTTTGTTTCAATCTTAAGACTAGAGCCAAGGCAGTACACTGGCATCAGATTTTGATGAAGGAACATGTAGATAAATGTACATTGTCCATCACTGTTACCTGAACAGCAATCTAAAGAAAAACTTAGTTTCAAGGCCTTACCCTTCATCCCAACATGTTGCATTGAGAAGTGAATTTTGTAAACATTGAGACATATTTGAAGTATTGAAGTGTGTCCTCTCCAAAGCAACACATAAGGAAGTACTATATACTTACATGCCAAGACAAAAATGTCTTCTTGTATCACAAGAAAGTCTACATGTACATGGCTACAGCATTACTAGTGACGAATTGCAATGATAACAATGACTCCAGAAAGTATGTCATACAATCTATTGCTTTAACTCAATGTTACAAATGTTACACATTCTATGCTACAATGTTGATCTATTAACCGAGATTGCCTTGCTTTTTGTACGAAGGAAATAGAACTATTCTCTCTGTTGAAGGAAACTTAAGTCTCCTTATATTCATCATAACATCTTAACAGTAGCTATGCTGCATTAAGTGACATCATACCATACAATATCACATTTAGTCTTGCTACAGATCAATCAATAACTAGTGTTACTTTGACAGTTTTTTCAACGTTAGGAACTTTAGACTGTGCCTAAGGTCTTCCCACCACTAGAGGTTTATGCATGGGTGTAAATTTTAAGTTGAACATGGCATTTCAATCATTGAATAGTGAGATTTTCAGGGAAAGTGTCACCCTGTAACATGTCTGGACAGAATGTTAATTGTTAGCCATGTGATTACTGAAATTTCATTGGGAAGTTTCCTGTTGGCACGTGTTCTGTTCAACTACTATCTTTTGTAATGCAAAGGGTCATTACTAGCAGTACAATTTCAGTAATGTTTTCTATGAACCACAGTTTTGGGCTAGTTTTGCATGCAGATTCACCTAAACCATATTCAAATACATGTACATGTACATGCAATTATTGATTCATTACAAAAGATATCTGTATTGTAAGACCCAGAATGCTATCATATAATGATATTATTGAGGGCTTGACTTAAGTGCATTCCTCCTTTTCAGGAAAACCTTCTCTTGGAAAGGCTTGCAGAAAAACAGCAAATGCTTGATATATCGCAGACAGTGTCATGTGTATGGGGAAGATAAAAGAAAAAAAGTCTTTGTTGACACTGAAGTTCCGTGCTTAGTGGTCTTGTTTTGTGGTAATTATCTTGTGAATGGAGAAAGGGATGAATGTTTGGCTTGGTAGACTGGCTCAATTGATTTATTCACAATCATAGAGTGGATGTATGATGGTATGACACAGTATCTTATACTAAGGAAGTCACTATTTAAGTTTTGAATATTCTTCCCACTGTAAAGTCCTGATGAATGTATTCTTTCAAACTGCATCTTGTGGCTTTTCTGAAAAACAAGAATTATCAAATTTTAGTACTCAACATGTTGTAAACAAATATGCATGCATTCAAGCAAGTTCAAGATACTGAGTTATTGTAAACGTACAAAGCTGACATTGGTTAGTAATAAAGGCATCCAGAGCATTTTATGAGGCTTGAAACTTTAATAAAAAAACTCAAATTTCTAGTCATTTCTACACATAGTAAGTTTCAATAACACTATACCATTACATATCGACATTAAAGGAGCAAAGATACAATGTCGTTGTGTGGTGAGAACTGATAGAAAATCGAAGCCCTAATAGACTGATCCTGACTGTCCATCACAATTAGCGGTCCGACCAATGAGAGAGTGACCGCATGTCCATCAAATATTTGCATTATTATGTTTTAATTTTGCATTTCTACATTTTGACGGAGGTGGGCGGGGCTATGGTATCGGTCTATTTACACTAGGCGCGTGAAACTAAAATATCACCATCATGTAGCTTATTTTTGTGACGCTTTTGAGCACTTTTGATAGGAAATCCGCACGCAAATGTGGTAAACAGTGGCATTGAATGTCAATTTCATGAAGATTACAGCAACTAGAATATTTCCAGTTTTCAACAAGCCTCATAAAATGCTCTGGGTTCCTTTAACAAGTGCAGACAGAGTGAAGCAGAGACCCCATGTATAATCTGCCCAACACACCTTCCTTGTGCAAAGCTTTACGGTCGTCCCTCTGGTGGATGTGGATTCCCACTGCCAGAGTGACCATTGCAGCTATGCTGATAAGCACCACAATAGACAGTAACCAGAGTACAGTGATCCCAGCTACATCCTTCCTTGCCTTTTCAAAGAAGCCCCGCTCTACATTCAAGATGACGAAGGTTTTATAATAATAAGTTTATTGCAAATTCATGCCCGAAGTCTAAATGCAGATAACATACATAAAAGAACAGGGTACAAAATAGGTATAAAAGCTGCTTATCTAACTCAATTGCAACCTGATGATACTGAGTGAATGATACAACTTGTACTTGGAGATGTACAATATGAATTATATATTCATGTGATTCCTGCTGACTTCAAACTATTACTGTCACATGTCTTTGAATATCTTTGATAATTTGTGTGAGAGGGAATGTGTTGCAAACAATCAACTAAATTTCATCAATTGATCTTGGATTTCAAGACATTTATTTTTTGGTGCAACTTTTAAAAAGCAGGAATTACAAAGAAAATTGTTGCATTTGATCCAACTAACCGATTACTAGTACACTTTCATCCTTCTCCAATGTGGCATTCTGCGCCGTCCATCCAAACGTCGTGTGTGCGATGCAGGTGTACTGTCCGAAATCTTCATCTAGTAGATGGTGGATGGACAGGCTCACATTCATGTGGAGGGAACCAGCAGAGTCTGTCCTGTGTGGGACAACAGTATGACTGTAAATGGATTTGAATTCGTGGGTATTTAATTTCGAAGTAGGGAGGTTGGTTCACAATTAACGATTTAAACAAGGGATAGGTGGTCACAAGACAGAACAGGCATTTTCCCCGTGGTTATACGTTAAACTTTGTGGTGATGATCCATGGACATCAAAGACATAAAACCACTGCGAAAATGTCAAGAATTACAGTAGTTTTTATGACAAGAAGAAATGCGAATGGTGAACTTTGAATGCAGTTTGGAGACAAGAGACCTCTCCCTTGGCCAAGGCATTCCGAATGTCTTAAATATGAATTATTGATTTGAGATCCTGTTCATAAATTAGCGAAAGGAGCTTCGAACAAAAGACTTGTTTAGATCGTCTCCAAGCAGATGAAGGGAGGTGTCCCTTTTTTAGAAAACGACAAAAAACATCATGATTTTTCTTCCCACTGTTGTGGGAAATCCCATACCTGCTGGAGGGGCGGAGGACCACTCTATTGCTGTTCTTCACGAAGGTGTTGTTCTTGATCCAGTACAGCTGGGGGAAGGTAGCGGGGCCGATGACGCCATAGGACGCCCTGCAGACAAATGTCGCGTTTTCACCCACTCCCCTCTGTAGTTTGGGAGGATCAACAGGCTCCATGGAGGGAGGTGTGGTGGAATATGGGTCTGGGGAGAGAACCGAGATTGTTATGATCCCAGTATACACGCAGGTGGAAGGCCAAGAGATTTTCGTTGAATTGCCCGAAACGTTACATGTAGAACTGCCCGATCTGGTGCGGAAATTTCGAGTGTGACCCAAAGTAATCCACTGTGAATCCACATACTTCATTGCAATAAACCATCTGACCGATGTAGCCTTTTCAATAAATAAGATATCTAGCTCACATATCTACGTATTCATTTGAATGGTACTGCACTGTGTGACTGTATCGCTCACTTGTAGCGTCTAGTTGGACATTTCCCACGAATGTGTGGGTCCCGTTGGTCATCTGACAGGTGTATGCACCAGCGTCCTCTTGCAGAACTCGTGGGAATTGCAGCTGTTCGCCTGCATCACCGCTCTGTGTGACGTCGTCGACGTCTGTGGTTGGATTCAGTTTGAGTTGAACGCCGTTACGGTACCAAGTGGTCGAGTAGCCATCCCAACACTCCGAGAAAGGACATCTGTGTCATAACCAGGGGGGAATGACGTCAACACACGAGCACATCAAATTTTGTTTTTGGAAAAATCCCATTTTGATTACTCTCCAAGCAGTTTTTTTGTCTCTATAAACCACACCTTTGTCGGGCACGCTTCGCACCTACTTATAAAACGCTTGTAATGTGTTGAAGTGATTAGGTTTATTAGGCCCTAATCGGTGCGACGGCCGGCAGAGGTTTGGTTTACTACTACTGAGAGGAAAAAAAAAAACATGACAAAGTAGAAAGCCCGACAAAAACGCTCGGTTGTGTATGTATTATTATTTTGGTTACTTTTTGTTCATTAGTTATGTTATTTCCTTGTTATGTTATTCAGTCTGTTTACGTTGTTCTGTACAGGGCGCGCCTGAAAAGCAGTGTGGTTAGTACTGAGAGCATACTACCCTGTATAAAGAAAACAGAAATAAATAGATAAATAAATAAATAATTGAATAAATAAACGCCTAAAAACACGTCAAGAACCAGTCGGAACCACTCCTCTGCTTGGAGAGTACATTTTGATACGAAGCGACAAGTCTAATTTCTCTGTATTCTACTCAAGATTCATAAACAGAAGCGAGAAGAAATGTATGTGATACCTTATTGTCATTGGCTCGCCAACCGTTGCTCTCTCCAAATAGATCTCCTGTATGTTGGTCTGCCAGTTGAGGCATGCGTTGTAGTCACCTGTTCAAGATATGTTGCACGTTGGTTAGTCGCACACACGTTTGTTTCTCATGAGAAAACTGTCTTAAGAAAATCATTATATCTCAGGAAATCTACCTCTTGAAAACAATGGAACGGCATGACAGGACATTGTACGTTTAAGAGGTCCGAGTTTTACTCAAATGGCGCTGCGTTGGCGTGGAAACTGCTGTGCCGATATGATTATTGACATTATTGTACGCCTTCCGATACCAACTGGTCAAGCTACCTTACGCACCCACTCAATTTGTTCTCTAGTTTCGCAGCTCAAGAGACGAAGAGGAAGAACGAAAAAAAGCCGATAAAACAAATTGAGAAGGCCCACTAGATATGACATAATAACAAAGTCGATTTTTGTGGGGCTTCGATCGTTCTGCTGTCATCAGCAAGACTTACCATAATAATCATAGTCATAGTTGTGATAGTCGGCCGGAGGTACCGGGGAGGGAGCCGCATTATCCAACACAGCCGCCGACAAGCAAGGAGTCCCTGCCCAGAGGAACAGCCAGGCACACATCAGCACACCACGGGAAGTTTTGGCGCAGTACATCTGGAGACTTCTGTACAGGAATTACACAACGTATCGAGTTATGAAGTGCTTCAAATTCCTCAACTTGACGAATCTTGCCTACGGAAGTCGTTCCCTGAACTTACCACCAACGCTTGACATATATCTGGTATTGCAGTCAATTAGAAGTAACGTTACCTGAGAAATTGTGATGTAGCTTTTTTCATGGAATGAAACATGAATGAATCCACACCCACTGACTGTCCTTGGGGAGCGGAATGTGGGCAGGAACCTGTAGGTGGGTGGGTGGCTAGGTGTGTACCGTGTGGGTAGGGGATTGGGTGGGGTCCAAAACTGACGTAAGCAGCTGGTCAGTTTCCAGTTAAGAAAACAATGAATGTATCTGGTGACTACTACGTGTGCGCGGGATAGGTGAGAATAGCGGACATCGGTTTGACGGTTGACGTTGATTCAAATTCTTGACAAAGAATGATTCAGATCGGTGCCAGTACTATAAAGTGATTTGTGAGGTACACCTGGAAAGAAGTAGTGAGAGAGAATTGAAAAAAAAATTGGACTGCAGCAGCGGTAAACGAAATGAAAGCCTACTGGCTAGCGTAAGAAATGGCGACAATGAAAAAAAAATGTTTTACCCAAAGTTGTCAACTCTATATATAGACTCAAAACCTAGGACTTTATACTGACCTTGTCTAAACGTATAGTTTTCTGGCAGTAAAGTCTCCTTGCGGCGAGTGTGTATTTATGTGTGTACAACCAGCTAACTTTCCAGCTACAACTATACGAAATACTAGTGCTCTCTACAAACCGATATCCTAGCACTGACAGCATCTCACCACAAAGTGGCACATCCCACACCGTACATGTTACTGAGACTAGTAGGGTGACAAGGCATTAATATTGTCCGTCGCAGGTAAATGACTTCGGGCCTTTTCGGGTGGTAGCCCATACTATATACACTATAATGAGGACTGTTTAAACCGACGAAGGCGTCGACGTTTTTGCCGAGTCCCACCGCCCTATCATGAATCTCTAAAGTACGTATCAACAACGATGTTTTTACAAATTAGAATTACATCCACGTCATAGTAAATGTAACGTTACCAATGTATCTCTAAGTTGTAAAATTTTGAAAATTAGATCGTGATTTCTTTAAACCAATAATTTGAAAAGGCAGCTTAAAACAAAAGGTCCCTGTATACTTGTGCCCTAGCTGTCCACCCCAGTCCACAATCCACCAAAGCCTGATATCTCACCTCATTATCGTCTTCTTCTGTTGCCACGTTGAATAAGTTTTATCGTCAGGTACAAGGTGGTTGTCGTAGCTTGGTCCGGCTGTCAACTGACGGCCTTTGTCATGCAGCAGACTTTTAACTTGTGACCTGATATGAAACCCGCCCCTTCGAGGAAGCAGTGCCGTTTGAGGAAGTCTCCTTGTCAAAGCAGAAGTATGACTCGTCCGGAGCCTCCCACGGCTATGCACGGGTCACGGGACTCCCACCCACTTGCAGCTATATCCTTTATACCACTGAGTAGGTAGTGCTGTTCCGGGAAAAACAGAGAGAATGAATTTTTCGTTAAGAATGATTCCCGACAACCTGATCGACTTTCCGAAACAGCCGCTCATGATGGTCACACGTTTAGAATTCCAAGTAACAAGACCATTCCAATACCCTTACTACTCAATGGTACGTTGCTATGTTACTTGTGTGGGGAAATTGGCATAAATATGTCTCGTTCAGTGGATCTAGTATTGAGTTGTTGTGTTAATCGCGTTTGTTTGTGTTGATAAGGTATGTTTCTATTCATATGAAACTGTGACACAGAAAGTTTTGGCCAGCCGTTTCATTGAGTAGTTTAAGTAATTAATTCCAAGTAGTGGTTGGGAAGAGATTGGTACGTTTTCTTACTGACGGACTTTGTTGAGAGCCGACTTTTCTCTCAGCGATCCGACTCAGACAATCGAAGAGAAGCCGGGCAGTCAGAACAAGTTACGATCTTCCATCCGATCACAACATCTGCTTGAAGATTGGTCCAAGAAGGTTGATGCTACAACCTCCTTGATTGGTTGTAGGGACGCTCAGAAGGTTTTGGACTTTCGTTACGTTTTGGTTGGTCACCTTTTTCGAAAATGAAACTTAGGCTTGGAGTTAATCATTTTATGTGTAAAATTATAGTGAACATCATAGTTTGCTAGAGAGTGGATCTATTCACTAAGAGCATGACGTCACATGTAGTCGCTCTTTATAACGTAGCTATCCGCCATATGGAATCACGTTGCAGTATATGATAGAACATGCGATATCTTGATACGCAACCTGCTAGTTTGCCATTAGATGATTGATTATTTTTTCCAAACCTTTTTTCTCGCATTCAAAATGAAACAAAATAAAGATTTGGGTTACTAGAATATTCTTCAAACAGTGACTTGATAAAAGGTAGCGAAATACCAACCTGCAAATTTTCGACGTCTATTCTGTACGTCTTGATCACGGAGTGACCTAGTCTCGCGAGAACACGAGACTAGGCCGAGACTTGTGCAGATCGTCCTGCCTCCCCCGCCTCCTTGCGGAGTAGGGGTAAGTAGGACTTGGGCAGCTCCATTCAGAAAATGTTGCTCATGGTTATTCTTCAAGGATCTCAGACTCACGGCCAGTTTTATGCGTATTATGTATTCGCTGTTGCTTGTTTGGAATAACGATAGACAAGAATCCGTATCTACAAGCTGATCATATCTCAAAGCAGATGTTAGCATCCGATATTGTTTTCTGGCAGCTTCCGATGACCTGGCACCCCTCCACACCTCTACAGTGGACTCGCCCAATGTATGACGAAAGGTGAAAACAAAGATGGCTGCCGCATAGTTAGAGAATTCAGACAACACCAAAGAAAACTGTAGTATCTAACCAACTTTCACAATGTTCGGACGGAAAGAGAAGAAAAAGAGCCGGGGTGAAGACAGCGAATTCGCTGCTAATGTAAGTGGCGCCCTAAATGAAGGCAAATATGCATGTTGCCCTTCTTGAAAGCTTAGGAAAGTGACCTGTCGTTTTGTTTTGCCACTCCTCTAGATCTGTCTCCCTAGACAAATACTTCCTGGTTATGCCTGACATATTTCAATAAGGCGAGTTTCTTTAACCTCCTTGGTTTCAGGTGGAGTACAAAAGAGTATATTGACAGAAGACGCATGCGTTCCCTCCTTAGTAGATAGTGTCACTTGTTATATCACTAGGAAACTTCGGAAAGGGATCTATATGAGTGGTTGAGATCGGTGTGTTTGTGAAGATACTAAATGTTTGTGAAGATACTAAATGTGGGTGTGTGAGTGAGTCATTGCCGCGTGATTTGCATGTAATAGTTATATCTGTCCTGTATACTCAAACTGCAACGTTATTGGATCTGACGAAACCGTCTATGACCTTACTATTCAATATCCCGGGAAGTATGAGCTGAGGAATGTACGGATTCAAATCATTTAACATAATTTTCATATTCATTTATTCAAAATTTGAAGCCAGTGACAAAATTTGCGGTATTTTTGTGATGGCCGAGGTCATTTATTACAGGATGTGTTTATTATAGGATAAGTATTTTTGCACCTTTGGCAGTCAGATTCCTGTCAATAAAATTTTATTTGCACTATGGACAGGATGTTTCTGTCTATAGATAATTGGCTCTAATGACAGATGTTCCTGTCGATAAGAATCATTATTGCACTATTGACAGGATGTTCCTTTGATAAAATCATGACTTACACATCAGAGTCATGATGCTATCAAACCTAACCCTAAACTTGAGAATGATCCTGTAAGATTGTGAAAAAATTTTAAGACTTATTCCTGAGCAATGATAATTAGCTAGAATAAGGATAAAGAACAGATGTTAAAAAAGAAGACCCCTCCCACTCTTCCACATGTTAGGTGCACCAGGCGACCACTCTACCCTCTGATCTTATGTAACCCTCTGAATACAATTTTTCTATTGCATGATTCTCTGATTATTGATTCAAAGCTTAGATTCATGAGCTTCCTGACAATAAAACTTTTTTCACTATTTTGATAGGATGTTCCTGTTAATAACCACTCCGAAATGATTAACGTTACGTGTAGAAAAAAACACATAACTGTTGTTCCCTTTACAATCACAAATTGTTGATTCATAATGAAGTGTCTCACACAAAAAATGTCCAGTTGGTTTTGTAGTACTAATAGTCTGTATAACGCACACTCCAGCTGTCCGAGGGTTTGATGTCTCCTCCCCATGGAGGAGCCTCTAGGGGCTGGCCGGTTACGGGCGGCTGCTATAAGCACGATTAAGTCAGGCTAGTTCTGTAAGAAAACTTGATCTAGATATTGTAGCTCAATGACCTGATGTTTATGTACCTGGCATTGTTGACAAATGTAATGACAAGATGTTTGCTGTTGATGTTAATAATAGTTGATGTCTGTTGACAGTTGGGGATGCTTGGACAAGCTCCAGGTCTGGGAGGGATGGATGATGATGATGATGATGACTTGGAGGCTGAACTAGCAGCACTGATGGGAGGTGGGCAGGCACCCACCAGGGCTAAACCAAGGAAAGGTGGGTACCACAGATCTACGAACTTGTATTCAAGTTTCCAAACAGTTGGTGCTACTATATATGTATTATTTGTTTAGAGCATGGGCTTAAGCTAAAGAATTAAAAGAAAACATTGAGAAATCTTCCTTAAGGTTTGTACCGATAACATCTCTACAGACCCAATATCATGTCACACAATTATTCCTCAGAAACAAACCGCATAAAACAAACCGCAATTCAGCCTCTGGCTGCGAGAGTTTTGTTGACAATAAAAACCATTTGATTGATTGATTGATTGATAGAAGGTTTGACGGACAAGAAGAATGAATAAAATGAAGAATAGAGTACAATGTGTGGATGATGATGTCATTGTCAGTGCAGGGATCAAAATTCATTTTTTGTAATAGGTACACTGCATCTGTAATTCTATAGCTAACTTCAAAATTTCGAACAAGTTATACATCAAATAAAGTACAACAGAATGTTATATTGTTTTTTTCAGATATCTAAAAGTTCAAGAATATCTTGTACACTAGTGTGCAATAGTACCTTTACTCTATAGCATACAAAAATATCTATGTGCACTGTCAAAAATTCAAGGTGCAAAGCTCCCAGTGCACCAAGGTGCACATGCACCCAGTATTTCAAGCCCTGCAATGTCATCAGCAGCAGCAGCCTACTCAATGAAGCGCAACATGTACTTGCTTAATTCAAATTCTGCAGCATACACAGCAGTATTTGTACAGTAGATGCCTTTTGCCTCACGATGCAATGAATTTGAACTTGACAGTTGCATCTCAAATATTTATCCTGGGTGCCTCCAGGACCATTAAGTGGGAGTATGTTAGAATAAGAAAGGCAGGGCTTGGGTTGGGATGTTTGTGTAATTCGAAAAAAGAAATAATCTTATAGAGATTTCGTAGTTTTCTGTGCCAGATAACATTATGTAGATATCTGTATTATTTCTGTATTGGGGTGTAAAATATATAGTTAAGTGCATGACTTATTGTTTGTGATAATTGCAGCTTAGCTTTTGACATTGTCCAAATTCTAGAACCCCCAGACAAAGTCTCTCCTGTGTGTGAAGTTTTTCTAACTATGTACCGATAATGATGAGCCTTGAGATGGGCTAGGCCTGTAGTCAGACAGGGCCAGTTTTGGTCTGAGACTCCAGTCAGGACGGTATTGTGTCCGCAAGATACAGTCTTACACTGGATAGCTGAGTCATGGAGGGTTCTGAGACAGAACTGGTTCCAGTTGTAAAAGACACTAACCCAGGTGACCCTACTGTGGAGAGTAAGTTATTTCCTTAAACTAGCAAAATATTCCAGCTGTACAGCAACTAGAAATTAAGATTTGACAGGAAACCTAGAAGATTATCTTGACTATATATTTGTGTATTTACATGTATGTCCCTTGTAATATGCGCCCTGTTCTCTCTCCCCAGCACCAGTGGATATGTCTGTTATTGATCGTATGGCCGCAGAGAGCATGAAGGACGCCAGTGATGATGATGATATAGATGAGAATGACCCGGATCTTCTAGTAAGGAAATTAGAATTACTAGATTATAGGTCACTGTATTTTACTTTATCTATATACATGTACTTTTTGGTGTTATGAGAAGATTTTTGCTGTCAATGCTTTTCGTGAAGATAACTCTCTGGATCAAATTTGAATATATCATGTTGTGTACCGTACTTTGTTTAATTTCATTTTTCATTTATTAGTTTGGCATGAACATGTTGTTACATGTTGAACAGCAAGGGTTGCCCAAATACCAGATGGCTATTTTTAAGGGCTAACTCTCAGAAAAATTCAATCATGTTGTGTACAGTGGTGGAACTTGACATGTGAATTTTGAGATCCATGTTTGTAGAATCTGTTGTGAGGTTTCTCCATGTTGATGTTGACAGGCAGAGCTGCAGGCACTGGAACCTGGTGAGGACACACCCCAACCACAGCCCTCCCCTCAACCTCCAAGAGGTGGACAGGTAATAAGATCAGATAAGCAACAAAATTCTTAAATTCACCCCGACCAATCGAATCACGTGAATCGCATTGAAACTCAGATTCGTATCAGCCATTTTCCGACAAATTCCTTTCTAATAAGTTGCGTTAACGACTAAATCTGACAAAATAAACTAGCCAGTGAGCGTTCCAGAAATGTTTTCAGATTGACAATTTTGGCACTTAGAAAGTGGCACATAGAAAGTGACTGCAATTTAACGTTCGAAAAAAAACAGTTTCTTCTACTTTTCTTTAAACGTTAAATCGCGGTCACTTTCTATTACTTCCAAAGTGCCAAAATTGTCAATCTGAAAACATCTCTGGAACGCTGACACCTTCCAGTATCTCACTGGCTAGTTTATTTTGTCAGATTTAGTCATTAACTCAACTTAGAAAGGAATTTGTCGGGAAATGGCTGATACGAATCTGAGTTTCAATGCGATTCACGTGATTCAATTGGTCGGGGTGAAATTGTAAGGGAAGCAGGGCTGTCTCCAGGACCCGTCCTTCTGCCCCTTAGATGGAAATTTATTTGCTGGGACGGACATAGATTTCGCCCTGTCTCTCCAAAAAAATCTTCATGGCATGAAATTGATGAAAATGTATTTTCCTAAGCTCAGGCCATGCCAATTTATTTTGTTGCTTCTCGGAATAGCCTGCCCTGTTTTTCCCATTTTGAAAAAAAAAAATTGGGTCACTATTCCCATCTCCCAATCGCAACAAATAAAATTGGTGTGGCCTTAAAATGATATTTTTAACAACGCAAGCTAATGACATGGTCTCCCAAACAATGAGTTGGCCAGAAAAAAAATTAAAGTTGGAATGAGCCCTAAAGGAAAGTGAAAGAAAATGCTGAAGGGTTTTTAAATGGTGTAGTTTTATAACGCTACTATGAACTATGAACTGAGGGAGGACTTTTGAAATGTGGCCAGGACTTTTTATGGACTCAGTCTACATATAGTTAGGATATGACCTCCCAAAGAACAAATACTAGATCCATCCTCCTAGCCACATGACAGATGGTAATGCTAGCGTGATGTCTGAACCAAGCTGTTTCCATGTGCATTAGTCATCTGGGCTGCAAGCTCTTCTGGAGGAGAGGAAACAGATGTATGCGGCTGCCAAGGCAAGTGCACAGGCCAAAGGTGATGGGTCAAAGGTCAGGAGATATGACAGGGGGCTCAAGGTAAAAACATGCTTTATGTTTCTCCTGCAAAGTATTTAAGGATCTTCTTGCTTTATTCTTACTGAATCATTGCTTAATGCTGTAATGCTACCCTTTCCAAATTACTTTCAATATATTTTACAATATATACTGAATGTTGCTACAAGATGAGGTGAACTTCCATGCATATGCTGTAAATCACTTAAATATAGTGGCAGGAAATATTATTATAGCGGTTTGGGGAAATGGAGTAGGTCACGGCACTTAATTTCAACGGTGGGAGCAAAATTACTGTGTCAAATATTAGTGATGAAATATTTGCAATGATGAAATTTTAGCGGTTGACTAGTAACCGTTAAATCAGCTAAAATTAAGTTACAGTTAACAAATCAAGAATTACAGTAGCTAAACTCAACATAAGCCTCTACAACTCTGACATAATGTTGCTGAAGATTGTATGATGTAACATTTGTATGATGCTCTCCTCCCCACTCCAGACCATAGAGGGTCAGCTGAAGTCGGCTAGAGCGGGGAAGCCTGTAGCAGAGGATGAGATCCCTCCCCCTGTAGCTGTAGGAGGGGCCACGGTCTCCCCACCCTCTCAACCTGAGCCTGTCCAATCACCCCCACCCATGCAACCAACATCAGCACCCATACAACCTACCACAGCACCCATACAACCTACAACGGCACCCATGCAACCTACAGTTGCACCAGTACAGCCGCAGGTATTGAGCAATAATAACATTTGAGATAGACTACTACACAATATTGTATTAGATAGTTTGGTTAGCCTGATAGAATGTTATCATGTACCAGTGAATGCCATACTTTGTACCTTGCACAATTGTTGTGCAATAAAGTTATTATTATGATTTGTTTAACATAGTGATACACTATATTCTCTTCATTGAAAGCTTTATCAGACAATGCTCACTGTGCAGTGATTGTTAATGACTCACTGTTGAAAGCAGGAAGCTGAAAGTATCTAATGTATTTTCTTGACTAAAGCAGGTCAGTTTTACATTACAAAAGCTAAATGATAGGTATACAATATTACAGGTTGTTCTGTAGCTTATTGAGCTGTTGCAATTATCTAGTTTCAGAGACATGTAGCTGATAATTTGGGCATAATCCTGTGTTCCTGTATTGTAGGTAGCGGAAGCAACGCCACAGGAATCTGTTCCCATGGAAACAGGTATGTTTACAAGTCTTACAACAAGCTCTGTATCTTGACCTGTCCATCATTATCTTTACAATATAATGTAGAGAATATTACCCTTGCGAGCATCAAGTTATGTGTGTATATAATGTGTTCATATTCATTCATACTTGCTTAAGTGAAGTGAGTCATAAGTCTGAAATACTATTTGCCTTGGTTGATAAATTGATGCATACCCTACAATTGTGTTGCAGTAGTACCATGATCCGATAAGCCAGATTGATATGTAACTATTAACTTTGTAGTAGATCTAATGTTTAATTAAAAAGGGCGCTACTAATGAGTTTAATTTTCCTTGTGTTTGACAGATTCAGAAGACAAGAAGAAACTTGCTTTTATTAGAACCAGGAGAGATCAGTACAAGTTAGCAGCCCAGACAGCCAAGAAGGCTGGGGACAAACAGGCCATGATCAAATACTTCAAGACTTCTAAGGTGTGTAAAGACTTTCTTGTGCATCATGTAGACCATACTTGGAGTATTCCAAAAGCCTA
The DNA here is from genome assembly GCF_035083965.1 of Branchiostoma lanceolatum. NCBI lineage: Eukaryota > Metazoa > Chordata > Leptocardii > Amphioxiformes > Branchiostomatidae > Branchiostoma > Branchiostoma lanceolatum. Next base: position 16,774,338 of record NC_089723.1, on the reverse strand, counting down.
GTAGTACCTTTTTGTCAACAATATTCTTCTCCAGAAGAGTTAAACATGTTTGATAACATGCATAGACTGAATAAGACCTTAAATGGGATCACTGCCTATATTGGGACAATGCTTACAGGTAATAAGGTTTAGAAATGTTGAATCAGATCAGATGAACTACAAAAACTGCAGTAAGACATTGTTCTTTGCCAATTTCAGCAATTTGATGCAGTGATCAGTGCAATAGAGAGTGGGCAGCCTGTGGACCTTGCCAACATGCCGCCAGCACCACCCTCAACACAAGGTACATACATCTATGAAAGAGGCATAACATTCACACAGTCATTGCTTAACCTAAACACCGTTCAGTATATGATAGACATAACGAATGTTCTTTAGGCAATATGTTTGGTAGCAAACGAAACTTTTATACAAATGATACTATACACTGAGTTTTGCTTTGGCCTTGTTAGGTAGATTAACTACCTTGATACAAAAGGAATTGTCCTTTTGACTGTCATGTATGGCTTTTGTGTGTCCACTCCAGAGGTGATGGCACAAGCCTCGAAACAGCCAAGCTCTATGCAGCAGGCTTCTGTGCCCCCAGCAGCTGCTCCCCCTAGCACCCAGTCAGCACCTGCAGCTGCACCTGCGGCTTCTACAGGAGTCCCCCCTCCCCCTAAGTCTGTGCTGGAGGCCCTGCAGCAGAGAATGGACAAGTACAAATCTGCTAGTGACCAGGCCAAGGCAGAGGGGAATGGCAGCAAGGCACGGAGGATGGGCAGAATAGCCAAAGTGAGCTTATGGGCATTGTAGAAATGTAGAAGTTTTGTTGTCAAATACTCATTGCAAACTTTGCACTTCAGGAAAGAATAAGGTTATAAATGATCAGGAACTGCCAGTTGGACCCATAAATCGTTACATTGGCCATGTATTTATACAGAGAACATAGAGAGGTTGTGTAAGTTCTTCAAAAGTTCTTTTTCAATCATTTTCTTTGCATTGGTGCTTCATTCAAAGTGGATAAAAGATCATTCTTTCAGCCTTTTCCTTGTATCAATACTTAAGAGCATGTTTTACCATACTTGCAGCAATATCAGGACGCTATAAAGAATCACAAGTCGGGGAAGCCAGTGGACTTCGCCGAGCTGCCCTGCCCGCCAGGCTACCCTCCCATCCCAGGGGTGGGGGCTGCACAGGGCAACGAAGGACCAGACATACCTGGCATTTCTGTTGTACCACCTTCTCAAGCAGCTCAACCTGCAGCTCAGCCAAGGTGGGTCTTCGCCTGTGACTTAAGAGTCTCTCGGTGTTTCTTACATCCAATGTGCTTGAAGGCAGCATGTTTTGGTAGTATATTTCCAGGATCAGGGAAATTTCCTATTCCTAACATAGTTAAGTTGTTTAGATGCTTGTGTGAGTCGTAGATGTTAAATGTTAGGACCTTACTAGTCTCACAGTCTTTTTGTCACTCTTCCCAGTTCGCCATGCTCTAGATAAATATCTGTCTGTCATTATATCTATCATGTAGAAGGTGCTGTTAGTTGTTCTGCCATTGCCTAACTCTATTTTTACCAGGGACTTCCATAGACTTCCGTTCTGATATGCTGTTATAATTATAGTATATTTTGTGACTGTCTTATGTTGGAAATGTCAGGCTTGATATGTGGGAAGTGAAGGAAAATGATGGGATGGAGACATTGGGGAGTGATGCAGAAGAAAAGCTTGCAGCTATACCGGAGGAAGTTTTTCCTGAGGTTGAGCTAGCTGACATGCAAAGAGGAGACATGATAGATACAGAAGCCGAGAAAGTTGCATCAAGAGCTGTTCAAGTCTCAGCGAATGACTTTGCATTGTCACCTGCTCCTGAAGTGAAAACTGGCACTGCCATGAGTGAGGCACCGTATGCTGAAGAGAAAAGGACAGAGACACCTGTCACTGAGATAAAAGAAGAACCAGTGGAGAAGATAGAGGGAACACCCAATTTTAAGGCAAAGGAAATGTCTGCCCCTGGTGTAAAGGAGGCATCAATAACTGAAGTCAAAGAGGCATCTGTCACTGACTTTAAAGAGTCACCTGTCACCGAAGTCAAAGAGGCACCTGTCACTGATGTAATAGAGGCACCTGTCACCGAAGTCAAAGAGGCACCTGTCACTGATGTCAAAGAAGCACTTGCCCCTAAAGTCAAGGAGGCACCTGCCATTGAAGTTGCAGAAGAAGCACTTGGCATTGAAGTCAAAGAGGCACCTAGGCCTGTCACCGAGGCCAAAGAGACACCTGTCACTGAAGTCAAAGAGACACCTGCCATTGAAGTCAAAGAGGCACCTACCATTGACGTCAAAGAGACACCTGCCATTGAAGTCAAAGAGTTGCCTGTATCCAAAATCAAAGAGGCACCTGTCATTGAAGTCAAAGAGGCACCTGTCACTAAAATAAAAGAAGCACTTGCCCCTGAAGTCAAGGAGGCACCTGCCATTGAAATTGCAGAAGAAGCACTTGGCATTGGAGTCAAAGAGGCACCTGTCACTGAAGTTAAAGAGGTACCTGCCATTGAAGTCAAAGAGACACCTACCATTGAAGTCAAAGAGGCACCTATTGCTGAAGTCAAAGAGACACCTGCCATTGAAGTCAAAGAGGCACCTGTCACTAAAGTAAAAGAAGCACCTACCATTGAAGTCAAAGAGGCACCTGTCCCGGAAGTGAAAGAGGCACCTGTAATCAAAGTCAAAGAGGTACCTATCACTGAGGCACCTGTTCTTGGTAAGACACCTGTGGCAAAGGTTAAAGAAGTTCCTGTCCTTGAGGTGGAAAAAACACATGTGGCTGAGCTCAAAGATATTCCTGTCCCTGAGGTGGAAAAAACACCTGTGGCTGAGCTAAAAGAAACTCTTATCCCTGAGGCACCTGTTCCTGTGTTCAAAGAGACCCCTATTGCTGAGATTAAAAAGACACCTGTTACTGAGGGTACTGAGACACCTGGCACTGAAATTCCTGACTCACCTGTCACCAGGCTAAAAGAGGCACCCATCACCAAGATCCCTGTGCCTGTGATAAAAAAAGCACCTGTGAATGAGACACCAATTGAGAGGAAAGAGGCTTCAGTCCCTGATATGAAAGAAGCAGCTGGTGCTAAATTTACAGATACACCTGCCACCAAGGTAAAGGAGGTTCCTGCCACTAAAATTCCTGTCCCTGTCACTAGGACAAAAGAGGAACTGGTCACTGGGGTGAAAAAGGCATCTGTCCCTGAAGAGACACCTACAACAGACATTACAGAAACACCTGTAGATGTGGTGAAACAAGCTACTGTGCCTGAAGAGCATGGGACAATTGGGACTTCTAAAACTGAGGTGGGTACACAAACAGAGGAAGCCGAGAAGACAAAGACGCCAACAACTCCTAAGAAAGTCACATTTGAGGCAGACATGAAACAGCCATCTCCAGCAGTAGATAGCGAGGTAAAGGAAGCACCAAGCCCACAAGCCACACAGCATATGCCTTTGGTTAATGGAGACACAACAGAACATCAAGAAGCAGTGACAGGAGTGGGGTAATCTGCCTCTCCAGCAACTAGTCGGTTCTGATTTCTCCAATTGTCTTTTTTCTGGGGTCAATGTTTTTGTGGTTATTCTTCTGCTCCATTCTGTGTTGATAGTGTTTCCATACAGGACGCTGGTGATAGGGGGAATGAAAGTGTCCCATCTGACAAGCTTGTTGGGTAAAGTCTTCCCTCACAGAATAGCCAGTCTTTTGAGTCCATTGATTTTCTGTTTTGGTCCCTTTTCTTTTCATTTATGGCTCTGTTTTTTTGGTGATGTATACTTTTGTAGATGTCTGTTCATGGTTTCCCCAGTGTGTGATCAACTGCACATGTAGAATACAGCATGTGCACTTTCACACATGGTCCATGTATTTACAGTGCTGATCTAGAGTTAGGAGGAAGCAGTGATGAGGTCATAACTTTACCTGGCATAAGTCCTGACCCTGTCCCAAGTGGCAGTTCTCCTGATGATGACAGGTGTGGAACTGAGATGTCAGAACACCTGGTGTGGTCCTGTATGATATAACAGTGTGGCTACATTGTTATAGGTGGTCATTGGTTGTCAGCTTTCTAATGCTTTTTACAGCTTTTTGCTGTTTTTCTTTCCTGACATCTGCAGCTTGATAGTGTGTGCTTGACCCAACTGTTACGCAGTTTCCTCAAATTGTTTTCAGCTTCTATCTCTGTATAAGACCCTGGGTAGCAAGTTGTAGCTGCAATGCTTTGGAATAGGGTCCTGAATGATACATGTACTTGTATACTCGAGTGTAAGTTACCGGTATATGTTCTCATGAGCATTGTTGCTACTTTTTCTTTTCACTGACTCACAGCCATTAAGTATACATTCTAAAGCATTTCTAAACTGCCAATTATCACAAATACTATATTGCATTGGTCAGGATGACTTTCTCCAGTACAAATGTGTTTGCAAATAACATTTTCTGTGTAAGTAAGCATTTCTTGACTGGTCACTTTATGTAATTACTTTATATAGTTGTTTCATTTCTGTGAGCAGTCAGTCATAACTCAAACACAAACGTTCTACTTTCAGTGGTGCTGCAGGTCAAAGGTCAAGGTCAAAGTCACCACAGCCTCCTGGGAGGTCAAGATCTAGGTCACCACAGCCTCCAGCTAAACAGCCAGTAAAGAAATCACCCAGTGGAGTAAAATCAAGAGGTAACTTGGGATTACATATTGTAAACAGTGTTTGGTGATTTATTTATGATAATGGCCGTACATATGCCTACTTATTACCATGATTAAAGCCTCGAGCGGAACAGTGTTCAACTAGAACAATTTTTTTTCTTCAGCTCAACAACAGTTAGAGTTCCTCCAGGAGAGACAGAAACAGTTCAAGTTGGCAGCCCTGAAAGCGAAGAACGAGGGAGACATGGAACATGCCAAAATGCTGCTGAGACAAGCCAAGGTATCTTCCTTCTGTATCTTCACTGAAAATCTTATGATTAGATTGTTTTGGATGTACAAGTAAGAGACGTACATGTATGTGCGACTGTTTATATTGTGTTGTCTATATTCTGGTGTCATAGATGGTGGGTTCAATGGACAACATTGCCTGTCCATTGAAAAAAAAATACAAGGTTGTGTCGCTAAAACTATTCTGTTTGCCTTTTGCAGGGCTTTGATCCCATGATTGAGGCTGCTCAGGGTGGCCTTCCTGTGGACTTGACTAAGGTGAGAAATACACAGTGTAAGAGCTTGTCACACTGACTGAACGGTCACACTTTGACTTAGACTTAGTGTATGTGACACTTTACATCAAGTAAGCGATACGTAATTCAGCCTTGCTGTGGCTGGGATGTATTGACAAATAAATCATTCATCATCATATTTTCATGCATCAAGTACTCATTGCCATTTCAATTTTCCTACATGTAGATCCCATCCCTGCCCTCTGACCCTCTGGATGACGATATGAGTGAGTTCCTGGATTCAGCAGAAGAGGCGGACCCGTCTAAGATCGGAGACTCTGAGGAGATGTATGCACGACTTGCGCACACCCTTAAGAAACAGATCGAGACCTGCAAGTCCAGCTCAGAACAGTACACCCACCTGGGAGACCTTCAGGAGGCCACAAAGTAAGAAGGGACACTTTGTTGTTGTTGTTGTTCACCTAGTAGTGTCCAGTGGCACATAGGTCAGCAAGTTTCCTTACTGTTTCTGTAGCAGGGTATAATTCTAGAGGGAGGGGTTGCTAGCTCTTTCTCATTAATGTGCTCAAGGCATTTCCTCGAACACGGGATCCCCATTTTACATCCCATCCTAAATACTGGTACAGTCCCTACCGAGATGCCCTTCCCTGGATTTAAACCGGAGTGTCTGTCTCACAGTTACCAACTACATGTAATTAGAACCAGGCTGCTACCAGTTGAGCTAGGGGACACTTTGACTGCCATCTAAAGGCATTTGGGTATTTAGGACTTAAGTCATGCAGCAATACCAACAGAACACCTATACCCTGTATCTGTACAGATTTAGATATATGTGGGTGGCTGTTGTTTTTCGATACGCAAATCACTGATCATAATGGAAGAATAAAAGATGAGTAAGTTTCTTGTTATGTATGTACATGATTGCATATCAATTTGCCATAATTGCCCTTTTTCTTGCACACGTTGCAGTTTCTTTATGAAAATTGAAACATTAAAATTCAGCATGTATCAGTATTACTATTGTCCATTTTTTTCCCTTCAGGCTGGAGAGGATGGGCCAGGCCTCCAGACAGGACCTGGACACTGTGAAGAATGCCCACAACCACGGCGACCCCCCACCCAGGTTCCACTACGAGACCAGGACCTTCAGACTTGTCAAGTAGGCAAACCTCTGCAGTAACTGATTTTGTAGCTTGATGAGAATATAGTAAGTAACAAACCAAGTTGACCAGACAGAAAATCAAGCTGCACTGGTATATTTACATTATAGCACCTTGACTTGGCCATGAAGCTATGGATTTGAAACTTTTTCTACCTTGTCTCACATTTCACATCTATATCAATATCATCTAAAGCCCCTATCTCACTGGACCCATGACACATTGGTGACCTAGCTGCGACCAAGCGATTTGACAGCGCACTCAACGAATTTTATCGATAAAAAACAAATCTTTTTAAGCTTTGTGTGTTTTGTTGTATATTGGGAATACTTCTACGTTTTCCATGATATTCCCATTATAAAGTCAAGGGTAACACGAATCCAATTTAGGATGCAGCAAGGTCACTAACGTGTTGCGCGTCCAGTGAGATAGGGGCTTAAGTACATTGTGTCCTCATCATTTACACCAGCCCTGGTCCATTGTTATCTACAGGATTAACACGGAGCTGCTTGACAGTGACCTTGAAGTGTCCGTGATCAAGGGTGTGGGCTACCCTCTGCCTTCAGGAATCTCTGAACCCAAGGACCTGTACACCTACGTCAAGTTTGAGTTGCCTTACCCCCATGTAAGTCAATTTCTCAATTGACAGATTAGTATACTGTACTGGAACTGTAGTTATGTACCAGGAGATGCCATACTTTATACCTTGTACAATTGTTGTGCAATAAAGTTATATTGAATGAAAAGAACATTCGTTTTTTTATGAGGATAAAACTCTATCATATTTTTAATTATTTCTGAAAGTTGGCAGGAGGATGTGGTGAGCTCATGAGAGTATCAAGATGTTTGTTGCAGACAGGACATGACAAGCTTTTGTTGAGTGAATATTCTTTTTTTATCAACAGGATAAACCACAAGAAAGCTCTACATCTACAGTTAAGGGAGATGCTAATCCAGGTATCCTTTGCTTTATACATGTATTTTCTTAAATTCAGTCTAATAAGTATCTTTTGGAATTCCTATTGACAATGCTTTCATCAACCAAACCAAGGCCATATCAACCAAACCACACTTAATTATATCTCTATAGGCCTTGCTTATTTAGTAAAAGTACACCACATGTTAAAAATGATAATTTGATGATGATGATTGTTTGCAGAGTACAAGCACACAGAGAAGTTCAGGATAGACAGGAAGGCCAGGTCCTGGCTGGGGACTGTCAAGAGAAAGGCCGTCAAGTTTGAGGTCTTTTACGAAAGGTGTGTATAATCATGTACATGTAGTCGGTGCATTTATTTGATATTCTCTGTACTGATGCATATCTATCATAGATATATTTTTAGATTTCTTGTCGATTGTTGTCCTTGGTATTAAGTCATCACTTTGCCCTTACCAACTGTTTTAGTAAGTACTTTATATAATCTGGGCTCTAGGGTGTCATGGTGAGTTTGTTGAAACTCAAGTAGTGTTTCTGTGAAGGAGGGCATGTGTATAAATGTATGCCACCATCAAAACAGGAGATGTTTGTCTATTGGTCTTCAATCCTTTTATCTTTCACTCTCAGGGGGTTCCTGAGGAGTGACAAATCCATGGGAGAAGCACAGCTCAAGTTGGAAAATCTGGAGAACAAGGCAGAAGTTCATGAAATCATAGATGTAAGTATACATCTTTCTAGTCTGTATATCACTCTTTACCTCTCCTTAGCATGTACTATTGTATAAATGCACTGTATGATTTGTATGTATGTATTTATGTATTTACTGATTCAGAATAAAATAAAATAGAAAATACATCTTTCTAGAACTTGGTACCTACAGGTATTGTCAATCAATTCATAAACTTGTAACTCAGTATAGTAATAGTACTCATCATCATCCATCAGTCCACTGGGTCTGGTTTAAAAGTTGCACCAATTGCTTCTGTCTGTCCCTATGGCTCCCATGCACTTTGTGTATCAAATTTCTGTTCACTTAATGTCCGTCTTAAAATGACTACTTCTCCCATATTCCAGTTAAAGGATGGGCGTAAGACGTGCGGAGGTAAGCTGGAGGTGAAGGTGAGACAGAGGGAACCCCTGACAGGGAAACAGGTGCAGCACGTACAGGAGAAGTGGCTGGTCATCGACTCGGTCAAACACAGACAGGTGAGAACATCCTATGGTGCTAGGTCTTGTTTACTGTTTATTTGATCTCCATTAGGCCACACCAATTTAATTTCTTGGTTAATTGATTTAAAAAAAATAATTTTAGCACGAGGACATCATTAAAACAGAAGGCTGGGGTGAAAACTTGCACCTGACCCTGTTCACTCCCTGAAACTGTGTGCACCAAAGTACAAACTTTCCTCTGAGATTCTGTTTTCATATTGATTTTCCAATTTAGCATTTTTTTTTAAACTCCGTTAACCAAGAAATTAAATTGGTGTGGCCTTAGTGAGTACATGATAGATGCTTCAGTAATCTTTCTGGAGTCGTAATCATAACATTCAAACACATTACATTACTAAACCTACCACATGCATCCACACTTACAATAACACTTAGTAAATTTAAAGCACTTGCAACAACATTGATAAGTTCTGTACAAGTGGTCTCAGTTGATTGTACATACAGCCCTATTTGGTAAACTACTTAATAAGCCCTAACAAAAGGAATGTGTTGGTGTTTTGTTCTATGATATAAGACCTAAAATTTACTCTCCCCATGTCCTGCGGAACTAGTTTTTCCTCTTTGTCTGTTTGGTGTATTGGTGTAAAAAATACATATGGACAAACATACAGAAACAGGTACATGTACGTACGTACCATCTAAAAAATTACTTAAATTATTCTAAGCTTATTATAATGTAAATGACACGTCAGTTTTCATGACAAGGTTTCAAAAACTTCAGGATCATAATGTATAACACGTCATCAGCATCAAGTTATGTTTTCTTTTCCCCCTTTCCTTCTCTCTCTCTCATTCCCTGTGTCACTACCCCCTTCTTTATTCCTCTTTTCTCCATTCTCCCCATCAGTATGTCCCAAAACATGACAGTCCACAGAAGGCACAACCCAAACCTGAGGAAGCCGGATACTGTGTGATATGCTGAAGTTATGATTAAGGATGTGTACCTTAACGTAACATCAGGTGCAGGTATAGAGAACGGACCTGTACCTGTAGCTGAACAAATTGTCAAAGTAACATGTGCTCTTCAATAATGACAGAAACATTAAATTCACTGATAATAAATGCACTGTTGACAACTTGACGAATGTTTATCTGAAGAGAACAGAAGTAGCTATAGGTGGCACCACATAATTTTCTTCTTTAGCAGTGCTAGATGTTCGACTTAAGTCACAAATGAGTATATATACTTACTTAATACTAAATAATAGTGTAAATCTAATAACACCAGTCACCTGAAATTTAGAAAGTCACTTTCCAAATTTCAAGGCAGTCAGGTTGAAATCCCAATTTTTCAACTTCTTTATTCCTTGATGTACATCAAAGTTTTACATACCATTGGAAAGATCATGTTATCTTGAGTATCAGGTTCATTTTTTAGGGTCACAACGTACAAATTTATCGAGATATTTGACTTTGAAAATTGCTTATCCCGCAGTGTTCAGAATGAAAACTCGGGAATATTTGTGTTCCTGTCGGTATTGCGCAGTGTCCCCGCCGGTAACTTCAAGTGTTCCCGCCGGTAACTTCAAGTGTCCCCGCCGGGTTCACGGGTCACCCTGAATGCAAATGCCATACAATCAGCACCATGAGAATGACTGAATTAATCAGAATTCACACCTGGTTAGCTTGTGTAATTAGCACTTTTATGACAAATTCATGAAATTAGAACTGCAACTGGCAGATACCGCCGGGTTGAACAGCAGGGCCGTCGGAACGAAATTAAACCCGTCTGACACCAAATGCATTTTCTTGATATTTTGGAGGGTCTTCTCTTCACATACTTAAGTTACTTGAATAATCACAATCGCATGGCATTGCTACAAGGAGAGGATCTGCTCCATTTTGACATGAACAAAATTATCTGAGTTTGGAAGGATAGCACAGCCTTGTGTACCAAAGAATTTTACCAGGTCTCTTTTAACTTTAAAGGTCAATTGTCATAAAATTCAGCTTTTCGGATGGTCTGGGTGAATTTTTTCTGTCCCGACAAGCAAAAATCTGTCCCGGGACAGAGAGACAGCTCCTGAAGTCAGCCCTGAACTAGTCCAATGAATGTCATGTGTTGTTTTTCAACTACAGAAGGCTGGTAATTAACCACTGGCTTCCCAGCAGGGCAGCTGATGACAATTTACACACAGTTTGTCACTTCACCATATTTCTGTGCATTCTTGCTGTTTATATTTTCTGTATAACATGACTGCTCAGTGCTCACAATTGTGAAAGATAATTTGAGTTTCTTCAAAGACAATTGCATCGAAAATGAGTCTTGGAGACCAAGGAGGTTCTAACCTCTTTGTGGATAACCAAGTATGGTACTGGAAAACCATAACCAAGTTATTCATTCCACAGGGGTCCAATATATATCTCCTAAAACAATTTGAATGTTTTGAACTACCTATCCAAGATCTCCATGAATTTTACTTATTAGGTTACATACGATCTTCTTGCTTTCATACCGATCAAACCGTGTGTCTTTTCTGGCCAAAACACAATTACTCAAAACAACTGAATAGATTTTAAAAATCATAAGACGTTTGAAACTTTCAGACCTTATGCTTATCCAAGGTCCTTTAAACATATATGCTTTTGATATTAGTCCATTAGCGATCACAGACCAAGGAGGTTATGCACAGACCAAATATCAACCAATCATCCCACAGGGGCTGCCTAATAATAAACTAAGAATATTGAATTGAACCAAGGAGGTCTATATAACCTCCTTGATTGAACTGTGCTTCAGACAGTTTACATAAACAGTGCACATGCTAACCTACAAAATAGACTACTCAATATAGTAGTTCAAGATTTATATCCAAATCTCATGTTTCGAGCCATGTTGGTGACATACTTATCATTTTTGGTTTACATTGTACTTCAAGGTGTTATAAAGCTGAGGAGAGATGCCTTTAGGTCACTTTTGTAGTGCGGGAACTGGAATGAGATTCAGAGTAAATCTCCAAATTTATCCACTTGTAGAGTTTGAATTTACTTTGATATACATATGAAGTTGTAACAATCATAGCATATGAACCGAACCATCAGGCAAACTAGAGTTTGTTCTAGGTAATATTTTGGTAACAGGTCTAAATCCTGGAACTTAGGGGGTAGAGCTCACTTTCAAAGCAAGAAGTATCCTCATTTAGGAAATTCAAGTAATTATTCACTTCTTTGTTATGCGGCTTCATAACTAGGTCAGCTTTTGTTCTGGACAAGCAGTGATGCTGTCAAATTATCAAGTTGATTCAGAAGTAATTATCACACAGGGTGTATACTGTGAGTGTCAAAAGGATTAATTTACCAAAAAATCTTGAGCTAATGTGTTGGCCTTGCCTTGGGTCATGGGATGGGAGCCTGGAAATCCTTGGGCTGATCAGAATACTGAAAAAAGAAATTTTCTACCCTACAACTGCTTGATTGAAGATCATGTTAGCCTTGGCCCCCAGGTCTTGGTATTACTATTAGTCAGTGTGTAAGCAAAGAGGTTTAAACTTTATTGGTGTAAGCTGAGGTCTGATATTTAACTACAGAAACCTGAAAATTCACTTCTGGGATCCAGGCAACATTTCACTGTGAATGAAAAAAAAAATTATTCGAAAACATTGTAAGACAAAAGATTGCTGCCCTATACCCCCTAACAAATTGGTTCATGTGCATCCCCTATCATCCCTACAGCTCACTAGTGTCTGAGCAAGTCTGAAGGACCATTTTAAATTTTTAGACTGGTCATATTGGAACTTCAAGCAGAAATTTAAGGCAATGTACTGGCCAGCCAGCCAACCTCTCACTTCACAAAGCTGGCTTGGTACATTTATACTATATGTACAGCATGACTACCAGGTCAGACCAACCAGTGATTCTTAAAAGCACTTGGCTCCATTTATTGGGAGATTTTGCAGTGGTTAATTTGTGAACAATTGAACGCTCCAAGCCAGATTCAAATTCCAAGCTGCATCTTGACTCGAGGTGATCTTAGACAGTTTATTGTTCTTTTGTGTGATTGTAAGAGGGTGTGTTCAAGGAGGTTAAATATACGTATATTTAACCTCCTTGGTGTGTTGAAGCCTTTAGTGAGTCCTCAGGCCATATATTGTTTTTTTTTTTTCATTTCCTAAAGTTTGTTTGACCAAGGAGGTTTTTGGTTTGACATACATGTACCAAGGGGGTTTTATACCTCCTTGCATGTACCCAGGGTCAGACTCTACAGATCAGCTCCCTTCCAGCAAAGAGATAATATTTTTCTATACAGAAGCAAGGACATTATATAATGTCCTTGACAGAAGTAATGATGTACTTGTACCTTTGATCTTGCTTCCCCATTACGACTGGGTAGCACACATGCCCTTGAGGCAAACTTTAAAAATCGTGGCTACTCCTATAGCCACCGGACAGAAACCTCTGCTTTTTTCAACACCTACTTGTACTGCATCCATGGTAGCTGAGGAAATTCTATCTTTCCATGTACCAATTGTCTTTGGCTCTATGCAAATCAGGGTAATTCACACCTTGACATTAATTGGGTTATTCACAGCCAATACAGACATCCCTGAAAGAACAAATTGAATTCTCACAATCCCTCCTGTGCTTGATTTCCTAAGAATACCTTCCTTCCAAGAGCGCTGGCATTTACTTTTAAAATTAGCTGGTATACCTGGAGGTGTTTTCTTTGGAGCACAGTGCTCCCATCAAACTTAACTGCCTAAATCATGGACTGATAGGCTGAACTGTCAATTAAAAAAAAAAAGTCAGTATTTTTAACTTCAACAGGGCCTCTGCTTTTACCAAGGAGGTTTTATATAATATATAGAACCTCCTTGCTTTTCACATCCTACCCAAGAGGTACCCATCTTTCAACAAGGATGGCACATTTAGTGCTTTTTCACTTGTGTGAATTTGTTTCAGTATCAAATTAATTTCTTATGTTGCAAGTTTGATTAACACATTTGTCAACAGTTAACTTCTTTAAGACATATTTTTCAACAGTTGACAATAGTCATGCCTGGCCATGGCTGCAGGTACAAGATTCAAGTCAGATTCTGTTAAATAAAGCAGTTGGCTATAATATAAGAGATGGTGTGATTTGTCCTACTTCCCCAATCCTAAAATCCCACATGATTCTTGTTTACCTATCAATGTATAAAAATTCTTTCCATGTACCAATTGTCTTTTGGCTCTATGCAAATCAGGGTGATTCACACCTTGACATTAATTGGGATATTCACAGCCAATACAGACATCCCTGAAAGAACAAAAAATTCTCACAATCCCTCCTGTGGTTGATTTCTTAAGGATTCCTTCCTTCCAAGCATTTACTTTTAAAATTAGCTGGAATAACAATTAGCTGGCACAAACTAAAGCATAAGCCAACCCTACAGCTTTCGATGCTCAACAGAATGATCGAACCGGTAGAGCAGGCGAAACTGCTAGGGATTGAAATGGACCAGCAGTTAATGGGGGGTCTACACCTGGACAAAGTTAAATCCAAAATGACAAGCGCTTTGGCAGCACTAGCAAGATCTTGTGACTACCTCACGAGCGACACGTTAAAAACAGTCGCACAATCACTTGTCCTAAGTCACATGGATTACTGCTCTTGCCTCTTGTCAGCTAGTTCTCAATCTCACTTGAATAAACTACAGATTCTACAAAACAAGGCAGCTAGACTTGTCCTAAATGCAAAGTAATTGACTCCAACATAGATGACATGCACAGGAGGTTGAATTGGCCCAAAGTTAATGTAAGACTATACACAAGCACTCTCTCTATGTTTCACAAACTTCAGGCGGCCCCAAAACCAGAAGCTATCTATAAAAGGTTACAGAGAATTGACAATACACATCAACACAATATCCGTCTTGCACAAGGAGGGGGTTTCAAACTGCCAAAACCCAGAACCACCTCAGCTACCAGAACCTTTCTGTACAGATGTATTAAATCATATATCACCTTTCCACAACACATAAAAACATCCACACCTTCACTGTTCAAAACATTCCTCAAAGAAAGACTGATTACACTAAAGTACACAAATAAGCCATTACAACACTGGTGGTAGCTCGGAATGTATGAACATATGTATTTCAAGTTGACCTCTGACCCCTCACGCTCTTTTTATTGCATCACATTTGATTTTGTTTGTTACTGTCTGTCAATTGTGGATGTCATGTATCACATTTGATTTTGGTCATGACTGTCTATCATTTGTATATGTTTTCTTCTTGTATTTTGATTTTAATGTATCAATGTGAATGGACTCTAGGAAGAATAGTGTAAGATTGTGGTAATTGAACACTAATGGAGATCCCAATAAAACAAACAAACTGAGAGAGTAGATTTTACAGCATTATTTTAGAGAAAGCACCAGGTATTTAATAGTGTATAGTCAGACCAAGGAGGTCCTAGTGGTCAGACTGTAACATTTTCCCTCTGTTGTATGCATAAAGTCACAGCCCACACAATGGAAGACAAAGCAGAAAACAAGGTCATTGTACACTCCTTGTGCTAGTGTAGAAAACAAAGGTCTATCCATGCTGTATAATGTGTCTGGTGTCCATAGGATTGCTTGATGATTTCAGGATAGAAACTATTCACATCCAAGTAAAGTTTGTTGTCTAAAATCTAGGTTAGTTTGTTTGTGACACAAGTACCAACAATGATTTTGTGCAAGCTGTGCCTGGTATAACTTAACACTTATTGAACTTTTAAACAGTTGGGCTGCTTCAGGATGAGAAGAGGTGGCCATTTTCAGAATGCTTATACTGACTGTTTCAAAGTTAACAGAGGGATGTGAATTGTGCTATCCTGGCTTTTAATGTTATGTTGGATAGCGGGGAGGATAGCGAACCCGGCGGGTTCAGTTTTTGTCCCGCTGTATACATTTGGCTGAATTCACGCCTTTCTCACCTCTCAGACCTGAATTTTTCTTCCCTGGGGCTTGTCCAAACCCGTCGGGTTCCATAGTTTTTGCCATTTTTTCCCGGGGGGGAAGAACAGTAGGCCGGCGGGGAGAAGCATTCTTCCTTGCGGGGAGAAGCATTCTTCCTTGCGGGGCTGTAGTTTCACACCTCGGGATGACCAAAAAAGAAAGCGGGGTGCTTCAATTTCCCGCAGTTTTCTTGCATTTATCATCAATGATATCATAAGTTGTGAACATTGCAGAATAATGATTTTCATATCACTATACTCAGTAGACTAAGAGCTACGCACTGATGTCTTACTTGAAGGTAGAACATCAACTTTGCTTGAATTTCCAAAAGGCTAGTGTCTGTCTAAATCTCAAGTGACTGGTGTTTAATAGATATACTTTAGGTACAGTACTGATTCATCAATGATCCGGTATTTTTTTACCTATACCGCATCCTTAGCTGAAGTCACGTGAAGAACAAATAGCTCGTTATATGCTTGGTGCTTTAAAACTTACATGTACTGAGTGTTACTGAGTATTAATGTTGTTAGTATGAAATTCTATATCAGAATAGGCTTTTCAATCAAGTTCAGTGTGTGCAGTTGTCAACAATTGTTTGAGCAGTGGACAAAGAGTGACTGCAATATCAGCCATTAATGCAAGATGTTAGATTTTCATATTTTGTTCATGGCAGTTCCCATAATTATTTGTTATTGGAGTTATGTTAAGCCAGGTCTTCTATTAAGTTTTCCTTAATTTTCTAGGTTTACTTTACTCAACCAAAGATGTATGTGTGTGCTGAAAATTTAGATATCATCATACTTAGGACAAGGGATTTTTAGAATGAATTCAATAAACAGTTTGAAGAATTTCACTGACCAAGTAGGCTTAAAGGCACCCAGAGCATTTTATGAGGCTTGAAAATTGGAAATATTCTAGTTGCTGTAATCTTTATGAAATTGACATTTAATGCCACTGTTTACCACATTTGCATGCAGATTTCTTATTAAAAGTGCTCAAAATAGGCACAAAGATAAGCTACATGGTGATCTTTTAGTTTCACGCGCCTAGTGTAAATAGACCGATACCATAGCCCCGCCTACCTCCTTTAAAACATAGAAATGCAAAATTAAAACATTAAAATGCAAATATTATGACGGACATGCAGTCACTCTCTCATTGGTTGAACCGCTAATTGTAATGAACAGTCAGGATCAGTCTATTAGGGCTTGGATTTTCTATCAGTTCTCACCACACAACGACATCATACATTTGCTCCTTTAATGTCGATATATAATGGTATAGTGTTATTGAAACTTACTATGTGTAAGAATGACTAGAAATTGGAGTTTTTTTATTCAAGTTTCAAGCCTCATAAAATGCTCTGGATGCTTTTAAAAGTGTGCAGGGACAAAGATAATCTTCATCGTCATCAAAGACCATCATCATTGTCAAACCCAACTCTTCTGTGTATGTCTCATTTATACTCTCTCTCTTTCTTACTTTCACGTATCTGTTTGAAGTAAGGTGCTTGACATTGACATAAGGTTTACCAGATGCTGGTGCGTCTTATAAGCTATCATTGCAAGGTGGAATATGGGTAAAGGTGTAATAAATTTGATATTGAAGACAGACAATGGAGCTCATTTTCTCCTCTGCATCATTCTAATGCTTGCATGTTTTTTAATGTACTCGTATGTAGTTTGCTTGTACCATCAGATTTATGTGTATATTTACATCTTAAGTGTCAGTTATCAATGTATCATATACACAATGTACCTGAAATGAGTATTATCTTGGGAAAGCTGAATTCATTGGTGAAGCTATTCCATAAAACATGAATATAGTATCATATTGTGTGTTGTACTATTACAATGCTGTCTTGTTGCTGAACACTAAAAATGTGGTATGTTACCTGAACCCAGGTCACTATAGCAAAAAAAACATGGTGTGTGACCAAAAATTACACTTCTTGTGAAGTTTCAGGATGGCAAGAGATGACCTGTATAATGTTTCTCTTCCAGGATGGAGGTGGAGCGGCGACCTCATCCCAGTCTGCAGGACAGAGTGGGTAAGCACAGTCCGACCTTTCAGTTGTAGACTGGCACTCTGACCTCCCTCAGTCCTACATTGTGTACCAACATTAGGACTCAAGCCTCACCTGTCTGCTTTCTCCAAGGTTTTGTTGTAAGAGGCTGTCATTTTCAAATTGTTTCTCCACCAAGAGACGATGTTGTCCAAAAATAGTTTGGTAACCCTACTTTCACTTGGGTCTCATATTTTTTTACCTCTCAAGAGCAGATTGTTTCAGACCAAAGTGACCTTGACAAAACATGAAAGCTCTTATTAATAAGTCTACTCATTCATTCAAAACATGTCGTTGAATTTCTCACAGTCATATGCCCAACTGGGGCAATAAGAATTGTTTCCAAATGCTTCATTTTCTGAAAGTTATTATTGCTTGTTCTGTTGTTCAGGTTAAGCACTTGCAACATATCTTGGAGGAAGTTCATACAAAATCCTTGCTATATCAGTTGTCTGCATCTAGGTTAATTGTGTGGAGTGTCTTTTTGCACAATATCTGGTCTGTCCTGCTGCTGTGCTGTGGTAGACTAGACTGAAGCTGTATGCGGTGATATCCTTCTCTCTTCTGTCTGCACCCCTCCCCTCTCCCCTCCTCTCCTCTCCCTCTGCCCCATGTTGGTGTAGGAACCCAGGCAGGTGTATCTGTTGTTGCAGCGTTCGCTCAAAGATGTGCTCGGTTGTATGATGGGGAGTCGACTCAGCAGAACCGTGGGGATTCTGTTACATCCCAACATTCACTATCACATAACAAGATTTTCTATTGCATGTACTCTTGACTGGGGGTAAAGACTGTCTTCCAGATATGTCGCATCCCATAGTCTAAAACTAGATAATTAGAAAAGAATGCAAAGCAGCTTTAAGATAAACCAGTCCTGTATATAAAAGCAGGTATATTCCGAGATATTCTGGGAGCTTTCAAAAAGTATTGGGATTTTTACTGAACTAGATGTGAATTGTTGTGATCTTACTGTACATGTATGTACTTAAGTACTACATGTAGCAGTAGCAAACTGTTAACTACAACCAATTTTGCTTCTCTAACAAGTAATGTAAGAATAAGACTAGTAAGAGCTGTTTGTAATCGCTATCTTACTGTATACTCAAGTCTGGTAGTAATTTTTAACAACTCATATGCCACTCTACCTACTAGTAGTAAATACTTGTAGTAAAAATGTTGTATTGTAGGCAGTGTTTGCTATATTCATTATTGTACACAGATTAATCACAATAGGAACAACTGTTGTGCAAAATACAACCCCGTAGCTATATATAGCTTCCCAAGATTTGCAGTAATGGCTGCATTTTTGAATATATTTGTGTATTGTTTATAGACGTATATGTATAGTACTTGACTGTAGATATTTTCTTTTATTAAGTAGAATGTGACATGCTGCATGGATATGCTGTAAATGTGTGGTTTCCCAGTATAGTAATGCATAAATTTGTAATATTCTATTTCACTAAAAGTGCCTTGCGATATGAGAATCTGATTATTAATAACTAATATGAAAAAGATTTTACCCAAAGCCACAAAGCGTAAACTACATGGCCAAACTGGAGAATAGAATATGTCAATTGATATCTGATCTTTATTATGAGAAATTGTCAATCATTGTGAAGCCATGATTGGAGTGGCATGAGATTACATTGTACATAAGAAAAATAAATATGCTGCAGCTGGAACTACATTGGTAGTTTTTATTGTGCATACGTTGTACTAAAGGCAGTGCAGGTGTACAATCATTAATGCTGGATGCCTGCTATAATTCTGTCTTATTCTTCTTTATTAGTTTCCAGGTGTTGTGCAGTACTAATAAGGAAAATAATGGGTTTCAGTAGTTTTCTAGGAAGCATTAGGAAGAATGATACACATACCTTTCCTCCCAGAGGTCATTGTTTTGTGAGAATAACATCAGGGAACATTCCAGAAGCTCCTCTCAATGATAACTGTTATTAAATAGCAGCAAGGAACTGTAAATCTAATGTGTTCCCATAATGTCATTCTTCTGTACCATGAATATTTGTCTCTTCCAGTCCCCACCTGCCCAGTCTGGAGGTCCTTAAGTTTGAACAGAAACTCCTCGAGAGACAGGTGAGCCTTGGTCATGTAACCAAGGAGGTTAAAATAAGAAGGCCTTCTTATTTGAACCTCCTTGATGTAACCAAAACTACCTTCAGTTTGAACCAATGTAATAACTTTTCAGTACTAATGAATGATCAAAACTTATATCATTCTGTTTATTTGATGCCTTTATCTTAAAGTTGATTGCTCATATCAACTAAAGCTGCTTTTCAGTTTTCAAATGTCATGTACATGTAACCAGCACAGAGAACTGGGGATGGTGATGGGAACATTGTGTGAAACTCAGTTTGAGCTAATTTGATAGCTTTTTAGTACTACGGAATGATCAAATGTTGTATCTTCAACTTTACTTTATACCTTTATTTTAGACATGATTATTGCTCATATCAGCCTAAAGCTGCTTTTCATAGTACCATTTCATTTTCAATATGCTACAAAAATACATTCTAAGGCTTCTTGTCAAAAGTGTTTGATTAAACTCCTTAATGTATTAGAGTAAGTAGCTGGCATGTGTTAAGCCAGTTCACATACCAGTATAGTACCAGAATACATTAAATTTTATAATTGAAAAGTGTATTTCATCACTGGCTGCTTAGCTGGTCAGTCATGATCACTTATTATCATATTAGGTAGATATCGTTGACCAATCAGAAGGTCCATTTGCGGGTCTGTAATCTTCATACAGACCCGAAAAGCAGGTCTGTAAACTTCGTATGGACCCGCGGGTCTGTAAACTTCGTACGGACCCAGTGTTTGAACGTAACCATTGAATGACGGGGTTTTGTTTTTATATTTCATGTTAAGACAAATACTACACAAATTAAATACAACACAAAGTACTACTAAATACTATATGGACAATGGCTATATGATTCCCATAACCACCGAATAAAGTGCCGAGGTCGCGAAGCGACCGAGGCACTTTATTTGGTGGTTATAGGAACGACCATGCCTTATCACACCATATAGACCAAAGGAAAGCGGGTCATTAACCCTAACATGTTATATTGTCAAAGCTGGACATGGAAGTTACACTGTCATTCCTCCCTGTGTAAAGTACTTGAATGTGTTCTACCGTTGCTGGTGATGTTGAGGATTTACTGAGATGAGAACATTGTGTTGTGTTTCCCAGATCCAAGCGGTGAAGTCCAAGGGCAGGTTAGTTCCAGAGAGAAGCATTCAGGTGTACCAGGAGATGGGGCAGCAGATCATACATGTACAGAACCAGCTGGCAACGGGAGGGCCTTCTGTTAAGAAAGGTACACCCAGTCCACTCGTTTAGTAGTGTTGTGGTTTAGTTTTAAAGTCTATGGAAGCTTGGTTTGAAGTTACTATTCTTTGCCAGTGAACAAACTTTTGCTTAGTACCATATTTACATGTATATGTAACCTGCATTAACATTAACGCCGGGCTACATAGATCCGCCACTTTGAAAAACTGTGGGTTTGAGAGATCTCTAGTGCAGCACCCCTCAGGTATGCACAGTTTAGATATACATGTACTGGAGTGCATTATACTGAGGGATGTTGGGTTGCAGATCTGTTTGGATGTATCTCTTCAGGGTGGAGGAATTATGTACCCTGGTGGACTTATGTTTAGTACATGTTACTCTTCTATCCATATTTCTACGTTGCTACACACTTGCAGGTCTTATTGAATGAGTTTGACTAGACCAGACACCCTGTGCATATCAGAATCCAGCAATGTTGTTGCTGTACTGTACAGACTTTTTTTGTACATTGTGTGTCTTACAGCTTATATTAAGCAACTGGAAGCGAGTCTTACCAGTTATCACGCAGAG
Source organism: Branchiostoma lanceolatum (assembly GCF_035083965.1). NCBI lineage: Eukaryota > Metazoa > Chordata > Leptocardii > Amphioxiformes > Branchiostomatidae > Branchiostoma > Branchiostoma lanceolatum. The sequence goes on along the minus strand of NC_089723.1, from coordinate 16,752,951 downwards.
GCTGTGCAGTGGACAAAACAAGGCAAAAAGGTAGGCTCCAATCTTCATTGTTTTAGTCCATTCAGATCAGTAGTTACATGCTGTGCCAAAACACAGTGTCCTACCTTCCCAATTACTGCAGAAACATTATAAGTGATATGGTATTTGTTATTAGTTACAACTCTAGCGGTTGAGTTTGGATAATTGAAGTATATATATTATATATATATACATTCAAAGGGTGTTGAAGACAACTTTCAGATGTTGTTGATCATTATTTACATGTCAGGATTTTAACGTATGATTTGTGTGTTTTACAGGAAAGAGCACATCAGGCTTTGAGTAAGAAAAAAGTTGTGGAGAATGAGGTAAGAGCCTTAAGTTTGTAGAATTTCTCCTAAATTTACAAAGACTGTATATTTATCTCTTGAACACCATTCTTGATTTGAGTAAAGGATATTTCAACAAAGAATTATAATCTTTCTTGCAGCTGATGAAGTTCAAAGCTGCGGCTGTCCACACAAAGTGATCGTCACCAACCTACACAACACCTTAGATTAACAAGGATAATGCATGTCATGCGTCAGACCTGAATTAATAGTCTTGATATGTATAGGAAGGAAGCAAAGTTTTTTAAAGCATAAATATCAAAATGATTTGCTGCATTAAAGATACAAAGAATGTTTTTCAACTACATACTTTAGGAAGCATTTTATAATGGGGAAATGTATCAAGAGAAGTTGTCCCTACTTTTTTCTTCAGAAACTTGCCATTTTCAATGGGGTGTACTTAGAATGAATCATTGCTCTGCATCCAGTTACGTTCTCCAGTTGTTACATAACTGTCATGAAGAAAATATTTGTAGAATGCCCTATATTTCCAGACAGACTGGTATAGTTTGGCATCCAGCAAGTGCTACACTAAACCACCTAGCTCACTGTTAATGTGAAACACTGTCTAGATGAATGTAAGTAAACACAACTGCTCTTTGTAACTTCAGGGGAAGTTGACTACAAAACCTTGTTACCTCCCATGTGACATTGTTTTTGCTTTAAGTTTAAACCTAGTGTCTTGTCAGATAGTGACTTTAACGTATGTATGAACTGCATAGCCGTGCAGTCCTTATCTGAAGCCCAACCATATATAAGCCACAAAATGAGGGGCAAAAACAGAACAGGTATATAAGATGTACAGGATCTATAGAATTAAGAATATTTCCAAGCTTTTATACTATACATTTTGACAAACTGTACATCATTTATCAGATTGTAGGTAGAAGGCCTGTCCATGTAATTTGGGGTGTTGTTTGTTTAGACTTTTTTTTTAGGAATTGTAAAGTCATCTATGTTTTAGCAGTGCTATTTTGTGTGGAAACCAATTGTATTCATCCAAAGATGTGTCATCATTTCAACTGGATGTGGCTATCACAGGCTAATGTAGTGTGTCTAAGAAAGTAGAAACCAGCTTGATGAATTTAAAGAAATGTGGTTTATTGCAGAAAAGTCTGTTTCTTTGTATGCAAAATAAGAACATGAACAAGAACTGAACATAAACGTAAGATACCGAGTAAGCTTGCCTTTACCACTGGTACAATAAAGTATGATGTCATGGCATCTGTTGTGGTGTTAGATGCATGGTGACTTACGGTACTGTACTAAAGACTACATGACATGCCTTTTTGCTTTGTTGCAACAGAAGCACTGTGCGATACAGACTTTAAGTTCACAAAGTTCACAAATGTGAAACTAAGTTTGGGCACCTGAAATTGCACTGAAAGCTTTTGTTCCACACTTTAATTGCTCTTGCATTTGAATTGAGTCAAAACTGAGAATGCACAGTCAGTTGTGCGTAATGTGAAGAGGAGCAGTTCAGATGGACCCAGACATGGACCACTGACATCACAAATTAGTTCACACTGCTTCCTGAAAGTCATGGACAAATTGAACAAAGTTTCATTACAATTTCAGGTACTTATTTCCTTTTATAACAGTATGGCAGAAACAAAACCTCAATATCAAAGTCAACAACCTGAAGTTGAAAAGAAAATACTTAAACTCAGCAACTAAGAGAACTACTCCAGAAAACTGTGCACGTGGGTATATGATGCTGTGGTCATGAAACACTGGATAACAGTCAAACACAAACAAGAACCAAAATGCTTAACAGTTTTAACCTATCCTGACTCAACTAGAACTTAACGGTTGCAACATGCCTTTTTGGAAATGCTCTGTTATGATAAGTAACTGAACGATTTGCTGACAATTTATACTCAATCTGTCACATAGCCGACTAGTTCAGATAATTTCAGATAATCTAAGCACAATTTACAAGAACAAAATATATTCTTCATATCAATGATTAAGAAAAAACATGTTTTTTTACCCAGATTCTCATATCATATCAATTTTTGCTAGCTTTACATGATTGACACACATTAGATACTGCTCAAAAAGGCCAAATTTCTTTTTTTTTTGCTTTCCCGCCAACTTACACTGCACATAAGTAGAGTTCTCTCTGTATAACTTTCTCTTTCCAAATCAACTACTCCTTGTCCTGACACTGGAAGTAGTCCTTCAGGGGAGCCAGCAGGTGCCGGATGACAGGGATGCTCCACGCCCGGCCCAACAGCCGCTGACGGGAACAGCGACTCATGTTGCACACATCCGTGTAGTGGCTGGGGAACCCAAACACACTGCAGGGAAACACAGGTGCGTTTAGGACATGTAACTGCAGAACCCAGGATCATTTTCGACTTTACTTCACGGTTTGTGTTATGATCAGAACCACAAAGTGATGTCTAACACGGAGACTCCTCAAAGTACTTAGAATTTAACCCAACATGTGAAGCACAGTAAATGTTTGAAGCTATTGCCACAAATCCTCATTTACCCCTAACAATTCAAACATTTTTCCTGGCATGAAATATTATCACTCTACTGCAATTGATTTGCTGTGTCCCTTTTTAGATAAAATGTTTGAATTGTTTTAACTTTCTCCAGGCGTATAGCCCGGGTATTTGAACCTTACTTCTTAAATGCATTTTCCAGCCTTAAATGTACCTCCACCAAGTTATGTAACTCAAATAAAGATGTAGCAAAAGAAAGCAATAAATCATTTCTTAACAGCAGAATGAATTAACTTATTTTTGCATCAAGCTGATTTTTTGCAGCTCAGTTCCAATGGATTTACAAAGTGTGTGACAAATTGAATTTTCCACAGACACCCACCCTTCGAGCTCGGTGCACCAGAGTGTGTCTGGCTGCCCCTCCATGAGTACTGGCGCCGCCTGCTGTTTCCCCTGGTTACGTACTGAGTGCAGAGTGGTTGTCACAGTCCGCACCTTCTTAACCTGAGGGAAACACACAATAGATACAGCTCTATCTCCAACGTAATGTACATTCATTTGAACAAGAACTGTACAAATTAAACCTTTTTGATTTTAAAGATAGTCAAGGGACTTTTTGCAATGATCACTACATAATGGCCATAAAGACGGGACTTTCTGACAAGGGAACATTTTCCCACCATACCTGAGCCACCCGGCCACAGCCTTTCTCCAGACACTGCTCTAAAGCCAGCTTGTCGCTGGCCTGAGGCACCAAGGGCCTGGTGACAAGGATAACATGAAACACATTAGAATGTACATCAAAAGTACCTCTCCTTATAGAGCATTTAAAATTGTGTGTTGGGCTTTTGACAAGCTCCAGAAAAGTGCAGATTGAACTGTTACAATAATCTCAATGCCACTTACACATGAAGGACATAAAAGTGCCACTGAATCCGTATTCTAAGGTATGAATTGTCTTAAATATACCATATTATGGTAGGACTGACCTATTCATGCCAGGGAGGTTCCCCCAGAAGTAGCGAGCGCGATGAGCTGGAGACACGTCTTTGGCATCCACCACCACTGGGTTACACTGAGGATGGAATCATCAACAAGCTACAGGTCACAAATATCCTGGTGCAAGCAAATATCTTTGACTTGGAAAGTATTTGACATTTCTTTTTCTCTCCCTTTTCTCTCTCTTCTCTTGTTGATGAATCAGCAATCTTCTTCTGTTAGCCAGCAGTTACTACAGGTTTCCCAGCTTGTAATCTACATGTAGATGACTGCATCATGTGACAGCTCACTGTTATTGTGCCCAGAATTTGGGCAAGAAATTGTACAATGAGCCAGTCCCTCATCATCTAGATTAAACATCTGATGAACAGCAAGTCACAAAAAAGTCTTATCCATATTTGAACATTAAAAAAGAGTGTCTACTAAGTAACCATGAGTTACCCCCAGAAATAGGCTGATGTCCTGTTTGTACTGGTGCTTCATGGCCACCACGTTCTCAAACAGCCAGAAGAACGGCCGGGCGTCACCAGGAGCGGGGGTAGCGTGCTGCAGCAGTCGGTAGAAATGGAAAAACATCACGCCTGTTCCCCCTGTGGGGAAAGAACACAAAAGGTCAGTTAACATAGTGTATTCAATCTAATAATAAGAGTTCTATACATCTTGTAGTCATATACCGTCAGATATTAGTGATAGTCCACCTGCCATGTGTGTACAAGTTGCTATACATTGTACCTGTTACAATTGTTGTACAGTAAATAAGTTGTTCTTCTTCTCTAACATATATCATACATGCATATGTGATCATCTGTGCAGCTAAATGGAGTCACTTTTATGAATAAAGTGCACTTAGGCCACATCAATTTAATTTCTTGGTTAACAGATTTTTATTTTTCAAAAAAAATAAAAAATCAGGAAAACAGAAGGCTGGGCCTTAGGCTACACCAATTTGATTTCTTGGTTAACAGATCTTGTTTTTTAATTTCAGCAACAACAAAAAAAAATCATGAAAACAGAAGGCTGGGGTGAAAACTTGCACCTGACCCTGTTCCCTCCCTGAAAGAGTGTGCACCAAAGTACAAACTTTCCACTGAGATTCTGTTTTCCTGTTGATTTTCCAATCTACCATTTTTTAAGAAATTCCGTTAGTCTGTGATTTGATATTGGACAATGCCAGAGTACAAAGTTGCAATTGGTGCATCTATTAATCTAGGTAGCACATCTGTACTATGATAGAACTAACTTCCAGATAAACATCAGAAACTTTTTCCACTTACCATACAGGCCTGCTCTGTTGGGGTTGGCAATAGACAGGTCATTGCATGGACTTCCTCCCAGCACAAGGTCAAACGGACCAAACTTTGGTATCTGTGAAAGAGATATAAGTAAAACAATCATCATTTCAATGCCATGATATCAAATTAATCTCTGCAGTCAAGTGTTTTATTTGATCTTCCTTTGTGACTCATTTCTTCTAAGTCATATTTAAAGTAATCTTTTTAAAGACCATTGAAAATGATTCCAATAACTTGTGTAAGATGTTAAAATGAGTGGATCTCATAAAATTAGCTGCCAAAGAAAATATTGAGATTTATATCAAAGAGTAGACCGTATATATAGAATACAACACGGTGTATTCCGTATCACCCGAGGTACCGGCCCGACTGTGGGTCGTGTGACCCGTGGGAGGGCCGAGGGTGATGCGGAATACATCGTGTTGTATTTTATTTATAATATATCATATCCACACAAAAAACACACATTTCAATGCGAAATGCGCCTGAAGTTGAGGGAGTTTTTGTAACAACATTGATTCCAACTTTTGAATCCGGTATTCGATTTTTCGACAGCGGCACCACCAATGCACTCGAAATACATTCTAAATATTCTATGGAAGCCCGTGTGATAAAAGTAGAACCCCGTGTGATAAGGAAATTATCACACAATGCGGAACACCCATATGGAATGTTTTCGCGGCCAAGGTATGACAAGATTTCCCCTGTTGAAATGAAAATAAACAAACAAACAAACAAACATAAAAGGCTATACTAACATCAGTGTTCCTGATACTGCGGATGTCTCCCAAGTGGCGGATCCCCCCAGTGTGCCTGAGCTGGGACACTTTGATGGCATCCGGGTCGATCTCTGAGGCGTAGCACACATCCACTGTGACACCCAGGTCCTTGAGCACCAGTAAGGCTGGAAAGGAGTCTTAGTTAGCATCTGTCATTGGTAATTTTGCTGGTGGAATCTATCATGATGTATGGTGCAAAATTAGGATTGGGCCCAGAGTAGCGGATCACATGAAGTTGTGATACTGTTAATGCAGAAATGTTCGCGATGGTTTTATGTTCGCGGTTTTCGTGGCGACCGTTTCACCGCGAACTTAAAACCACCGCAAATGTTTTTGTCCGATACTGTAGCAGTATGTGACTATAGAGCTGCTGTAAACTTAAAACCACCGCGAACACTCCATTTTCACCTTAGCGCCAAATAAAAACCATGTGAACTTGAATGCATTTACAGTACTTAGTTAAATATCAGATATACTGAACCACGGCATTGAGTAACAAAGTATCACGGAATATAAAATCAACTAACATAATCCACCACGGTACATAATTCTGCCCCCCTGAAAAGATACATCCCAACAGATCTCAAGCCCAAGGTCCCCAACTATAATGCACTCCAGTGTACATGTACATTGTCTAAACTGTGGATGGGTGCACTGAACTTAAGAGATCTCACAAACCCACAATTTTTCCAAGTGGCAGATTTTTGTAACCCGGCAGATTAATGTTAAATGGAGGTTAGCAATAAATGTAAAGCTAAAGCTGGCACTACAAAAGCTCTTACCCGTGCCAATGCCATCGAACAGTGATAGAACCCTGATGGGACGTCGCTGCTGTGCTGGGACAGGCGGGTACAGCTTTGGTTGACCCTTAAGAACAGAAAAAAACATTCGTTTGAATTTATTTGATGCTTGTAGAAATCTAGCATACTAAGAGTTGATATCTTATTATAGTCAGACAAAGATGCCCACCTTAATTGAATTTCTGGGCATTAAAACTCCAAATTCAACATCTTGTATCTTATGCTCATCTGATGCTTGTAAAAATCTAGCATACTAAGAGTTGACACATCTTATTATATAGTGGGACAAAGATGCCCACCTTATTTGAAATTCTGGGCATTAAAACCCCAAAGCAACTAATCTACATCTTGTATCTAATGCTAAGATCTCTGAATCTGCCATACTCACAAAGTCCTCCACATCATCCATGGCAAAGAACTGCTGCAGCCTGGCTGACCAGTCCTGCTGCCGGTATAACAGTCCATGTCTGGGCTCCTCCCGACACATGTAGCACATCCACGGGTCCTCTAGTACAGCCTGGGGGAAATAAACAGTATACAATGAAAGCCTGCACCGGAAAACACTTTCTACAATCATGAAGCTTCTGTCATGTACAACATATAACTCGGATGAGTCATAGATAACAAGTATAACTGCAAACAAAAAATGAACATTATCAAAGTTACATCAATTGAACCTAGCAAGTTTGATAACTGAGAATGTAACAGCAAAGAATATTGTTTCAACTATATAGATGTATGCAAGAAGAAAGAAGAGATTTGCCAGTCTATGGAATGCCTACCTGGTCTGCTGTGCCTGGTCCAACAATCAGGTCAAGGCAGTCTTTGCAGAAGGACCTGATGATATGATATATATATATATGATAGCCACCTGATCATTGTTTGATTATCATCTGCTATTTCTGTAAATATGTTATTTTCAAGCACATTCTTTTTTTATAACATAAACCCATTCAAAAGAACAAGGCAATCAGATATTGCAGACATCACCCCTTCACATAGGTCAGAAACACATACACATAGACCAAAACAATTGCAGCTAGCAGTAAGGTGATTGTCAAAGTATGACTTGGAGGATATTCAATATCGATGCCACCTTGACTAATAGATTTCCCAACAGAGAACCATCACAGTTAGTTACGCCATATAATATATATAGAATACAACACGAAGTATTCCATATCACCCGAGGTACCAGCCCGACCGTGGGTAGGATCGCCCGGCGGCCGTAGGGACCCCCCAAAAACACACATTTCAATGCGGAAAGCGCCAAAAGCTGAGGAGGTTTGTCCTTGAACACAAAACTGTAACAACATTGATTCTAATAGCTATAACCTCCGAATTCGGTATTCAAATTTTTGACGGCAGCACAAAATGCATTCTAAATATTCCATGGAAGCCTGTGTGATACAGATAGTTATCACATGGTCCAGAACACCCGTATCAGGCCCAGGCATGACATAAAATAACAAAGGATATGTGACATGTACATGTAGGTACAAAGACAGAGATCGATAGTTCCAGATGTATGTTTGATGCTGACACATGCTCACCTGCAGCAGCTGTCCTGTCCACACATCAACACCTCTGTCCCAGCTGCACACAGGCTGCAGTACGACTGGTACCCATCCTCGTCAAACTGGTACGACGACTCCAGAAACTCAATCTGGGCGAGTAAGGGGATCAGTGAACACCAAACAACTGGCGAAAATTTGTAAGCAGGGACTGGTGAATACTGAACAACTGGCAAGAATTTGTTAGCAGATAGTAATGGCAGATGGAAAGACTTGAACAAATGGAAAGTCACAATAGTAATTGCTACCATATCAGCACCAAGGACAGATAGAACTTCACTTTTCCAACAAAGACATAATCTGCATTACCATACAACTGGTGATGATTGCCAAACAATAGCACAACAAATGTAACTATAATTATTCCATTTGACGAAGACAGTGGCTATGTTTCTATTTGCCATGGACAGAGACAATAGCAATGATGGATGTGGTCAAATTTTCACTACATCTCCCGAGGCACCAAAGTCATACTTGTAAGTAAAGGTTTGACACAAATAATCAGGCTATCTAGAAAACTGTCATTTACACCATCCTAAGTCATCCTATTCACAGTGTGTACCATATACTACTAAGTAGAAAGACTGGGTAAAGCCTACCCTGCACCCCTCACACAGCCCTCCCCTGAACAGTGGGTGCTGTGTCTCCACATCCAGACTCCCACAGGCAAGGCACAACTGGTCAACGGACAGCTGCTTCTTCCGCACATCCTCAAACAGTTTTGCTACAGGAAAAAAAAGGATTTATGAAATCTACAAGTGTAAGGGAAAAAGGAAAGTGATCTCGAACCAGTTTAGCTCAAATGAACTCAATGAACAGATGAGCTAATCTTCCACTGGTCGTGACAGAAAGACAGACGCTATGTACAGTATTTACAGGTTCATTGTACCGGGGAAATTCCCCTAGCGCTTTTCGACAAGCACAATGAATAGTGGACCACGGCTTAACGTCCCGTCCTAAGGACTGCGACCTTTTCCGGTAGCGTGCATGTCGGTTGAGCAACACAGTCAGGATCGAACCCGGGGCTTCTAGTTCCAGAGGCAAGATCGCTAACTACTGGACTACGCACGCTACGTATGGGACTTGGTATAACAATGGTTTTGAAATGTAGAATTTCCAAACATCCTTGACCACAGCTTGAATGTTCGTCTGTGTAGGTAGAAGTCATTCTGGGACAAGTTTGTACTGTAATTTCCAATGCAAAAAATTGGACTTACTTAAATTTGTGTTGGAAGTTACAGTTCAAACTTTTTTTCAGAATCCTTGACCGCATAATGACGGATATTGTTGCACCTGTTTTAGACCAAATCAATCAATCAATCAATCAATCAATCAATCAATCAATCAACTCACCTCTTTCCAGTCTTGAGTCCACTGATTTCCTGCGACCCTCAGATGAAGCTCCCTCAGGTGTTGCAGCAGCAGCAGCTGCCTGCTCCAGCTGTTTCAGGTGTCTTGCCTGGAGCCACTGATGCACCAGGTGATCAGGTGGCTTGGCTTCCTCTGGAACACAGTAAGGAAAGACTCCTGAATGTCTTACATAAAGAGCAATGACAGAAGATATGAATGAATGAATAAACTTTATTGCTTGACAATTGTACATGACACAATGGCAACAATGACTTTAAGCAATCAATGCAAGATGGAGATACATCCCTATACAGGTTTTAACAACTTAACTCTTAGTTTTTTTCTTCTTTAACCTGACTGTACAATGTCTGCTTGTACCAAACATTTCAGTACCCAGGTAGTTCCACTTTCACAAAATGAAAGCATTTACGATTGAATGTTTCTTCTGAGACATAATCTGTCCTACATTACACGGTAATCAAAATGTTTAAGAGACCAAAGGCTAGAACTAGTGCTGCGTACCTAAACGTAACATCAGGTACAGGTACCGGTACAGAGGTTTAGGTACAGGTCAGGACCTGTACCTGTACCTGAACAATTCTACATATTAACATGTGTTCTTCTGAACTTCTTCAATAATGACATTATCTTTATTCAAAGAACATTAACTAGGCCTCCTACCGCCAAACTCCCTTGGTCTTGCTAGCAAAACTCTTGGCCCTCCTGAAGGATCTGTTTTATATTTAGTTACACTGTCCCGAGGTGTTACTTTGGTCATGTTTGGTGTCGCAGGTCAGGAGATCAGTCATAAAATAAGCATAGACTTGGTGTAAATTTATATCGGTACGGTACCGGTACTTCATGATCCGGTCTTTTGGACCTGTACCTAATAGATTTTCATGGTACAGTACCGGTACGCAGCACTAGCTAGAACCCATCTTTACTGAAGCTATGGGTCTTGCTTGTTACCTGAGGAAGGCTTCAGACTGTCAGGGCCACCAGGGGAGAAGTCGTGTAAGGCCCACTGCACCATGGCCCTGTCCCGGTCCTGGTTCTTATGAGCCTCGGGAGACGACAGGAACTTCTTCTTCGCACGATCTGCAGCAACCTGAATGCAACAAAAGTCATCCTTGTAAAATGACTTCTTTGTTTATCTATTTATTGAGATTTACCACATTTGTGGAAGGATTGACATAACAGGTGACTATCATCTTTTCAAGATCTGATGTCAACCCAGACCAGACTGTAAGGTTTGGACCATTGCACACCGGGAAGAACCCCAGGGACTACTCTTTTCGATAAGTGTGGTGGGTTCTTTTACGTGCTCGAGGTGTGACTCTCCTTAAACACAGGACCTCCATTTAACAGCCTGTCTGAGGGACATCCCTAACTGAAGCTAGGTACTCATTTTTACCTGAGTGAAGTGAGGACAGTCGTATGAAGTGCCTTTACCAAGCGTGCAATGTCAGCCGGACAAATCGGGACCCCGGATTCGAACCCAGGATCTCTGGGTTCTGGGCCAAACGCCCTGCCACTGCACCACCATGACGCCACTACTTCTTGTACAAATATTGTCAGGATCTTATGAACAAGAAACAGGAATGTCTCCATGAAATAGAGAAAATCTTTCAGAACGTAAGTAGTTTCTTCTCACCTGTATAGACTCCAGTATGGCACGTTTGTAGGTCTGTAGTCTGTTGTACGTCCTCTCGTGATACAGCTGACTGAACTTTCCAAACGGCTCCAGCTTGTCCTCTACTTGAACCTGTCAGTATGCACATCATTGTAACGTTATTGCTGGAACTTTTCTGCATATACATGTACTTTCGGGGGTGTCCCTGTGGTGTAGTGGTCTGCGCCTTCTGCCTCTCACCACATCTGGTTCAAATTTCTTGGACCAGAAGGACTGGGGTTCAAGCCCCAGGTAGGACACCTCTGGACAAGAGGCGCATTGAGTCATACCAAAGACTTTATAAAAAAGGTACATACTTCTGAAACAGTATGGAAGTTAAACACACTCCACTGCCAGTGAACTAGCCCCCTGCTGCAGTGATTGCACCACAGTGTGGCCCAGGGCTATGAAACGGGGATGGGCACCGCCATATACATCAATAATGGTGTGGGAGGATTTTAAATGTATTCTAACTAACATGTACTTTCACTGATACAGGTGACACTCAAAATTACCTAAACCAGACAGATTCACCTGCATTTTGTTTTTATTCCATTCAATTAAAAAGAAACTGTAGGAAATATGGACCACATTGGACACTGCTTTTTTAAACACCTTTTTTGCAAGTGGATGAAAAGAAAGACAACAGTTGAAATGGTGATTGTAGGAAATATGGATCACATTGGAACTGTTAAAAATGTCAGTCAGTGACACAACAATTAAAGGCACCCAGAGCATTTTCTGTGGCTTGAAAACTGGAAATATTCTAGTTGCTGTAATCTTGATGAAATTGACATTTAATGCCACTGTTAACCACAATTTCGAATTTCATATCAAAAGTGCTAAAAAGCGGCACAACAATAAGCTACACGGTGATTCCTTTAGTTTCACGCGCCTAGTGTAATTGACCGATCCCATAGCCCCGACCACCTCTGACAAAACGTAGAAATGCAAATTAAAAATGTAAAAATGCAAATATCTAGCGGACATGCAGTCACTCTCTCATTGGTCGAACCGCTAATTGTAATGGGCAGTCAGGATTAGCGCTTGGATTTTCTATCAGTTCTCACCACACAACGACATTGCATCTTTGCTCCTTGAATGTTGATATGAAATGGTACAGTGTTATTGAAACTTACCATGTGTAGGAATGACTAGAAATTGGAGTTTTCTCATTCAAGTTTCAAGCCTCATAAAATGCTCTGGGTGCCTTTAAAAAGGTGCATACTTACAATGGAAAACTTCCCATCACCAAACCACCTGACCCAGCATGACCCGTCAGGAGCCGGGTCCCTCCCTGTCTCCACGCAGGACACCACCCTTCCTGGCCACCAGGTGTAACCCTTCAGCTTACCAAACACCAGATCTCCCATCCCATACTTCCCATCCTGTACACAAACAAGATAAATGTAACGGGGGGCGCCCTAACATGTTACGCGCCCTACATTCGTGAAAATATCTCACAGCGTTTTCCGCTTGTAACGCGGAGCGTGAAGGGCCCATGAACAGTATGAATACATTTCTTGTCCTTATATGTTCTTTAGATGAATCTGTTCAAAATTCATTCATTAAAACCTTACCACTCTCTGGCAACCAGCAATGGAGTGCCGTGAGTTCGAGCGCGTAAAAAACGTAACATGTTAGGGCACCCCCCGTTAATTCTGGGCACCTTGAATCATCTATCTACTATGTACTGTACTGTAAAGCAATTATCAAGGCATAAGATTACTTAATAGGTAATATTTCACAAATAACACATATCAACATCCTGTAATAAAAGGGTCCTGTAAAAGACTGTATTTTGCAATAGGAATTATTCTTATTAAACCTAATTTTGTGTACTGTCACTAAAAAGTATTCAGGCACATTACAGATTAATGTGTTAATCAAAATATGTTACCACTTTTCCTTACTTTGCTCCCACCCTGTATTTTTACTGAATAGAGGAATGAATTGTCCCAAACCTTGTACTCCTCTGGTAACTGTTCCTCTTGACTATTGTCTGTTGGACTGCAATTTTCTTGAAAGCTACTAGTGCTGATGGCACCTGGAGTGACAGGTGCTGTGGCAGGTGCGGAGGAGGTAGTGGCAGCTGCAGATGCTGCAGGTGTGTCCTTGGGCACAGCTAGATTTCCCTATGGTTGAAAAAACAGCTTGAATGTATGATTTTTTTAATTGATAACTGTTTTAAGTTCATGTCTCGACTTATCAAACAAATTCCTTGTAATAATTTTCAAGACTGTACTTGAGACACAGTATTTCTTATTTCACTCTGAAACTGACAACAAAGACTATACCTTGGAAGAAGTGGCTGGGTTATTCCTTATTGTTGTAAAGGCTAGAGGCTGCATCTGTGCCTTGACCTTTTTCTTTACAGCACTGCCCTATATTTGACAGAATAAGGTTTAAGGATGCAATCATTCTCCACAGTAATAACAGCTAGTATTCTTATTGTCACTATAAACTATGGTCCGAAACACAACCCTAGATATGTCATATTATACATATTATGTCATATTATAAGGTAGCGTGCGTAGTCCAGTGGTTAGCGATCTTGCCTCTGGAACTAGAAGCCCCGGGTTCGATCCCGGCTGTGTTGCTCACCCAACATGCACGCTACCGGAAAAGATCGCAGTCCTTAGGACGGGACGTTAAGCCGTGGTCCACTGTTCATTGTGCTATTCGAAAAGAGCTACGGGAAGTTCCCCGGTACAATGAACCTGTAAATACTGTACATAGCGTCTGTCTGTCTGTCTTCTTCTCTGTCACGACCAGTAGAAGATTAGCTCTTCAGTGAGCTAAAACTGGATCGAGATTACTTTCCTTTTCCTTTCCTTTATTATACTTCAGCCTGAGAACTTTAATTTCCAACCCAAATGTTTAAGTGTTTATAAACATTGAGATCTCAACATAGTTTACTTGACAGTATTGTACAGGTAGAGAATGCCACATCATAAAGTACACAAGTACACAAGTACACAATTAGTCTGAGTTTTTCACCTGTTCCTCTCTCTTCCTCTTCTTCCCTTTGTCGTCAACAGTGGCTGGAGCTTCAGGCTGGAACCGCTTTACAGGTGACAGTCTCTGTCTCAGGCTGTCCTCCCACCCAAACATGCCTCTGGTGTTCTCCATGTGGAATGGTTCAAGCTGTGCATGAAACAGTTCACAAGTCAGCAAAATGTTAGCGTCAAATAGTGAAACATTCAGATTTTCCTTAATGCTAACATGTACTTTACATAGCATAAGAAAGACGTACCAAGCTACCGTGAGGGAATCTACTTTCGAAGTTAAGTCATTGTTGGTGTATATGAAAAGAAAACATTGACTATCTTTACCTGTCTTCTCAGGACTACCATATCAGCACCAAGGACAGATGCAATTTCACCTTTCCATCAAATGCATAATCAGTACCATACAACTGATAATTGCCAAGCAATATCACTACAAATGTACCAGGAAACTACAAGCATTCCATTTGACAAGGACAGTGGCTATACATTCTATTTGCCATGGACAGAGATGATATCTATGATGTACATGTGCATGGTTTCTAAGCAGTCAAATTTTCTTTATATCTCTCCAGCCACTAAAGTCATACTTTCAGTTTAAGTAAAAGTTTGATACAAATAACAAGGCATAAGAAGAGAATATATGCTGTGTATACGAGTAAATGAGGTGTATACAAAGAGAAAACATTGGCTATCTTTACCTCGGTCTTCTCAGGAGTACTAGTCCTTGCCTTCTTCTTGTTGCCAGCTTCATCTCTCCTCACAATCTCCTGGGGGGTCCTTTTTTCAGCTGCTCCTTCATGGCGTTCATTACCAGTTTTCCGCTGCTTCTGGACAACTTCTGTTTGTTCCATCTGTCTCTGAATTTCAATGTTATTTCCTGTACTCTGTGACTTTGCCTCTTGTTGATCTTCCTGCACTGTACTAGATGTGGAGGCGACAGTCTTTTCTTTTCCTTGTGCACCTCTTGGAGATAATACATACTTTTTCTTCATCGTATCATCTGTCTGTGATGGAGGAATCACATTGTCCATTGTGTCAATGTCTTGTGTTTCTGTTTCGTCTATACTTGGTGCCTCTGAGGTGCTCCTTGACGTTGACGATGGTGCAGCCAATCTTGTATTTTTCTTGGTCCTTTGCTTTGCTCTCTGCGCATTTCTTGTATGAGCAGCATCACTGTTACCATTCTCAATAATCCTATCCTTAGAACTGCCCATATTGACCCCAGAAGGTAAAGTGTTTGGTGCCTCTTCAATGGCCACTAGGTATTTTTTCTTAGTTTTACCTTCCACTGATCTTACATGAGATGAAGCTGATGAAACAGGCAGAACTAGTCGAGAACCAGACAGCTGTTGGATCTGACTCATCAGGAGGCTTTGTCCTTGCAAACCTCTTCTGCCATCTTTTGCTGTTTGTCGGTTTTTCTGGCCAACTGACCTTCCTTCATCCTCCTCTACTCTCTTCTTCTGCTTGGATGTTTTAGAATAACTATGATCATTTCTTTCACCCATCTCCATAGTAGTTGAAAAGCTCGAAGAACTTTTTTGCTCTTTCCTTCCCTTTGTGGTAAGTTTTTGGATAGCTTCCTCTTTAGCCTGTCTCTTCTTTGGAGGGAGTAGTTGTTGAGGGCTTGAGTAGTCGTGGTCCACATGAGCCCTTCTCTTTCTTTGTCCGTGTTTCAATCCTGTGATTGATGTATGCTGCACTCCAGCTTGTGCTGAAGTTACTGGCTGTCCAATAGCTTCATAGTGACTAGGTTCAGCCAACAGAGCCCCTTGTCTAACTTCATCATACTTGGTTACGCTACTGACTGCATCTCTTTTAGTCTCCATCTCTAAATTCTCATCCTTCCCTCCACTTGGGGTCCCTCCTTTACTTGCTGCTTTTTCAGAACCCTGATCAGAAGTTGTGCTGGAAATGCAGCATGATGACCGTAAGATATTGCCAGAGGGAGTTTTTCTAATCAAAACTTGTCTGCGCTGCCTTTGCTCCTCTGTTTGCTTCACAAAAGGACTTTGCATTTGAGTTGGCTCTCTTTCTATTGGTTGAATTCCAACATCTGTAGGCAGTTCATCTGTTACCTGGTTGTTTTGTTTGGGTGCTATTTCTTCTTCAAAAGCAGGCCCTTTTGTTGGTTCAAAGTGATCTTTCAATATGGGTTCTATTCCCGACATGTAGTCTGAAAGTAGCTGGTCTCCCTCAACATCTTGACTGAAAGGCTTGAACACCTCCAATGTTTCCTCCTCCTGCCGTGTGTCTCCTGGACTTGAGTAGTCAGCAACAAGTGGCTTCAATGGTGTTGACCAGTCTTCTTCACTGGACTTACTGGTGTTTAGAACCAGATGAAGATCTCCCTGCATTTCTTCCTTGGGTACTACAGATACTCCATTGCCTCCTTGGTACTCAAACAAGCTTCGTCTGCACGTCTTTTTCTGGCAAACTGTTCCCCCTACAGTATTTGCTGATTTAATGATAGGAGAGATGTCAACAGACTCAAGGAAGTCCTCTACGTCATCTTCTGGTACTTCAGGCCCCTGGCTGTGGTCACCAGGTATGAAACTGTAAGTACTACTTTCATCATCACTCGTCGCATCTTCCAACTCAGACACTGCACCAAGGTCCAGGTCATCTTCTGTAACAAAAACTGTCTCTGTTTGTTGACTTGTAAGTGGGCTAACATCATTGTGGGAGTTAGAGCCTTTACTGCTATTAGCCACTGCATTACTGGACTGACCCCTAGGTTGGTTTGAATTTTCATTCTCCGTAGCACCATCTTTGCTTGGAACAGAGCCATCCCAACCAGAGGCAGAGTCTTTAGTGATGACAGTGTCGTTATGATTGTCTTCAAAGTCAGATAATGTTTGGACGTTTGCTGGACTTACAGGATCATTTTCCTTGTTTGACTCTTCTTCAGGATTGTCTGAAACACTGCAGTCATTCTGTTCATCATTTTCCTCTGAGTCTACTGATTCTTCAGATGAAGTGTCTGACCCTGTACTGACTTCTGAGTCTGATGAACTTGTGTACACTTCCCAGGGTAAGGTTGACTTGTGACCTGGTTCACCTTCTCCATATATGGCATTGACAAACATATTGGCAAACATCTCCACACTTTCTTGACTCTGCATTGACAGCAATGAGTCCTCTAAACTATCCATACAACTTGTGTTCTCCTCTGCCTCAACTGCTGTTTGTATTGACGACACCTTTCCACTGAGCTGTAAATCATCAGTATCCATGTAGGTACTTGTAGCAGCTGTGGTGCTTGAACATGGTCCTATGCTTTCTGTTTCTGACATCTCAAGAGATTTCTCAGTAAACTTACTGTTAGGGCGGCCTATGTCATTCTGCACAAGTCCCGACTCAGATGGTGGCTTGGAACTGGCATTAATATTGGTCCCTGGTGCCAAAATGACATCATGATCATCAGCCTCATTACTATTGTGAAGACTCACCCTGGGTTCTTCCTCTGATGTTTCCATGGTGTTTGTGTCCGTCACAGTTGATGGCAGACTTTTGAAGCCACATTTCTCCCACACCCTTTGTATTGTTTCCTCCAAGTGTGCTCTCTGTTCTCTTTTCTCCTGACAAGGGTTGTTGTGCTGATTTCCTGTAGTCAACACTTCAAGATTTATTTCTGAATCTATGGTATTGCTGGTTGATGTATCTGCTTCTACTTGCAATTCCTGTCTGACGCTGTCTTGCACTTCATAAGTTGTAGTCTTACATGGAGTACTGTTGATACCATGACGGCTATTTTCGCCCTCTTTGCTCTTATCAGTATTGCTTGGCTCTTCGTTCAAGTCTATCTCATCTACGGTATAAGAGATGTCCCCAATCTTTCCAGAGGGTGGCAAGTCCAAATCGTCAGAGGTGATGTCGGTGGCCTTTCCAGAAGATACATTCTTGTCTTGTGTAGTGATGGCGTTGTCAGCTTCTGGGCAGCTTTTGTTTGACTTGTCAAACTCTTGTTCAATATGTTCCTCTTTAGATCCAGAGAGGCACTGTGGACAGGAGTTTTGTGGCAAATGTGGGCAACAATCTTCAATGGTACTGTTTTTGCTAGTGGTGACAACTAGTAAGGTTTCTTGGCTGCTGTCTGGTGACTTCTCAATGTTTGGTGTTCTGGTTACTGTATGTCTGTCTGCCTCATCACCTCTGCTTTCATCAGCATCTGCTGCAATAGCCAGCACTGACTGAGGACAGCTTTCTTGTTGTGGTAGCTGGGAGACAGTGTTTCTTTCCGTCTTGTCATCTTTCCTATCATACTGCTCAACAAGAGTCTCATTGTCCTGTGATAATGTCCTATCAGACCCAGCTTTGTCATCTTCAACCATTCTCTCTCCATCTTGAACTTCCTTGGAAGCTTTTGTCATAGCCGTGTTCTTCTCCTCTTTTGTGTTGGTTGACTTTGGTTTGTTCAGAAGGTACATCATAATTTCATCTTCCAGTCTGGTTAGTTGCACTGAAACCTCTTTCGTCACTTGGGAACTTTGGCAGTGCAGGTTTGTGTTTGTCTTGGTTACTGTCTCTGGTTCTGAAATTCCATCACTCATGGTACTTGTGGATGCTGTGGTTGGCTCATGAGATGATGACTCTTGTTGTTTCTCTGGTGTATCTATTATGATAATGCAAGAGTCATCTTTGTCTGTTGTTGCAGAAATGTCACTTTCTGTCTCATCAAATTTGTCGCCATCTTTCCCTGTGGTATCAGCAGTAATGCTGTCATTTGCACCTGTGATAGTGCCTTGCATACCAGCAACAAGAGCAGACTTGAGTTTATCCTTACTACTTGTACTCTGTCTACCTGTACCAGTGATGTCCATGAGTTGAGTGTCATCTGTGGTACTAACAATACAGCTATCTTCATCTGCAGTGCTATACATAGCATCAGACTCTGAGGTAGAATGGTCTAACTTAGACCTGTTGGTATCAACATCATGTGATTCTTCTTTGGCTGTAACATTTGAAGTGACATTGCTTGTAACTGCAATACTGGGATTGAACACAAGTATGTCTGTACTGTTTGGAACAGCTGTGGCATTTGAAGAAAGCTTGCTTGTACTGGCAGTGCTGTGAGGAATGCTTGTAGCATTTGTCTTAAGCCTGTTTGTGCCAGCTGTAGGTTTCAGTATACCTGTATGGGTGGATTTCTTTGTGCCTACAGTACTTAGAGCAGGTTTCTCTGTGTCTGGAATATTTGACTTTGGCATATCTGAAGTAGCCCCCAATGTCTCTCTAGAGGTTGTATCTGTGAAAGCCACATCAACTTTCACTTGGGCACTGGAATCATCTTTGACTGTCTGTGTGACATTGAAAACTGTCTTACTTTTTGTGGTGGTATAAGTGTCATGCCCATCTTTCTGAGATACACTGGGATTCTGCACATTAGCACACTTGAGGCTCTCAGGAGATTGTATTACTGTTTGGGATGTGCTTGTAAAAGTCCGTTTGCCAATGTCTCCAACCTTCTTCTTTAAGTTCTTACTGATGCTGGTTCCTTCTTTCCTTCTTTTCTTTGTGATTTTCTTCTTTGATACACCGGATTTCTCCTTGTTTCTGCTCCCAGACGCTCCACTTTGCGATGGTGCCATACCTTTCCCTTCCCTCACAGAAGACATCACACTGTCGGGTGCTGTACTTTGAACAGTGGGTTTGTTTGCTAAGTCACTCCCCATAGAATGTGAATTCTGATTGGCCAATGTCTCCAAGCAGCTGGATGGCTCTTTATCTCCTGTATGTGAGGTTGTTGTATGTTCTTTGCCTGTCCCTTTGTTCTTCTTTCCTTCCTTATGCGCTTTGGGCACACCAGCCTTAACGTCTCCAGGGGCATTTCCCATTTTGCTTTGGGCCTCATGATAGCTATTTTCACCAGGACCAAGTACAGTAGTCTCTATCTTTGCTCTCTTACTCCCCATTTTCTTCTTCCTCTTCTTCTTGTGTTCAGTTGATGCTACTGTTTTGTCTTCTTGCACTAACCTTGATAATGCGATCAAGTTGGCAAGACTTGACGTGTATGCACTGCCAAAGGTTTGAGGGGATCTGCTCATACCCTCCTTCTTAAATGCCTCCTTAAGTTTCTCAGAGCGACACACCGATTTGCTGACATCAGCATCTTGCTTTTTCCTGATCTTTTTGGTGGCCTTTGAATCAGTGGCAACATCTGTTGGTGTCACATAACTTGTTTTAATCTTGTACTCTTTCTTCTTACCACATTTGTCAGTACCAGATTTTTTCGACTTCTTCACCTTCCCTTGTTTTCCATTAGCAGGATGTTTACCCTTAGCTGATGGGTTTTCTCCATTTGTGTGTGATGCTGCTACAGAAGAAGGTATCTTGAAAACTTTGTTTTGTTTACCAACATCTGACAACTTTGTCTGTGCTAAAGACTTCCTGAGGGACAGTTCATCCTCTGAAGAAGATTCCTCTCCACTACTGGACTCAGAGCTAGAAGAACTCGTATCAGAAGGAAGGGCTGTACGGGCACAAGAGGCTTGGATGACATCCGGCTCACTAGTTTTCCTTTCCATGTGGATCTCTCCTTTCATGACAGTGTTAACATGCTTGGTTCCTTGGTTGACCAGACTGCCATTCCTGTCCTTGGTGCTGAACGCTCCAGGATGACACAGTGTTTCTGATTGATGATCTAGCCCCTTGTTTCCTGATGACACAGCCCCTTTTCTCTCTCCCTTATCAATATTCATCTTCTTCACATGATACTTAAACCCAGAGCTGTCTGTCACTTTTTGTGGTGAAGTTGTTCTCTCCTTGGTGCTGAAACCACTATCTAATGGCTGTGTCTTTTCCGTTCTGTCTGTAGGAGTCTGACTGTGGACTGGCATGTCTACCCTCCTTCCTCCACCACTTGTTAAAGGGGAATGGGACAAGGCCATCAACATTGCCCTTGCCGTCAGCTTGGCAAATTCCATTTGCATTGACCTGCGCCTAGATGATCCCTTTGTCTTGCTGAAATTCTTACTTCCAAAAGGATGACTGGAACCAACACCAGACTCCAGTGACCTCTTCCTTGACCTACTTCTGCCTCGCTTTTTCTTCTTCTTCTTCTTGACCACAGAGACATGTTTGCTTGTACCTGATCCCCCAGGGAGTTGAACATCACTGGGAACAGAGGATTTGGTTCCTGGTGCTAAGCTCTCCACTGTTAGCCCATCTGTATGCCCTGCTGATCCACTGCTGCTTGAAGACTCTGAGATTCTGTTGTCTATTATACCACGTTCCTCAGATTCCTGTGGTATGCCTTTGCCAGGTTCTTTATTGTAGGAGCCTTGGATGGTACTGTGCACAGCTCCACTTTCTGGGGAAGAGTTTACTACCTGTACCTGTGCTGATGATTCTCCATGGTTCCTCTGGCTGCTGCCTAACTGTTGCTGTACCTCAGCTTTCATTTCTGATGGAGCAATCTTATTTTTCTTCTTACGTGCCCGTGACTTTTCCTGCAAAATTGGAAAATATGAAAAAAATCATAATGAGATGGCACTTTGGAGTCAATGACCTTGAAAGTAAAACCTTTGTGAAATTCAATCTACTCATGTGAAGAACTCCAGATATGTTCCAAAGGACAAAAACTCAAAGCAGTTGAGGCTTCACCATTCATTTGATAAGCAAACTAGGGGGCCCAAACGTAAACAACTTACTCTCCCTTCCAAGAGCTATCAACCACTCAAAAATCATGGCCATAGCATGTCCAGTACACAAGATATCAAACCTGGAAGTTCAGCGGCAATACCATAGCAAGCCACTAGGGGGCCCAATATCTAATCACTTCGAGGTCTCAAGAAGACCTACCCACAGACCAAATATTATGACAATCAATCAAGGCATTCTCAAGTTATTGTGAGATACACACACACACACACACACACACACACACACACACACACACACACACACACACACACACACACACACAAACACACACACACACGAACGCTGACGAAAACATAACCTTCTAGGTGAAGGTAAAGATATATTCATTTGCAGGCAATCAAGGATAAACAGCTTATTGTGGTCTTGTTTTGGAATGCCTGATACTACAATGCAAAAAAATTGAAAGCACAGATGTCTGTAATTCACACATACCTTTTTCTTCTTCTCCATTGTTGTCTTGTCTCTTGTCTTCTACTGACTAGCTATGACAGGCATCAGTAGAAAAACCTGGATAGCATATTTCATACAATGTCAACCAGAATACAGCTTGGATGAGTTATCATGTTAATTTATATATTTTACCTCAATATATAATCTTCAGGCAAAAGTTTGCTTCCTGTTAAAGCAGAGTTATAACAAGTATGGGGAATAGTGATGAATATCATGCTTATTGACATAGAAAACATATTCAACCAAAATAAAGTGAGACAGTTCTATTTTACCCCATTTCTAAAATGGAATAGTACTGTTACAAATTTTTATAACACATAGGAACACAGCCAGACTTTCTGTTCTTCCACCTACTTTCATTAAACTTTCTCCCACAACATTTATGATCCTAACATTTCCTTTTTGGCATGTCCTTGACCTGGTTGCTGTGATTTTTTCTGGTGACAGGTTACCACTGACTATTTTCCTTATTCACATTAATTGATCCCCATTCACACAATTTGTGTCATACATGTCAGTAAGGAAACCTTTTCAGTAGTGCCCTGAGCGCTGGCCCTCAAGGGGGGAATAGGTCAGATTATGATGCCCCCGGTAAACTACAATATTCGTTTCCTTCTAATTCTGCAGGCAAACATTGCCATCCATGACCAGCTCAACCTTGCCACTATCCGATAACAACCATAATTAACCCAGACACCTTGGGTAAATTTGGCCCCTGGCCAGCAGGACAGACCAAACCTTAAGGCACATCATGACAAACAAACAGACCAAAAACAATACCGTTTTCATGGCAGTAAAAATCCTCAAGAATTATGGATTATCAGTCTCCTTGTTTTGATGTGCCAGGAACCAAATCTTCCCTCAGTTTAGCTAGTGGAACAGGCGTATTAATTGCTGTTGGAGCTCTGCCCCACCACTGGGAATATCACCTTCCACCCCTGCTTGTTCTGACACATTTCTCACAGGGGCCCTCTCCCACCCTCACTGGCGCCTGCCATGTCTGCCCCCAGATTGATTGACAACTCATTTTACATGTGCCGAACTCTTTGAAGTTTTCCAGAACTTATAGAAAAGTAAAATTGCCAGCTTTATTAATCTAGTTGTCTGGATGGTGGATTTTACTTTGAGTTTACTCTTTTTTTAGTTTTAGTCTTGCCAATGATTGTGAACAATTTTATGAACATTTCTACAGTAAAGTTGCTTTTTTTAATGTGGATCACGTGATAAACTTTCCCAGGCCAGAGCAGGTGCACACTTCTACAACAACCCGCCATTTTGGACAAAATCTCGACATAATAATCTTTCTAATAAAAATCACAATATTCACAAGATTGTCAACCTCTTGCAATAATCAAAGAATCTTGGGATAGTCTGTAAGTCTTAAGTTCATTGTTCTATCATAATGGCACATCATATTTGTACAGACCATTGAACAAAATAAAGAGAGAAACAGGGAAACACCATAGACCATGAGTCCGGTAATATATATACAAATGTACACAGTACATGTGAATTTTAGTAGTAACTTTGTGTTAGAACTAGATTCTGCATATCTGTAAGCATAACTCAGTTTATCCGATAAAGTTTCCAAGCGTAGCACATTAATTTCATTTTCTAGCAAAGTTCATTACCAGATTTCTGTTCCGGGCCAAGACCCGTTCCCTGACCGCAGTTGAACCTCTCAGCTCCGCTATCCCACGCTCAAAAACTTTCAACATGAAGTTCTTCCATCGCCTTAAAATGTCGTTCATCAACACTGATCCTGTCAACTTCAATCACAAAACTTTGGAGGGTATGTATGAGAAGAAAAGTTGCCTTACCTCCGCACAGATGTCTTACCGTCCATCTTGTACAAGGTCCCGCTTCAAACTCACTTCAAACTTCTGGGATGGCGGGAAAGTTGGCTGTTCCCTTCTTTCTGCCTCCCCCCTCCCTGATAGTCGTTCAAATCTATACCATTTGCCAAACGGTCAGAAGATATGGCTAACAATGTTTCTAATCATTAAACAAGTAGCTACGTTAAATTTCAGATGTTATGATATGATCAACTTCATAATTTTAAGACGTATTCGTCGGGTAGGAAACTAGATGGAATAGCAAATCAACCACCTTGCCTCCCTTCAGGAGGCGTGGTCTACCAGGACTATTAAAGGGTAGGATTAGAAATCAATGTCAAAACATCACGTTCATCAATTAAGTCTTACTTTCACTGAAACTATGTTTTCGTCTCACTTGTTTTGAGAGAACATTTTTGTTTTTATCTAGGGATGAGGTATTTAGTGCTGTGAGTTGGCAGTGGTTGCATATTCTATGCCTTTTATAAACCTTACAATAAATCCTCTCTGCACAAGTCAAGAGGGGAAAGAGGACTATACAAAAGGGACATCTAGCGGCAAATATCAAAACTGCCTCG
Source organism: Branchiostoma lanceolatum (assembly GCF_035083965.1). NCBI lineage: Eukaryota > Metazoa > Chordata > Leptocardii > Amphioxiformes > Branchiostomatidae > Branchiostoma > Branchiostoma lanceolatum. The sequence goes on along the minus strand of NC_089723.1, from coordinate 16,728,122 downwards.
AAGTCGACGCCTTAATTTTGGCGTCTTGGCGAAAATTGTCCTGCGATATTAAAACTCTCAACTAGAATATCACCGACCATTTTCATACAAAGTCTACATGGCGGCTATGATATCACGATTGCTTTCATCCACCATGACGATATTCTTAAAACAAATGCCCCCTCCCCCTCTGATTAATGGCATAGTCCATAACCCACTTCCGGGTTCCCCAGTTTGACTGAACGTGTGTGTACTGAGGTTCAGCACGACTGAAACGTTCAACATCATTCTCAAAGGACAGGTACAAGCACAAAAGCCATTTAGATCAGTGACTCAACATCCACTGGCCCTGAGAGTTTGTTTTGTAGGCGTGAGTGCGAGGCTCTCTGACGCTGTGCTGAAGTCTTATCTGTGGGTAAAGTGACCTTTGGTGTTTTCAAGCAGCCACTTTGAGGACACAACCAGGCTTGCAATGGACGGGGCTGTGGCCGCTACACCGTCCCCCGATCCCAGTAAGCAGGAACCTGTGCTGGTGTGTACGGAGGCGCAGCTGCTGAGGGAGGGCAGGTGGAGCGGACAGGTGCACGGCAGGGACGTGGTGGTCTTCCACCACCAGGGCGGCTGCTACACCATGGACAGGATATGTCATCGTGAGTTTGAACTCTATGTAGAACTGGTGTTGCACTAGATACTTGATGAACCGAGCTTACAATGTAGATATTCGCCAGTAATGCTCAAAATAACACAAGTCAATATGTGCAGTTACCAGTGTCCATTGTGTAAAGATAGGAAACACCTGTGTGTGCATCCTATGGTTGCTAAGTAACGTGCAACGTCCTCCTAATTACTCTGATAAAGGTAAAATGGGGATGGGAACTGGAGGTAATCGATTCCTCTATGACCTACATATGTCCAAAAAGCCCTTTATACCATGAGTATTATACTTAGCAGGGGTTTATCTAAATCAGGAAAGAGGGGCGCTGCACCCTCTTGTTTCAGCCCAGCACCCCCTTGTCGAATTCAGATTTTAGCTTAATATCCAGCATACAGTCTTTCCTCAGTAATGGATTCTTCCATAAACGCATATAATTCGGTCCCTCACCTGTGTGTACTCCCTCTTATTCAATTTTTCTAGAAAAACCCCTGCTTAGTCTATCATCATTGCCTGTCAAGCACACCATGTGCAAAGGGTTCGGGTGTATCAAATTTCAAATTGTATTAGAATGGTTGTCCCATATGGAACATATCACAGTGTTGCTTAGCACCGAACAGCGGAGCATTGGAAGGTGATGCATTAATAATGGAGTCTTTTATTTCCTTTCTCTTCATAGATGCAGGAGGACCTTTAGAAGATGGTGACATAGAGGTAATCTGTCAAAGTAACCTTTCAGTTTAAGATTTGCTCTGTAAGATGGAAGTGAGGGCCCTTCAAAACCTTAGACTGAAACTTTGGACTTGTTTTGATCAGGCTCACAGCCTTCTACACCATAACTTAGATGTGTTGATGCTGGGAGGACATTCAGTCAAATACTGTCGCATGGTTTTTATTTTGCGCTAAGGGGAAAATAGAGTGCGGTGGTTTTAATTTCGCGGCAGTGCTATTGTCACATACTGCTACAGTATTGGACAAAAATGTTTGCGGTGGTTTTAAGTTTCCGGTGAAACGGTCAACGCAAACATAAAACCACTGCAAACGTTTTACACTAAGCACTTTATTGTGGGTAGTCACTAAATGATAGGTAGTAATAATGGGTTAATAATGACCTCTTTTTGCATAATGCAGCCAATTCAGCATGCACTGTAGCACATTGTAGCTATTGAATATGTGCAATCAAGGCGCAATGGACCAGAAACATCTGTTCCAATATTGATGGAAGCTGAATAAAAGGCTTGAAAGTGTAACAGCAGCCCTAGTGCCTAGCGCTGAGCCACTCTGTTTGTTTCATTCCAGATCTGCGTTTCAATTTACTTGTAACCCATACAGAAGTGTATTTAAGAACTTCATTATATAATCTAGTATGTGTTTTTATAATCACTAAAGATTTCTAGCTAAACTTTAGCACTCTGAAGTAGCCGTTTTGTACCCAATTCCCTATCGGTTACAGAGTTAGGCAGCAGGGAGATCATTAAAAATGGTCATACTCTTTTTTTTTACTGATTTCTACTTTCCATTGTAGGACATAGCAGGTCATGCCTGTATTGTCTGCCCCTGGCACAAGATCAAGATCACCCTAGACACTGGTGAGAGTCTCTACCGCGCCATTGACCCGGCCACAATAAAGCAGAGGCCACCCAGGACAAGATGGACATCAAAAGGGGTGAAACAACGAATGCACACTGCTGAAGTCAGGGATGGAAACGTTTATGTGACTTTGTCAAACAACGAACAGAAGGTCGATTCTGACTATTACTACTCAGAGGAGTACAAAAAGTTAGTCAGTGCAAGCAAAAGAGGCACAACTTGAGCTAAGTACACAATGGCAATCTATAAAATATTTTTCAATGAAAGTCAACATAATGCCACTTTCAATGCAGATGCTCAACAATTCTCTAATAGTGGAACTGATATGGTCAGGAAAGGTGAATTTCTCAATGTTTTTAGTCCTGTCTTGCCAGTGAAGCTACCCAGGCTTCTTCATTAGTTTGTCAAGGAACCAAGTGTTTTTTTCTTCAATTTTCGAATTAAATTTATGACAATCTGATGTTATCTGCATTGTCTTTCAGGTGTGACAGCTTCCATTGTTCCACATATAGAAATGCTTCACATATTGTTTTCACCATGACGTTCTGTTTTATCTTCTGTTATTCAATATTTCTGACAGTTGCACTAATCTTTCAAACAGTAGTTCAAAAGTATTCAACTATATGCCATTCAGAATATACACATGAAACTTGAGGACCCATCATGCATAACAATAGACATGAAAACATCTACCATTAATCATTAAAACTACATTAACCTTTCTTTAACTTCTCAGGAAAATTTCATAGCAGCGTTTGGCAACTGAGGTGAATCAAATAGAAGTTACAATGATAACTTCCACTGGAAACAACTTATCTAGAATTTGAAAGATCAACTTACTAATAAAACAGTTCAATTTCATCAAACAACCAGACAGGGTTAGAAAATAACTATGACAAAGACACATCTGAAACTTCAGTCAAGACCCTATACATAAAAACTTTCTTGAAGATATCAACTGTTACAACAAAACAGATCTACTGAAGTCATCATGGATAACAGTTACTAATTCTACTAGAATTGTCATATCTGACAAAATATTTTTCTCTACAACATCACAAGTCAAAAACATGTTCTACGTATAGTTAAAAAAACAGTATGTGCAATGTGACAATAGTTCAAACATAGGTCTCAACTCTTGTTTTCTTTTTATCACACATTTGTGGACCATGCTCACCATCTACTCCATTTCTATTCTCCATACAGTCACCTCTTCCAAAGGTCTCTACCTCCCTGGTGAATTCCATCTTTCTATCTTTCTCTAGAGTTGCAGTAGGCTGGGTATCTTTGACAATCTTCTCCTTGCTCTGCCCATCTCCAAGCATCCAGTTGTCTTCTGGACCATCTTCACTTCCCTCACTGCCATCTGATGAGCTTTCTGACATCTCCACAGCTTTCACTGTTGGTGACTCCAGCATTCTGATGTTGGTTAGCTGAGACTTTATGGGAACAATCTCTTCCAAGGCTTTGGTCAAGGATGAGACTTCCAGACTTGAAGTAGATGTGATGCTGCCATCCTTACTTTCACTGTCAGGCCTTCTCGTGTTGCTGATCGATGTACTATAATTGAGCACGGCTGAAGATGTAATGGCAGAAACCTCCAGGCTGGTTTCGGAGAGGATGCTGTCATTCCTGGACCTACTTGTAAGGCTTGCCTGTACTTTTGCCAGATGAGAACCCTCCACTGGCACTGGTTGATCTTCTGTTGTCAGGTCTTCATCCTCTCTTGCCATTGGGTTACTGTGAGTTGATGGTGAATCTCCTTTCGCCCCATTGTCTTGTTGGTCCAAACTTGTCACAGACATTTCCAAGGCAGAAATTTGGGTCAAGTCATCCTCAAAAGCTGACCTTTCTTGGAGAGACTGCAAGAGTTTGTTGTGAACTACATGTGAGGCTCCACCATTTTTGCTGAGAGCATGAGATGCCGGATCCAGCTGGAGAGACTCCTTGCTTGTTGAGCTGCCACTGTCACTGTCCACCTCACTGTCACTGCTTTCCTCTGTACCACTGCTGATGAAGCTTGAGTCAGTTGTGAAGCTCATCTTGTCCATGGCCTGGCATTCCTGCAGGGACTTGAATCGGTAGTCCAGAAAATGTTGCCGGTCCAGCAGATTTGCTGGTATCTCACTGTCTTTGATTTCTACATTATCACCTTCTCCTATGCTAGCAATATCTTGTGCTTTGTTATTGCTGACACAGGGGCTTTGCTGCTTTTCTACTTGCTGTGGCCAGTGATGAACCTCAATAGGAGCTGTAGAAGACCCTGCCTCCATTGTTGACATGATGACACTATCTTGCTCCTGAGCTTCCATGTAGAACGATTCTTTTCCATCCAAACTGAGAGATACGGCAGAATCATCCGCCTTACTCAACTCTTGGTAGTCTGTCACTGTAGCTGCTGACCCGTCAATAGCTGATTGCCAGTGCAAATCAGTAGTGTTTGCCTCTGAGATGGTGGTGGTGCTGTCATCCTTGTCAGGCAGTTTAGATGTACTTGTGACAATTGGAGACTCTTTAGATCTGGCCTTTTCATCAGATCCGTTCAGATTTGATTTTGCTTCCATTTGCTTCTTCTCCTTTTCACTAGATGACATTTCTTCCCTCTCTGCACTGTCCAAGGAAGGATCTGCATCTTGTGCAGCCAATTCAGATTGTGATGCTCTGTTTGATTTTGTACCCTGTCCCCTTGCTTTGGCTTCAAATGATTGAATGAGCTGCCCAACAGACTTGGACTTCCTGGCTAGGAAGCTCCATCGCTTACTCATCAAGCTGGAGCTAGTGCTTGGCTCATAATGGGGCTGCAGAGGACTCTCTTTCAGGACAGGTTGTTGTCTCTGAAGCAGCCTGCTTGTCACGATCGGTGTGGAGTGGGTGTGCTGTTGTCCAGGCATGTAGGTGTCGTATATCTCAATGTCCTCGGGGTTGTTGTATATCTTGAGGTGGTGGTCCCTTCTGATGATGACCACACCTTCGTCTGCCTCACTGGCAGCACTCTTCTCATGGAAAGCTGTTTTGAACACACACTTTGAAATTAGAAGATAGTCAAAAGAAGGGACAACTTTTCCTATCCATTGTAAACAATGAGTATGCCACTTTTGAAGAAAACCACCAATTACTAAAAGAGTACATGAACTTAAAAATCATGCCATCTATTTTGACAGAAGGCAATCAAACTATATGACATAGTATGTAACATAGAACATGCCATAGCCAACCTCCCCAAAAATCTTTGGAGTGAAATATAGAATTTACAGAAATAAAAAAAAATTAGCATCTTAGTTAACTAGCATGTGTACCTCATCTATACTGATGAATTTAATCCTTATTTTGTAAAGCCCTGTTTGCCTTACCTTGTCTGTTATTAGTACTCAGCCAGTGAATGGGGCTCTCCTGGAAGGTGAAATTGTCCTCCCTGATGTTGCTGACAGCGTGTAGAGCGTTGTCGAGCACAGTCTGGAACTTTGGAGGGAAGGGCGGGAGGTTCTCCTTGTCACTTGTGTCAAAGGCAGACAGACTCCCCTGCTTTGGTAGCAATCTCCTGTACAGAATATAACAATGACATAAAGCTATCATAATTGTACTTTCTAAATCATCATTAAAAGTGCTACAGGTAACACAAGCTTCCATTATGCATTTGTCACTGGACATTTTGGTTATTTCAACTGAACAAATCAAAGAGCTAACAGTATAAGTGATATCATTTTTTCATGGTAGTAGGAAACCTATGTCAAATTATATCTTGGGTGTAAATGCATATCTTAATTCAATTATTTGTTGCCATGTCTGTTGACAGGTTGTTGTGTTTTGGTTGTTTCTTAACAACCAAAACACAACAACCAGTCAACAGACAAAGCAACAAATAATTGAATTAAGAGATGTGTTTACACCGTTACCTGTTTGGACTTTTCTTCATTGAACTAGTCCTGTTGCATTGGATGCTGCTATTCTCATCTAAACAGTCAGGCAGGGAAGCAACCAGGTCCTGATCAGTCATGGAGTCTTGGGTTGTGTCCATGGTTGTTTGACCAAGGCAACTAGGTGATGCACCAACAGTGTAGGTACATCTGGACACCTGCCCAGGGGACTTATTTGGAGGCTGCAGGACCTGTAGTGTTGGAAATATGGTGAATGTAAACAATGTACCTCTAGTTTCTCACAAATTGGCTAACAGTTCAGACACCTAAATGCAATGTATTAAGAACAATTACTGACACCATATTTACATGTATATTATCTGTAGGAACACTGACAGTGCAACAGAAAAGAAACAGGATTGTGTATAAAGATGGACCTAAAATCTGAGCTTTCCATGTTCAATATCTGGTCTTTCAACATCATGAAAAACCTGGGCAGGAGTTACCTCTAGTTCCCTGCAGAGTTGTTCCCTGTATGATGTGAGTGGAGTGAGCCTGTCCACACCCCTGTAAGACAGGCCACAGGTCACCAGATGGTCCAGCCCCAGCGGAACACTGCCTTCCTCCATCTGAAGGAGCCTCTTGCCAGTAGCAACATGTCTGCGGAAGTCATGAGCCTCCAAAGACTCAAAGGGTACTTGTCCTGTAGACAGTAGAGGCAGAATCCTTCAGTCTAGTACTGACAGAGAACTTGAGGGTATGTTAGAAAATTTATGCATCTAAAATGGATACCTGATGTTTTCAAAGAATCTGTTAGTGTGTTTAACTCTTTTAAGTCTAATGTTTTAGAATGTCTTCACACTGATATGCTTTTTACACACATTTTTATTGGCTGAATCATAACTTGGAGGTGCATTTTCTTTGACCTACCTACCTCAATCTAGCTCATCCAAAATGACAGTTACATTGCGAGACATGTTAACTCTCTATTAAATTTTGTGTTATTTCAGCTATGGTACATGTAATGGTTAGCAAACATCAATACCAACCTGTATAGATCTCGAAGATGAGAGCACAGAAGCTGTAGATGTCACTCTTGGTGGTTGGGGGCCTCCCTGCATGGATCTCAGGGGCTAACCAGTTATAAGCTGCCAGTGGCCTGGAGTTTTGCAGCACCAGGGACTTCTTTTGCAGAGCTTGGTTCTCACATCTTGAAAAGAGAAAGATGGTTAGATCAGTAAGGATAGCTTATACGTATGGACAAAACATCCTATTACCATACTTCATATTGATAATAAGAAAAATAGGTACAGTTGTATTTCCTCCAATGCCACACCTAATTAAATACACTTTGCCCTCTGTCTGTGACAGTGTTTCACAGAACTTGAAATGTAGAAGGTTATTTATTGATAACATACTCACTTTTTAACAGCATACTCAAAGTTGCCCAGCTTGCAGATGTCTCCATGGGTAATGTATGCAGCATGCGAGGTGATGCAGCAGTGCAGGATGCCCCTGGTGTGGATGTAGATGAGGGCTTCGCAGATCTGCAGGAGAAAGCTGACCACCCTCTCTTCTTTGAACAGCAGTCTCTGGATGAGAGAAACAAAAGGACTGATCTTAAAACAACTTAGTGATGATAGATGGCACATCTTTATCAAAGGATGGGAAGCTTTCATACAGATAACTTTGTTTATCATGGAGATCATTTTTTTCTGGAACGGCTGATTAAAAGTGCAATTTGCTTCACCAAACTGCATAACATTCAGAATCCACATTTATCACTGTAGGCTGCAGGGTAACTGACAATTTCAATACTGAGATAGCTCTAACTATTCCAAAACTGTCTATAACAGGTTTAAGCTACATGTTATTTGACTACCATATATACTGTAAATGCAGAAATGTTTGCGAGGAGTTAATTTCTCGGTAGGGACAAAATGGAGTGTTCACGGTGGTTTTGAGTTCGGGTTTGAAAAAATAGTAGCGCTACAGTCACACAATGGAACGGCTTTTTGCGGTGGTTTTAAGTTTGCGGTAAAGAGTTCACCACAAAAACCCCGGATGGTAAAACCACTGCAAAGCTAGCAATAAGTACTTTTGGGCAACACAGGAACCTAGTCATGAGTCACAACACTGAGTCAGCAAAAGATATATACAATATAGAACACTAACCTCCTGATGCAACAGGTAGAAGAGAGTCTTTGACTCCACTTGTTCAAACACCAGCATCATGTTGTCCAGCAGAGCACTGTGGGTCACCGCCATCAGGAGCAGCAGGTTTGGATGACGCAAATGGCTGAAAATGAAACAAACCGAATAGACTGACTCTATTATACTACCAATAGCTTTTTAAGATATAGAGATCACAACCTAAGGGAGCAGCAAGTGACAGATAATATTGATTATCAGCACACTCTCTTTGATATATTCTATAAATTCTCAAAATATAACAACCTTACAGAAGTGGTGGTCAAGACAGTCTGATATCGAGTTCAGCACCAAGGACAGGGACACCACATTTTCTTCACAGTACCAAAGCTTTGGTTTCAAACCGGGTAATTTTAATCAAAACTCAACACTATGTGATAAATAAGGTGATGGAATTAATGAGTAAGAATAAGGCCACACCAATTTAATTTCTTGGTTAACACTGGGTCAGGTGCACATTTTCACCCCAGCCTTCTGTTTTAATGATGCCCTCGTGCTAAAATTTTACCCAAAAAATCTGTTAACCAAGAAATTAAATTGGTGTGGCCAAAGAGAAAACATGTACATTTGTATAGGATGAATAAGAGTCATCTCTACCTACCCTAAAGTCTGTACTTCATCCATCAAAAGATCCAGTCTAGCCCTGTCTTCTGTCCGTTCCAACTGTTTTACTGTGACCCTACTGTGGTTCCAGTTCATTCTGAAAAATAGAGCTTTCCAATCATTACCTGATCTAAGAAATACCACATTAGAGTATGTTAAGTATTTCCATCTACCATTCTATGCTTCCATCACATAATCTGAATACGAAGCTTCTGTTAAATGTATGTTTCTGTATGATGACGTTCTTGTGACAAAATAGGTAAGGGTCAAAATAAAGCCAATTTTCAAGTAAACAAAAATATGATATCAACCATAATTTACTGTTAAAGGCATCCAGAGCATTTTATGAGGATTGAAATTTGAATTTAAAAAAACTCCAATTTCTAGTCATTTCTACACATAGTAATGTACACATATCGACATTAAAGGAGCAAAGATACGATGTCATTGTGTGGTGAGAACTGATAGAAAATCCAAGCCCTAATAGACTGATCCTGACTGTCCATCACAATTAGCGGTTTGACCAATGAGAGAGTGACTGCATGTCCGTCAATATTTGCATTTTTATGTTTTAATTTTGCATTTCTGTTTTGATGGAGGTGGGGGGGGCTATGGTATCGGTCTATTTACACTAGGCGCATGAAACTAAAAGATCACCATGTAGCTTATTTTTGTGCCACTTTTGAGCATTTTTGATAAGAAATCCACACGCAAATATGGTAAACAGTGGCATTAAATGTCAATTTCATAAAGATAACAGCAACTAGAATATTTCCAGTTTTCAAGCCTCATAAAATGCTCTGGGTGCCTTTAAGATAATTTCTAAACAGCTCTTACTTTTGCACAGTGAAGAATCCTCCAGTCACATACTTGAACGCAGACGAGCCCCCCTCAACCTTTGACAGCTGAGTCTCAGGAATGATGGGGATCGTGGAGATGTAGCCTGATGGTTGGTTGTTCCCACTCCCAGTGTACATCTAATAAATATGTTAGAGGTCAGTCACATGAATGTATTAAGAACAGAGATGTGCTAGTTTTTTCAAACTAAAAACAATGTGCTCAATGCAGGTTTAGAAGGAATAAGGACATACAGTCTAGAAGGGTTGTGTAGAAATGTGGATGTTACACTGAATATCTTGGCAGACATAACACAAATTACAGATGGTACTTAACACTGTGAAATAAACCTAGATGACAAGTGTATGTAGTTCTATAAATACCCTTCCATATCCAAGAAGTTCCACACTTTTCTTTCCCCTTGGCATATTGGGATGCAGGGCTAACAAGGAGCTGGCTGATGACTTAGTCTCCTGTGGACCAAATAGAAAACTATCATCTGACAATTCTGTATTTCAATTTTGTAATTCTGTAATTCAATTTTGATACATAGGAGTAGCTTGCTCTACATACAAGGCAGGCCTAAAGCTGTTTTTGACATTATAATCAATTCTATACATTCATATATACATTCGCATGTGGGGTCGTGTGGCGCAACGGCAGAGCGTTCGACTCAGAACCAAGAGGTCCCGAGTTTGAATCCTGTCATGTCACCGATCTTGTGCCCTTGGGAAAGGCACTTTACACGACTTTCCTCACTCAACCCAGGTGTAAATGGGTACCTGACTTCGGTTGGGGAAGCTCGTATTGAGGTCACCTGGTGGCACCGAATGGCAGGCGCCCAGACCCTTGCGACAGTTCCACAAAATGCAAGTGTGGATAAGATATTATATATATGTTGTGTATTGTGTGAAACCTGTAATATCCTGTATCAATTCAGCGCTAATAGGCTGCCATTGCGGGTAATTTCTGACCAATAAAAAATCATTATCATTTATAAATGGGCAAACTACTGGCTTTTAATACTGGCTGCATTACCATTATCGTGGTGATTTCCCCATTGCTGAGGGCCACTGCGTGCATGTACATCTGGTCCAGTAGGATCAGCATCTTCTTATTCTTCTTCTTGTCTCTCTCCAGTGCCCAATCCTGAAGGAGTACAAAAACACCTTTAATCCAAAAAATCACAAGACCTATCTGTACAGATATATGGAACAGTGGTGTTCACCTTTTAGCCTTGAGGTTAAGGTGTGAAGCCAGTAATCTGGCTGCCCGGTTTTGGCGCGGGTTCGAATCCTGGGGGCCAGGAGACTGTTTCTACTCGCTTCTTTAATTTGTTTCACTGGTTCCCACACCGACCCTGTGAGCCTGGCAAAAAGTGTGTCGCACAGGGATATTGAACTCGGAGATTCGAGGACGAATCTCACAAAGAAAAGGGGGAGTAGTGTAACAGTGGGGTTCAAGCGCTTCCAACTGACCAGCCTAACTGGTCTACACCTTTTAGCCTAGTGGTTAAGGCGTGACGCCTGTGATCTGGCTGCCTGGTTTCGGCGCGGGTTCGAATCCCAGGGGCCAGGAGACTGTTTCTACTCGCTTCTTTGTTTCATATATAATTCTCTACATGATTGAATCTATAGTACCTACTACTAAAGGCATATGTGATATACTCAATGCAAGTTCTCTGCAAAGATGCAATGCTTTACATGACTGAATATATTATGATAAGTGCACCCTACCTTTGGTGTCCTTCCCTCATTATCATGCAGCCTGATGTTTCCCCCTGCCCTGACCAGTCTCAACAGGATGCCAGTCTTGCAGCTCCAGGCAGCGGCATGGACAGGGGTGCTGCCATTGTCTGAACGTCTGTGGAAAAACGGCATTAGGCAAAACATTCATTTTTTTCTTATTCACTTCACAACATGTGTGTGTTGCCCCGAATTGTGATTATACCGGCTATATAGATACAGATAGTCCTACAAAACATTTTGTACTCAGATATAGAACTACTATCTGGTATACAAACCGGTATCCCATCTTTTGTGTATGGCAAAATGTAGGTAACATTATCTTTCATATCTATAAGGACAATAACTTACTCATTTGCATTTGCTCCATACTTAAGGAGAAGCTTCACAGTCTTCTCTTTACCCAGGTAACAGGCACAGAAGAGAGCTGTCTGGTCTCTAGAATTGGGATAATCCACCCTCGTCCCTGTAGAAACAAATGGCACATGTATTGATAGATCTAGTTCCAAGAAGCATTGACATATCAACTCCAATATGTCAGTACTCAAAACATCCATCGTAAGGTGCAACTATTCTTCTGTTATCTTCAAACTTTTTTCCAGGTATCCCGTGTTAATGTATTGTGGGGCAGTATTGCGTAATGTTGTATTGATGTGTATAATTATGTATTTTTTAAGCACCACAGGAAGAATAGCTACATTCATATTGTAAGCTACTTGTGGATCCCAAATAAAGTCAAGTCAAAGACTATGATGTAAATGAATGATATACTGGAGAAACTTGGAACATGCTAGTACAGCCATTTTGAGTGCAAAGAAACACAATTTTTTTCCAGAAAATGCTTACAATATAGAGATGTCTTACCTTCCTTTAGAAGTTTCTTGACATTATGGACCTTCCCTTTCCTGGTTGCAGCGTGCAGCTGTCCACCCTGGCCATCTTCAGAGAGCCATCCAAGGGAAATCATGGCTGAGGTTGAAACCTGGAGAATTTCTTAAGTCATTGAAGCTGGTGCCTATACCTTTTCCTGTAAGAAGTTCAGATACGGGTTTTCTAAAGATAACTAATAAGTAGACTACAAGCATTGTGGCAGAAACTGAATCTGCATATCTCTGCCCTATTCAGAAGCACATTCTGTTCTATCTGCTTAAAGAAAGTATAGAGTAGAGTAGAGTAGATCCTTTCGGCCAGGTAGGAAGGTCATATTCCAATTTAGGCCGCTCATCCCTTTACTGGATCATGATTCCAGGCTTGTGAGGGCAGTCTAATACTTTGTGGTTGTAGACTTTGATAGAGGATGTTTTTTATATGCCCACTTACATTTTCTCTTATGCGTAAACCCCAGTGTTTCAGCTTCCTATGTGAAAGCAAATATGCTTGTCCTCATCATACAACTTAGCTATAAGAACAATTCAGTTGCTGCACACGAGAAAATGTATGATTGTTTCTGTAGCCAAAATCACATCTAAACTTGTCTCCTTACATCTGCCTCCTTCTTACAGTTCCCGATGTATTTCCTTTGATTGTTTATCAAAAAGAAGAAGAATTTCGGGTGACCGCTGGTGACTCTAGCGGGACTGGGAAACCCAAGGTCACGTAATAAGGGAGGACTGTTTCCTAACATGTTACAAGTGAGATCTACTAATACTTCCTTCGAGGAATAGTCAAAGGTAAAGAATCGGATTGCTTTTATGATATCTGAAAATTGCAAAGGATCCGTCGCGCTACATACTTTGTACGGAAATAGGTTTAATGACTTGTCACAAATAACTTGCGAAGGGACGACAAATATAAGGTCAAATTATCCAAAGATGATCATTTTCGTCAAACTCAAGAACGAACGATTCAACGCTAGCGACCTTTTCACAATCAGCAAACTGACACGCTTATAAATATGCATTTTAAGTGAGGCTGGAGGTTGTAAAAGTCCTAACACTACTTACCAGATTTCCTGTCTTGACTTTGTTGCAATACTGACAAATATTTGCACGTCAGGCGTAAAAGTCGTCTGATGGAACTGCCGCCATTTTTGTTGAGCCGTGCGTCATCCAATCAGATAGCGTCGAATATCACTCGTTCCCAGGGCGACTATATTAGTGACGTGTGAAGATATCGTTGCACACGTTATTAATTTTCCCCCGATAGATTATCATTTTACCGTGGACAATTATGACGCTTTGGCAATATATTTTCCATCTACCTTTCATACTGTTATGTAAAGGGGACTAGAATTTACCGTTGTTATTTATTTGTTATCGAAACGTTCCGAAAGCAACAGTTTAACTAGTAACGTTACCATGCCCTTGATGAGCTTGAAAATGATGTTACGTTATAAGAAAATGAGGGCACAGACTATTTCATCGAACTTTTAATTAACCTTCCATACACGTATTCTTAATATCGATTTTTCCATATGCATACGTTTTATCAAGCACCTCTAGAATACATAATCAAGAAATCATCACCATCATCATCATATCGGTCAGCTTGCCCGGACTAAGGCTGCTCTAGAAATAATAAAGTAATTATGATATATATAAAACAATAAAGTAATTATGATATATATATATATATATATATATATAATGCCATTTCTTTTTTCTGCAAGCACCTAGCTAACGAGATATCTTTTTACACTTAAGCTTACATCTTAATTTTTGTAAACAATGCCCTGGTTTAAAAAACAACAACTTTGTTTCAGTTCTTGCATGGTAAATGGTGATAAACTGGTTAGCAGGGAATGTCAGAATGCATGTCTATCATCTTGAAGTCTCCTGTAGTATTTCTGGGAAAGTGTTCAACGCCACTAGAAGGAGGATTTCATAGAGCCGGCGATGAGCTCAATCTGCCCTCTGCTCCCAGCCAGACGGTGACATAGAGAAGTGTGATGACTGTTCATCTATCCACTGGACCAACCCTGTTGACATCTTCACGTGCGCCAGTGATGACGTTCCTTACCGGTCACCAGTCTTTGACGCCCCTGGTATCGCTGAGTTTGCTGGAAGAAAATGTGAAAGAAAATTTAAGTCCCGAACATCAGATTCAAAAAAGAAATATTTAGAAGCAATGTTACTCTTTTAACTTATTCTTTTACCGAAGAACAGCACGCTTCTTACACAAAATGACATTTCACTCCGGCGCAGTAAATGAAACAATCAATATTCACGTTTGAAAAGTTGCATCATTTAACGTTAGATACTTTGAACACATACGCGTACGGTATGTATGTTGCCGAGCACGTTTACTTTCACCTTACCTAGGCCTAGGGACGGACCAGGAAGGATTGTTGAAGGTTAGGGGATAAGTGGGAGCATATTCCAACTATGACAGTCGGGGGAAAATCGTTTCATATGGTGAACCGTCAATTCCTCCTCTATTTCCCATGGCTAGGGCACTGTCACCCTATCCCATGGCCTTCCTAGTCCGTCCTGTACGTTATCAATTGCCGTATAAATCTAACTTGCACCTGGATTTCTTCATCTCGCAGATCCCTCGAGTGATGTGGCACCATCATTGAAACTGTTTGTACCTGCAACACAGTAGATGCGGGACTTTTACAAGTGACCTCAGTGTACAGCGAGGTTGTGTAGCGGCAACCTAGCTAGTTACCTTACACGGCTAACATGTCGGATTTTCAAAGGGAGTACATGGTAGATGGTTTGCGCTATACTTCATATATAGCAGGTGGGCTTCTGAAAAGAGTACGCGATAAGCCCACCCTCTGAATCTCTGATATGTGGTAATATTAATCGCCGGTCAAACGGCCCCCTGGGGTTACAACTTATAATGATAACTTTATTGCACAACAATTGTACAAGGTACAAAGTATGATATTCACTGGTACATAGATAACATAAATCCGACGATAGCATTGAGTATAGTGAATTGCGTATATCAAAATATTTGCGACATACAATCAAAAAGTGATATTCGTCTTCCACTACCTCTGGACAAAATGGACAAACCCTCTGGTCGATAGGAAGTTAACGTTTTTTAAATCTCCCCATTTCTATACGTAATTTATGACAGCGGCAGCCAATTCTGAGTTTTGTGATTGCCCTACGTACGTCGGCGTCAAGGCTCTTAATGTTTGAAAGGTAATTTTTTTGCTTATAATTCTCGTTTAAGGTAGAAAGAAAGGAAAGTTTGGAATTGTTTCGAATAGCGCAATGCCAATTTTGTATATATATAAATATCTTGACCCGAAGGCAATGGCAGCTATGCCGGAAAGACCGGTCTTCCCATCCTCTTATCGTGGGGATGCAGGCTGACATCTGTCCTGTCATCTGGGACAAAGAGTTCCTCTCCCTCTTTCTTTTGTTTGTTTGTTTGTTTGTTTATTTTATTTCACCAGTATCTTTAGTTGTTTACGTTTAATACAAAAAGGTGCAATTGTACAATAAAAAGTGCATCATTTGGAATTGACCACACATTCTTTATTCTTTCTTAAACTTATTCTTTCTCAACAAATGAATTCGTCTTCTACTGCTTCCAAAAAAGTCGAATCTAAAAAAAAGTAGATTGTATTCCGAAGCAGTTTTTTTTTTACTAAAATATTCACTTGTTCCACTTGTCATTATCATTGTTATCTTGCACTGTATGTATACTTTTTCTACATAGTGTTTCATGTTGCAATTATTATCTCTCGGGCAAGAACTTACAAATAAGACTCTCAATGAAAAATACAATTCTAAGATTGTTCCGGAGATCTTTTTGAAGATCCAGTTTGAGCGGGTTTCTGTACGCCTTACGGCGGATCCATTTGAGCTATGTGGAATGAAACATAATATTGAACAGGATTACTAAGAAACACTTTACCTGTCGTGCAACCTCGATGATTAACCTAATCATCCCGCCAGTTCCTTACTGATGAGTAATTTGAGCAATGAAAGCCTCAGGCTGCTTTATACATGAATTATAAGTGTTATCAGAAACCAAACGCACGTTCCCATTGCGTCAGATTCTACCCTCCAAACTCGATTAGTTTGTAAAACAGACTATCAGGACTTAATACACGTACAGTGTATCTTCATGGCACAGGCCTGTACAGTACAGAAACACGAGATATGATTACGCCGGGCGTGTTATTGCAAGCAGTTAGGACCAGTTAGTACTAGTATGTGGTATTTCAGTGACACAGCAAACATCACGTACTTGGAAATCGTACGTAAGGCTGCGCTTTACTTAATTTCCATCCATTTCGCCGTTTAGAAAAATAAATTAAGAGAAATGATGGCCTCGATACGAAATATAGGCAAAGATTGGCGACAATACGCCCAAAGACGCCGCCATCGATGACCATTGATAGGGCTAATGTATAAGACTGCAAGTAAAAGAAGCCCCCCAACAGTCGCCGCGGCTACTAGTATTTATGTTGGGCAGAGTTGGGTTTAGCCTATGTTTATACAAATCTCTCGCTGGCCGAGGTTAATGACCTCCTCTACTACTGAGGGTCGGGCGATGGCCATGGGCTCATGTGTTCCATGGCCGCGACGGCGTGGACCTCGATTTAGCTACTCTCCAAGCAGAGGTTGGTGGGCATAACATAACATAACATAACATAACATAGTGTTCGGCATAGCTGACGAAAAACGGGGCATGTAATAAAACGGTCACAATCTTCCCCACCAACCCCTGCTTGGAGAGCAGATTTAGTATAGTCAGGCTAGGGTTGGGTTAATCATTAAAAATTCACCTAGATTTCCGAAAAGCACACATCTTCCGAGTCCGCGCACGCTATCAAATGACCTTAAATCTCCAAGCAAATCTTCCTGGGTAAAGTTGTAACTGCCTAGCAACTGTCGGCCAATCAAGATCTGTACTATACCAGGCACAGCCCAGAAACTAAAAATTAAATGCCGGGAAGAAAAACTACCTTCCTGGCAGCCTGGGTCATTTCTGGGGCACAGATGATAGACCGGACTGTCCATGAAATAATGATCATGAATTGATCATCTCCATGATGATACGATACACAAAATTACTAAAGACACAGTATCGACGATAGGCATGCTATTGTGGCTTATTTACTGTGCACTAGTAGCACAGAAATGATAACAATCCTGGGTAGAAAGCGTTCAAAAAGTGACACGGTCTGGGACGAGCCACCAACTCGTTTGGTGTTCGCTCACCGGGTGTTAAATATGTGATTAGCTAAGAAAAACAAGCCCTAGTAGACACGACGAAGGCGACACACCTGCGTCTTAGGGTACACAGGTTCTAGTGTCTTACCTTGCTGTTGTCATTCAGCTTTTGGACGAGTTTCACACCACCGACTATCGTGACAGAAGTCGACATATCTGAAGCAACCTGGCCTGCCAAGGAGCATAGTGAACTGGCGAAAGATGTTTACGTTTTGCTTGGTATATTCCATATGGTGGTAAAGTGCAAATCATTATTTTGTCCTCAAGTTGGTTACTGAATGGAAATTGTTCCGTACTTGTGTCAATTTCTCAACTCAACTGAAGCTATAGGTTTACCACTTTCTACCGGGATTTGTGAGGAAGGACAACTTTTGATCGGTATAAGTTACAGATATATAAAACTAACATCCCTAAATTGTAGATTACATTGGTTTCGCCCTGGATAGAACGGGGATGATTAGTGTTTATGCTGTGCGATCCCACGGGAACTGTGGATATAAATTAAACCGGTAAACGATATCCAGAGCAGGACAGACGATTAACCTGACTCTGTGTTGCCCCTTTGACCTACAGTGCGTTGTTATATTAAACCTTTGAGTATACTTACGCTTTCGCTGATGTATTTGCGAAGATTTATCTTTTTTTCCCCTTCTTTCAGAGCCTGATGCTTGTTTGACCAGCGCCTATACTATAGCCTATAGCCCTACTACGGTAATACTGGTCAATGGTACCCTCGGGGACAACCTTCTTTTATTTACCATGATTGAGTGACCTCCAAGCAGATGTTGGGGAGGCGGAATCGTTACGTTCTCTTAGCTACCATTTTCTCTGACAATCCGCCTCCGCAACAAATATAGGCATTAGTTATACGTAACGATTTAGCCTCTCCCAACATCTGCTTGGAGGTTGAATACTTAACTTTTACCACTATCAGATTGAAGGCTTGGCTGTTATGATTAGATGTTTCGACCAGCATTACACCTGGCCAGATTTTAGATGATGCAATACCATATGGGCCCATTTTCGGCCATCTGGCTTTCTATACGTTTTTATTATGTGTATTCATGACCATTAATCAATGTATTAGACATGATCCAGGTCAGCGGAAACGTACAGAAACCTTTCCGAACACGGGTACTGATTTTAGCCTCCGATGCAGACTCCTCCCGGCTGTTTTCTTTTTCAAGTTCTTGATTTTATACTACATGTATTACATTTTTTTTGTTCTTATGGCTGGCCGGGAAGGACAACAAGAAAAAAATGTAATAGTAAAACTGGAACTTAGAAAATGAAAACAGACAGAAGGAGTCTGCAACGGAGGCTATACTGATCGCAGCTTTTTGCGGATGGATCTTTATGACATTTGGTATGTTGGTAGGGGTAGGCAACAAATTTTTTATCAAATTTTGGGTCCCCTGAGGGCTTTCCAAGGTACAGCAACGGAACTTCTGACTTTGATATTTCATGGTCTGGACTGGTACTGATCGTGATTTATGAGTAGATTAACTCTTGCAAAAGCTTGGGGCAGAAAATAATGCTATGGTCACATTTCCAAACCGGGGCCCGGCGGCCGGACAGTTTGTGTAAATAAAAATCATGGTATAAAAGACTACATATATAACGTTAACACACAAACGTGACAAAAATAGTCATGAGAAGTCGGCGTAACGTTATATTTCTTCATATCCACACTTCTAGTTTTCGTTTCAGCAAACAGCCGGGTCGGACCCCGGTTTAGAAATGTGACCATGTCATAACGACCCATAAGTGGTGTTTGGACCCCCGGCGGCTTGTGATTTTTCGTATATACAGTATGTTAATCTCCAAGCAGATCTAATGGTTGCCATACTAGCTTCTTCTGCCAGTTGGGTACGGTCTTCGCAACCATTTAATCTGCTTCGCTTGGAGATTAACAGTATGTCACAGGTATACAATACGCCCGTTTCGTGGCTTCTTTCAATGTAGCCTTCAGTCAGTTATGATATACAACGTTACGGAGATATATAGAGTAGAGTAGAGTAGATCCTTTCGGCCAGGTAGGAAGGTCATGTTCAATATATGTTTTAGCTTGTAGTTCTTGACTATACACCGAAGTCCCGGCCTGTAAATCATGTGTCATTTACTTTCGCTCTCTCCCTATGATCCCCTATGATCTCCTATGTGTTGCCTTGTATTTGCATGAATAGGTGCGCCTTGCAATTAGTCTCCATAACAGGCTCCCGGCTCGGCTAATAATTTGTCGTTGTGCTGATCATGTGATCACGTTCGGTTTCCTGATTGATGCCGTATCCTGATACAAATGTAGCTGCCATTTTCAACACCATTGGCCACCGTCCATACTGAAACAATCAGAAAACCGTAAGTAATCGGCAAAAACTGCAATATCAGGCCCCCCGAAGAGCCTGCTATGGAGACTATTTTGTTTCCGCGCCAATGGTTCGAATGTCACCCTCTCCGCTCTGATTGGCAGATCCACATCGTGCGACCGCGCGCCATGAGCGCCGCGCTCCTATTGGTCCGTGTCTAGCCATCAGACCATGTGTGCCGAGCTCCCATTGGTCCACACCCGGCAATCAGGCGATGAGAGTACGTCCGTCTTTTACCACTGATGCAAGACCGTGAAAAGGACTGCTCTGGATGCCAAGATCACTACAAAAGACCACTACTGAAATCAGAATAGCTCTTTTCTAGATTTTGTCAAGGTAGACACAGTATTTCTAGACCCTCTGCGAAAGAGAAGACGAGTGTCCAAGCGTAGGAGGAGCCATCCCTGTGTCAACTGTCTGAGTTTTTGTGATCACCAGTTCCATTTCCCGTCGGCGAAGAAGAAATTATGTCTCTGCCCCCAGGCGCCCTCAGGTAAGCTACAAATAACAACACCAACTCGTTTGATTAACTATTTAGTAGTAGAGAATGTCTGTTGTATTTTACACGAGGGAGGAGATGAGAAATGGCATGTGTGCCAACCTTTTTCCAAAATGACCTAGTTTCACGGCACACCTCTTTGATTACGAAAGCTTCGAAGTAAAAAGTGGGTCGGATTAACGTTACATACGGTCCTATGAATTGAATAATGGCCAAGACAGTTTTTTTTAATCACACGTTTAGCTAATTTTAGAAGTGAAAGGTGAAGGTGCAGCAATGTATTTGTTGAGCAAAGGAAAGCCTACGTCTGTACGTGTAAAAATAACACACATTTTTAATTATTTCACAATAGTTACGATTCGTGGCACATAATCTTAGTTAATAATGGCGATGTTTCGAAACGTTATCTTCGCAGACTTTTTGCCTTATTCCTCTTCATGGCTAAACATGGAGACGACCTGTACCAATACACGGGGAAGGAGTTCAAGTTGGCGGTAGCAGCTTACTTGGTGGTGGAGCTCCTGATATATTACCACTACCATGGACGGAAAACTACCACCAAATCTAAGGTATCATTTCATATTTTGTTTTCGAGAAAGTACGCGTTGACGACTAAAATGCATATAGTTGGAGTGAAATGCAACCTGTATTGACACATAGTCGATCTGTCAATATCTTCATTTTTACTATCCGCAACGCTTTAGTTATTGATCGATTGATTCATCGATAGAAATGTCTATTGATCCATTCAAATAGACTGAAAATGAGCATTGTCCTGGACTAATCGCTCATGGACTTGTGCCAAAATGTGCCTATCAGCGCCACCTATCTACTGTACTTGGAAGTGCAGCCAAATTGACAGTACATTGCCCTCTTTGACAGAAGAGGGTGTCCTTTGCACTCCCAGGACTAAGTGAGACTGGCTGTAAAGTGAGGCTGACTGAGACAGGAATTTCAATTTTAAAAGTAGGTAACAATCATATTTTTTCTCACAAAGCAAAATGTTTTGCAAGGGGAGTGTCAGAAAAAATATCATCACATTCCAAGTGAAGTTTAGAATGTGTATCGCGGCTATCGCCGTCATCTGCTTGCTAAATCTTTGCAGCCTTTCTTTTCCTGGTGAGTGCTTTAAGAGGGCCTGCATGCCCCTTTTACGTAGAGCGTAATCGGCCGTTTTAATTTTACGTAGAGCGTTGCCGACCACTCCATAATTTAGCGTAGAGCTTAGAGGGGGCTTTCTGAATTTAGCGTAGAGCGTAGGGAGGCTTTCTGAATTTAGCGTATTACGTAGCCGGCCCTCCGAATTTAGCGTAGAGTGTTGTCGGGACCCCCCCATGCAGGCCCTCCTTTAATACTGGATCATGTGAGATGGAATGGTTTTATCGTATCTTCGGAGGCTTGTCCAAATTCCACCAACGCTGAACAACCACAAAGTAAACACATTGTATTGACATACAAAGGTTGTGACGTAATAGACTGGCAAACAAAGTCTCATCTAATGTACACGTGGTCTGTGCGTGATTCAATGGCTGACCTAAAAAGTTAGCTTACGTAAGGTGGAGGTATCTACAAGCTTATAAATGTACCTACAAGTTGCTATAAACCAGTTTGGATGTGGATGATTAGTACTAGATATTTTAGAGCCAGAAGAGAACTCAATGTACACATTGATAA
This sequence comes from Branchiostoma lanceolatum, assembly GCF_035083965.1. Classification (NCBI taxonomy): domain Eukaryota; kingdom Metazoa; phylum Chordata; class Leptocardii; order Amphioxiformes; family Branchiostomatidae; genus Branchiostoma; species Branchiostoma lanceolatum. Next base: position 16,705,969 of record NC_089723.1, on the reverse strand, counting down.
CTTGTAATGAAAGGTATGAATGAAAAGGGAAAGCTAGTAAATGGCCAATTTCTTGACAAAAAAGAAATTCTACTTTTGTCTTTTTAATATTGTCTTTGTTCCAATATGTTAAGGAACTCTCTGTAGCTGCATGTCACATCTGTACCGAATATAGCCCCTATTAATTTTGTCCTTTGTCCTATGAATGCAGAGACCAGCCGTCACCAATGGAAGTGTTACCCAGAGAGAAGTCCCAGAAGAACCAGAAGTTCTTGTTGTCGGTGCGGGAGTCCTGGGATCAGCCATGGCGGCCGCGCTGGGACAAGATAGGAGGAGGGTGGTCGTGATCGAGCGCGACTTGCGGCAACCTGACAGGATTGTGGGGGAACTCTTACAGCCAGGCGGGGTGCAAGCTCTCAGGGCTCTGGGTCTTGGCGGTAAGGATGATATATTATGCAGAGCAAACGTTCAGTAGATTGATGGTCACTTGTCTTGAAAAGTACAGATCAGGAACTTGTTTAAAAGGGGGTTATGTAAAAATGGGGGGAAAGTTGCAAAAGGAAGATAAATAGGGTTGAAATGTCAATGAAGCATTTTAATTTAACATGATTTTCTGCACATTGCTGTAACAGGTGCTGTGGAAGGCATCGACGCCCATCATGTTCAAGGCTATGTGGTCCACGACCTTGACTCTGGTAAGAATGTGAAGCTACACTACCCCAAGGACGAGAGCTGCACGGTGATGGAGGGACGGTCCTTCCACCATGGCAGATTCATCATGGGACTCCGCAAGGAAGCACAGAAACAAGCAAGGTGAGAACAATTTCTTAATTACAGTTTGTTCTGGAGCTTGCTTTTTACTGTTGAATGTTTCCAGGTGAAACTTCTGCTTTGTTCCTCATATCAAGGCATATCTACACAAGTCAGGTTTAGATATATTGGCTTTACACCCTAAAGTATAGTATGTGTTCTTCATTATTGTAGTCTCTCCTGTGCTCTCTACACACAAATATTTGACTCCGGAGCTATAATAGGTTTGGATATCAAGCTGTCATTATTGCACCTCCAACCATTAGTGTAGACTTAATCGATCATATATATATGCTGCCTTGTGTAAAACAGGAGATAGAAAGCATAAGAAGCTGACTTTTTTATTCCCTTGTTAGTGTAAGCATGATGGAGGGAACAGTGACAAGACTATTGGAGGAAGATGGACGCATTGTGGGAGTGGTCTACAAGGACAAGCAGACAGACACCGTCAAGGTAAGATACACATGGCAGAGGACACCATAAAGATTATTCCTTTTGTACAAATTGACATGTAAGATATCACACCTCCAAGCAGATGTAGAAAGGAAATATCATACCGTTTATGAATTTCCCAGTTCCGCAGAGAAGCGGGCCTCTCTGCTCCATAGAACAGTATTTTAGCTTGAGAAACGTTACGATTTTTCCTTAGTATCCTACATCTACTTAGAGATTAATCATACCCTTGCCAGCTCTTCCTCATCATTGATGAGCTCAACTTACTCCCATCTCCCCCCAGGAGTTGCGAGCTCCCCTCACGGTGGTAGCAGACGGCTGCTTCTCGCGGTTCCGTAAGACCCTGGTGAAGTCCAAGGTGAACACCACCTCCCACTTTGTGGGGACCATCATGATCAACTGTCCACAGTTTGAGAAGCACCACGCAGAGGTCATCTTGGCATACCCCAGTCCTATTCTGGTCTACCAGATAGCTTCTAATGATACCAGGTAAGGTTGGAATTCATCCGGTGTAGGATGAACAAGCTACTAAGGTCTTAGCTGTACAAGTGGTACAATTATGAGCATTTCCATTTCTTATATTAGCATTAAAGCTCATCTGTGTTGTTATAATCCTTGATGAAGTTCGACATGTCATCATTTCCATTCCTCGTTAACAGATTAGAGCAGTAGTGGTTCAGAAACATTTTTTGGTACTAAGGTGTTTTTAAATGTGTACTTAATCCATCCAGGGTGCTGGTGGATATACAGGGAGACATGCCACGAGACATGAAACATTACTTGAGCACCAAGATTCTGCCACAGCTACCAGGTAACAGAACTGTTGCATAATGCCTGATTATAAATCCCCTGGTCAAGTCAGCATGCAAAGGAGTTTTTGCTTTATAATTGTTATGTTGGCAAATTTTGTTGCTCTTCTCTGACTACATTAAGAGATATTTGAAAACTGCAAACAATAAAACAATGGTGGTCAAAAAATGTCTGAACTATATGGATAACTTTCATGTCATTAGTTTCATTTTATTTTTGAGATATTTCTAACTGTTACATTTCCTTTCCAGATCACCTAAAAGAGCCATTCACGGATGCCTTGCAGAATGACAGGGTACGGAGCATGCCCAATAGCTTCCTTCCACCAGCCCCTGTTCAGAAGCCTGGTAAGTCCATCTAATGAACTGGAAGTGACTTTAGAGTACATTCATTGTAAGCTTCAAGTTTGCAACAGGCTTGTTTAGAAAAAATGAAATCAAACATTTGCTCTTTGTTAGTTTGTATACCCTAGGCTGCTGCTGATGATGATGATTGTAATTCAATTTTGAATGAAATATTTTCTTTCAGTTTAAAGACAAACAAATTATGTTGTCTTGTCACGTGATGATCAACATCAAATTCAAGTCACATGACAAGAGAACTCTAAGACGAGATCTGACGGTAATACTGGGTTGATGAAGAGACAGCGGTCGTCTCGAAAGCTCCCCAGAGCAAACTCTTTATGTTGTGTGTAATGTTTAAATATTTGTTAAACAAATTATGTTGTTGTCCTTCATAGTTTAGTTTATGTTTCTTTCCTCCAGGCGTCCTACTGCTGGGTGATGCCTACAACATGAGACATCCCCTGACGGGGGGCGGCATGAGTGTGGCCCTGAACGACGTCCTGATCTGGCGAGGCCTGATCCAGCGAATCCCCGACCTCGGCAACGCCACGGCCGTGTCCCAGGCGCTGAAGGACTTCCACTGGGGCAGGAAGCAGTCCCACTCCTTTGTGGTGAATGTGCTGGCAATGGCACTGTATCAGCTGTTTGCTGCTCAAGATGGTAAGAATACTTGAGGGATGGACTGAGCTAGAATATTTGAATAATTTTTGCAGGACTTAATCTTTAAAAAAAGAAAGAAAAGAAAAGAAACATGGTCAACAATGTCAGTTACTATTTCTTGCCCAACATCTGGATCAAGATGTGTCATTTTGTCATTATGCCTTTTGCAACATTGAGAAATATTTCTTATTCAAATCTACTCTTGTCTTATGGAGTGTGATTTTCCCCTACTCTTACTAAGATAAGAAATGGGTAATGGGCTTGAACCTTGAACAAGGACATTGGTGATGGACTAGCGACACATTTTATGCGCGTAATATTAGAATAGAATTAGCATAAAAAGCTTACTTGATATAGAGCAAGTGGGAGAAGTGCTCCATTTGCCCAGAGAAGTTGTTGTTTGTTTGTTTGTTTGTTTGTTTTTTCCATTAATTGTGTACTGTAGATATCCATGATATGTGAAAGCTGTAGATTATAACCTCTCTCGGTATGTCGTCCTACTTACAGAACATTTGAAGCAGATGAAGCAGGCATGTTTCAACTACTTTGACCTGGGTGGGACTGCTCAGTCTGGGCCTATTGGACTGCTATCTGTGTGAGTACTGTACTTTTCTTCCTCTTTACTTCACCAGTATTTAGTATTACATGTACAGAAATTACACACTGTCACTAGTGTCAGATAATTAAGTAGCCAGCACTTCTGAAGTATTTTCATTGTGACATTTCTGAGTCCATGAAACCACAGGAATAGAATAAGTAACCAGAGAGAAAAAATCTTTTTAAAGATTTGGACCTGGTAACATTTACTAACTGGCGTGTGTACGGTTGGCATGAGGTTGTCCTTACTATTTACAAAGTACCTATTAACTAACTAGAGTTACATGTACTTGAATTATGCCACTTTGCTGTAATGCTTTATAACGCTAGCAAGGTTGCTGAGATTTATGCCACATTTAGTTTATCACAAACTAGATGTTGGCGGCCTACATTATGTACCAGGAAGTTGAGATCTGCATCCTTACAGATGTTGTCAGTAGCATATCCTGTTCCTTACTTCATTTTTCCCTGTTTTATCGATAGGTTGACCCCTAGACCCACCCTCCTGATTGGTCACTTCTTTGCTGTTGCAATGTATGCTGGGTACTTTGCCTTCAAGTCCCAGCCGTGGTGGGCCGTCCACCGTGCTGTGTACAACTTTGCCGCCATTTTGTACAAAGCCTGTGGGATTCTGTTTCCCCTAATCTGGTCAGAGTTCTATTCTGTCTACCTATCGACATAGAACTTCCAGACAATGAATGCTGCCACTAATTGTATAAACATAATATCAAGAAGATAATCTTTGTTATAAGTAGGAGAGAATGTACATAATCCAGACTATATATTGTCAGTCTGAAAGCAGTCTGCTTGAAATTAGTTTTATGTACGATATAGTAACTTAACATTTCAGTTAAATGTTTTATATACCTTTAATGATGTAAAAAAAAGTTGTGTATTTTACAATTGCATAAATTTTTGTATGTACTATTAGGAAAGTGTTCAAGTGTTTTCCAACACAGAAAGATTGGAATTACGATCAATGACTTTTCAACAGTCCTCTTGTCTTCTTCATCATAACTGTGAACCTTATTGCATAGCAAATATGACCATCGGGTAAAAACTGGTCGGAAGCCATAATGTTATATACCAACTAAGGTAACCTTTAATGATAATGCAATGTATGTGACTTTTTATATGGAATGGACGTCAGTGTTAAGTTGGGAGTACTGGGATGCAAATGGCTGCTGACATGAAGTTTTCGATATGTTGAATACACTGTCAAATAGAATTTTCTACAGATGTCTTTCAGTAACATTACCCGAGATGTAAGGTACAATATCTTTGTAAAAGAAAAGGTGACAATAAAAACAAAATGACAAGAACCAAGGCTGGTTAGTTCATTTCAGAAACATGCACCTTAACAGTGTGTTAGTACTATAGTATTGCTGATAGAAGGCAGGTTTGCTGAATATTCAGAGCAAGCTTGTTACGTTTCAAATTAAGTTGGAGTGTTAAATGAGGGAGCAAACGATATTTTGAGAAAGTAATATTGACATCGGCAGGATCTATATAGAAATGACCAAAATTTTCACCGCAAGCTCATCGAAGGGAATCCAATGGCAGGGAAATCAGGGAGAAACCAATCTGGTGACGCTCCTTTCAGCACCAAGGACAGGGAAAGTTCCTTCAAAAGATAAATCGTGGAGAGTGCCTAGAAAGGGGTGGCATTGTCGAAATCAGCATGGTACAAGGGAAGGTGTTGAAACGTACAATCTGGCTTCTCCCTCCGTAAGTGCGCCATCACTCTTCGGTTCAGACAGTGGTGGGACACCCAGGGACAGGAGTAGGAGCTTCATTATCACCATATCAAAACTACTTTGTGAACAGCTTTTGTGGCATCACATTTTTCACACAGTCAGTGTGACGTAGATACAAGTACTCTGAGCCCAACACAAAATACATGTATCAGCATACTAAAGTCCAGTGCAGCTAGTCATTGTACAAATAGGGTGACTTCCGACTGACCCGTCTGACTATGCATTTAGATAAGGTATCCACACATTGACATTTGCCAAACATCCAAATATATATATCTTGCTGCTGCGACGTTATGTTTTTACGCGTAGGCTGACGGAGCTAGTAGACATAATGCGACAAAGAAGCTAAAGTAAAGGGTTGACAATTAGCAAATTTCCTGAAAGTTAAAGAGACCTTTCTTTACGATGATATTGATATACGCTTTTGAATATTATGATGTAACCCTTAAATTGAATAGGGCCTATCTATAAAGAACAGACATCCGTAGAACTCAAGCAAACAAAACAGAAGACAAGTGTCTGTCCATGATATCCATTTATTTGGCACTGAAAGCATTTTGTATCCCACTCCCCAACCAATGCACAGCACAGGGACAGGATCGAACAAAATGGTATATCAACGCCGTTTGAGTATGGTTATCAGAACTGAAACGTGGGTGGCTGTTTTAGTATGCCAAGGTAAATCTGGAGAGCAACGCCTCCTCTTTTAGCAGTAGACAACGGCTTGTGGGTAGTCGCACACTCGGAGGTCTTTGTTGAAGACGAGGTTTGAGGGGCAGTGCATGAGGATGGGAGCGTCATACCCTGGTGAGCAGACGTAGTAGATGTGGCTGCAGTCGGTGTCCAGCAGGAAGAAGTTCATCCCATTGCACATCAAGCCCGAACTGAACGGCACGACAGCCCCTTCGGTGATGACGGGTGCGGTGGTGGGTACGTATGGCGGAGGTGTAGAGACTGTATGTGACATAGGAAAGGTTTGCTACAATATGGTTCAATCTAAGAGCTTGCCTTATAACCAGACAAGGGACGAGTAAGGCAAAATAGTCGTTAGCCTCTGAAAAATGTGCTATGGATAGGAGCATGATAAGAAAATATGAAATCATTGGGATACACGCAAGAAGTGTTTTTAAGTTTTGCTTTTATTCTTTTGACACGATCTACTACGAAATGAGCATCTGTGTCAATCATAATTGGTACTTAAGTCTCTGTCACTAAACCATGATGTCTGTCTTCTGTGAATTCAGAATAGATATAGGGGTTTGGTCTTGTTTTAACTTCACATAACAACATAGAACTTACCAATTGTGTCGCACATCTTGCCCTCGTACGGATAAGGACAGTTGCAGGAGAAGTCAGCCACCAGATCCTGACACACCCCTCCGTTCTGACAAGGATTAGAGCTGCACTCATCAAGATCTAGAGAAAGAAATCATGGTGAAACATCCTTGCCTTAAAAGTATATACTGTCAGTTCCAGTCATACAAATAATCAAAGACTTGTGCGAAGCAAAAATAAGACAAGGGAGAAATGTGTAATTTTGCTGTTCCTTACTCATTTCGCAGGTGATGCCGTACCATCCAGGCTGACATGAGCAGGTAAATATAGCGCCGTTTGCAGAACACACTCCTCCGTTTTGACAAGGTTTGTCCCCACAGGGGTCCACTGAGAAATGAAAACACAAAGTTAAATTTCACTACCACAACACAGGATGACTAGATAGTAAGGACCACGTGCAATCCAACAAATCGTCGATGAGCAAGCCGTTACACTAAAGGAACAATTTGTAGGTTTAGGAACTAGACCTGAATTGCTATAGTCATATACGTGGTTGCTATCTTGTAATAGATAAACCTCAGAGAACTTACCATATATCTCACACATGTTACCCTCGTATGGAGACGGACAAACGCAGAGGAAGTCGCCGACAAGATCCTCGCACAGCCCTCCGTTCTGACAAGGGTCGGGGCTACACTCGTCAATCTCTGAAGAAATTAAACACCATGGAACACCTTAGAAAATAGAATTTGTAGACACTAGACAGTACCAAGTGACATGAGAACTACCATGCAGAAAAAAAAAACATCAGATAATAGAGCAAGTTCTTCACCCATTTCGCACATGGTGCCGTTCCAACCAGGCTGACATGAGCAGGTAAATTCATCGCCGCTCGCAGAGCACACGCCTCCGTTTTGACAGGGTCCACTGCTACACGGGTCGACTGGAGAATGCAAGTGGCGGATGGATAAATGAAAGATGTACTACATTAAGTACGGGCTATGCACCACCTAGTACAAGGTAGGCGGGACAAGGGAGGATCGCACTAAATATGGAATGGAGACATCGCTGTCGTCATTTCGACCGGTGCACTATATGGCGCCGGCTCTGACCTACATCTGCTAGATGATAAACAGCAAAACTTACCGTATGTCTCACACGTCTTGCCCTGGTATGAAGGGAGACAATAGCAAACGAAGTCACCAACCAAGTTCTGGCAGAACCCTCCATTCTGACAAGGGTTAGGGCTGCAGCTGTCATCCTGGACTACGGAAACAAAAGCATACATATCATATATTTTTGTAGATGGAACACATGTCTGACTTCAATCGCATGTGAAGAGGCTACAAGGAAAGATGGCATCAAACGACAGCCTTGTCGAACTTCTGTGTACACAGAAGGCTTCATCATGAACGCAATTAGTTGCATGAAATAGTCTTATATACGACCAATTGAATTGATTGATTGATATCGTGCGTTTTTACATTAGATTTTAACAAACAGTTACTTACTTATTTGGCAAGAGGCACCGCCCAGTCCAGACTGACATGAACAGTAGGGCACGTGGTCCGGCCAGTCGCACACCCCGAGGTCCTTGTTGAAGACGAGGGTGGCCGGGCAGTGCATGAGGATGGGGTCGTCCTGTCCCGGGGAGCAGACGTAGTAGATGCTGCTACAGCCATTCTCCACCAGGAAGAAGGTCCAGCCGTCGCATTTTATACCGGTGACGAAAGTGCCGATGATGACGGGGACAGCGGTCGTATGTGGTACCAGCGTAGATGCGGCTAATTACAGAAACATGTTGGTTAGATTTGGATAACATTGTAGCAAATTTGCTATATATTGCTCCACTTTTTCATGACGTCATATACTTACAATGACGGTGTCGGGCATTTATATAACAACCCAACGGCCTTAATGAATCCCGACAAAAGTGTTTCCTTGTTTTCTGTGTATATTAATATAGAAGAAGAGAGATGCTAGTTTCTTTGGTGTTTAACAATTCATGCTACGAAGTTATGACAATAATCTACTTGAAGCCCTAGTGTAATTTCAGTGACATTGCCTTTTCCGGAGAATCTGGATAGTAACTCACTATTGATGTCGCACAGCTTTCCCCCATACGGGAACTGACAGACGCAGACAAAATCGTCCACTCGGTCCAGACATGTGCCTCCATTCTGACAAGGCTTGGATCTGCAGCTATCGAGATCTGTAGAAAACAAGGCAACGATCCAACGTCAGAAATCTGTTATTAATATCTACATATAGTTACCTATCTTTGACTTTGCGCTTGGGGTGTACCAAAAAACGTTCATATTCTGAAGAACGACTTTTATTGTATTGCCAGTATTCAACAGCATTCCCGCAAAAATGAACATTACAGTTTTAAAAAACAGGGTCATAATGTCACCCGAGGTATATCGTTATGATTATTGTCATCATCATCATCTTCATCATAATCTTTGTCATTACATATATTTCTATACGCTGCTTAGTTTGACTGAATAGTATCTATACTGACCTCTGCACTGGACCCCAGCATCACTGGCATGTGTGCAGGTGTTGGTCACATTGGACAGCAGAGGACAGGTAGAAATGGAGTCCTCATTTCCGGCGCAGTTCACGTTGTTCAGCCAAATAGTTCCATTGCCCTGACCGTAGTGTGCTGAGCCATAGGCTGCTACAGCGCCGCCATGGCCAATCTCACGGCACACAACCTATGGGGGGATGTGGATACTTTTGAAACTCATCAGATAGACGCTACTATTACTAAGTATTGCTTCAATTACGCGAAATTTTTTGTATTGAACAAATAGAATCAGATTCTCTTGGGATTGCCACAGAATCATCGTGGCCACCTATGAAGCAGTGTGCCTCATTGTCTGATACAGCTCAGAAGCACCAGACCATGAGTCCTAGTATTGTGTAAGTAAGGAGACACAATTTTCTTTTCTTATTTCATTTATCTTTTTCAACACAGAAGGAAAGCGTGTATTTTCATTGCTCGAGATGATTTTCAATGCATTTTGCTTTCATTAGGATTGGAAAGAAGGAGCACGATCTGCATGACATACTGTGATCTAAAGATGTGTAATTTTTTTTTACTTTGATTTTTGACAGACGTGGCACTGCGCTCAAGTTTTTTATAACTTATATTAACAGTGCCACGTACAGATAACAACATACCCATTTTAATTTTCATACACCATGGCGAAGTGAGGAAAGTCGTGTAAAGTGCCTTTCCCAAGGGCACAATATCGGTGGCGTCAGGGTGATTCGAACTCGGGACCTCTTGGTTCTGAGTCGAACACCCTGCCGTTACGCCACACGACCCTGATGTGTAATTGGTGCTTTGGTGCCAGATAATTGAGTGAGCATGATAGCAAGGAAGTTGTGCCAGGTACCATTAGACATAATTAATTCATGTACACTTCTGACTGACTTCGACAACAAATAACCAAACCTGGGCCTCCTCCATCCCCCAGTTACTGTCACAGATTGTCCCCCAGACTCCTCCGCGGTTGATCTCGACTCTGCCCTCGAATACAGAACTTCCCCCAACTAACCTCACGGTACCTGATCGAAAGAAAAAACGTTAAAAATTTCATCAAGTTTTTTAAATATATGTGGCAGTATGAACATACCTTTAGTTGTTTTTCTGCTGCACTCTTAAAAAGCATCCCACAACAGGCCGCATATACTATTCATTTCTTCGCCATGCTCTTGTGCTACTCTTTCCGTTTCATAATCATAGCAGTTTGGCAAACATATTTCAGTCCTTTAAATGAAGAAGATACCTCTTTATACAAGGTCCATACAGTAGCAACTCTTCCCATAAGAATGCCGGCTTTTTCACTGTTCTCGTCGAAATGTGTTCAAAAACATTACTGAAAGTAAACTGGTCCTACGCAATTAACCTTGTATTACAGAGCATATTTTTGAGAATCATGAATAGACATACCGAGGGGGATGATGGTGAATGGGTCAATCCTGAACATGAAGGTGCCGGGCTGACCGACGTTGGTCCTGGTCTCAATGTCCACAATCTCCGCAGACCGTGACCCGGGCACTGTGAAGTAGTTAGTCCCATCTCCGGCATTGAAACCAGCCTGTTGAAAATTCAATATCAATTCGGGATGAGAGGTAAATGTCAATCTTTGGAAACCAAAGCAGATTAGAGACAGACCAGCTAGCAGTTATAAAAAGTAAGATATTGACGTAGTAGAAGATGGCTATTCTCCAAGGAGGTTTCGCTCGGGGGGGGGGGGGCTAGGAGTGGCCGGGATTTTTAACGGAGGAAGGGAAGCGTTAAAAATCCCTGCCACTCCTAGCCCCCCCCCCCCCGCCGATCGAAACCTCTGCTAGAGGGTGGCCTCAAACGTCTATTAAACTGACAACAATGACACATTGTTATTCATTATCTCCTTGAAAAGTGCAGATATAGTTTTGGGTGTGTCTGTCTGTCTGTCTGTTTGTCTGTTTGTCTGTTTCTTTGTTTTCTGTTTGTTAAACATATGTAGTTTATGTTAAATGGAACATCAAAAGATAACAATTATGCAAATAAATTCATAATTTGCATAATTCATGCAAAAGCGCCATAATTGACCTGAGTGGTAGATGATAGGTCTGTCAATATTGTGGGATGTGTAAGTTAGATAAAGGTGTTCATGACCAAGCATATGTTATGTAAATGAGTAAGTAATTTGCATAAACAGAATAGTTCATGGAGATATGAGGTCGTGGAACTCTTGTTATAGCAAGATTTGTATTGAACAATAACAGTGCACCTGCGCTGGTATTCCACCTAGACCGGTGTCTTCATCCCCTTGACTGGCAGTTCCTGTGGTCCAGACGATGTCGCCGTACTTGAAGATGGCGAAGGACTGGAAGCCATCGGTAGCCAACACAGCCTGGAACGACTGCCGCTATGGAAAAAGAATACGATAACGCTAATTTCTTTATTTCTTTATTTGAGTTCATCACAATGTGAAAGGGAGGGTAAAACAGATGCCTAAGCACCTTTACGAGTTGCCCTCCCGCTATAATGCTAATAGGCTACAAGGTATGCCTTATTATCTCCATGAAAAAATAATTTTTCATGGGGATATTGTTTTGCGCACGTGCGTTTGCGTGTGTGTTTGCGTGTGTGTATGCGTGTGTGTATGTTTGTGTCACCGAATGCTTAAAGTCAGCATAACTGAAGAACTTGTTGATGGATTGTAATGGTATTTGGTTTGTGGGTAGTTGTTGGGAGGAGAAAGGTCAAGGTCGATTTTGGGCCCCCTGGTATGTGTCACTTGAACTGTAATGGCGTATTTGTAATAATCTTCCAAGGAGAATAACTGAAGAAAGGAACAACAGATTTTCATGCTATTTGGTATGCAGGTAGGTTGGACAGAGATGTACAAACTGAAGTGCAAATTTTGCAAATTGGGACTGAATTTGCATAAGCAATGAGGAATATCTGCACCTCCATTCTAGGCATGTAGTTGGATGTCACACCTGTCACATCTGTTAGTCTCAAATCTAGGACAAGAATTCCCCAGGTACCAACAGCTAGTAATGAGGAAAATCTATACCTCCATAATAAAACACATCATATATAAATCCAAATTTCATGGAGATTTTGGGTCTTCAGACTCTTGTTCGAACTTATGACACTGAGGTAAGAATTCAAGTACAAAGGACTTACGTTAGTTCTTGAACTACCTCCATAGTAGGTCACATCATAGTAGGTCGTGACCAGAACCCAGGTGGCTCGGAAACTGGGGATGTCTGGGTAGTTTGCCAATATATCCTGTGACACTTGTGAGATAAGTGCCTGATCTGAGGTGGTCTGTCTCCAGTATACCTCTCCTGCACGTCTGATAGGGAATCCGTCATTAGTGCATCATCGGCAGGAAAACTTTGAATTCTGATGTGTTGTACGACTCTTTCTACTAGAGATGTAACGTTACACGCTTAGCATTGGATTCTGCAAAGTTCCTTCTTATGCATTCATTCATATTATCTACAGCACCTAATGGTTTCCTCTGCCTTCCACTCTTTTTTTTCACCTTACTGTTCGTCGTAGCACTGTATCCCGGTCAGTTTGACATTATTGTATGTTTGATTTCTTTCTCATGATAGTAGGATTGGTCAGTTGGACCAGCCGTAGGGAATTTCTCTGGAGGAAGCGACCCTTGACCTCCACTCGTACCACCTCCATTCCTGCGATATCCGCTGTCTGAACGGCTGGGCTCGCCTCCCGCTTACCACCATCCCGCCCTTGCTGCAATTTCATCTCTTTCAAGAACGCTTAGAATTGTTTAATCTTACAACTACTGTACGTAAATGTTACACTACAGTTTTTGTTGCAATCGCCAAGACCCCATGGCTTTGGCCGTTGATGTCTCTGTACAACCAATAAGCCTCTACCACAGGGCAGATTCACAGATTAAAGACATCACATGTCCGCGTAGCTCTCTCCTTGTATCGTATAGGTGTACGTAAGAGTAATTTCTCTCAAATACAATATATCTACCTGATGTGACAAACTCATACCTGGTGTCAATGTCTGCCCAGAAGACAGCCACGATGGGAAAGGACCGAATCGGGAATGGGTCGGGGGTGAACTGGGAAACTCGGCCTTCGAAAGACACCAAACCATTGTTGTTCACCTGTAGTAATAGGAATGGTAAATTAAGTGATAAGAATATAGGAGAATCAGAGTGATAGATGGGTCAATGATCAATTAAAAGGGATCAATTAATGAACGAACGAAAGAATGAATGAATGAATGTATTAAAATTTATGATTTGCATTGAACATGCGCGGCCATATTGGCTTATTAGACACATAGGGATATAAATTTAGGGTGTAAATGTTTAGAAGATAAGACGTTTCGGGACTTTTTGGAAGCTTTTGATAACCTCGACCTGATATCTCAATGATTTTGACCTAAGGAAAAATGATAGATGAAGACCTTTATTGTACATAAAGCCCACTGGGCTAAGCACAGGTCACATGTTAACAATCATATATATATATTCATGTCCATGCCACATGTTATAATGTAAATGTTTACCCAGAAGTAGTTGTAGACAGAGCCGAAGTAGCGGAACCCTGAAGGGAGAGACTGTCGACTGGAGCCTCCATCGTCTACTTTTGGGTTGGCCGTGTCACCAGCAGATGGACCGAATGGGTAGAAATCTGAGGTACCGGTACCTGGCAAGGACAATGCACCAGACATTCCAGACTCAACAAAGAGTTAACGTTTAACAAAATATTCATCTACTATGAGAGCGTGTACTCGGTAAAATTCAGGTTTGAAGAGGTAACAAATTCAGCCTCAGCGAAGTCTGTGGAAAATATATTTTTATTGCAGTTGAAGCTCCTCCACTGTAATTCTTTAAGTTACTAGGTTTGTCTTTCCTAAACTGTGATTCGTCGTGGAAGACGAATTTACATTGTGGGGTGCTTAAGGATTTCAAGTATTCTATCATTGCATCTTCTTCTTTTTCATCCTGTCGGACGATCTGTTGCATAGTTTAAAGCTAGATATATGCTCGTTGTAAGACTAAGAAGTATAGTTGCTTGATTGTCTTATGACCTGTAAAATAGGCTCCACTATTATTCCGTTGTCACCTACCATATGGTAACGTTCTTGGCATCGACACCGGCGTCGTTAGCATTTCTGTGACAGCTCGGTCCATAGCCGGAGGGTCGCCGCCATCACTCTTCGGCTCAGGCATCAGTGGGGTGCAGGACACCCAAGCCACCAGGGACAGGAGGGAGAGGAGGACCTTCATTGTCGCCTCGCCGAAACTGCACTTGCGAACAGCTTTTGTGTGATCGAACTTTCACACAGCAGCATGTCATTCTTTAAACATCGTTGTAATGACCTTTGACAACTTGAACGAGTTCATCAGCAAAATAGGGGTATTGCATGCAGGCTTCACTTCATTTCAAATACCCTAATGATCGACTTCCATTTGTTAAATCCTGGCAGGAATAAGCGGTATCGAACGATCAATCTATTACAGTTAGGTTATTGATGATTGTTAGGTATGTAGGTAGATGTTGACGTCGACAAAGCAAAAGACAAGTTCCATTATGGGCCCCCTTGCGGTCCGGTTTTGGTATTTCATGTTATGACCATGTATGGTCGCGATTTTTAAATGGCGGGTAGTTTTTGTTTTAAACAGGATAGGTAAAAAGACGTTTCTTTATGGGATGGTATACCTTTAAAACTGTCACCCCTTCAATCGTATAGGGTCTGGCAGATAAAAGCAGACATCCTTAAATGAAAAACACACAAAACAAAATATGACATCCATTCATTTGTCGCTAAATGGAATTTTTATTGCAGGGCACACCCCAAACAATGATTTTGGTCACACTGTGACCAGCAAAGAAAGTAACGCCTAGCTTAGCAGTAGACAACGGCTATCGGGTTGTCGCACACTCGGATGTCCTTGTTGAAGACCAGGGTGGCCGGGCAGTGCATGAGGATGGGCGCGTCGTGTCCCGGGGAGCAGACGTAGTAGATGTTGCTGCAGTCGTTCTCCAGCAGGAAGAAGTTCAGCCCGTTGCACGTCAGACCCGGACTCCACGGCACAACAGCCCCTTCGGTGATGACGGGGGCGGTGCTGGGTACGTATGGCGGTGGTGTGGAGACTGTATGTGACACACAAAATGTTTGCTCTACCATGGTTCAGCTGAAGTGCTTGACCAGACTAGGGTTCAGTGGGGCAAAAAAAGTTGCTGGCCTCTGGAAAAGGCGATAGATAGGAGAACTCACCATATGTCTCGCACGTCTTGCCCTCGTACGGAGCAGGACAACTGCAAGAGAAGTCAGCCACCAGATCCTGACACACCCCTCCGTTCTGACAAGGATTGGGGCTGCACTCGTCAAGATCTACGGGAAAACAGAATTGAACAGTTTCCTTGTTTCCAACAAGAGCTAGTTGTGTAGCCAAATCATTCATATGACATGTGAACTACCAAGAAAAAAAATGAAACGTCAGAGCAAAGAGCTAATTCCTTACTCATTCCGCAATTGGCCCCGTTCCATCCAGGCTGACATGAGCAGGTAAATGTAGCGCCGTTTGCAGAACACACGCCTCCGTTTTGGCAAGGTGCACTGTCACAGGGGTCCACTGCGGAACGGGAATGATGTTATATGTTTAATATATCAAATGGTTCGATATTGCTATAACGTTTCTCGTCAAAGGGTCATGGAATGTAAACGGGACGGGAAATACGAGGAGCATTTCTATCATAAGTTGGCTGAAGTTGGGGATAAGCTTAAAGGCCTTTGTCACTTAAGCAATTCCTATTTACCCATGGCCCTCAATTTGCCAACTGATAAGCAGCAGTGAACTTACCATATACCTCGCACATCTTGCCCTCATATGGAGCAGGACAACTGCAGGAGAAACCAGCCACCAGATCCTGACACACCCCTCCGTTCTGACAAGGGTTCGGGCTGCAGTCATCGATGTCTGGGGAAAGAAAACATTATAAAACACATTGCTCTTCCAGGGACATTGATGCAGTGAGTAATTACATGCATACCACACAAATAAGTGGAGAATTACGGGTCAAAATAGAAATGCTGAAGTCATCATAATCTGAGGAAAACACACATTCGATCAAGTTCTTTTTTAGAAATGTACCTAGTGACATGAGAACTAGGGTGCAGAAAATATACATCCAGTAATTGATCAAGACATTTACTTATTCCGCAAGTGGTGCCGTTCCATCCAGGCTGACAGGAACAGGTAAATGTAGCGCCGCTTGCAGAACACACGCCTCCGTTTTGACAAGGTCCGCTGCCACAGGGGTTCACTGTGTAAGGGAATAATTTTGAAATACGTGGATGTTGTAGTAGTAGTACATGAACAAGTAGGATGAACAATATCGTGTACATTCAGTGTGAACTATGTTCAAGCAAGGGATGAGATGTGCTAGGGTCTGGCTAATGGACGGGCACTGCTACCGTGATACACACTAAGCGCTGTTAACTGACAAAACAACAGCAGAGAACTCACCATATATCTCACACATCTTTCCCGTGTACGGAGCAGGACAACTGCAAGAGAAGTCAGCCACCAGATCCTGACACACCCCTCCGTTCTGACAAGGGTTCGGGCTGCAGTCATCAATGTCTAAGGAAATACAACATTTTAAAACACATTCCTCTCACAGGAACATTGATGCAATGAGTACCTAGAACGCACACAAAAAGTGAGGACAGCGTGTCAAAGGAAATACGACAAATCTTCAAGTGTAAATCTGGGCAAGCTTATACAAGATCAGAGGTCGTTAAACAACAGAGAGAAGTGAACGGTTCAGTGACTTTTACTGCTCAGAGGTTGCCTCGCACTGACATGTTTCTGTACGCAAAGATTCTTTAATTTAGCACCAATACGAATGAATTGTAAGTTAACAAGTTTAATGTGTACTTATTTACATTTGTATCTAGTATCATTATCTCTGTTACTTACCTGAAGCGCAAGTGTTGCCGTTCCATCCAGGCTGACATGAGCAGGTATATTTGTCGCCACTCACTGAACACACGCCTCCGTTTTGACAAGGTCCACTGTTACAGGGGTCCACTGTTGAATAAAGGTTATGTTGTAGATATGAAATATATAAAACATATGGTATACAAAGATGTATTACATGAAGTAAAGGCCATGCACTAATTCTATGAAAAAGAGAATGGGGTATAGAATGGAGACAGGTACTGAGTGTCCAGTGTAGCCATTCTACGTAACGTTGGGTAACATAAATTCGGGATTTTTCCGATACTGGTTGACTGAAATCAATCTAGCAGAACAATAAACCATCCTTTTTTCTATTATTCTGTCAGTATCATGTACTATCTTTGCACTAATCATATATATGGTAGATTTTGTCTCTAGTCGTGCTGACACCATAATATTTCAACTTGAAACTACCGTCCGCCGCACGCACAATGACGGTGTTGTCGGACAGGGGTGAACATTAATTCGGGAGAGAAGATTCGTCTTGAATATCTTACCGCTAATTACATTTTATACAGCAGCTATTCGTTCCATCCTTGGCTTGAGGAGAGTGCTATGGATATAGACGTGTCCAAGTAAAAAAATACACGAAAAAACGGCCGTACCGCACACATCAGGCCTACGGGAACAACCCGTGTGTTGAGTCGGTAGCTATAGAACGTCAAAGTCGACATCCACCTTCATGGCAACGTGTACATTATTCATGGCAAGTTAGCTGGATGCCGTAGCAATGGTTATACTACTCACGGTCCATGTGTTCCTTGTTGTGTTAGGAGCAAACTTTGAGGAAAATTTCGTCTTTAGTCCACTATCACACGCAACATTTAGACAAAAAAGTGCTTGACGACATGATTCTGGGTAACAATATGGCGGCGGGAAAATACACGTGCCGTAGGTTGTAGCAACAAAGAGGAGTTTTGATGATTGATCACACTTAGAATCCAGTTGCAGGTTAGCAAAAGAGATTGTAATAAGTTGTCTTGTAAATAATTGTGTTTAGCAGGCAGGAGATGTGACATTTGTCTTATAAACCAGCGAACAACCGTGCAGTGTGAGTCTCCCACGAAGCCCCCAGACTCTGTCAATAAGGGACGGAGAGTTTTTGACGTCGCCAACTTCTAATGCATGGTTATCGAAGCTTTTCAGACAGTGTTCTGAATGCGTTAGTCTGTCAAGTTTGCATTTCTAGCGGTATTACTGATGTTGCACCTAGCACATATCCCTAAATACCCCGTTTTCGAAAAATCCCGAATTTAAGTACCCCACGAATTTATGTTACCCAACGTTACATCTGCCAGACGATTAACAGCGCAAAACTTACCATATGTCTCACACGTCTTGCCCTGGTATGAAGAAAGGCAATGGCAGACGAAGTCACCAACAAGGTCCTGGCACAACCCTCCATTCTGACAAGGGTTAGGGCTGCAGTCATCAAGGTCTACAGAAGCAAAGTAGGATAGATATCAAACGACAGTTTATTTGAGATATCTGTAGCGCAGAACATTTCATCACAAACACGATGAATTGGACTAGGCTTGACACAACCAACCAACCAACCAACCAACCAACCAACCAACCAATCAACCAACCAACCAACCAACCAACCAACCAACCAACCAACCAACCAACCAACCAACCAACCAACCAACCAACCAATCAATTGGTTGATATGTAATGGTATTGTTTAACGTTCTAATCCAACCAACACGCGTAGACAGTTACTTACTTATTTGGCAAGAGGCGCCGGCCAGTCCAGACTGACATGAGCAGTAGGGCACGTGGTCGGGCCAGTCGCACACCCCGAGGTCCTTGTTGAACACGAGGCCGGCCGGGCAGGGCATGAGGATGGGCGCGTCGTGCCCCTGTGAGCAGACGTAGTAGATGCTGCTACAGTCGTTCTCCACGAGGAAGAAGGTCCAGCCGTCGCACGTCATGCCGGAGATGAAGGCGCCGATGATGACGGGGACAGCGGTGGACGACGGTCCAGCGGTGGAGGGATCCGGATCCGGTGGAGACATGTCTAAATTCACAAACGTGTAAATCAGCATGGCCTAGCGGTAAGATTTGGTACACAATGTGCAGTACTTCATGTGTCAACAATACTAGGTTTGCTACGGTGTCGAAATGATACAATGTTTAAGTCACATGATGAACAGGTAGACATGTTTCATGATGAGAACAGATTTTTCAATTTTTGTTCTGGCCTCTGAGTGCCTCAAGCAAGGGTGGCCAGGCTGATACATTATTGACAAAGACTAGGAGCCAGGAACTCTAGTTTTCTCCTTCGACAAGTAGACTTCCACAATGAAAGCAAGGTTCTACAATCTGAGGAATGCCCCCCCCCTCACTGCTCGGTACATCAGACAGCGGCGAGGTGCAGGACACCCAAGCCACCAGGGACAGGAGGACGGGGACGAGCATTGTTGTTTTTCATGTCTAATCTGGGTTTTGTGAGCAGCTTTTGTGTCATCAAATTTTCACACAATGTTTAAACACCGTAGCTATGACTAACTAAATGCCTAGAGCGAGGTATCATGAAAAGATGTTACTTGATTACGACGTTGCCCCCACAAATTGTATTCGTTGTATTCTTCTGGAAATAAGCTGTGTGAAATGTGTAATAATTGTTTCAGCTACAAAGTTTTTGGTGTGCAAATAGAGTGCTCTGCCCAGCCCACACCGAATATCAACATGCGAAAGGCCCATACAGGTAGCCATTGTACAAATAGGGAGACTTCCGACTGACCCGTCTGATTGCTATGTACTTAGATAAGGTAACACCTGCTAAATATCCCAGAACAGAGGTATTAAGCATACCTTAAATATGTGCTGCGAGGTAATATTCATATGCAAAGGCTGACGACCCAGGAGCTAGAAAGCCACTTAGGATGGAAATTATCGAGACATAAGTGAATACTGTAAGTTGAATTAAAAGTAAAAGGATTTCAATTTGCACCGTAATCTAGCGCAAAGGAGGAAATCCGACACAAACATGTCTAAACACGCAACAATGGCTATCAGCTTGGGATATTAGGGTCTCAGTATACGATTTGCTACCCACAGTACATTACTTTATGACTTTACATGTCAAAAATCAGAACAGGTTCGCAATGGCAGCCACCAGCACTTGCAACGATGACGAAATGGTACAGTGTTGAAATCGCCTAACGAACGGGCAGATATGTACACGATACCTTCATCACACTCGTCACCCTTCCATCCCGCCGCACACACGCAGATGTGCCCTCTATTGTCATCATTGATGCAAGTTCCGCCGTTTTTGCAAGTGTTGGTGTCACACAATTCTGGGATCAAGGAAAAAAGGAGATTGTAAGAACTTTGCCAATGCAATGGAGATATAGCAAGATTCAGCCGATGAATATGCTTATAGTCATAGATCTACGTGTATCTCACCTCAGCAGTGAAGTTATAGATCTACATAAACGTCATCTCCATGGTCTATCTCACCTCCGCAGTAAGAGCCGTTTCCCCAGTACCCAGGATTGCAGTAGCAACCTTGGACGCCATTTTGTATGGCGCAGGTGGCGTTGACGTCACAGCCACCCCCAGTGCACTGGATGTTGTTCTTGCTGACGCATTCACAGGTCCGGTCACATCCCTCCCCCCACGTCTGACCAACCTGCAGGGCATTATGCGTTATAATGTTGATTCATTTCCATTGCAACACAAGAATGAGAAACAAATATTCTCATAACTCTGTGAAATTTTTAGATTTCTTCGGCTAAATGTATTGACAAAATGTCCACCATGTCAATTTCGCACATTACATCCTCACCTCTCGGGCACATGCCATCCTAGAATTTCTGACTTTTGGCCAGCACGTTGAAGACATTTTGACGCAAACCATCTGAACCTAGTACCTGCCCTTCTTGGAACTTAAAATCTTCGATTACAACCTGGAAACAAACTTGGATCCGAGCCAGCGGGACCAAACTTGGACACACACCAGGGCAAACAAACAAACAAACAAACAAACAAACACACAAACAGGCAAACAAACGAACAAACAAATAGACCGAAAACAAGGAGGTAACAAGCACAGAAAAAAAACGCTCCATCGTGACAGGGTTGAACTGAAAGGCACTCACAGCGTAGTACAGTCCATCCCTGGTGCAGCCGCACTGCTCCCGTAGGACACACTGGTCCCCGCTCAGGACGTACCCGGCGTCACACTCGCACCCCTCCACACACGTCTGGTTACAGTAGAGCGGCGCCGACACGTCCGTACAGGTGGCGGGACAAGCGCTGGAGCACGAGTCATAGTGGCTGTTGGCTGGGCAGGACAGGGCTGTACGGGTATAAATTAAACATTCTAGAAACGTATATGCTGACTTAAAACAAGAGATACAGATGTTTATCTATCATACACCGACTGTCAACTGAAAAGATAGATCGTGTGAAGGTAAGTGTTGATCAGGAAAAGGGGTCTCTTGATTTTTCACCAGACATAAAATCATGACACATAACCCCAAAACCAATTCACAATAAAGTAAAAAGTCATCCTCAATTGAGGTGAAGTATGTTGCTTTTTCAAGTAGCTAGTAGTAGAGCAATGCGGCCTCGCCACTGCTCGCGTTTTGGCCAAGCATACCGGGTCTTATACGTGGATTCTTTTACATACGTTCAAAGGTTTGACGCTTGAGGCTTATGCTCGAAGCTCCCCCATACACGGGGCCGCCGGCATTACGTCACCATCCAAAATGACGAATGCGATCCCTTACAACATGTCCGAGCTAGAGTCGACCCTAGGATCGGACTCGGGCCCAAGGATTGGTATACCGTTAGTATTTCGTAGTTAATAATTGTCCTATCTGTAAATACGACGGACGGAAACTCACGGCAGAAGGTCGAGTTCCTCCACGAGCCGACGTTGATGCCAGCTTCTGCGCATGCGTCGGCGTAGGCTTGGAGATTGTTGCAGAGGGATGTTTCGTCGCCGTTCAGGGCACACATGTCGTGCACACAGGTCTGGTACGTTCCCTGCAAAACATGACAAACTTTGTATTCATTACCTACAAATCATGGCAAACTTTGTATTTAATCCCAACAAAACATGACAATTTTCGTTTTCGTTCCCTACAAAGTGCATAACAAACTTTGTATTCGTTCCCTACAAAACATGACAAACTTTGCATTCGTCCTCTACAAAACATGACAATATTTGTAATCATAGAATGAGATACATGTAGTATTGACATGATAATGGACAGGTTCCCTCCTTACTATCTAGAGCAGTAACAGCTATGCGTCGTCGCCTGTGCATGTTTTAAGAATGGCACTTGATGAATAGGGGTGTCCCTATGGTGAAGTGGTCTGCGCTTCTGTTACTTACCTGATGACATTGAACCAGAAGGCCCGAGTTCAACCCCCGGGTAGGACACCTCTGGACAAGAGTCGCATTAACAAATGGTACATACTTATGAAACAGTATGGAAGTTAAACACACTCCATGCACTGCCAGTGGACTAGCCCCCTGCTGCAGTGATTGCACCACAGTGTGTCCCAGGGCTATGAAACGGGGATGGGCACAGCCCTATACACCTTATGGTGTGGGAGGATCTTAAATGACTTGATGAATAGAGATATACTTTGTTTGCAACAGTCATGCAAGGGGTATTCTTAAAGGTTGGGATAGTAAAATATCTACCTCTGGGTTAAGGGTGGAGTAACATGAAGCGAACGCGTGTGCCCCGTCAGTCAGCATGCCACACAGACCCGTCACTGTCTGCTGCAGAGTGACGTCACACCGGTTGGGAAGTGGAGGACTCGCGTTGCACCTGTTCAATGGACATGATGTTCCGCAAGAAATTATTGCAGTAACAGTCAGCGTTGATAAGTTCTCGCTCTCAACGCAAAGGTTAAAAGCGCAAAGTGTGATTAGATGAAAGGTTGTCATATATCATGTGACTCTCTTACCTCAAGCTGAACTGGTGTCCTTATGCATTATGATACATCAGTTAAGCCCCCACCCCCCCTCACTCGACCCGCGGCACGCTGGCGGCGTCGCTGCGGCCGGACGAATTGATAAAGCACTCAACGAATTTCATCGACAAAAAACGAATCTTTTTAAGCTTTGTGTGTTTTGTTGCCTTTTTGGTCATACTTGTACGTTTTGAATGATATTTCCATTATAAAGTCAAGGGTAACGCAATTCCAGTTTAGGACGCAGCGACGCCGCCAGCGTGCCGCGGGTCCAGTGAGAGGGGGCTTTAAATAATCAGCATCGCAACCTGTATGATTACGTTTTGTTTGTGAGCGTATGTACTTACACTTCCCCGTGACCGTCCACCAACCAGCTGTTGCCAAACTGCATGGCATCCGCGGCCAGTGACCCATCAGGGGTGATGAACTCATCGGTGTCGTTCCCGTTGTAGTTTCCGCACAAACCACACAGCGTGTCCTGGTAGGTGTCGGGGACGGTGACCTCCACACGGTGGGAGCCGTCGTACGACACTTTGAGGCCAAAGGTTGTTTCTATGACGACATATTGGCCGACAAACTTGATGGTGAGGTCATCGAGAGGTTGTGCAGGCAGGGTGGTGATGATCTGGTCAATCTGCAACGAAATGGAAAATGTCAGGGATAACTTAATGTCCTTAAGTTGTTTTAATGGTTATAGAGTTAATACTTCTGTGCTTAATTTTCAATCCATATATACACACCCATATGACATCTGTTGGATTAAGGACCAAATGGAAAGTTAGCTGCAAGATGACAGAGCCAGACAGACTGTTTAATGTAATGTAATAAGGATGGCAGCAACAGAAAGGCATAGGAAACAACGTCTGCTTACATAGACGGTCTTGTCTTGCTGTATGACGATGGTGCGGTTGTAGACGTCCACGGTCACTTCCGAGACGTAGCTGGTTGTGGGGTCCCCGGCGCGCGGGTCGCTGTTCGTTATCACGTGGAAGAACGGCAGGTTCCCTCCGCGGCAGCTGCTGGTCAGGGTGGTCGGGCACTGGCCGTTGTAGTCGTGGGCGAGGCCATCGAAGGTGACGTAATGCGTGAGGCCAAACACGGTGCACGTGCTCCTTGCTGCAAAATACAAAATATATTTTTAAAAAGCATGAAGAAGTCAGATTAAACAATAAAGCATCCCTAGAATATTCATAAATCCCCTGCTCTGTCCATTCTTCTATCTCACTGGCCGTATGGGCCGCGACCTGTTGGCGACTGCTGGCGACTGACATTCACTGACAACACTGCGATTTCCAATAACCTGCTCAGCGATGTTTTATTAGCAAATGCGTCGCAAGTCAGTGCGACCGCAGGAGAAAATTTGTCGACAATTTGCAAAGTGGTCGCCATTTCTTTCGCCAACAGGTCGCTGTACAGTAAAATACCCGAACTTTCTACGACGCAGATTCAGCTTTGCAAAGGAGAATGACTCTCATGCTCTATAAGACATTCACACCGATGTACAAAAGATCTGTACTCACTCCAGCAGACCTGGCCATCACCGGTGAACCCAGGCTGACATTCGCACTTGTAGGAACCGTGGGTATTGACGCAGATGGCGTCCGGATCACAGGTGGCCAGTCCCAGCTCGCATTCGTTGATGTCGTGGGTGACCTCGGCGACGTCTTCGTCGATCAAGCCGTCGCCGTCGTCATCTCTGTAAGATGAAATTCATATCAATTGTTATATACTATTATTGCTCATCCAGATGTAGACTGAACGACGCACTCAGGAGAAGCGTTGGTCATAGCAAAGTTGGATGCATATAAAGTAGTCACTCTTGTTACCATGTCTATTCTGATGTAATGATGGCTCAGGTTTTTTACAATTAGGTTTTAGCTACCTTAATCTTGCCATTGCCCTCTATGACTGAGACCTTTTGTGAGATGAGCATCAAAGCGTAAGGGTAAAGCTAACATCTTACATTCCGTTCAGCAGTTCCTCATCCACTAGCTTGTCACAGTCGTTGTCCACTCCGTCACCCCACACGGTCTCGGTCATCTGACACTCGCCGGAGAGCTTTGCTAGACGTAGGCCACCGGGGAAGCCGACGGAGTCAGCATGTGAGTATCCATAGTAGAATATTGAGAATGTGACAACGGCGGAGTTGTGTTTGATCTTGTGGGTTCCTGTGGTGGTGATGTGTAGCTGCGTCGCCGACAAGTCGGTGCCAGGGATTGAAGTCCATGTTGTGGAGGAAGGCAGAGGGTTTCCATCGTAGGTGAGGCCAGCAGTTTCAGAGGTTTTAATGACAATGTTGACATAATTGTCGAAGACGGAGCCTACTGCATCGACAGTAGCGAAAGTATAGTCAGCGGCGAACTGCTCTATTGGGGGAATGTACATCATGAACGGATCACTCAAGACGTCATCAGCAAGTTGCCCCTTGCAGTACTGTAGGACCATAATGGGTTTGGAGGATGTAATGGCCTGGTAAGTGTTAGAAGGGACATCTAGCTCCCATATGTCACCCGAAGCAAGCAGTCTGGATGAATGGCCAGTGACATCCACGGTGGTTCCATCCGATGCCGACACGATGCGGAAAATGTCCCCTGCACGACGTAGTGCAAGAGGAACTGTCACAAAGCGTTGCCCCCAGGTATTGACCGGGGGGATATGTTCTACGATATGATCACAAGCTGCTACCCCATCGGGAACATAGACACATTGCACTCCAGACATGAGGGAAAGAGGCTTATTTGATATGATTCTGGTCCCAGTTAAGTCCGATCTAGAGGTTCCTTTACACTGCACAGCATCAAATTCATTCAGAACCAAGCTTACCACACTGTTATCAGGGTATGACACACTTTCGCATCGAGCAGACCCTTTTAGCGTGATATCGACGACTGTATCATTCTCAATGCCAAAAATCCCAAACTGAGAGGGCTGATTATTCACCGTTTGCTCATAGGAAGCAACGATGTACTCTGTGCCCATGACATCTACAGGAAGACCAAGAAAGCCATCTGTTGATACTTGTCTCTTGTGAACGCCATACACAATGATCTCCTTATCAGCAGTAACGAGGACCCCTTTCCGCGCCTTTTCACTGCCAGTCAAGATAAGAGACTGGGGTAGGGTCACGACTTCCACCGCTGCGTTTGTGACTGTAAGCTGTCGTGTGTAGCTGGCATATGGCGCGGTGACGGTAACGGAGGCTGGGTCTGCACTTGCACTGGTGATGAAGAGCTCAAGCTGAGATCCTCCGGCGAGGTTTTGAAGGAACCCGAGCATGAACCGAGTACCTCTGTTGTCAGGGGTAGTCAGGACTTGATAAAAAGGGTAAACAGAATCAATAGATTGAGAAATACAAACTTTTGTTTTACGATGACTTTCACTGCATCTAGATAATCCACTCCCTTTCATAGATGTATTTGAGGTGATCTAGCCGAAACGATGCATAGAATGTAGATGGCAGTCCTACCACTATCAAAATATGCAACTAGCTTAACTTAATCCCATGTTATTCAAAACGAGTACAAATACTCGGCGAAGATTACGAAAGCGGTAGTTGGCCTAGGTACATTTACAATGCTTCCTTCTGTATGTTTCAAGTGCAGTCTAATGTTCATTGAGTTTTTGCATCAAAACGACACATTTGCACAGTGTTTATGCATGTTCCTACCTGCATCACAGTTGGTTCCCGCCCAGCCAGGTGTACACAGACAGGAGTAGGTGCCATCTCGTGTCAGACACGTCCCTCCGTTTCGGCAAGGATTGCTCAGACATGCGTCAGCAGCAGGAGAACCGGTGGGGGCTTTATTAGCGAAAATGATTTGTGACTAAATCTATTCATCAACAAGACCTATTGATCGCTCAAAATTCATGATCCCAGCACTTGCAGAAAATTACATCCCAAACTTTGAAGTTCCGCTATTTACATCACAAAAGCATCCACAGCCACTCCACCACAGTATGCGGCGAAGGTAATAAGGAGAGTATTAAAGCCTAAAGTTTTGAGACAGCATATACCCCTACATTCATAGCTACTTATCTTACATTCGTCACCAGCCTACAAACCAACGCCAACATATTCCTCTTTGGCAGAGGTAATTTTAACTAAATTAATCTTAAAAGAGGCAATATTCTGTTTACAGTTTTATAGTATACATACCCAGGCGAGATCTTCTTGTTCTGCACAAATTGCCATCAAACATTCGGACTTTCGGAATAGTAGTGATCACAACATCAGTTTTTTTTTCTTTTGACGAGGAACGTTTTCTCCCTCTTTCTCCCACCTACCATATGGTACCGCCATTGCATTCCTATTCAGCATCTCGCCGAACGCAGCACGGTCCACAGCCGAGGGGATGCCGTCATCAGTCATCGGTTGAGGTAACGGCGGGGCGCAGGACACCCAAGTCACCAGGGACAGGAGAATAAGGAGGAGCTCCATCGTCTCCGAGTCAAAACTGCACTTTAACGAACAGCTTTTGAAGTTTGTGTCATCGAATTTTTCTCACAAGGTTACGTCAGTGTTTAAACAAGGGAACCATGACTATGTACCTTGAACGGGTTCATCATCAAAATGGGGGTATTACATGCAAGCCAAAAAGAAGTTTCTACATTTTTGCTACGGTACATTGCTTAAACTCTCAGGAATGTTTTTTAATCGCAGTATTGAAGGAATAAAGTGTGTGACGATTATAGCAAACAAGACTACAAAATATCAACTGGGTAGAAGAAGTACACGGTCCAACCCTCTATGAATTTCAACTTGTGAAAGTCTAGTACAGCTCATTGTATAAACAGGATAATCTCCAACGGATGTGTCGAACGGTTATACTTTCATATTGGTTATCTACTCGGTAACCTTTGACATATGCCAAACATTCCGTTAAGCATGACGGAAGCACTGAGCATATCTCAGAAACCGTGGTGTGGTGTGGACGTGCATGCACGTATGCTGATGGCCTTGGACTTTGTGGTAACGTTACTTGCTCAGACATGGTTTTGCAAATTAGTAGAATTTTGTGAGAAATTGCACCACAGGGAAAAGAGGCCTGGAAGCAAGTTTGACTAAAAAATACCATATTCGTGGGGATACCTGTATAACTGTTTTTGCATATCGTTGTATTTCGTACCAAGAATAACTTTTCAAACTTGTCTTGCTACCAGTCAAAGCAGATATACCCTAAGGATACAGCAAGGAAAAATCAAACGAGGACAACACGTATAGGCCAGTGGCATAAATTCATTCAATACTAAATATACATTGCACAGTGCTCAATATTTTGGGTTTACATAGTGACAAGCATAGAGAGATAATAAATAAAACGGTTATTCAGCATTTTCATGGGTTTTCATAACTTTTGTGTACGTGATTGTTTTGGAATGACAAAGTAATTCATTTTATTCGCACATGTTTAAAGAGTATCGGACAGAAAGCATTTGCTTATCTAAAGCCTTCCACTCAAAAGAAGTAAGTCGTCTGGTACTCTAGCAGTAAGCAACGTTATGTGGCCAGTCGCACACTATAAGGTCCTTGTTGAAAACGAGGCCAGCCGGGCAGTACATGAGGATCGGGTCGTCGTACCCGGGCGAGCACACGTAATAGTAGGTTTCACAGTTTCCAGCCAACATGAAGAACATGTCTAGGCCACACGTCAGGTCCGGTCTGAAGGGTACAACAGCGCCGTGGGTGATGTCGGTGGTGGGCACATACGGCGGAGTCGTAGGAACTGTGTGGGATGTAGGAATAGGTTACGTAAGAACTTTGCCTAAAACCAGGCGTAGAGAATGAGTGGCTAACTAGTAGTTGGTCAATCCAAGGCGAGTATGTAACGTTACATGCTTAGACAGTGTGAAATGTTCTCATTTCGTATTATTGGATTTCCTTTATTTTCAAAGATCTTCATGTCGCATGACCAACGGTGATATCAATGCCAACGGTATCGCTTTTTTCTTTCTTTGATAGCGAGTTATGGTTATATTCCGGATCATATGAGCGTTATGCGATGATAGATGAAAAGCAATGAACGTACCATATGTCTCGCACATCTTGCCCTCGTATGTAGACGGACAGTCGCATGTGAAGTCGTCGACAAGATCCTGACACACCCCTCCGTTCTGACAAGGGTTAGGGCTGCAGTCATCAAGATCTACAGAAGAAAAAAATGACACACATAAAACTTCATACCCTCATACCTGATTATAAACTGTGTAGCCTGGATTTGAAATAATGCTTTTATTGAAGCCTAACATGTACAGATTACATCTGATATTGTTTTGTAATTCGTCATGAACCGTAACTTACTTATTTCACAAGTGGTGCCGTTCCATCCCGGCTGACATGAGCAGGTGAATTTGTCGCCGTTTGCAGAACACACGCCTCCGTTTTGACAAGGTTTGTTACCACAAGGGTCCACTGTGGAAGAGAAATTATGTTAAAGAATAAACATTAGAGTATAATACATGGACAGTGTAGTATCCGATGGCGAGTGAGGCAAGTCAACATAGTATGGAAATATGCAATGAATGACTTCAACAACATCAGGTTGGGTGGTTTACAAGCACCTAATTGTTAGTTCCATCAGTGCTATCTGCTTACAGATAAAGAGTTTTTTACTCTTACCATATATCTCACACGTCTTGCCCTCGTATGGAGAAGGACAGTTGCAGAAGAAATCATTGACGTGATCATCGCACACCCCTCCGTTCTGACAAGGGTCGGGGCTGCAATCATCAACGTCTGGAGAAAGACGAAGCGATCAATAATTAAAATCCTCCCACACCATTATTGCTGTATAGGGCGGTGCCCATCTCCGTTTCATAGCCCTGGGCCACACTGTGGTGCAATCACTGTAGCAGGGGGCTAGTCCACTGGCAGTGAAGTGTGTTTCACTTCCACACTGTTTCAGAAGTATGTACCATTTTTATAAAGTCTTTGCTCAATGCGCCTCTTGTCCAGAGGTGTCCTACCCGGGGCTTGAACCCCAGTCCTTCTGGTCCAAGTAATTTGAACCAGATGTGGTGAGAGACAGAAGCGCAGACCACTACACCACAGGGACACCCCGAAGCGATCAATAAGATACGTTCAACTTGCAACAAAGAAATGATGTCCACCTGATGTGTTTCCCATGTGCATGTACATACGTGATTGTCAGATTTTCCCACCAACACCAGTCGGATTCTCTAATGGCAAAGTTCTCAAACAAGTCAAATGGTTGTGCAGTTCTTACTCATTTCGCACATTGTGCCGTTCCATCCAGGCTGACACGAGCAGGTAAATGTTGCGCCGCTTGCAGAACACACGCCTCCATGTTGGCAAGGTCCGCTGTCACATGGGTTCACTGAGGAATGAAGGTAATGTATAGTGTTAGAGATACAACATATTTTCGTGTACATGTAGTACGGACCATTCTGTAACAAGTGCAAGCAACCCAGGGCAATGGATGAGAATGAGCGAGGGAGAGTTTTGTCAGAGGGCGTCGTTGTTGCGTCTTGGCTTAGCAGTTTCTTGTACATCTTAGTGCTTTGTGGTTACTAATAAACAGCAAATAACTTACCATATATCTCGCACATCTTGCCTTCGTATGAAGCAGGACAACTGCAAGAGAAGTCAGCCACTAGGTCCTGACACACCCCTCCGTTCTGACAAGGGTCGGGGCTGCACTCATCAATGTCTAAGGGAGGAAATAGAATATCAAGCAACTTTCACTTGTAAGAAACAAAATATCAGCACGTATGCCATACGCATTAACAGAAAGCTACACGTAACGAGAGAACTGAATATGACATTGCCTCTTTGCCACACTCATACCGTGAACATATGTTAATTTCCATAGTGAGTTACTTACTCATTTCGCACGTGGTGCCGTTCCATCCAGGCTGACATGAGCAGGTAAATGCAGCACCACTCGCAAAACACAAGCCTGCGTGTTGACAAGGTGCACTGCCACAAGGGTCCACTGAGGAATGTAAGAAACGTTAACACATGTATAGTACCAAGAAGAAAGGCAAGATTCGCACGGCAATGGGAAACGATAGGTAAAGAAACATGGGGTAATCTAGTGGACAAGCACTTAATTTGTTTTGGTCATATACCTAAACGGTATCCGCTAATCACTGATAAGAACTCACCGTATATCTCGCACATGTTGCCCTCATATGGAGCAGGGCAACTGCAAGAGAAGTCGCCGACCAGATCCTGACACATCCCTCCGTTCTGACAAGGGTCGGGGCTGCACTCATCGATGTCTAAGGAAAGAAAACATCTTGCTCTTCACTGTATTTGCCACTGTACACCAAGTAACGTTTCACATGATATGAGAACTACGTGATTGAAGTGAGATATGAAAAAATTATCAAGCTAGAATACTAGTATGTAATTTTCCCAGATTGACTATTCCTTACTCATGTCGCAAGTGGCCCCGTTCCATCCAGGCTGACATGAGCAGGTAAATGTAGCGCCGTTTGCAGAACACACGCCTCCGTTTTGACAAGGTCCGCTACTACAGGGGTCAACTATGGAATTAAAGCACAAAGTAATGTTACGGGCACATTATATGTGATGTCTTGATTTTTTTAGTGTTTTACAGCAAAGGGCAAGTTACCGACAGATTCAGGAAGAGCCGACCTTTTAACCAAAGGGCTAAAGAATTGCTTGGTTAACAAGACATGTACTAGTATATCAGAGATATTCTGTAATAAATGAATAAGCACCAGACAACTCACCATATGTTTCGCAAATCATGCCCTCGTATGGAGCAGGACAACTGCAAGAGAAGTCAGCCACCAGATCCTGACACACCCCTCCGTTCTGACAAGGGTTCGGGCTGCACTCGTCAATGTCTATGGAAAGAAAACATTTATCAAACACATTGAAACGACTGCTACTGTTACTATGCAGCACATAAATGATGCCAGAGAAGTGCGTGACAGAATTGCACCAAACCAAAATTGTTATATAGCATTTCATATTGGTTGTTGTTTACCTGTTTCACACGTTGTGCCGTTCCATCCAGGCTGACATGAGCAGGTAAATGTAGCACCGCTTGCAGAACACACGCCTCCGTTTTGACAAGGTCTGCTGCCACAGGGGTTCACTAAGATAGGGAAATTATTTAAAAGATAGTCAGCATATAAAAGACTAGATCTTGCAGTAAATGTGTTGTCGTGTACAGGTGTTTAATGCTACGTTCAATCTAAAGATCTATGAGGATAAGTTTTACTAAATGAACAAAGGTGAACGATAATCTAGGTACTGTAGTGCTGTGACCGTGCATTCATACAACCGTAAGCGCTATCTTCTTACGAAATAACAACAGACAGCTTACCATATATTTCGCACATTTTGCCTTCGTATGGCAAAGGACAACTGCAAGAAAAGTCTGCGACCATGTCTTGACACACCCCTCCGTTCTGACAAGGATCAGAGCTGCACTCATCAATGTCTGAGGAACGAAAAAAACATCAGAAAACCTTCGCTTTAATAAAAAGACGAGCTGACAATGCCCATCCCACGCAAATCACCAAGAATATTGATACTAATAACAGAAGAGAAAACTAAGGTTACTCAGCGGAGATGTGTGCATTTGTAGGACTGGTTGTTCCTTACTCATTTCGCACGTGGCCCCGTTCCATCCAGGCTGACATGAGCAGGTAAATGTAGCACCGCTTGCAGAACACACGCCTCCGTTTTGACATGGTCCACTGCCACAGGGGTCAACTGTGGAATGAAAGTTGAGGTAATTACATCGTGGTACATGTGTCAAAGACCGTGTTTGGTGGGACAGAGAGGAAGAGAATGGACGGAAAGCATTGCCAATCGGTTTTACTAAGGAAAAAAAAGGATTGGTGAACAAACACTGAGTTGCAATTGCCAGATACCAAAACCAGTATCGTATAGGTATAGCGGAGAACTCACCGTATATCTCGCACATCTTGCCCTCGTATGGCAAAGGACAACTGCATGAGAAGTCAGCGACAAGATCCTGACATACCCCTCCGTTCTGACAAGGGTTAGGGCTGCAGTCGTCAATGTCTACGGAAAAGAAAGTCATTAGTAAACATGTATCCATTGAAGAATCATGCAACACCAGTGTCTACACGAGTGCATTAAACAAAAATGTTTTCTTCAGCTTGTCGGTTGCTTACTTGTTTCACACACGGTGCCGTTCCATCCAGGTTGACACGAGCAGGTAAATGTAGCACCGCTGGCAGAACACACGCCTCCGTTTTGACACGGTCCGCTGCCACAGGGGTTCACTGAGGATTGGAAATACAACATAAATCCACAAGCACGTTACATGAGATAATTGGAACTCATACATGTAACAATGTATAGACAGATTCACGAAGAATGAACAAGCGCTTACTTCATGAACGTAAGAGCTATCTTGACATTGAATAGATAACTCACCGTATATCTCGCACATGTTGCCCTCATATGGAGCAGGACAACTGCAGGAGAAGTCAGCCACCAGATCCTGACACACCCCTCCGTTCTGACAAGGGTTGGGGCTGCACTCGTCGATCTCTAAGGATATAGAAAACATCTTTGCTTTAAGTAGATTTTACTGTTATTGTCTTCTGCTGTGCGGACACAATAACAAAACTAAGTGACAGAAGAGAAATATCAAGCAAAAATGTGCAACTTTTTTGAGGTTGTCCAATTCTTACCTATTTCACAAGTGGTGCCGTTCCATCCAGGCTGACATGAGCAGGTAAATGTAGCACCGCTTGCAGAACACACGCCTCCGTTTTGACAAGGTCCGCTGTCACAGGGGTTCACTGTAGAATAAAAATCAGTTAAAGACTGATTTTAATAAGGATTTGGCTGGTGAGTGATACTTAGTTGCTGTTATCATATTCCAGACAGCCACCTACTAAATGATAGATAGTAAAGAACTCACCATATATCTCGCACATTTTTCCTTCGTATGAAGCAGGACAGTTGCAAGAAAAGTCAGCCACTAGGTCCTGACACACTCCTCCGTTCTGACAAGGGTTAGAGCTGCACTCGTCAAGATCTAGAGAAAGAAAGTATGTTGAAAAATCTATGCCTTAACAGTATATACTGTCAGTGTCCAGTCATACAAATAATCACAGGTTTCTGCGAAGTAAAAATGACAAGAGAGATAATGTGTAATATTGGTGTTCCTTACCCATTTCGCAGGTGATGCCGTACCATCCAGGCTGACATGAGCAGGTAAATATAGCGCCGCTTGCAGAACACACGCCTCCGTTTTGACAAGGTTTGTCCCCACAGGGGTCCACTGAGACATGAAAATACAAAAGTTAGATGATAGGAACACAACATAGAACGTTAAGTACAACTTGTACAAGTAAGGACCATGTTCAATTTAATGACAGAAGACATCGTCGAATAGCAGACAGTTTAACCGAAGGAACAATTGGTTGGTTTAGGAACTGGTCCTGAATTGTTGAAGTCTCATACGTAAGTGATATCTTGTCATAAGCAAACATAAGAGAACTTACCGTATATCTCACACATGTTGCCCTCGTATGGAGAGGGACAAACGCAGAAGAAGTCGTCTACAAGATCCTGACACACCCCTCCGTTCTGACAAGGGTCGGGGCTGCAGTCGTCAATGTCTGAAGGACACAAACATTATCATTGCCTGAAAATATATACTGTAAGTGTCCACCCAATACACTTAACCAGATAGACGCAAAACATTAAACCATTAAAGAAAAATTCGTTGTTCCATACTCATTTCGCAAGTGGTTCCGTTCCATCCAGGCTGACACGAGCAGGTAAATGTAACACCGCTTGCAGAACACACGCCTCCGTTTTGACAAGGTCCGCTGTCACAGGGGTTCACTGTGGAATGGAAGTGATTTGTTACAGATATAGCATACAAAATGATTGAAAATTGCAGTAGATATAGTCAGGAAAATTGTGCGAAAACTTGCAAGAAAGGCTCTAGCCACGGAACGTCGAGATGGGTAGCTGAAAATACAAGTAGCTATTGCCTTACGCTTAAACGTTGAGTGCTATCTACTTATCAAATAACAAAAGACAGCTTACTATATATTTCGCACATCTTTCCCACGTACGGATCAGGACAGCTGCAGGAGAAGTCAGCGACCAGATCCTGACACACCCCTCCGTTCTGACAAGGATCTGGGCTGCAGTCGTCGATGTCTGCGGACAAACGACAATATTGATCCTTCAGAACTTTCAGCAGCAATTCAAGTTCGCGTGGTTCTTATTTCGCGCTAAGGTGAAAGTGGAGTGTTCGCGGTGGTTTTAAGTTTGCGGCAGCGCTATAGTCACATGCTGCTACAGCATTGGACAAAAATGTAACGTAAAACCACTGCGAACATTTCTGCATTTACAGTACCGCTATTGCTAACTCCATACCTATAACTAACTGGGAATTACTGGACCCAACAGAATATTATAGAAGAATATCAGTTACTTACTGGTTTCGCAAGTGGTACCGTTCCATCCAGGTTGACATGAGCAGGCAAATTTATCTTCGCTGGCAAAACACAGGCCTCCGTGTTGACAGGGTCCGCTATCACACGGGTTGAGAGCTGAACAATGTAACATCAGAGAGTTATATTCACTATACAATACAACTGGGTAAGACAGAGCAAGCTATACGGCGCATTGCAGAAAACGGAGCAAATAAATATTCCACTGAAAGAACATAGAGATGAACGCCAAGCAACCATTTACAACTATACATAGCTTTTTAGCTATGGGGGCTCAATAAAGAAGAGAGAACGTACCATACGTGTCGCACGTTGTGCCGTTCCATCCGAGCTGACATGAGCAGGTAAATTTGTCGCCATCTGCTGAGCATACGCCTCCGTGTTCACAAGGGTCAGTCGCGCAAGGGTCGCTGGTATCTGTAGGTAATGTAGGTAACGGTTACTTGTGCAAGATCTGGACGTCGAGCAACATTATCCTGTACACCCTCCTTTATCAGCGCTGAAACCCGCTCGGGAAATTCCCGGCAAACCCTCCCGGTCTCAGCCCTGACTTTTTGAACGGAGATTTTGGCTTCTGGCGGCGTAACTGACAGTTGCTCATAGATAATCAATGAGCTAGCCTTATTTGGCACAAAGGTTCGTTATCTTTTTCTGAACCCAAAGTAGCGATGTAAGATGTAAGCTGATTGGCTGATAGCTTCCCAGCGTCCTTTGCGGCTTTGCTCGAGATGAGCTTTAGCAAACCCTCTGATTGGCTGAAGTTGTTTTGGTGGTGACGGCGCCAGAAGTGTGTTCAGGGGCTCGGAAGGGCAGGGCCGCTATGGGAGGTAACGAACCGAACGTTAACATATCGGGTCTGCTGGGAGGATGAATCCTGTAGTACATACAGGTAAATAGTATGAATGTTGTGCGGCGAAAGCAAGTTATGTGTCAAAACGAGTTCAGCGAAACAACAAGCGAGGACATAACGTAGGGAAAATAGACCGGGTGCCAACTTTTGTAAAACCCCTGTCGCACTTGTGCGTATATACAAGTCCGCATGAGTTGCGTATCAATATGTTTTTGGTTTAGGTTAAGTTTGCAGCCGAATAAGTGATTTCTTAGGTTCGATCACTAGGCTGCACAACGGTGGGTCAAAGAAGAAAACTAATTTTCCCCGCAAACCTTACTTAAGCCCCTGTCACACTTGTGCGTATATACAAGTCCGCATGAGTTGCGTATTAACATGTTTTTGGTTTAGGTTAAGTTTGCAGCCGAATAGCTGATTTCTTAGGTTCGATCACTAGGCTGCACAACGGTGGGTCAAAGTAGAAAAGAACTTTTTCCCCGCAAACCTTACTTAAACAAAAAAAATGTTAATGCACAACTCACGCGAACTTGAATATACGCACAAATGTGACAGGGCCCTTAGTAAGGTAATGGAGAGGACTCAAGAGTGGAGCCAGGTTACCTGTACCAACTTTGCATATCCCACAGTGTATGTTTCTTGTGAAAGTCACTATGGAATGTCTTTTACGTGGAAGACAAAAATTGGCGTTGTTACTTACCGATGTTGCAGTCTTTCCCCTCATACGGAGGGCGGCAAACGCAGACGAAGTCATCCACACGGTCCAGACAGGTGCCGCCGTTCGCACAAGGATTCGGCTGACAGTCATCAAGATCTGAGGAAACAAGCCAAATGATACACCATGGTTTGTGAGCTGTTAAATCAAAACGTGTTTAATGACCAAAAGCGCGATAGGATAATTTCAAATGGATGATTTTTGAAAAGTCATAAAATCGAATTGATGGACCAAAGCTTCCTCTTGTAGATGCAACCATAGATATGTTTCCAATCATCTTTTTGATGACCCCTCCCACCCAGCAATGTTTGAAATAGCCACCGGGCGTTGTCATTAGATTGATATCATATTGAATTGGATATTTGCAATAGTATACAGAAGAAAGAAGATTGTTGACACGGCAAAAGTAAAGGACATTCTGTTTGGTTTACTATGGTCGTAAGAGAAACAAGCGGAACGGATTATAGCATGGTCTCTATGGCAGGGCAGTGCCACATGCCATTAATTATAGGGATGCAATTACGATATTGCATTGACGATTAAAGTAGTTACGGTGTGACAAAGACATCGTGCATCACCACGCCCAACCAGGCAAACGATATGCCAAGTTACACACCAATGCGACAACAGGATCGTGAGTTCTAGCTGCGAACGCGCAAACAAAAGCATTTCCAATACTCCCAGCAGGAGGTCATCCTCCTTCCCGGAGTAACAAGGCTGGCCCACCTTTACACTCAACCCCGGCGTCATCGGCGTGTGTGCATGTTGTCATCCCGCCAGAGAGCAGTGGACAGTCGGAGAGGGACATCTCGTTCCCAGAGCAGTCCAGGTTGTTGAGGTAGATAGGTCCGCTTCCCTGGCCGTAGTGTGCGGAGCCGTAGGCTG
Organism: Branchiostoma lanceolatum; assembly: GCF_035083965.1. Taxonomy (NCBI): domain Eukaryota; kingdom Metazoa; phylum Chordata; class Leptocardii; order Amphioxiformes; family Branchiostomatidae; genus Branchiostoma; species Branchiostoma lanceolatum. The sequence goes on along the minus strand of NC_089723.1, from coordinate 16,667,909 downwards.
CTACAGCACCGCCATGGCCAACTCCACGGCACACCACCTACACAAGGAAAGCATTCATACTATCATTCTTTTTTATTCAAAGAAAACATCAAATGATACAAATTAATGTACAAAGACAAAGTGACGGCGGACTCAAGTTGTACTCAACATATACTTTCGCCGTCACTTGTACATTATGGAAAATAAAGTGTTTGACAAGACGCTCAAATGAGTGAATGAAGACATATAAATACATAAAAAATGCCCAGTTTAAACATTAAGATTCAGTCAAAGGACATTGCAAATGATAGAATAGCCAACGTACACAAAATCACCAAGAGGTATAGAGAGGCACGTCTTTGAATAGAAATCGCAATAACTTAGACACAGTATCAAGACTTAAGCGGTGTCTTTTTGAGTACCCTTTTTTGTCGAAATTTCAAGGATGTATAATTTTACCAGAATCAGTACAAACCTGGGCTTCCTCCATTCCCCAGTCTCCGTCACAGATTGTCCCCCAGACACCACCGCGGTTGATCTCAACTCTGCCCTCGAACTCAGAACTTCCTCCGACTAACCTCATCTTTCCTGAGGCGCACGAGTAACATAATTTTATTGACACAAGAAAAGTATAGAAACTTTCCTGTGGTCACCTACATTTCCATAGATACTACAAGATAACATCAAACGATCAATGATTGACGTCTGTGCATGTATAGGTACAAAAATCTTCGTCCATGCAGCATCGGGTGAAATTACAGGTAACGTTATGTACAATCTTAATAACAATTTTTAGTACATGTATCTTTAAAATAGTTCTTTAAATTGTATTGCCCTTGCGTTATATCTCATGTTCTTGATGAGAAACACAGGAGGGTAGTAGGATAGAACTAACGTTACATCGACATTAGAAGACAAAGTTTCCTACCCAGAGGGACGATCTTAGCGGCGTTGATCTGGAACATGAAGGTGCCCGGTTGTCCCACGTTTGACCTGGTCTCAACATCTACAATCTCAGAAGACCGTGAGCCCGGCACTGTGTAGTAGTTTGTCCCATCTCCAGAATTGAACCCTGCCTGAAATATGCCAGACGAACATGTGTCGTTATAAAGCTGTCGAGGAATACAGATTAGTTTTAAGACGTTTATTTTGTATACAACTTCAGTGATCATCTCCAATCTGCTCATATTAAGATATTAGTCGTAAGCAACGTAAACGTTTAACAGTTGTTTCTACTGCGAGTCCTACAATGTCCTAGACTGGTCTGAAATAGGTAAGCTTACACTCTGACTATCTCCATATTTATAGAGGTTGACTCTTGCTATCACAGTACACATATAAAACAAACAAATAGAACATCTAGAGGGTGCAGACCTGTGCTGGGATTCCGCCAAGACCGGTCGCTGCGTCACCCATGCTGGCGCTTCCCGTCGTCCAAAGGATGTCGCCGTACTTAAAAATGGCGAAAGACTGGATACCGTCGGTTGCCAACACGGTCTGGAACGACTGCCGCTGCATTTGAACATGAAGTATACATATTTGAAAATGAAGTTACAGAAAAAAACAGACTGATAGATTTAGCAGCAAATTTCAGGGTAAAAATCAACAAATTCGTGAAATTAGACACGTGGCATTGGTGTTTCACTGCACGAAAAGTGGGATTTACCAATGGTGGTAAATGCTGGTAGAGTCTGGTAATGTTTAATTTTATTACCAATATGCAAACATTACCAGACTTTACCAGCATTTACCACCATTGGTAAATCCCACTTTGTTTCATTAAATCAAGGACGAATGTCGAAATGTGTTGAATGTCCTGCATAGGTTTCGTAACGTATGTTCGACAAAAAAGGACGGCTGCGGATATATCATATATTGACACAACGAATTATCTAATATCTAACCCATGTGACCCATCACAGCTGGGACCAGAGACTGACCGGAAGTGGATCTCGATGACAACTTACGCTCGTGTTTGCGCTGCCGCCATAGTAGGTCACGTCGTGGTACGTCGCCACCAAGACGCAGCCGGCCTGGAAGCTGGTGATGCCCGGGTGGTTGGCGAGGATGTCCTGGGACACTTGTGCGAGCAGGGCTTGGTCCGTGGTGGTCTGTCTCCAGTACACCTCCCCGGCGCGCCTTCAGAAATAACCGTTTTTATGAAACTAGCTTTTTCCACTTTGCTCTCAAAACTCTCGAATGTTCGTTGACATATTGGCGTTCTAAAGCCCCCCTCTCACTGGACCTGCGGCACGCTGGCGGCGTCGCTGCGGCCGATCGAATTGACAAAGCGCTCAACGAATTTGATCGACAAAAAACGAATCTTTTTAAGCTTTGCGTGTTTTGTTGTCTTTTTGTTCATACCTGTACGTTTTGAATGGTATTCCCATTATAAAGTCAAGGGTAACACAAATTCAGTTTAGGACGCAGCGACGCCGCAAGTATGCCGCGGGTCCAGTGAGAGGGGGGCTTAATCTGACATGTAATGTAACCTAAGCTAAATTTAAAGACTGAATTTTCTGAATAATATCGTTATGATTCATCAGTGGAGTCAAGTGTTATCAATGAGGTTTTCACCCTCAGTGCTATGATCACACAATTTTCCAGTGAATTACGTTATGATTGAAGTGTTAGAGATACTACTAAGATTATTTCTGTGAAAGCCCGGGACATTTTCTCAAAGAAATCTCCATCTAACTGACCTGTTGTCTACATCTGCCCAGAAGACCGCTACGATTGGGAAAGACTGGATGGGGAAGGGGCTTGGAGTGAAGATAGTCACCTCTCCTTCGAATGACACCACTCCATTGTTGTTAACCTTAAGATAGAGGTTTAGAAAAATATATCACCAATCCTGCACAACTTGTACAAGTCTTCTACGAGTCACAGCTATCTCTTCAAAGCAGCATAATGTGTAATTTGGTTGTTATACGCTAAATTCATCTCTTTTTTTGTTTCTCTTTCAAATAACGTGTGTTATGATTCCCTCTTGCGTTGAAAAATCAACGACACGTACCGTTTTATCAGAAATGAACGGTCAGGTTTATTTTAGAACGCTGAACTTACCCAGAAGTCGCGGTAAACGTTACCGAAGTACGGAAATCCACCGGTGTACGCCGAGGTTTGCTTCTCGGAGCCACCATCGTCTGCTTTGGGGTTAACCGCGTCACCGGCAGACTGGCCGAAAGGGTAGAAACCCGCCGTTCCTCCGGCACGTATGTTACCTGCGGTGAAAAGCGTAGGTCTTGTGCGGTTAAATTATGGATATTGGGAAATGTCAGGAATGTTCTCTGCAGCGTTGAAGAAGCTTAATGTTAGATGTAGTAAATTTTTACGACATGCATTCAATTAGATCTCTAGGCGGGGTTTCAGTAGAGCACATGTAATTACAATATCAACATTAATCAAGGTGTCCTTCAAATTGATTTATACCACATTTTTGGAAGGTAGCGGTTATCTTAAAAGATTACTATGTCTGTACGTTTCCACCTTCATCGTAGATAGAAATCACGACATAAATCATCATATTTGAAACGGAAAAAATCGAAAAAAAGTTGCCATGAAAACCAACACCTTTTCCACGACATCTCGAGGATTGGCCATGTGATAAAAGTTGTAGTTTTCACCGGGTAAAAAAGAACGAATGATCGTTACTTACGTCTGTCCTCCCGAACATGTGCATTCAAACTGGCGGACTGGGCTGGCCCCACCGCGCAAACCACCAGGAACAGGACAAGCGGAGTCATCATTGTTGCAGCACGGCAGTCTTACAAGTAACGCAGTTACTGAATATGTTCAGATGTGTAGCGTCTTTTATATCATTTGAAGTGATCATGCCATATTTTTCATACACTGGGCCATACCATTACAAATGGGTCAAATGGGTAAACTGATGATTCTTTGTCAATCAAGCACTGACGATAATCTATTCTGATTATGAACAATTCTACCGCAACAAATATCAATCGTTGAGAATCAACGGTAGCAGACCGTTATTTCTTGCTATTATTTCATTGTCGTCTTTACTCCAAGGACTTTCAACACTTCCACCCCTATCAAGTACTAAACATGTCCATTCATTCTCTCATCGTTTTCTATGATTCAGCAAAACTTCAGAATAACGTGACAAAGAGTTCGTTCAACTTGTCTCATATTCAGGTCATCATGGCAAGGACCTCCGTTTTTCACGTGGCCGGCGACATTTTTACATGTGTACGTGCTTGTGCGCTTGTACGCGTTTGGGCTGTGTACACAACAATATCCGCCGCGGATTCTTCCGGACATCTGATAATTTCGGCTCAAGCACAAATAGCATCTGGCGGTAGACTGACACACTCTCACACCTTTGCACTCCCTGTCAAGTGGGCTGCCGCGTGACAGACCGCTGCTGGAGGTGAAGGAATTGAACGAAGCACTTCATTTTACCGCGCGCGGCCACAAAATAATTTTCAACAAGGTTATGGCAGAACCGACCGTCTATCTATGGGGACCTTTTCCGTCAAAATTACACAGAATTCCGCAATACACGTCCAAACTGTCCGAAGAATGCCCTCAATTACCGGCGTCAAGCCATCTTACGATCGACAATAGCAGATAAGTTCTGTGTAAATGATGCCAAATCGTTTTCTATAGTCGTATGTCTAACATAACTATGCTACTTTTTTTTCAGACACGCTTATCACGTAAACGCTGGGGGTTATGAAGGAAGATGACATTGGAACATCTAAGATGATAAGCTTTATATTTCACTTTACTTGCACTGATGAGTTGGTGTCGTTATGTTTCATAATAGTAATGATGTCAACGATCGCAGGCACGAGTTTCGAAGGTAACGTGTACGAAGGAAGTTCAGCACCAGGGACAGGCGCCAATCGCTGATTGGATGTAGTACGATTCAGATGTAGACTAACTCCCACGTGTCTATACTCTATGTCAAGTGGCCTGTCCCGTGACTGTTCACCGCTATGGAGTGGGGGCGAATAGAGTTTTCTACCTTTCTACTAAGTTTGTCATTGACCCTCGGCAATACAAAGCAGACAACGTTATACCGGGGAATTGTACGTTCTACCTCAAACGCTTTTTCCATTGAATGGGCTATGTTATAAAACATTCAGACATCACAACTTGTTCATTTTTTAGTACGGGTTATTGTTTTACTTGGAACGTGAATAGGTGTCTCCAATATAGTGTCAAAACGTGCATTATTAGCCTTGGCACATTTTATCACTTATCATGGAAAGTCAACCACCCATTGCAAACACACACAATCTATATGTGGCCTATTGGAATGGATGACGTTTGCACATGTTTAAAAGTGCAAACACTACAGACGAGGGACACCAGGGCAACAGCTTGATAGAGTTGGTATGAGAACATCATTTTCTTCCAGATAAAACCCAGTTTGTGAACTGTGATATGTGTTAGTAAGTGCTGCATAAATGAGGGCTGGTAAAGGGACTTTATATCTGTTTTTCGCAAACCATACCATTAAAGATTTGAAGTAGGAAAATTAGAGCAGGATCTATGTCTTTACTCTTGAAACATCCATGTTTAAACTTTTATTCTTCAAGTGCAACATTGCAAACACTGTGTCTGAATTGTGTTGCCTTTTTACAGTGGTTTGTAAAAACATTTACATTCATACTTCTTAAAATCGTAAAATTCTCCATGATGTGAGCATTTATGACACAGAGTTTACCTCTAAGTTGCATTATCATCTTCGCCGAGGAACTCGGAGTAGATTATATTTTCGGTTGAGCCGGCTGTTGTGTGGGTCTGTATGTATGTCAAGAGCATAACTCGGGAAACCTTTGATGGATCTTCATGATATTTGGTAGGTGTGTAGTGGTTGTGCAAAGGAAGGTCAAGTTCAAAAATCGTTCACCTGTCGTTTTCCAACAATACTGCAGCGGACTTTTAATTTTTCTGTGTTTGTATGTAGGCAAAAAAAGTGACGGAAACGTTGATGGATCTCAATGATTTTTGGTAGTTTGGAAGAGATTGTGGGAACGGAGGTCAAGTTTAAAAATGATTTATTTGGCGCTTTCCTACAGAACTGCAGCAGGCTTTGTGTGTGTGAGAGTTTGTATGTCGCCAGCATAACTCGAGGAGCTATTGGCGGTTGTGCATGATATTTCGTGGATAGGTAGTGATGTCAAAGAGGAAGGTCAAGTTCGATAATGGGCCTCCTATCGGGTATTTGAGGTACTGCAGCGGAGCTTCAACGTTTGAGGCCAAATTTTCTGGAGGCGTCAGGTTCATGATTTTTTGGTAGTATATAGCTTCTGGGACGGCAAGTGAGTGGTGGGAATTAAGGCCCCCTAGCTGCTCGTTTGGAACTGCAGTTGGCGTTTTTGTTAATACATTTGGAGACGAATAACTCCAGCAGGGATTGACGGATTATCATAATTTATGGCATGTGGATAGTTTCGGTGATGCTTTACATAACTGAATACTTGTCATGCAAATAAGACGATAATTTGCATAATAAGTGAGGAAAGTTTATGAATTCGCCGAAAGCTTGTAGTCAAATTTCATACAAGTGCTATGGTAACGATTTTTAAGTGGTGTACAGCTCTTGGGGCAGGGAGTAAGTGATGTAAGTTTAGACCCCCTAGAGGCTTGCTTAGAACTGCAGTAGACCTTTTTTATGTTACCTTTGGAGGCGAGTAACTCGGGTAGGGTTTGATGAATTTGCATTGTTTTGGACAGGTAGGTTATTGAGGTAATGATTAACAAATAAAGACGTATGAAATTGTTATCAGGGTCTAATTAAGTGGTGAAATAGGCTTGTTTATCATTACATTTTTTAAGTACCCTTTGTCGACCTATATCTAAGGGCAACACCAGATATGCAGGCCTGTGCAAATTAGATTGATGCTCTCTGGTGACCTCAAAAACCACCGGCCAAACTACACTCCGGCTGGGACGGAGCTTATATCAACAAACACAGGAAAGGTCTGGTCCTGTGCGGGACAAGTCAAAACGATGAATATAAGGAAATGTGCAAGCAGCAGGCACTACAGAAGGCACTAAGCTTTATGTGGTTTGTAAAATGCAGTTGTATACCACACTGGATGTGGACCACAGTCCTTCGTAGATGAGAGTAAGAAAAGGTTCTTGCGCAGATAGTGACATAAAAATCCTCAAAATCAGGATAATCTTTAAAACAGACCCATCAGGACCTGACTGAACTCCCCTCCAGGGTGTTTCACATTTAAGACAGAGACACGAAAAAACAGTAACAGGTCTCACAAATCTAACACCCTCTAAAAAAAAGTGAAACAGTAGGCTTTAGAGAGATATTGTCAATAGCAGTAGGTGCAAGAGTCGTGGTCACTGCCAACGTTAACATATTAGACGGAATTGTTAAGGGCGCATTCGTAGGCATTGACAGCACATGCCATGATGTCCACACCTTCCTCGTAAAATTCGACAGTGAAAGCAAATACAAGAAAGATTTACCCAAATGCGGTACCCATCAAAAGACAATGTTCAATAAGTTCTCAGTTATGGCAAGCGGACGATCCAAGCACGACGAGAACAGTATCCTCAATCTTTAGCATGGGGCTGTACCTAAAGTTTAAGGTAGATCACTGGACAAAACTGTTGTCCCCTTTGAGCGCAAACGGGTCGTTTTTTCTCAGGTCAGTTATATGTTGCCTTACGTCATGTTGAGTTTGAACGGATTGTATCTATTGGGATTCAAATCGTATACAATTAGTGAATTACAATACTGTAAACCAAAATATATGTTCTTAAAGAAATGGAACTCCTAAAACAGCTGCCTGTGTCAAAGGTTACACAACAACCTAACACAGGAGACCGTGATACTTGCATTAAATGTCAAGTTCCTGAATATACTCCTACGCGGAACATCTAAAAATATGAGAGCTGACAGATCAACACAACCAGTCGATGTCTTCTGTTTCGTGGAAACCTTCCTGAATGGCCGACAACAGACTAAAAATTTTCTGCCACAAGCAACGGCATTCAGAGCAGACAGAGATGGAACAGGAGGGATGACTGTTGCTACGCAAGACGTCAATCCTACACAGCCGATATATTTCAGCCGATGGAGTGAAGTGCATAGCTACCACAGTCACCAAACTATCGACCACAGTTGAAACAAATCAAAGGAGCGAGTAGAAACAGAAGTGATCCCAACCGAGATTCGAACTCACGCCGAAACCGGAGGCCAGATCACAGGCACTAGGCTCAAGGTCGCAACCAGTTAGACTGGTCAGTTGGAGGCGTTTGAACCCCACTGTTACACTACTCCCCCTTTTCTTTCTAGACTGGTCCCGAGTCTCCGAGTACGATATTCCCTGTGTAATCTGATCGTGACCAGTGAAACAAATCAAAGGAGCGAGTAGAAACAAGTGATCCCAACCGAGATTCGAACTCACGCCGAAACCGGAGGCCAGATCACAGGCACGCACGCCTTAACCACTAGGCTAAAAGGTCGCGACCAGTTAGACTGTCAGTTGGAGGCGCTTGAACCCCCACTGTTACACAGTCAACAGCATTAACAACATCTACAAACCACACTCCTTGCCTGAAGCAGCCTTGTTAATTGACTGAGCTTGAGGTGTGTTGCCAATTATTATGACAAGTAACACGTGTATCAACTAAAATACTTTTCAGAACTAACGTTCGATAAATGTGGTAAATAGCTAGAGCTCTTTCAAGTAGATTTATCAACACCAGATAAAAAGGCGATGTTACCTAAACTTCTCCATGATACAGATGCAGAATCCCCCCCAATATTCATAGTCATCAATGTTTGTAAATGTCTTTGAATATTCATCAATGTTCATGTAAATTTTCAGTAATATCTATGAATATTTATCTATGTTGAAACGTATATTTATAAAACATAACATCCTTGTAGATTTATTAACACCAGATAAAAAGGCGATATTACCTAAACTTCTCCATAATACAGATGCAGAATAGAAGGGTATTTTCCTAGTCATCAATGTTTGTAAATGTCTATGAATATTCATCAATGTTTATGTAAATTTTCATTTATATCTATATAAAATATATAATAATATTGAAACGCATACTTATAGTATTCATAAATTCATAAATTCGTAAATGCATAAATTCAATAATTCAAAAATTCATTGATTCATTGATTCATTAATTCATTAATTCGTGAATTCAATTTATAAATTTATAATTTATATGCACAGTCACGCGAGTCAAGTTAACGAATTTCTGAATTTCTGAATTCATGAATTTATGAATATCATGAATATCATATGATGCCTTACGTCATCGCCTTGAATGATATAATTATATTATGATATAATGATATTATGATATAATGATATAATGATATTATGATATTATGATATTATGATATTATGATATCATGATATTATGATATTATAATATTATGATATGATATTATGATATCATGATATTGTGATATTGTGATATTGTGATATTGTGATATTGTGATATCATGATATCATGATATCATGATATTATGATATGAGCTTGAGGTGTGTTGCCAATTATTATCACAAGTCTGTCGCCAGCATAACTCAAGAAGCTTTTGATGGATCTGTATGATATCTAGTGGATGGGTAGGGTTTACAGAAAGGAAGGTCAAGTTCGATAATGGGCCTTCTAGCGGGTACAACAGAGCTTCAAAATTTGGAGGCATATTTTCTGAAAGTGCTATGGTCATGATTTTTGTGTGGCTCATGCCACAAATTTGGGCTTGTGGGTGTTTTTGTTTTGACATTCGGACATGAATAACTTGAGAAGGGGTCTACAGATCGTCGTGATATTTGGTATTTACAGAGCTCAGATGGTGCTTTACATAATCAACTAGAGTTCCATACTGATGACTGACTGATGTATTTAGGAGTGTTTCTCATCAATCATAAATCATACCAGTTCACCCAAATAACAGAAGTTGTCCAAAGTATGAGCTTATCAAAGAAGGTTATGCCTTTATCATTTTCTATTTTATGAAATTCCGGAATATCTTCCGGATAATCTGGAAATTCCGGATTATCCGGATATTCCGGATTATCCTGATTATCCGGAAATTCCGGATTATCGGGATATTCCGGATTATCCGGATATTCCGGAAATTCCGGATCCGGATCCGGATATTCCGGATATTCCGGATATTCCGGATTATTCCGGATATTCCGGATATTCTGGATTATGCGGATATTCCGGATATTCCGGATTATCCGGATATTCCGGATATTCCGGATATTCCGGATTATCCGGATATTCCGGATATTCCGGATTCGGATTATCCGGATATTCCGGATATTCCGGATATTCCGGATATTCCGGATATTCCGGAAATTCCGGATATTCCGGATATTCCGGATATTCCGGATTATCCGGATATTCCTGATATTCCGGATATTCCCGATTATCCGGATATTCCGGATATTCCGGAAATTCCGGATATTCCGGATTATCCGGATATTCCGGAAATTCCGGATATTCCGGAAATTCCGGATATTCCGGAAATTCCGGATATTCCGGAAATTTAGGAAATTCCGGGAATTCCGGAAATTCCAAATCTTTCGGAAATTCCAAATCTTCCAAGTTAATGTACAGAAAATTTATGAATGTTCATAAAATTCGTGAACGTTCATGAATATTTTTAAATATGTTATCAATTCATCAATGTTTTATAGATATGCGTCTCAGCATAGATAAATATTCATAGAAAATTTACATAAACATTGAAGAATATTCATAGACGTTTAGAAATATTGATGATTATTGGTTGTAGATTCTGCCTCTTTATTATGGAGAAGTCTAGGTAATATCGCCTTTTATCTGGTGTTGATAAATCTACTTGAAAGAGCCCTAGCTATTTACCATATTTATCGAACGTTAGTTCTGAAAAGTATTTTAGTTGATTCACGTGTTACTTGTGATAACACGTGTGAATGAGCTCCAGAACACACCTCAAGCTCATTCAATTTATCACTAGTTGACATCTATTAATATTTCTCTCATCTTCAGTTACATATGTCACATGTTTGAGAGTCCTATTATGGAATTTGGCGGATGTATAAACTTTCCTCATTAATTACGCAAACAAGATACTGATTTGCATAATAAGTATCTAATCATGTACATCATCACTCAAGCTAGCTACTTGCCAAAAATCATGACCATCCATCAGGCCCTTCATGAGTTATTCTATTTCAAAGTCTGAAGCAAAACCTGTTCCTGCAGTTCCAAAAAAGCCGCTAGGGGTCCAAAACCTACACCACTTACTCTCTGTCCAAAGAGCTATCTACCACTCAAAAATCAGGACCATGGGGTAGCATGTCCAGAATACGAGATATCAAAAATTTATAATTTATATGCACAGTCACGCGAGTCAAGTTAACGAATTTCTGAATTTCTGAATTCATGAATTTATGAATATCATGAATATCATATGATGCCTTACGTCATCGCCTTGAATGATATAATTATATTATGATATAATAATATAATGATATAATGATATAATGATATTATGACATAATGATATCATGATATCATGATATTATGATATGATAATATTATGATATGATATTATGATATTATGATATTGTGATATTGTGATATTGTGATATTGTGATATTGTGATATTGTGATATTGTGATATCATGATATCATGATATTATGATATGAGCTTGAGGTGTGTTGCCAATTATTATCACAAGTCTGTCGCCAGCATAACTCAAGAAGCTGTTGATGGATCTGTATGATATCTAGTGGATGGGTAGGGTTTACAGAAAGGAAGGTCAAGTTCGATAATGGGCCTTCTAGCGGGTACAACAGAGCTTCAAAATTTGGAGGCATATTTTCTGAAAGTGCTATGGTCATGATTTTTGTGTGGCTCATGCCACAAATTTGGGCTTGTGGGTGTTTTTGTTTTGACATTCGGACATGAATAACTTGAGAAGGGGTCTACAGATCGTCGTGATATTTGGTATTTACAGAGCTCAGATGGTGCTTTACATAATCAACTAGAGTTCCATACTGATGACTGACTGATGTATTTAGGAGTGTTTCTCATCAATCATAAATCATACCAGTTCACCCAAATAACAGAAGTTGTCCAAAGTATGAGCTTATCAAAGAAGGTTATGCCTTTATCATTTTCCATTTTATGAAATTCCGGAATATCTTCCGGATAATCTCGAAATTCCGGATTATCCGGATATTCCGGATTATCCTGATTATCCGGAAATTCCGGGTTATCCGGATATTCCGGATTATCCGGATATTCCGCAAATTCCGGATTATCCGGATAATCCGGATATTCAGGATAATCCGGATATTCCGGATATTCCGGATATTCCGGATTGTCCGGATATTCCGGATATTCCGGATATTCCGGATTATTCCGGATATTCCGGATATTCCGGATTATCCGGATATTCCGGATATTCCGGATTATCCGGATATTCCGGATTTTCCGGATATTCCGGATATTCCGGATTCGGATTATCCGGATATTCCGGATATTCCGGATTATTCGGATATTCCGGATATTCCGGATATTCCGGATATTCCGGATATTCCGGATATTCCGGATATTCCGGATTCGGATTATCCGGATATTCCGGATATTCCGGATTATTCGGATATTCCGGATATTCCGGATATTCCGGATATTCCGGATATTCCGGATATTCCGGAAATTCCGGATATTCCGGATATTCCGGATATTCTGGATTATCCGGATATTCCGGATATTCCGGATTATCCGGATATTCCGGATATTCCGGATATTCCCGATTATCCGGATATTCCGGATATTCCGGAAATTCCGGATATTCCGGATTATCCGGATATTCCGGAAATTCCGGATATTCCGGAAATTCCGGATATTCCGGAAATTTAGGAAATTCCGGGAATTCCAAATCTTTCGGAAATTCCAAATCTTCCAAGTTAATGAACAGAAAATTGATGAATGTTCATAAAATTCGTGAACGTTCATGAATATTTTTAAATATGTTATCAATTCATCAATGTTTTATAGATATGCGTCTCAGCATAGATAAATATTCATAGAAAATTTACATAAACATTGAAGAATATTTATAGACGTTTAGAAATATTGATGATTATTGGTTGTGGATTCTGCCTCTTTATTATGGAGAAGTCTAGGTAATATCGCCTTTTATCTGGTGTTGATAAATCTACTTGAAAGAGCCCTAGCTATTTACCATATTTATCGAACGTTAGTTCTGAAAAGTATTTTAGTTGATTCACGTGTTACTTGTGATAACACGTGTGAATGAGCTCCAGAACACACCTCAAGCTCATTCAATTTATCACTAGTTGACATCTATTAATATTTCTCTCATCTTCAGTTACATATGTCACATGTTTGAGAGTCCTATTATGGAATTTGGCGGATGTATAAACTTTCCTCATTAATTACGCAAACAAGATACTGATTTGCATAATAAGTATCTAATCATGTACATCATCACTCAAGCTAGCTACTTGCCAAAAATCATGACCATCCATCAGGCCCTTCATGAGTTATTCTATTTCAAAGTCTGAAGCAAAACCTGTTCCTGCAGTTCCAAAAAAGCCGCTAGGGGTCCAAAACCTACACCACTTACTCTCTGTCCAAAGAGCTATCTACCACTCAAAAATCAGGACCATGGGGTAGCATGTCCAGAATACGAGATATCAAAAATTTATAATTTATATGCACAGTCACGCGAGTCAAGTTAACGAATTTCTGAATTTCTGAATTCATGAATTTATGAATATCATGAATATCATATGATGCCTTACGTCATCGCCTTGAATGATATAATTATATTATGATATAATGATATAATGATATAATGATATAATGATATTATGATATTATGATATAATGATATCATGATATTATGATATTATAATATTATGATATGATATTATGATATTATGATATTGTGATATTGTGATATTGTGATATTGTGATATCATGATATCATGATATTATGATATGAGCTTGAGGTGTGTTGCCAATTATTATCACAAGTCTGTCGCCAGCATAACTCAAGAAGCTGTTGATGGATCTGTATGATATCTAGTGGATGGGTAGGGTTTACAGAAAGGAAGGTCAAGTTCGATAATGGGCCTTCTAGCGGGTACAACAGAGCTTCAAAATTTGGAGGCATATTTTCTGAAAGTGCTATGGTCATGATTTTTGTGTGGCTCATGCCACAAATTTGGGCTTGTGGGTGTTTTTGTTTTGACATTCGGACATGAATAACTTGAGAAGGGGTCGACAGATCGTCGTGATATTTGGTATTTACAGAGCTCAGATGGTGCTTTACATAATCAACAAGAGTTCTACGACCTCATACCTTCGCGAAATGATTTTGACCTTTATGACTGACGTATTAGGAGTGTTTTTCATCAATCAAAAATCATACCAGTTGATCCTCCTCACCCAAATAACATAAGTTGTCCAAACCTCCTTGTTATGATTATGAGCTTAACAAAGAAGGTTATGCTAACATTTTTCATCAATAATGCAAATAAGCTCCTTATTAGCATAATTTGATTCAATGGTGTTCACATTCACACAACTTCTAAATGCAACAAGTATGAAATTGCCGTTATTTACTAGTATGGAATGATAGTAGTTTCTCATGAATTATGCAAATTAGGCCTACATTTGCATAATTTCTATCTATTGACATTCCTCTCTTCCTCAGTTACAAATGTCACATATTTGAATAGTCATATCATGGAACACAGCAGGTTTTTAAAATTGCCTCATTAATTATAATCTGATTTGCATAATTATCATCCAATCATACAAAGCATCACATAAGCTATCTACATACCAAAAATCATGACCATCCATCAAGCCCATCTCGAGTTATATTATTTTGTCATTGATTATGTAAATGAGGTTCTCATTTGCATAGCTGATATCTATTAATATTTCTCTCTTCCTCAGTTACATATGTCACATGTTTGCGAGTCCTATCATGGAAATTGATGAATGTATAAACTTTCCTCATTAATTATGCAAATTAGTTACTGATTTGCATAATAAGTATCCAATCATGTACATCATCGCTCAAGCTATGTACATGCAAAAAATCATGACCTTCCATCAAGCCCTTCTTGAGTTATTCCCTTTCAAAGTCTGAAGCAAAACCTACCCCTGCAGTTCCAAAAAAGTTGCTAGGGGGCCCAAGCCTATACCACTTACTCTCTGCCCAACGAGCTATCTACCACTTAAAAATCAGTTCCATAGCATGTCCACAACACGAGATATCATAACATGAAGTTCCGCTGCAGTACCGTAACAAGCCGATAGGGGGCCCAAAATCTAATCATTTTCAGGTTTCATCGAGACCTACCAACATACCAAATACCAAGACAATCCTTCCAAGAATTCTCGACTTATCGTGTTCACTAACAGACACACAGACATGCTCGGTATTCCCATGCTGTGGCACTGCATTAATGACTGTTCTTACTCATATAAGGCCGTGTATATCCAACTTTGGTGAAAATTTGTATGTTTCAGTCTTTTAATTGGTGTAAGGAGATATCTTTGTGGTTTGGTTTCACATGCTCCGAGTGGACTCTTCCAGGCTGGGAGTAGGTCAAAGTTGACGATTGTTTTCGTCTGTCAGCTGTTACGAGAGAACGAGCTGGTCAACTGTCTATTTTCTTTGCATGATTCTAAAGTAGACAGATGTGGCTTTCTGGTGCATAAGAATTTTTGGGGCTTGCAATTAAGGTGAATCCTTTTCTGAGCCCTTGTTTTAGTGCTTTAAAGCATTACTGCATGGGCAAGCCTATCTCTTGTATCTGCCCTACAGCTGGCTGATAGCCAATTTGTCCCTGGCAGCTGCAGTACATGTAACTGACGGTTTCCTGCCTGCCTCATGACCCCTCATGACCCCTCATGACCAACTTTGCCCCCAATCTACCCGTATCAATATCCCCGTCGCAACCAGAACGCATAGTAAAGCATACAATTGAACACATTTTTACACTTTTCTCGTTAATTATGCAAAACACTTCGCCCAAAATCTAATCATCTTGAGATTTGCCACATACACACCGACACACCAACTACGACAACAAACCATCCAGGCGTTCTCGACTTATTCTGTTCACTAACAGACACACAGACAAGCACCGTCGCATAACCTTCTCGACGAAACCATTCGTCGCGAAGGTAACTAGAGTTCCATACTGATGACTGACTGATGTATTTAGGAGTGTTTCTCATCAATCATAAATCATACCAGTTCACCCAAATAACAGAAGTTGTCCAAAGTATGAGCTTATCAAAGAAGGTTATGCCTTTATCATTTTCCATTTTATGAAATTCCGGAATATCTTCCGGATAATCTGGAAATTCCGGATTATCCGGATATTCCGGATTATCCTGATTATCCGGATTATCCTGATTATCCGGAAATTCCGGGTTATCCGGATATTCTGGATTATCCGGATATTCCGCAAATTCCGGATTATCCGGATAATCCGGATATTCCGGATAATCCGGATATTCCGGATAATCCGGATATTCCGGATTATCCGGATATTCCGGATATTCCGGATATTCCGGATTATCCGGATTATCCGGATATTCCGGATATTCCGGATTATTCGGATATTCCGGATATTCCGGATTATTCGGATATTCCGGATATTCCGGATATTCCGGATATTCCGGATATTCCGGATATTCCGTCGGTACTGCAGCGGGCTTTGTTTTGATGTGTATTTCTTGTGGACAAGATAACTCGAAAAGCTGTTGATGGTTCTGCATGATATTTAGTGGATGGGTAGGGTTTACAAAAAGGAAGGTCAAGTTCGATAATGGGCATTCTAGCGGGTACCTAAGGTACTGCAGCTGAGCTTCAAAATTTGAGGGCATGTTTTCTACAAGTGTTATGGTCATGATTTTTGTGTGGTAGATAGTTCATGTTATAGGAAGTAAGTTGTTAAAGTTTGGGCCCCCTAGCGTCTTGTTTGTAACTGCAGTGGGTGTTTTTGTTTTGACCTTCGGACAGGAATAACTTGAGAAGGGGTCGACAGATCGTCGTGACGTTTGGCATTCAGATAGCTCAGATGGTGCTTTACATAATAAACGACTAATTATGCGAATCAGGATATAATTGGCATAATTAGTAAGGAAAGTTTTATGCATTTCATATTGGGACTCTTAAACATGTGACGGTTTCCACGAAAACAGGTCTTACAAACAGATGGCCTGGGAAAGTAGGCCAAATAAACAAATAGAGCACAGCACTGCTCTCCAAGCAGAGGTGTGGGTCCGGCTGTTTTTTCACATGTTTGTCCAAAGCACGTTGGCGACATAACAAAAAGGGGACGAAATAGAAAGCCCGACAAAACACCTAAAAACACATCAAAAACACGGCTCTGCTTGGAAAGTACATTGCTCCAAAGCTGCACCACTGCTAGGTACGGTAAAGTCACATTTACTATGTCTTTCAAAATGTGTATGACATGGAATAAAGATTTATTCTATCCTTATTCATATATATTGACTGAACCATTTCATTGTCACATTCAACTTACGACACTGCAATTTCAAACCTTTGAGGGCCCATAATTTCAACATACTGTACTCATTTTTTTTCATGACCAGTTTTAACATATATCAGCAGACAAGACACTTACATTGTACACTAGTCCTGTACCAGCAAATGATTCTTAACCCTATCCCCCCCCCCCTCAAAACTTACAAACAGCACATGGTGTATGATCAAATTTTCAGGGGGTGATATCAAAGCATGTAAATATGAATTACTATCCATAATAAGCCTTGATTATTTGGCGAAGATAATGTGTTCGAGGAACTCTAGTTTATTTATTGGAAGTGTAACAAGACACTACAGGTCTCTCAGGCAGCATGGCTGATTTCGAGAGCCAACATTTACATGGACAAAACACAGATGTATAGATAAAAAATTGCACTTAACTAACTTTAAAGTTATAATACAGATTAACTTAACATTAAAATTAGTCATACAACTCAGTTACACATCATTATGTTGTGTTATTATGTTGTTATGGTGATGTTTAATTGTTAACTACTGTAATGTCTGTAAATGTTGAAACATTTGCAGTGGGTTAATGGTCATGTTTTTTGGGGAGACCTCTTCACCGCAAAAATGGTGATTCTGTCTGCTGCCTGCCTTCCACTACATTTTCTTCCTACTGTGAAGTCAAATCACTGCAAACTTATATACAGACTGAGTTACAGTATTCACTTGATATTGTTTTATCAAGGTGCAATCTTATGATTATTACATGCAATTCAGAGAATTAGTCTTCAAGAAGCTTTCGAGCAAGGAATTTTGTTCCAGGTTTAATATAGAAACAGCAGAGAGCACCATCATGGAGGTTACATACCATGCTGGCAGGCTGGCCCACCAAAGCCCTCAGAACAGGTGCACTCGTCCGGCCCAGAGCAACTCCCTCCATTCTCACAGGGGGTGGAGCACACATATGTGATGTCACAGCCCTCCACGTCCTTAGGCCACTCACACCTAGGAGGTGTCAGAAGAAATCAGAGATGATGATTTGGAGAGTGTTCAAAAGAGTAAAGGACCGGTTTTTCAGCACCATGGACAGATGAATGCAGTACCAGAGTATGAATGACTTTCTTTCAGTTGAATTCATATTGTATTTTGAAAACCGATTTAAACAAAACAACGGAAGGATGGGAATTACTGCCACATACATGTATATATAGTGAGCGATAAAGGATAAATCATAAGCCAAGTTACCTCAATGGAGATAGTTCAGTTTCTGCATAGTAACACTACTATGCCAGATTCTTAATTATACAAATAGTATTGATGATTTAAATGCTATGCAGAAAAAACCTTTTCAAATGAAATTACATAAACCTACATTGTAGGCTAGACAAGTACCGGTAACAGTTAACAACAACACATCATTTCTTAGCAGATACTTCCATATCCAACTCATAGGTGCTCATAGGCATTAGCATGTCTGAATTTCATTTTTCTCTTAACTCCCAAAACATGCACCTTGACTACAATTTTTCCTTACAGCTTGGGAAATTTGACAGTTCAAATATACTCACTTCATGGTAGCCTCACTGAACACGGTGTACTGTGGGGCACAAAGCTGCAGGACGTAGTCAGGAAACCCGTCCAAACACTCGTAGTATGTCTTGCAGTCATCTGGGTTCTGATACTTGGAAAATGCACGGCCCTCACAAGTGACTGGAAATTAACACCAAAAGGTCATTTTCCAACCGTTACAGTTAGACTAATGAACGAAGAGAGCTCCTCAGAAAATTTCTTCATGTTCTTTTGGGGTTTCACTGCATGCAATATTTCCCAATGTATTCATCAACATAGGATATTTATGACTTATATAAACAGACAGACTACAGTAAATGCCTTTAAGTTTGCATGGTTTTCATTTTACGATAAGGGGAAAATGGAGTGTTCTTGGTAGTTTCAAGTTTGCGGCAGCGCTATAGTCATACTGCCACAGTATTGGACAAAAATGTTTGCAGTGGTTTTAAGTTTGCTCTGAAATGGTCACCGCAAAAACAGCGAACATAAAGCCACCGCCAACATTTCTGCATTTACAGTACTCTCTGTTTCAAATAGAATGACTCACAGTTTTGGCATTCAGTTCCCTTCCAGCCAGTGGGACAGGTACAGGTGTACAGGTTGATGCCATCGGTGCAGGTCCCTCCATTTTTACACGGAGTGCTGGCACACTCGTCAATGTCTGAAACACAAATGACTCGTAAGAAACTACTCGTGTAAAGCTGTTATCTGTGTTAAACATTGATTGTCTTTACTGCTTACCAATTTCCTAACCGATTACCAGCAATATAAAGCATTCCAGACATTTTTTGCAAAATTTTCTCTGTAACAATTATGTAAATAATGTAACAGTATACTTCTAGATTTTAGGATAGGAATCTTACTGATGAAGGCTGCAGTAAAAATAACAAAACATCAAAACATTTGGTGAAACTTCTTTGTTGTGCTAGAGCCCAGTTTATGCTTGGGTCACATTTCCCAGCCGGGACCTGGTCGGGCTGTTTGCGGAAACGAAAAATTACACTGGTTCCCACAGTTCCCACGTTATATCAATAGATATGCACAAGCTATGCTCTTGAATGATTTTTGGTACGTTTTGTGTTTTTTGTTGTCTTTTATATCATACTTTTTGTTTCCAAACACTGCCCGGTCGGGCCCCGGATTGAAAATGTGACCCAAGCATTAGCAGTTACCTGTGGTAACATGTGAGGTGTCATACAATATATTTCATGAAGTATTCTAACTTACTTATCTGGCAGGTGGTCCCCTCCCATCCAGGCTGACATGAGCAGGTGAACCTGCCTCCACTACTGGAGCACACCCCTCCATTCTCACATGGTCCACTCTGACATGGATCAGCGGCTGATTAGGAGAGATTAGAAACATTAATGTTAAAAAGTTAAAATCCTCCCACACCATAAGGTGTATAGGGTGGTGCCCATCTCTGTTTCATAGCCCTCGGCCACACTGTGGTGCAATCACTGCAGCAGGGGGCTAGTCCACTGCATGGCAGTGGAGTGTGTTAACTTCTATACTGTTTCATAAGTATGTACCATTTTTATTAAGTCTTTGGTACGACTCAATGCCCCTCTTGTCCAGAGGTGTCCTACCCTGGAGTTGAACTCGGGCCTTCTGGTTCCAAGTAATCAGAACCAGATGTGGTAAGTAACAGAAGTGCAGACCACTACACCACAGGGAAATATTAATGAGACCAAAGAAATTTCATTCCCCCTAAATATATATCCAGTGTGAAGAGCTAGGCAAAGGGCAGTACCACGAGAAAATAAGTCAGTTCATCTTTCAAACAGATAAGCAACACAGTTCTTCCCAATCATCCAGCTCATGACACTGAACAGTTGCTTCTTGCTTAATAGATAGGAGAGTTTTGATGGAAGCTCACTATTGACATCACAACTCTTCCCTTCATACGGATGGCGACAGAGGCAGACAAAGTCATCCACTTGATCTAGACAGGTCCCTCCATTCTGACAAGGATTGGGCCTGCAGTCATCAAGATCTGCAGAAAACATGAAAAAAATAAGTACAATTTTGCTATTCGTCTGTTGATAATAAACTAAATTTTTAATCAATGTTTAACCTTTCATACTCTATACTTGCATCAGTGTCATTATAAGGTTGGTGCCATGTGGCTTTTGTAGAGTAAGTAGTTAGTATTCAGTTCCAGTTCTTGATTTAACAAGAAAAGTTTTCTATCTAACAGTATAGATTTATGTCACATTTCTACTGTTTTCATTATCAATTGTACAAGGTGACTTTGAATCATATACCTGCTGTCAAACAGATTTCTGAGTGAACTACATGTAACGTTAGGCATGACTGAGCAGTATGTACCAACCTCTGCACTGGACCCCTGGCAGCATCGCTGGCATGTGTGCAGGTGTTGGTCACGTCAGACAGCAGAGGACAGGTAGAAATGGAGTCCTCATTTCCGGCGCAGTTCACGTTGTTCAGCCAAATGGTTCCACTTCCCTGACCGTAGTGGGCGGAGCCATAGGCTGCTACAGCACCGCCGTGGCCAATCTCACGGCACACCACCTACGGAGGAACATAACGTAAGAGTTTGATTGTTCGCAGATGATGGTTACTTTAGAAAACCTTGATTCAGACATGATGCAAGTCCAACAGAAGCTGATGAAGAGTTATCTACAGAATCTGATAAAATTATGTATTCTGATTCATTTTATGCATTAAACAAGATATGTTAGTAGTCCTGTCATTTTAGTTTTGTCGTGTGAATGTATCACTGTGTGTATAATCCAAGTAACAACAAATGACTAAAAACCTGGGCCTCCTGAATTCCCCAGTTGCCATCACAGATGGTCCCCCAGACTCCTCCTCGGTTGATCTCGACTCGACCCTCGAACTCAGAATTTCCTCCAACCAGCCTCACAGTACCTGGGCAACAGATCATCAGCTTTTAATCATCACAACTTATGCACTTTGTTTCTGCTACCTTCTCACAAAGCATTTTACAAGAAGCCTCATTCACTACACAATTAGTTTTACTCTGTTTTCAGTACTCTTTCTGCTTCAAGACAGCAGACAAGATTTTCTGAACCCTTTCCCTCTCCCTATATTTGCTTGTGATGAACGATATTGGTTGCATGACTTTCTCCTCAACCTGTGTCTTCTTGATCGAAATGTCAAGGTAGTTTTTTAGATTCATGAAAATAAAAATGGTTGTCATCACCAATGACGATTGTTGAATCAACATGTATGCGACTGGCCACAAAAACTGCTGCAACGTGTGTTGATGAACATACCAAGGGGGATGATGGTGAATGGGTCAATCCTGAACATGAAGGTGCCGGGCTGACCGACGTTGGTCCTGGTTTCTATCTGGACAATATCCGCAGACCGTGAGCCAGGGACAGTGTAGTAGTTAGTCCCGTCTCCGGCATTGAAACCAGCCTGTTGAAAGGTCAGTGTAAAGTCAGAACTTATTGAGGCAGATCTACCAACACTTGCATCTCATCCAGCTTTAACATGTAATATCATGCAAATTTGGAGGGTGAAATCATTGGAAATCAAAGCATATACTATCCATTAATATCATAAAACTTTGGTGGTTCCAAAATTTCCGGGTTCATTGTGTTGGCAAAATAGACTAATGGGGGATGGCAGACCTAGATGCAGAGACAAGTCAAGATGTTGCAGGAGAATTCAACCTAAAATAGCTATTAATGGGCACTTTTTAAGGGTCCATAATCACATCTATTCTTTCCACTTTTTCTCAGTTTAGTAATTCTTCAAAAGTGTCTCAAAATGCATGTAGTGGTAGTGTACCTGTGCAGGGATTCCACCCAGCCCAGTCTCCCGATCCCCTTCACTGGCAGTTCCTGTGGTCCACAGGATGTCACCGTAGTTGAAGATGGCGAAGGAGTAGGTTCCATCTGTTGCCAGCACAGCCTGGAACGACTGGCGCTGTGGAAAAAGAGAATTTTCAAAGCATTATACCATTGATGAAATTTGTGACGTTAACACTGAAGTGAAAAGTTCAACAATCTAATAAAAAGCTGTTCAACACGCTTTTTTCCTACCTCAGATGTTAAACAGCAATGCTGCTCATTTTACAAATTTGTGGGTGGATATTTATTGAAGAAGAGTGTCATTTCAGTTGAAGCTCTAAATTGGCATCACCAGAAACTCTGATATAAGGACGTTGACCCCTGACTAACATTATGTAGATATCAGACAATACCATCACTTCAACAGACTTACATTGGTGCTTGGGCTGCCCCCGTAGTAGGTCACATCATAGTAGGTCGTGACCAGAACCCAGGTGGCTCGGAAACTGGGGATGTCTGGGTAGTTTGCCAAGATATCCCCGGACACTCGTGTGATCAGAGACTGATCTGAGGTGGTCTGTCTCCAGTATACCTCACCTGCATACCTAATATGATTATTTAACAATCTTAAGAACACAAGATACATAGGCCAGTTCAATAATTAAGTGCACAGTTCAGTGAGAAATACAACGTCTTAAGCTGAATTAAGAAGAACCAGACACTGCGTATTACACGAAAAACAAGGAAGGACTACGGGAAATCAAAATAGGATACCTACAGCTTACGGAAGAAAACATGCAGGCCCTCTTGTATGACTTCTGAATCACAAAATCATGCCAAATCATGATATATTACTGCTATAGGGTGCCTAAAGTAACTGAGAAAAAAAAAGAATGGTGCAGTGATCTAGTATGTGTGCGGTCTATAAGATTGGACTCAAGTCATGAGGTAGAATTTCAAAAGTAAACAAAATTACACATACATCAGAAACAATGACAGCATGCTGCACAATGTGAGATCTAAATCACATGTACCTGTTGTCAACGTCGCCCCAGAATACAGCCACAGTGGGGAAGGACTGAATCGGGAAGGGGGAAGGGGTGAACTGGGAAACTTGGCCTCGGAAGGACACCAAGCCATTGTTGTTCACCTGTGTAACATAATGGTAGGACACAACAATCAACATCAGAGAGAGGAATATAGCTAGTATGATCTATGGAAATGAATGACATTCCATAGTTTTTAAAGATATGAAATTGACACCAGTATTGGAAGTTTTTTCAAACTACCTCAATACCTTATTATTAAAAGAGTATAACCCTTATCAAGATGACAAACGTTAAGGTTAAATTTACCCAGAAGTTGCGGTATACAGAGCCAAAGTAGCGGAAACCAGCAGAGAGAGACACAGACAGTTCACTGGAGCCACCATCGTCTATTTTTGGGTTGGCCGTGTCACCAGCAGATGGACCGAACGGGTAGAAACTTGAGGTGTGCCCAGCTCTCAAGAGTTTGCCTGACATAAATCACAGACATGACATACATCTACCATTTATTATTTCATGATTAGATGAATACTCCCTCAAAAGGTATCTCCAGGTCGGATTCTTGTTGAAGCAAATTCAGTCTTAGCATGCGCTTAAAGGAAAACATTGATGCCCTCTTAGTTTAAGCCACACCGCTGCTAATACATTCAAACCTGTAAATAGTGATCACTCAAGGAACTTGAAGAAAATTGTCACAGAAGATAGGTGGACTAACAGACAAGGTTTTAAAAAAAAATTATCTAAGGGACCAACAAAAAGGAGACACAGTGGCCAGGTGGCCTCTATGCAGAGGCAGTTACTACAGCTTTGAATGTGTTACATTTGATACAATTTTTTCTGTACAATTTTAACAAATCATGCACAAAAAGATAGAAAGTAGCTTACCATAGCCGTTCCCTGCAGCTGAGCCGAGTAACAGGACTGCCAGCAAGGCCAAAGAGCAGCTCTGAAATGTGATAATCCATTTTCATTATGGAATGGATCTATTACATTATTAAGGTAAATTTCAAATAGTAAAATGCTGGCTAGTCCTTCTCTAAATTTTGAATGGAGTTACATTCATACAGAACAAACCCTAACATATTGGGGCAGCAAAAAACAACAACTTCAAATCCATGCTGAATATATGAGCTTTAGGCAACCACATTAAAGCAATGAAAGGAAAAATAGACTATGTCTTGCCTTTTCCATACTGTTTGAGACTTCTTCTGCACAGTGTTTCCTGCAAGTTGGTGTTTGGTTCGTAGTCTGGGTCTGCAAAATGCTGCTTGTTGCAGCAGGGCCTTTTAAATGTTTTCTGAAGGAAACTCATAGTACCATAGATGAGAAGACAAGAGGAAAGTACTCCAGTTATTTCCGTGACTCAATATTAACATTGCTGGTAAAAAGGTCAGGATTCTTCACTTCTTCCCATATTGCTACCGTTTCGATCAATATGTCTTATCACTACCATTGAATATCAAGTAGTTGGATATTACTTCTTTTTATGAAATGCGTATCTTGCCCTTTTCTTCTTTCCAAATTTTTTGTACCGCAGGTATTTTACTGTTTGTGGATGGTTTTTGTGTGGATGGTGTTCAGCGCCAAGGACAGGTGTATTGGCCTGTATCTGGATGGTGTTCAGCACCAGGGACAGGTATGTTTGCCTCTAGGTAGATGGTGTTCAGCACCAGGGACAACTGTGTTTATGTGTGGATGGTGTTCAGCACCAAGGACAGGTGTGTTTTAGAATAGCACTAAGCAGAATTCACAATATGAATGGGAAATAGCAATTCTACATGGTTTAACATATGACCTACTTTTTAGATCAACACATTCTGACTTCAATCTTATTACATGTGTTCCAATAATGTCATCTAAATTGGACAAATTTACAAACCACTTGTTCACATCTGTTCCAATCACTTTCAGCAGGACGGAAGCAAGTTCAATATCAAAGCAATATTTCCTGGGCCCAGATGGTGTTGGAAGAATGACACACAAACGTGACCTTCTGAGAGTAGCACTTGTATTTAGACAAATATGAATAATATTAAAACAATTTAGAAAAACAGCCACTGTGGCAGTTTTTGAGATGATTGTTCAACATGTGACAAATTTCTATAATATGTAAAACTGTTTACTTTCAAATCCAACATTCAACAATTTCAGTAAAAATATTGTCATAAAATGTATGCTAGCCCATATTGTAACTGAAAAGTTGTCTCTTCATTCTAAAAGTGCAAAGTTTGTAGTTTGTATTGCATCAGTTCTTGTGCCAGTGAGATGAGTCAGCAGCTTTGCTGTCCTGTTTCATTCTATCCTGTCCTGTTTCATTCCTTCTATCCTGTCCTATTTTACTCCTATCCTGTCCTGTGACTCGTTCTATCCTGTCCTGTTTCTCCTTCTATCCTGTCCTGTTTCCATCCTTCTATCCTGTCCTGTTTCCATCCTTCTATCCTGTCCTGTTTCCATCGTTCCATCCTTCTATCCTGTCCTGTTTCCATCCTTCTATCCTGTCCTGTTTCCATCCTTCTATCCTGTCCTGTTTCTCCTTCTATCCTGTCCTGTTTCCATCCTTCTATCCTGTCCTGTTTCTCCTTCTATCCTGACCTTTTCCATCCTTCTATCCTGTCCTGTTTCCATCCTTCTATCCTGTCCTGTTTCTCCTTCTATCCTGTCCTGTTTCCATCCTTCTATCCTGTCCTGTTTCTCCTTCTATCCTGTCCTGTTTCTCCTTCTATCCTGTCCTGTTTCTCCTTCTATCCTGTCCTGTTTCTCCTTCTATCCTGTCCTGTTTCCATCCTTCTATCCTGTCCTGTTTCTCCTTCTATCCTGTCCTGTTTCTCCTTCTATCCTGTCCTGTTTCTCCTTCTATCCTGTCCTGTTTCCATCCTTCTATCCTGTCCTGTTTCCATCCTTCTATCCTGTCCTGTTTCCATCCTTCTATCCTGTCCTGTTTCCATCCTTCTATCCTGTCCTGTTTCAGTCCTTCTTGGTTCCCTGTGAGACGAGTCTCCTGACCACAGCAGCGATTCTGATCCTGTTGTCAGCAGTCAGGTACCTTCCCTGTGCTCTCAACTTCCGTTTCCATAATGCAGCAGAAGAAGGCCCTGCAGGACAACATAAAAACTAATGCCAATCCCCTTTGAAAAATCTTGCACATCTATATTTGTTTCTTGGTTAATCCTTCAGTACTCATGGCAAAGTTTGATTTGGCAAAAAAGGATAGAAGAAAGAGAAAAATAGCTTTTAAGCATTCATCACTAAAAACTATTTTTTCTCTTTCTTCTATCTTTCTTTGCCAAATCAAAATTTTCTAGTACTAATCAGTTCATCTTCACAACAGTTTTCATCATTTTTAACAAATATCTTTCAGCCAATGCATCCGTAAAAATACTCAAACTAAGCAGACGGTGACGTGGCAATTTGCTTTATTCAATATAGAAAACTAAGTATTGCAGTAATTTCAAATAATCTGCTTTAACCCATCAAGTCTTTGTTTCTTTTTTCATATCAAGTCTAAAACAATTCATAAGAGTTCCTACAATTGCTATGAAGGCATGGCAAGGTAAGGCACTTAGGTAGAGCAAAATAGATTAGATACTTGCTTCCATACTGTTATATCAATACTGTATACTATGTGATCCATACAGTTTTAAAGTCATGCAGTAGTATCAAAGTATTCTTCTCATTCTGAAAGAGAATCTATTGCTCTATCGGTATATTTCAGCTACAGGTATTACAGGACTGTGTCCACTTGGTATCAACCATTACAGCCCCCCTCCCCACCCCAATAACATAAAATACCACAAAGTAAAGCTATTCATCCTTATAACATTAGTCATTACCTTGTTGGCCTATACATGTACACATACCAGCTAGGGTCTACTGTTGCACCACACAAAGTTCGTCCCTTGTTCATAAGCAAATATTCGAGCTGCACATGGCAGACACCTGCAGGCTGCAGGTGTTGTGACATGCCTTCCCTGCTAACTGTAGGGGTGAGCTACCACAGTAACACTTTTGTACAATTGAGTTAGTTGGGGGGAGGGGTCAATTTTGTATAACATTCCCTTATTCAACCTTCTTTAAGTTCATGTCAAAAAATTTTTACACATTAAAGAAGCTGAGAAAATAGTAATACCTGGCAAACAATTGGAAATGGCAAGAATTAAAAAAATACTCATACATGTATTACCTTCCTTCACCTACAGTCCTATATATATATCCCTATAATTTCTTCATCACATCTCCGCTAAACAATAATTGGATATTTTACCTGCTAAAGAGGTGCTTAAGAGCTTGGGAAGGAATAATTTTGAGCATTTCTTACTGTTAAAACGGAGGTGCTCCATTGAAGTTTAAAAGGAAAAAGGTTTAGCAGAAATGAAAATCAGAGATAGAAAACTTTTCTGGCTATCTCTTGAATCTACAGTCATAAATCATTATCATGATACTTCTTGCACAAAGAGGATTTAGGATCACTTTTTGCCCTCAGTCTCTTGCACTTTGGACATGGCAGCCTCAATTATTTCTTTGACTAACTTTTCACTGAGGTCTTTGAGTTGACCTTCCGACGTCTTACAGCTACTTACATCTTCAACTACACCTACACAACTTTCACCAGTCTGTGTCTGAGCTATGTTTACCTCCTGATCTTTGACACTTTCTCCTGAAAGGTCACTCTGGCTTTTAGTCACAGTTGAAGCTCTACTGTTACCCACAACAGTCTCACTGGGGTCTACAATATTGTCAACATTCTTTTTGTTCTCTTTGTTACTTGTGTAATTTTCCACACTCTTGCAGCTTGCTTCCTGTATAGCTTCGTTAACCAAAGCCGTGCCTAGCGACTCACTCAGATCTAAAACCTTAGCTTTCATTATGTCTGTACTGAACACTTTTTCCTTATTGTTAATGATGTTTTCGTCAACTTCCAGTGCAGTCAATGCATCTTGAATGACAGATCGAGCGATGTGGTCGCTCAGAGTGTGCAGAGCTGCCTCTGGGTTGGATTTTGCCTGCTGTTCCAAGAGTTTGCACCCAAGTTGGAGGAGGGCTTCCCTGACTGCCCTGCTGGCAATGCTGTTTGCCACAATGTGCTCTAAGCCGAAGCCTACAGAGAGGAAACAGACGCCACACTGTCACAACAAGGAATAGCTGACACACAAAAATAGCAAAATCAGAAAAAAAATAAAACCAAATGAATAAAAATGATTAAAAACTGAAAAGGGCCAAAAGGAACAAACAGTGCAAGCAAAGGGAAAGGAAAAGGTAAACAAAGATGTGACATTGTAAATTATCAAAAGGGGTCAAAAGAGAGAGCAGAAACTGAGGCTAAAATGTTTGTGCAACATAATTTATTCAACCTTTAATATTAGATAAAGTCCAACCTTCAATGGATAAAGTCCAAAATTCCATCCAGACTTGGGAGCAAACTCTTGTATACAGGCACAAAGAAAGGTTCATCTGTACTCAAGCTAATTTATTTTCCCTATAAAATCACTGAATAGAAGTTACTACATTATATTTGTGAGTATTACAAGCATCAACAGTGACTTCTTACAGAGAAGATTGCTTTCACTCTAACGATTTTGACCATCAAAGAGTGTTAAGGCACTAACACATGCCAAACATTATGCAAACTGAAGAAGAAGGGAATCATTATTACTGGCATTAAAAGCTATGATTTTATGGCTTTAGTGTTAGGTCTTTTAAGCAAGGATTCTTTTTGCACAATTCTGTCTGTAAAAGCTTTAATTCATCACTTGGGTGTAGTGTAGGGTAATTCCTGCACCGTAGGTGAATGTTTTCTAACAATCTCCCACTTCCCCCCGATCATAATCGCAAGTAAAGCAGTAAGGCCTGACGACTGACCGAACATGACTTGTTCCTCCGTGTGGTAGTAGCCGTCAGCCTCTTTCCTCTTCAGCATGGAGCACAGCTGTAAGCCTTCCACAACCTGGTCACCAAACCTCTGCTCATTAAACTCCTGCAAAATAACAGACCACCGTTCATTAACTTTCACAGGGAAGACTTGAACAGGAGATCAAATTGGTTAATTAGATGTCACTGCTACCACCTCTGAACGATAACTCAGAAGGGAGGAACAGCCACTTCAGCCAATCTTTGGTGGATTTATACGCATTTATACGTCGTGTGGCGCAACGGCAGAGTGTTCGACTCAGAACCAAGAGGTCCCGAGTTCGAATCCTGTCATGTCACCGATCTTGTGCCCTTGGGAAAGGCACTTTACACGACTTTCCTCACTCCACCCAGGTGTAAATGGGTACCTGACTTTGGTTGGGGAAAGTCATATTGAGGTCACCTGGTGGCGCCGAATGGCAGCCGGCCAGACCCTTGTGACAATTCCACAAAATGCAAGTGTGGATAAGATATAACAAAATATTATATATGTTGTGTAGTGTGTGAAACCTGTAATACCCTGCATCAATTCAGCGCTAGAAAGGCTGCCATTGCGGGTAATTTCTGACCAATAAAAACCATCATTATTATTATTATAAATAAATTTCATCAACACCCTCCATCATTCTTGTGTGAAAGGGAGGGTGCAGATACTGTAAATGCATTTAAGTTCGCCTGGTTTTTATTTCGCGCAAAGACAAAAATGGGGCTTTGCTGTTGTTTTAAGTTTGCGGCAGCGCTATAGTCACATGCCGCTACAGTATTGGACAAAAATTTCGCGGTGGTTTTAAGTTTGCGGTGAAACGGTCGCCGGGAAAACGACTAACATGAAACCACCAGGAACATTTCTGCATTTACAGTAATTGGCAAATTAGAATGTATGTCTGCCTGGCGTTCCACTGTGTATTGTATTGTTGCAATTTCTAATAAAGAAAGAAAAAAATTAGAACGCCAGTTTCTACTCTATATTCACTACTACTCAGCCATGACACCCGTAAAGTTAACCTCCTCACTGCTGCCTAATTCTGTAACCAATAGAGAATGGGGTCCGAAAAGTCTACTTCAGTGTATTAAAGGTTAAAAGCAGCCCTGACACAGCTACTTGGAGAGCTAAAATCAAGTATTCTAAGTACTAATCTTAGTACTAAGATTCTAATGAACAACCTCAAACTTTGTCAAAGTGTTCAAATGGAAAGTCCATTCCCACAGATACGAATACTAATAATCCAAAGTCAACATGGTTCTTAGCAGCTTTACATCATGCTTGGACAAGGAACAATGCAATTGATATAATAAATCCTTCTCTATGTGGTAGATAGCTGCAGATCAATTGTAAATTTCATAAAGACCCAGCATTAAAAGAATGTGGGACAAAATGTGAATAAAGTCCAGTTCGAAATGAAGGTTTACAGACAAACAAAATGGAATAACTCCATGCCGTCCCCAGCCCCCCCCCCCCCACCCCTTTGGCTTTATACGGAAGTGTGCATTTACCAAGGATACCACTTAAATCTACCAACTCTATAATACTTGAATAAATTATTCTATTCAATCCATACACTTCATATTCACTAGATTACAATATGAAAATATCATACATTTTAGAACGTCCTACCAACATCTTTCTTCAGTGATTCAAAATAAGTGTTTACCTAAGACTTACAGAACATAGCCACCCCTATCATGCTTGGTCCCTGATTAAGTTCCACACTAAGCTGATAAAAGGCAGGGCCACAGATATGCCTGGGTAATGGTGACAGTTACTGTTACACTGAGTAGTTAACTATCCACAGACCTGAGTAAACACAGGACACAGCTATTAAAGGTTCAGATGATAGGACATGGTAGGGTGTGGAGGGGGTCGTATCAGGTAAAATACCTGTGTGGGGCCAAATGCTGATAAACAGAAATGAGTTATGGGAAAGATATGACCTAATTTCAGTCTAGTTATGAGAGAATGATCATATCCTGATAGCTTGTGAAACTGTTTTCAGTGTTCAAGGTTTCTTGTCTTCAATACATGTATATCATTACAACATTGAAATTATTGATCATTGGAATTTATCAAAAAATGTTGGATAGTAATATCTGCAAAACAAAACAAAATGAAACCAAAAGAAACTGAGATAGGCATCAATAAAACAACTATGACAACATTTGTAAGATTACAAAAATGTGTTATTGAGTACCTACCTCGTACAACTTAGGGTCGATCTTCTTGATGCCTTTGCTTCTCAGTTTTCCAAAGTTGCGGGACGTCTTCATGAGCGTGAGATGTGGCTCGAAGCCCTTATCATTCTTGGAACACACCTCCTTCTCCACAAAACAAGTCTGAACAGTTTCTACAAGGAACAAGATTCAGAATCAAGTTAAAAGGAGTAATTCTCACCAACTTCGGACCTGTAGACGACTTGCACTATATCCCAAGGCTCTGTGAAGTCACTGATGTGCAGCCCAAGACTGTAAGGCTTACACAAACATGTCTTCATGCAGCGGCAAGAGTAAATTTGGACAAGACAAACAAGCCGCTAAATCTGAGACATGGCAAGATAACATAACTGGTGGTCGACACATTCTTTAATGGTGACTGTTGTGTTATCTTCTCTGACATGGTCCAGACAGTAGTGCCTACACTATCAAAACAGTATGGCGGTTTATTTGGGGGTACTGTTTATCACTAAATGTAAATGATAAAGATTTCTCACAACATTTAGTGTTAAGAGAATGGGCAGTAGTACTAGACAATCAGTAATCTAGCATGTTGGTACTAAAGGCAAATCAATAGCATTTAAGGCTGTATCAGTAAGAAATGAAGAAGACTTTTGGAGAGCATACCTCAGCACCCACTCCTGATCACAAAGACACCAGCTAAGATAAACAACAACCCATTATCTTTAACCTTTAGCTCTGCTGCAGGTCACCTTTGTGACCTTTGGTCAGCCAATGAAACACCAGCACATAATTTTTGTTTGTTTGTTTGTTTGTGTCTTTATCTTAAACCTTTAGCAAACTAAAGTAGCTGTTTGGCTACCAATTCTCTATTGGTAATACAGGGTCAGGCAGCAGTGTGATTAGGATTAAGCTTGACATATTGGTGGGCAAAATAAGTGTTGCAATACTGCCCTTGCTAAAATTGAGTTTTGGTAAAATATTGTCAAAAAGTATAACTAGAAAACTACTGACTCTGCTACCTGCATTTTTCTCCAAAAATACAAAAAAATTCAATTTGTGCATTGTTTAAATTCTCTATCAACAAACATTGCATTACAAATGTGACATACATGTACAAGTAGCATTGAACCAAAATGCCCTTCACTTCACTAGTACTGTAAATGCATATAAGTTCGCAAGGTTTTTATTTCGCGGTAGGGAGAAAATGGAGTGTTCGCGGTGGTTTTAAGTTCGCATTTGAAACAATAGTAGCGCTACAGTCATAGGTGGGCAAAAGTTTTGCTGTGGTTTTAAGTTCGCGCTGAAAGTTCACCGCGAAAACCGCGAACATAAAACCATCACGAACATTTCTGCACTTACAGTACTTCACCACTCAAAAAACCAAACTGTGCTTGCATTGTTGAAACAATATTACTGGGCCACAGAAATGGATACTACAGTCAGAAGTACCTGCCAACTCTCGCAGGGAGGTCAAGTGGTCGTTGTCCTGGATCTTGGCGAATACCACGTCATTTCGGAAGGTTCCCAGACCATGGAACGTTAGCAGCAGCCTGTTCTCTGGACGTAGAAACTTTGGGTTCAGTCTGGCTTTAGCTAACCTCAGGGCCTCCTTTGCTCTGTGTCAGGGCAAGACAGGAGAATACTTCAGTCTAAACCTTACTAAGATTCACCAACAATCAAAAGCTAATTTGCTTAGCAATACTTGAACAATCATGCATTTTGCTAGGTCCCGTTTACTTCATCAATCAACTTTAACTTAAAACCCTACATGTAGTCTAAAAGAACTAGCATTTGAAATAAAACTGTTATTGCATGCACATGTAGGACAAACTGTACTATCTTCAGCTGAATGTTATAAACCGGTGTATTGATCCGGATGGCTTCAGGTTTGAGTTGGTGAGTCTATTGTCTTTGAGTACGTACTGAGAGGCAGCTGGGGTACCAGTCGAGCCAGGTCTTTGTTTATGTATAATGAGGGTGCAACGGCATTTCATTCAAACACATACTACTTCAAAATACACATCAAAATTTTTTAACTTCATTTCTTGTCAGAATACATGTATCAAAGTTAGGCCTAAATCGAAGTGCAAAGAATCAGAATAAAGGGTTTTAAGACAACTGTTTGTTGTGCAGCGGTTGAATATGCCTAGAGGGATATACAGTAATATTACAGATATTCCCGCCCTACTGATCATGAGCACCTCCAGGCATGGAAAAGGTTATGTCACCTCACTCATATCTAATCGGGTGAAACATCTATTGACCTTTAACCCACCAGGTGATGTAATAATACAATATCAGAAATCAAATACACATCAGACATGCAGGAGCTAAAAATGAAGATCATACAGACGATAGCTGTTAGATTTCTTGAGATACACTATTTTGGAAATCCTGGATAAAGGATAATGACTATTACAGCTATTGGACTCATATAGTACCAAAAAATAGTGTTTCTATATCTAGGGCAGCCTGTATGTGGATTGCTTTCGAGACTTGCAATTAAATGGATCATGCTCCTACAATGTATCCTGTATTCATTAAAGTTGAATACCAAGTAATGGCTTGTATTTCAAAGTCATTGCCTATTAACATTTAGCCCTACTTCTCTTCTAACTGATGATTCGTTTTCAACTCTAAACATCACTCCTATTTCTCTATGATGATATAAGCTACTTACAGCATAACTATGTGGTATGCAGATGAGACACCTTTATCGTCACCTGTCTCCCTGCCTAGGTGTGTGATGTGTACAGGTGTGAGAACACCTTTACCTGTCCACCTGCCTAGGTGTGTGATGTATACAGGTGAGACAACACCTTTACCTGTCCACCTGCCAAGGTGTGTTAAGTTCACAGGTGAGACAACACCTTTACCTGTCCACCTGCCTAGGTGTGTGATGTGTACAGGTGAGAGAACACCTTTACCTGTCCAGCTGCTCCTCCGTCAGGTGAGTGACCAGGAGAGTGATGTGCATGTTGATGAGAGGAATCATGGCAGGCAGCAGGTTCTTCTCCTGGTCCAGCACAGCCTGCTGTACAGCCTTCAGGCCTCTGTGGATCTAGAAACAGTAGAAATAATGATTACTGTGAGCTCACTGCTACGTCTTAAAGGCATCCAGAGCATTTTATGAGGCTTGAAAACTGAAAATGTTCTAGTTGCTGTAATCTTTATGATATAGACAATTAATGCCACTCCAAAAAGCAATTACTCAAACAACTGGATATGATTTTGGAAACGGTCAGACGTTTCAAGTAGCATCCAATACTTTTCGTCAGTGACTGTGAGCAAGATCAGTTGAACAGCAGGTTTATAACCACGAACTATGAATTGATATGCAAATAAGGAGAAGACAAATTTTTAGATAGTCCAATAGAAAGCGAATTAGACAAGTCAAGACAAGGTTGAAGTAAAAGGGGACAATAGCTCCTATTGTTTTGATATAGGAGCTAAAGCTGGTTTGCCCCCAAGGCTATGTCCCAAGTGCCAGACAGTTCCACCCTTAGCCCTCCTTTCCTGTTGAGGGTTGGGTTGTATATCCTCTCATATATTGCCTCCCTTACTCCACGTTCGAACCAGCGGGGTTCGCGGTCAAGGATATCAGTGGATTCGAGATTGAACGAGTGCCCCTGGTTGTGTTTTAGGTGGTGGAAAATGGCCGAGGAGTAGCGGTTAGCGCAATGTTCTTTGTACCTTTCATTAAGTGATCGGCTGGTCTCTCCGATATAAGTGTTGTTGCAGTTGGGTTCTTCACATTTGAGTCTGTAGATGACATCTGCCTTGCTGCCTTTGCGGGGTCGGTCTTTAGGATGTACCAGTCTTTGTCTGAGAGTTGATTGAGGTTTGAAGTTGGTGGCAATGTTGAAGTTTTGGAAGATCCGTCGGAGTTTTTCGGACACTCCTTGTACATAAGGAATAGTGATGTTGGCCTTGTTTCTGTTGGTCAACGGTGTACACTTAGCCGTTTTCTTGGACTGGTCAGACGGTTTGAGGGCTTTGTTGAAAGTCCATCTTTGGTAGCCACATTTGCCCAGGGCACCTCGGAGGTGTCTATGTTCGTCTGTTTTGGCCGTGTCTGAGGTGATGATGTTGTCTGCCCGATGAAAGAGAGTTTTTATAACTGCCAGTTTGTGTTCCAAAGGGTGGTGAGAATCAAAGGCCAGATACTGATCGGTATGGGTCGGCTTCCTGTATACTTCGAACTGGAGGCGACCATCCTTCTCTATGATGGTTTTGGTGTCTAGGAAAGGGAGCATACTATCTTGACTCGACTCCTGTGTGAACTTGATGTTGTCATCTATCTGGTTGATGTGTTCAAAGAAATCATCAGCTACTCTCTTCTTTAGTCTGCACCAAGTGTCATCTAACGTTGGGTAACCTAAATTCGGGATTTTTCCGATAATGGTTGACTGAAATCAATCTAGCAGAACAATAAACCATCCTTTTTTTCTATAATTCTGTCAGTATCATGTACTATCTTTGCACTAATCATATATGTGGTAGATTTTGTCTCTAGTCGTGCTGACACCATAATATTTCAACTTGAAACTACCGTCCGCCGCACGCACAATGACAGTGTTGTCGGACAGGGGGGCACATTAATTCGGGAGAGAAGATTCGTCTTGAATATCTTACCGCTAATCACATTTTATACAGCAGCTATTCGTTCCATCCTTGGCTTGAGGAGAGTGCTATGGATATAGACGTGTCCAAGTAAAAAAAGTACACGAAAAAACGGCCGTACCGCACACATCAGGCCAGTTCGGGAACAACCCGTGTGTTGAGTCGGTAGAACTTCACTCAAAGTCGGCCCATCGTCATCATCGGGCAACGTGTAACGTTACATTATTCATGGTAAGTTAGCTGGATGCCGTAGCAATGGTAATACTACTATGTCCATGTGTTCCTTGTTGTGTTAGGAGCAAACTTTGAGGAAAATATCTTCCTCAGTACACTATCACACGCAGCATTTAGACAAAAAAGTGTTCCTCACAAACCTTTGTCGTCTGCTTGACAACAGGATTCTGGTTAACAATATGGCGGCGGGAAAATACACGTGCCGTAGGTTGTAGCAACAGAGAGGAGTTTTGATGATTGATCACACTTAGAGTCCAGTTGTAGGTTAGCAAAAGAGATTCTAATTAGTTGTCTTGTAAATAATTGTGTTTAGCAGGCAGGAGATGTGACATTTGTCTTATAAACCAGCGAACAACCATGCAGTGTGAGTCTCCCACGAAGCCCCCAGACTCTGTCAATAAGGGACGGAGAGGTTTTGACGTCGCCAACTTCTAATGCATGGTTATCGAAGCATTTCAGACAGTGTTCTGAATGCGTTAGTCTGTCAAGTTTGCATTTCTAGCGGTATTACTGATGTTGCATCTAGCACATATCCCTAAATACCCCGTTTTCGAAAAATCCCGACTTTAAGTACCCCACGAATTTAGGTTACCCAACGTTACATAACGGAACCAGTTGGCCGGGGGAGTGTCCTTGAAAGTACTGAGGGCTTTGTTCTCAAATTTCTCCATGTACAGGTTTACCACGATGGGCGAAATCTCGAATCTCGAATCCACTGATATCCTTGACCGCGAACCCCGCTGGTTGGAACGTGGAGTTAGGGAGGCAATATATGAGAGGATATACAACCCAACCCTCAACAGGAAAGGAGGGCTAAGGGTGGAACTGTCTGGCACTTGGGACATAGCCTTGGGGGCAAACCAGCTTTAGCTCCTATATTAAAACAATAGGAGCTATTGTCCCCTTTTACTTCAACCTTGTCTTGACTTGTCTAATTCGCTTTCTATTGGACTATCTAAAAATTTGTCTTCTCCTTATTTGCATATCAATTCATAGTTCGTGGTTATAAACCTGCTGTTCAACTGATCTTGCTCACAGTCACTGACGAAAAGTAGTGGATGCTACTTGAAACGTCTGACCGTTTCCAAAATCATATCCAGTTGTTTGAGTAATTGCTTTTTGGCGTATCTTATTACCTGGATGTCTAATCTTCATCGACGAATTAATGCCACTGTTTACCACATTTGCATTCGGATTTCTTATCAAAAGTGTGCAAAAACGGCACAAAAATATCTATATGGCGATCTTTTAGTTTCGCGCGCCTACTGTAAATACTGTAGATACCATAGCCCTGCCCACCTCCGTCAAACCATAGAAATGCAAAATTAAAACATAAAAATGCAAATATTCGAGGGACATGCAGTCACTCTCTCATTGGTCGAACCGCTAATTGTGATGGACAGTGACGATCAGTCTATCAGGGCTTGGGTTTTCTATCAGTTCTCGCCACAAAACGACATCGTATCTTTGCTCCTTTAATGTCGATGTGTAATGGTATAGCGTTATTGAAACTTACTATGTGTAGGAATAACTAGATAATTGAGTTTTTTAAATTCAAGTTTCAAGCCTCATAAAATGCTCTGGATGCCTTTAAAGGAAAGAGGACGGTGTAGGTTTCAGTGCACTTGTTAAAGCAATTTCCAATAGTGTTTAGAGTTATGATCATTGAAGCATTCAAAATTTGCTGCTAGCGTTGAAGAAAGTGCCACAGGATGAGACAAAACTAAAGTGAGCATGTTGCTTAAAATTAATACGGTATGCTGTTTGAACATATACAAAGACGATACCACAATAGACCAATCTTGACTGTCAATCACATTTAGCGGTTTAAATAATGATAGCATGGCAATTATCAAGTGGCTGCATGTCAATCAAATATTTGCATCTTTATGCTTAATTTTGCATTTCTGAATTTTTACGGAGGTGGGCAGGACTATGGGATCAGTCTATTGGCAGAAAGTGTAGGAAATGTGACAAGTCCTCTTACCTCCTCATCAGACACTCTGATGGCCACAAAGTAGTTGGGCCTGGGCCTGGCCTCCTTCTTCTTCTTCTTCTTGACCTTTCCCTCCTCTTCCCCCTCCTCCACATCCTCCTCAGCTTCACCTGTCTTCCCCCGTTTCCTCTTCCTCTCCCACCACTTGGCTTTCTTCTTTTTCTTCTTTTGTTTGCTGGGCTGTTGCCTCTCCTCTTCCCAAGCAGCTCTCTGCTTTTCTTCTATAAAACACATCAAGAAGAAGTTTTTTTTAGACATTGATAATTGATATGACTATGGGATAAATGGCCACTCTTTGACAAGCCTGGATGAGCTCTGGTCTACTGAGCTTATAAAGGTTTACTACTACTACTACTACTAGTAAAAGTAAATAAAGGTTTACTACTACTTCTACTACTACTGATGATGATTATGGGACTACTACTACTACTTCTACTACTACTACTACTACTACTGATAGTAAATAAAGGTTTACTACTACTACTACTACTACTACTGATGATGATTATGGGACAAATCCATCTCAGTTAACTCTTGAAAAATCTTGAGTTAAATGCAGATATGAAAAACTATTAAAACAACATCTTTCATCCCCTATTGGTACCAACAATTATTTTACGAACATTGACAGCAACATGAACAAGACAAATGTGGCACTCCATCAAGTACATCAAGTCTTGGCTCTCCATGCTGAAACAAAGAACTCTAAAGCGATGCCTACCATCAAAGAGGTCTGTCAAGTCGTACGTGCCATCATCTTCATCATCTTCAGAGGCTGTCCTGGCAGTCTTTTCCGTGTCCTCCACATCTATGGCATCAGTAGTCTGAACATCTGACTCTGTAGGAGGATCAGCTTCCATTTCAACATCCAGCACTTCTTGTCTGTCTTGTTCCTTCACTGCTGTACGAAGGGCCGCTTCAGTGCCAGTAACATTAGTCACCTGTGTAGTTCTCTGTTGCAGTCTTTTTGATTTTTGCCCTTTGGACGGAATAGTGCTGGGAGACTGTCTCTCTTGGCCTTCTTCCTTCACATGTGAATCTTTGGTGGCAGTTGTCATCTGAATTCCTGCAGATTTTCTTCCTTTTGTTGATTTTTGAACATCCTTTCTATCTGTACCACTAGAATGCTTCGTCCCTTCCCCAGATTTCCTGGCCTTCCCATCAGTAGCATCTTCTCTGACAGTTTTCCGTTTCCTCCTTCCCTGTGAAGCAGTAGTTCTGGGGTTTGTACTATTGTCAGTCACGGTTACATCTTTCACCTGAGAGGAGTGGACAGTTTCAACATTACCACTTCCTGTCCCATCTGGGTCTCTTACCCAGTGCTTTGTGCATTTTGTGCAGCTGTTGCCAAAAGTTGAGGATGCAACTGAGCCGTTTTGCCTTGTGATGCAGTGATGGAAGCTTTCTTCACATGAGGAAATGCTGACACTTTTCCTACCTTGGGTACCTTTATTGCCCCAGGCGGTGCCTTGGTGACAGGATTGACAGTTGAAAGTTTCACATCTGAGGATGTTACTAAAACAGATGTACCCTGTCCTGAAACAGGTGCACACTTCTGAGCACTGCCGCTAGCAGTTTCGGTTTGATCTACAGATTCTGAAGTACTAAGTTTGTCTTTCCTATCAAGCTTCCCTGACACTTTGGGTGACTTGTGTAACTTTCTTGCTGTAAAGGAGGAAGGAAGATGGGTGGAAGGTTTTGCTGCTGGAGGCTTTACGAATGCTGCGGCAGTCTCAACTGAACTTGAAGTTTGTTCGTCCCTAATTGTATGACTTTTTGAAAGTTTCATCACTACAGGAACTTGAGAAGTTTCCGATGACTTTAGGTTTTGAAGTACGCTGGACTTTGAACTGGCCTCGCTGTTACTTTGAGCCTTTTCTTGACTTGAGGTACGTGTTGGTACTGGCTTTGCTCCATTGCCCGAGTCGGCCATCCTGAAGATATCAACTTGCAGAGCTCTAAAAATAGTTTGATAAGGACACATACAAGAGAGAACCACAAGACCTCTACTGCAGGTCATGGGTGAATGCTGCAGCCATGAAATGCTTGAGTTCAAGGTTGCAACTTGGACGATCACTTAAGATGCAATTCTAAGATGCCAAGGCCCTGGAGAGTTCAATGTAGTTTTCCATCTTCGAGCTGTTTGTTTGGTTGCTGCTTCCTGACTCGACAAAAAACTGTGACATCCAAGCAGCCGCTGTAAATTCCTGTATTGGAAAGAAAAACAAAGTTTATTGTGCTTAATAACAAGGGTCTGCATGCTTTTTTCATTGTCCAGAACACGAGATATCAAAACCAAACGTTCTGCTGCAGTACCGTACAAAGCTGCTAGGAATCTCGCCCATTGTCCAACATGACCTTCGTTTTCCCAACACCTCACTATCAAATATTATGAAGATCCATCCAAAACTTCTCAAGCTATTTAAATAATTTATCATGCTGTCCACACCCAACTACAAACACACTGGCAAGCATAAATGGCAAATGTAAGTTACAGTATGTTTGACATTATGAAACGCTCCTATGTTATCAAAGAGGCTGTCTGTAGTATGCTGACAGTGCTGAACATCTAGAAGTGTTGTGTCTTATAATACAAAATTATGTTGGGTCACTAAATTTAGTGTGACCCTCCCCTCCCAAAGTCCAGGCTTCTGGGTCAAATCTTAGGTTATTAAACGTAACATATATCAACGCATACCTTGCAACAGAAACGTCACGAACCGGTAAAATGGATACTGAAACTGAGGGCAAAGATCCAACTTCAGAAATATCCCTAGACAGTCAGTACAATCTGTCTAAGATGCTGTTTTGTTGTGAGTCTTTTTTTTGTACCCCCACTCCGCCATGATCCCACGAGTTCTGAATTGTTTTGATGATTCGGTATGGGCACTTCACAATAAAATCGCAGGGTGTCGCCACTGCTCCATGTGATTTTTTTAATTTTTTTTGCAAGCTCGACCCCTGACCTCTACAGGTACTAGACAATCTGGGTGGTGCGGATCTTGGCTGAGGACGCTTGGAGAAATCCCTTCCTCGGTGTTCGTACCCCCGATTCCTTGTCTGCAGCTTCTGTGGTAAGTAGCCGATTGATTACGATACAGAAAGGATAGCTGATCATTCTGGATAGCCGTTTGCCGTCCTGCTAATGTGCTATTACCGTTAACGTCATCTTTAGGCGGAAGTTGGGTGTGTCCAAATTACACCTTTAGTAACGTTAACGTTACCTGCACCATAGATTTGTAGCCAGTAAGTAGTGAAGAGCTATCTTCAATATCTAAGCCTCTGAACTGTGGTTTATGGTACCACACTCTAAGCATTAAGGTTGTACAGTTATGGTCTTAGTTATACATGATTTAACCGTTATACCTGAAGGTAATCATTTATCTATTGACCTACTCACCTTAAATATTGTTTGTCAGTTTGTTTGCTTACAGCACAAAACAGCAACACAGTAGGTACATCGCTATGAGAGAGGATGAAACAATATACACAGAAAAATATACTTGCTGTGTACTGTAATTGGTTGGTCGTCATCAAAATCACAGTACAGTTGATTCAGGTCCAGGTCCAATCCAGAAGATCACCTGGACCGAATTAGTGAGTTGTGCTAAATCATATTTTCGAGAGCATCTGAGACATGAATGATGATCAGTACAGGTCTCTGTAAGCATGGTAAGTGCTGCAAATCAATTATGTTTAAGTTGTATGTTGGACAGAAATAACATTAGTAAGCTTTAGACAGCTTTCAGTCTTTTTCCACAAGTTACCACTAGTGCATTCTGATGTTGAAAAGATTGAAGTTCAAATTGATTTCACAAAGACCACAAAGACCATACAATGCCTCATGCTTACCCATG
The DNA here is from genome assembly GCF_035083965.1 of Branchiostoma lanceolatum. Lineage (NCBI taxonomy): Eukaryota > Metazoa > Chordata > Leptocardii > Amphioxiformes > Branchiostomatidae > Branchiostoma > Branchiostoma lanceolatum. The sequence goes on along the minus strand of NC_089723.1, from coordinate 16,625,189 downwards.
ACTCCAGTAGTATGACTGCCAGACAATTTTCACTGGTGAGGTCATGGCCCCACTGGGCTTACTCCAAGATTGAATTGCAGTTTTCCAGACCTACCAGAATAGGAAGTCATTTAAGTAAAACCAATTAAGGAGGTTTCATACAGAAGAAGAATTGCAGTAAGCATCACAGAGTCCCACCGCATGTATTTTTATGTTTTCAGTGACATTTGTGTTTTTGTTGCCAGCAGAACTCAAGAACTTGATATGATATTTGGTATGTGGGTACGTAGGTGTTTACAAAATGAAGTTTGATTACTGGTTCAATACTTTGCGATGCTCTATATACATTCACATACCGAGGTAAGCATCTGGCTGGTCTCCATCCTCCATGGATGGGCTTAGGCCACTCCAATTTAATTTCTTGGTTAACAGATTTTTATTTTCCCAAAAAAATTTTTAGAAAAAAAATGTTTTCATGATTTTTTTCTTCTAAAATTTTTTTTTTTTTGAAGATAAAAATCTGTTAACCAAGAAATTAAATTGGTGTGGCCTTAGGGGTGTTTAAATTTGATCAGGCCCAGGCTGCTACTACTACTAGTACTGTACTAGTAAAGTTAGGCCTGTTTCTGGCAGCCTGTCTTTTTTAATTTTTGTAGTCCGCCTTTCGAGTTATCGCCGCCCCGGGAGCTAAGTGAAATCAACCCCGTAAACCAAACTCTAATCTGCCTGGGTGGGCAGGTGTCACCTGTACAGGGAAGCTCCTGATGGTAAGGTTACCAGGCTAGTAGTAAATGACCTGAAGGAGTTAGAAGGAACATGCTATACAAGTTTGTTATTCTACGTGACCTGTAAAACTGGTATGACCTGAGCAATGGCAGTATTCTATTGTACAATGGAGTCTAGCCTTGGTCCGCTTCCAACGGTCACGAGTTCCTACTCTGGAGTAGCAACCATTGAGAGTGGACCAAAGCTAACAAGGCTGGACTCCAGGCTAAGATTTAACCTGTAAGTGTGTAACCAATGGATGACCCCATCATCACTGGCCTGGACTTGGAACACCAGACAGTAGGAGTGGCTGTGAACCATGCTGGAACTATCCCTGATCAGTGCAGGGTGCCCTGGAGTGACTGATCCCTAGGATTACTCCAACGTGTCTCACCTTAAGAGGTGAAGGAACTGCTGGTTGAGGTGGCTGACTTGGCAGGTCAGGCTTTGAAGTCTGATCAAGTCTTCAGAATGATGAAGTGCTGTGATCATTTCTCCTTACTGTGTTCTTACTGCGCTGTGGTTGACCAAAGGAGTTAAGAATTTGTTTTTTGGCCAGCTGGTGTCATTATAATACAAGTGTGTGTGGTTAATACCAGTAAAAACTAGTACGTATTACCTACGTTGCTAAGGGAACTGAAAGTTTTCCATCTCGTGCTTGTTATACATGTACATGTATGTCATGAATACAGATTTTAAAAAAATATCAAACTGGTTCACTGGATTTTGATCCTTGGATGTAGCAAATCTCTTCTGAGTGAAAAAAAGATCCTGATATGAAGATATTCGAACAAAGAAATGGAAAGGAAGGAAAAAACCTACTAGAATCCAGTATGTTTGTCACTGAATGTGTGTTAACCATTCAAAGTCGGCTTTTCTTTCATGAAATCGGCACTGTAATGACAGATAACCTTTGGGGTCTGATATAGAGCAGCTGGTTGTAAGATGAATACAATGACTGCTGTGTACTTGACCTTCCCTGGTTCCACTGACAGTTCATGGACATGTTCTGATCATGCTGAGGTCACCAGCTTAAAGCTTGCACATCCCACACAGTTGTCCTCACTTTATCTAACGACAGGATAACTCTCTAGCCTGTCTGTGAGGGGAGGAACATGTAGTTGCACATGTAGTGTGATGTCAGCCAGTCAGATCGCTGTGTTCAGCAGTGTTAGCTACTAAAGTACAAGCTGATGGTGTTCACCAATCGCCAGATGTTGAAGAGTTTAGTCAGCCGTTTTTACTTTCAAGGTGCTTTTTAGATTTCGAGGCAGGCACCTGATGATGTTCAGATATGTCTGTAACTTTGTTCATGTTTACAACTTGGAGTCAAAATGGGTAACGCAATGTTTCTATCAACTTGGCATTGTGATTACTTGTTATAAACAAGGCGGTAAAATCAGCCTTTTTATTATTGTGGAAAGTACCTATATCTGAAGATTTAAGTGGAAATCCTCGCCAATTAACAGTATGTGTACATCTGTTTGGTATTCCAGTAGCCTTGGTATATATATATGTACCTTTTCTGTTGGAAATTTCACAAAATTAATTTAAGTTTTGTTTGCCTTTCATGTCAACCTTTAGTTCAGAGTACACACACATGTTTGACATACTGGATGACTGCAGCAATTGTCTTATCAGCCTTGCACCACAGTTGCCCCATTTGTGGTTCACTTGGTCAATACACGTGTCACGCAAACATGTTAAAGGGTGGCTGCCTTCTGTGCTATGTGGTTTATATGTCTATAGGATATTGGATTAGAGTTTTGTTCAGATATCCTATGATATACCAAGGACATCCTATATAATGTCCTTGGATATACCAACTTGATGGGCATGGTTATGTCCATATACTGGTATGACTTACTAGTATCCACGTCACAGGGTGTTAGGAGTAAAGCTATTATTCAGCAGTCACAGTAGAAGGTAACACCCAACTGGGCTCGAAATTCATAACACCCAACTGGGCTCGAAATTCATTTTTGGAAATAGGTGCACCCGACAAAAAAAATTTGGTGCACAGAAAAAATTTTGCGTGCACCACATAAGATAAAGTTGAATGTCAGCAAAACAAAATTACCAAGTTTAACGCTCTTTAGAACTACAATCTTGTAATTCTATAGCTAACTAGATACATCAAGTAGAATACAACGAAGGGTAATTTTAGCTATTCTGTCTAAAAGTCAAGTAAATCAAGTAAGTCAAGCTACTTACATTTCAAGAGTATTTTCTGTATACTAGTGTACAATAGTACCCTTACCTTATAGCCTACTAAAATATCTAGGTGCACTGGTGCACCCACAGTCAAAAATTAGGTGCATATACCCAATTTTGGGTGCACACAGGTGCACATGCACCCACTATTTCGAGGCCTGCCCAATCTTTCACATTCTAACTTAAAGAATGGAAGTAAACCCATGGTATGCCACTACAGATCTAGACTCAATAGCACCAGCAACTATAGACAAAATGGACGCTACTGTATGGTATGGATCAAATTGTAATTTTGTAGAGAACTTGCAGTTGATTATCATCAAATGTTCATTCAAACTGACTTTGAATAGTTTTACAAATGCATGAAGGCCAGGGGAAATCTGGCTAAATGGTACCTGATAGTTGATATCTTTCAATGTTGGAGAAACATTTTACTGCTATTGTAAGACTCAGTGTAATACATGTATATGGGATGAACACAGTATCACATGGTAGCATTAACTCATGACCAGGACTCTGAAGCCTTTTATCTACTTGACTTAGGAGTAAGGAGTCGACAAATAATTTTTTTCCTTAACCCCCCTCCATCCTTGATAATATAACAAGATTACATGGACATATATTTGCATAACCTGATTTGTACAGGTGACCCATGCCAACCTGTCCTGACTTCCAAATATACCCAGTCATTGACGTTACGGACTGGAGCAGGTTTTGAAATTAGTTTTTGGATGAGAAATTCTTATCATTTACCCCAACAGGGTTTACCTTGAATGCTGCCTCCCTGGCATGGAGAAAAATCTGTTTTAGCAGTTGTTCACCTAGTTTGATAAGTCATGTTAACCTAATCAGTGGTTGACCAATCAGTGCCTCAGGATTCAGGACTCTTGGGAGGGGATGGTTTGCCCAGCTGGATGTTTTGGGGTGTGGCTCCCTCTCCACATGGGTGTGTCAAGATTGGTTGCCATGGTAACTATCACAGCTGGTACAACCTGGAAAGAGGCACCGGGTTTGAGAATTTCTAGGTTTCCAAATTGTAAGATTTTGCAATTCTTTGTGCATGCTACACCGTGGTCCTATACTTCGGAAACTGTGGCAAGCCACAATTATGAACATATACTTTGCATAAACAGGATCGATTTTGAATCACAACTTTGTGTAATTTTCATGTCAATGATGTTGACTGTTCTTTTAGTATTGTTTTAGCATATATCAATCACTATACAATGTAGTTTTGAAGAAAGACTGAAGTACATTCAGGCGATTAAGGCCATGTCTGTATTGTTATTCTGTTCAGGACTCAAGACCATGCTGGCAAATATTAGTTAAAATTTAAGTGCACATTTTTCTTGTTAATAGTATGGTGGATGCAGTTCTCTCTATACTGGTCTAGATCATTCTCCAGCGGGATTGAATCAAAGTGTCTGATTGGTCATATATATTCCTATAACTCAGTGCAGGCACGTAGCCCCTGGCCAGTGAAGTTGTGAATTAATATGTCTGCACAGACCAGACCATTTCCCACATAAAAATCTATACCTTAAGGAGCAACTGTTGACTGCTCGGCAGTCAAGTCATGATCTTATTGACTTTCTACAAGACGTATTTGGAAATTCTGCTCAAGTTGCGCACGTAATGCACGTTATGGCAGAGTTGATATAATTTGAAAGTTTCTGTGGGAAATTTGGCAGGGAAAACGTATGTGTCTCCATGTAATAGTCAGCACTTTGTGACTCTGCAGGTAGCTAAGCACTCCAGACTCTATGTCTTGTGCTAATCTTGTAATGATTCACCTCATGCTGAATAATGAATCCTGTAATCGTCGCCAGAGGACAACGGGCGGGGCCGATGGGACCTGGTGCGTTCTAAAAAGGAAGTATGATGCTGTAATTATCGTGGGCTGCCCGGATGTGTTACCCAGACGTGAACTTGGAATCAGATTATGTCGGTGGATGTTTCTGGCGTGGTCTGCAGTTTTCTTGGGAGTTGCCCAGTCTGTGACGGATGCAACTCGTAGTTAATCAGATATTATGACAGTCTCAGTTTTGTCTTGTTGATTTGTAGGGCTCCAGTGAGCTTGTCAGTATCAACAACACAGGGGTGTACGTTTGTGCGAATAAATTATGATAACTGTGGTACCATGACATATACTGTACATGTATGTGTCTGTTAGATTGAACAATATTCCATGATGTAAAATTATACAGCACAATCCACCATGGAGTCTAACATGCCTTCATATATGTTACAAATGTACATGAATGCCAACGGTATTTTCTGAATGTATCACAGATATTTTTGTGAGGTCCCTCGCTTTCTTTCATGTTCAACCGTCAAGAGTAAGACAGCACCTGTTTTCCAACCTGCAGCTGCTGCAACAGGTGACGATTGTTGTTTGTCATGGAAAGGTCCACTAAATCTACAAGCAAACATTCTCAAGTTTGTATACAGATGTACTAGATGTATGGATTCGTTCTGCCAGTCCATTCTAGAGACGCTGAAGAAGAGTGATCGCTGTCACTCGAAACGTCCGGAAGTAATCTCTAAATCATGTACAGTTGTATACGTAGAGATTGCATTGTATCTAAATATACTAAAGTTTGGCTTGTTTTTCTTCCCAGTCTATTGCATCTTTCTATGGGTCATGCCCTTTGCATATGGTACACAATAAGTAATTTGGTATTGTTTGATTAATGTCTGAAGGCCTTACAGTGTCATTAGCTATTGACCTATGTAATTTTCCCTGACTGTGTTTTCAAAGTCCCTCACAGACATGGGTTGACTGCACAGATTTAACAACTTTGCCCTCATAGTCATTATCCATCAAACCACCTGTGTTTCACATTGAAGAAAGGGGTCGAGATCCTAGAGGTCAACATTTCTTCCAATTTAGCTGCTCTAAACTCACCACTGCCCAAAAGGCATGTGAAAAATCAATGTTGAAATTTGAATGATCATTGTAACAATGCATTTTGTACAAACATATGTGAGTATGAATTCCCGGGAGAAATCTTTATTCCCTTTTGTACAGTTCTATTGCTACATTTGTATTTACTTTTCCATGCATTTAAATGATTTTTAAAAAGTTTGAAAGAAAAAAAGAAGGGTTTTTGCATGAGAGAGATTTATTTATTTTATTTTACTTAACATATTCCCAAGGGACCTAGAGACCTTTTAAAAAAATCAGGTAACAGATGGAAGATCATATTGCGGAGTCAGATTTTTCCGCCTAAGAATTTTCTACTACACATTTGCTGACATATTTAAAAAATTTTATTTTTTCACCCACAAATTTTTCATGTGCAAGTTTTTCATGTGCACATTTTTACATGCAGAAAACCCATTCTCCGCTGCTTTGTGAGATCTGACTTGAAGTAAGCTCCAGTGAATCGTAACCTGATATCTAACCGTTACACCTTAACTGTATCCATTACTGGCAGTTACACGGGTCTCCCTTGCCATTGGACAGGTGTAATAATGATTAATTCCTGCTAGCTCAATTACCGAGACAGTATTGAGCTTGAAGTGGCCATGATTTACAACGTGTGGCAGGTAATAAAAACAATCCAGGCGTGTTGACAACACAAGTTTTACCATGGTACTCCAACAGTCCTGCTGTAACACTAAATCATGGGGGTAAAACGTCCAAGTCTGAGGCCTGGAAGGGGTTTGCAGTCACGATAAGCTTATAAGGGTTCCGTGTTATTCTTGTAATTCATAAACAAGTGTATTGTAAATCTTGAAAGTTTCGTGGTGGTTTTATTTTCGCAGTGACCTCTCCATTGCAAATTCATGACACTGTGAATATGTCTCCCTTGGACGACTACTGTACTATGAAATTATTTCAACTGTGAATCACAAACACTGCAAAAAGCTCATTTTACCTTCTACCGTGAAATAGAACCGCTGTGAAAGTACATGAATTCACAGAAGTTAGCGATGTAAGTTTAGCGAAGTAACCGTTTGTATCTCTTGTTGTAGAATTCAGCTTCCTGGGCAAAATGAAAAGAGCCTTACTGTAAGACACTTAGTACGGTGACTTAGTTGTCATATTTATACATTATGTATTTATATCCTATATCGTCCCAAACTATAATGATCATAGTATTGCCGTAAGGTGTATTTCTACCTTCAATGGCTACATGTGTAGGGATTAGACACTGCTGACATGCAAGGTACCAGCTAGAACTACTAATGGTTTTATCTGAAACATCATTTTCTTTCAGGATGGCGGGTTTCTCATTTTGATCTCTCTTTTGTCCAGTTCAGATAAGGAAAATGAATGGGAAGGACTCAGCTGTTTTCATTAGAGAGTGCAGGAAAAGTGCTGGGCTAGAGATTATTAATGATAACAGGTGGTAACACTAGAAAGATTGGGATAAATTTTTGTCCAGTTCTATCACAATATCTTGTTGGCTAGAATGGCTGCAAAAACAGAATAGGGGTTTGTAAGATGGCAATTTGAAAATTACACAACCAAGCAAGCACCTGTGGTTTTGTGTTTGTAATGAAAAGTGAATCGAGAACACCTCTCATATTCTTTTCCCCGTATCATGTTTCCGCGGTCTACCTTCTGCTGTATTGTCTGTAACAGCAGATAAGATTTCAAGCTTGTATCCGTTATCATAGACCAGCTTGTCCAGGGCTGAAAGTATCCGCAGTGGTTCAAATGCTGACAGGGTTACTCGATTTCTGAACGGTCTCTTGTGCCTGTTTTGTCAACATTGCGCCAACGGCTGCACAGAAATTTCACTCAGGCCAGCTGCAGCGTATGCCATAGCCTGCCCCCCCCCCCCCCCAGAACTTGGCATACACTATATATATACGTTTCAATTGCTTTAAACCTGGGGTGAACATGCCCATTTTTTTCAAACGTGAGAACGAGCTTTGTGGCCCTTTTAGTGGTACCGTCACATGGCATTTGGCGCCCGTCATGCAGGGCGAGATGTGCCGCATCACTGACGATGAAACACCTGGGCATTGTGACCCACCACAGAGCTGCGATTGTGTGTCCTCACAAGTGGAGCATCTTTAGTGGTGTACTGATAAGGGTAAAGCTTCAGATGTGGAGAGACTTCTCCAGTGTACCTGCGGTATTGTGTGCTGGTCTGAGAGGGGTTCGGATTAGTTCTGCATTATTGCAGTGTTTGTTTTTTGCAGGGATTTGACTCTTTCATGAGAAAATGATTGTTCTAAGCACGACGACACAATACAGTATGTTACAGAAAGGAAAAGGAAGGCTTGCTTTGCCAAAAGCAGAGAGGTAGAGAAAAGGTAAACTGCAAGCACATTGATGTAACAGTTCTATAGTTCTATTATTATGACCCTTGCAGTGAAATGTAGCATGATTTTTTTGACTATCAAAGAAGATGAGATCAGTTTCGAAGAGCAGTTTGTGAATAAACTGCAATCCAAGATTAGTTGGTTGCCTGTTTTTAATTCACTACCCACTAAAATGAAAGCAGCAAGGAAAAGATGGTATATGAACTGAATTGTAATTCTTTTTCATTTGCATTGCATTAACTTAGCTTAGAATCTGATTTTGTTGGGTTCTGTTCTACTAATGAACCCAAATCCCCCATCAATGATAATCGCCCAAATGACAATTATCGTGGGATACATATGTTTCTGAATTATAACTTCATTTCCATACGGCACTTCTCTAATGGTGACAAATATAGATTTCAAGTACTTCTTCAGAACCTGCAAATTACATAGATAGCACTGTAGCATTTCTGCATTCGCTTTATTGAATATCTATTAATAGCCATGACAATGGGTACATGATTTGCACGAGTAAGCAATCCATGTTATTTACTGTTATCAAATTCAAATCTGATTTCCTAAAGATTGATAGAATGGTATAATTTGTATAAGTTCATGCTATGTCATTACATAAATACATAGCTGTCCAAACAAAAGAGGCATTGGGTACTTAAGTGCACGTGCAGAAATCCTCATTTGAAATGGCTGCTAGCTATAGCTGCTGTCTATTTTGGTTGTCGAGGGGAGGGTGAATGCCCCTTTGGGATTGCAAAAAAGTAGTAGCTGGTTGGGGAAGACGGTTGCTTGGGAGAGGGTCTTACCTATGTAAAAATGGACGGGACTGTTTCAATGTGTCCTCTGACGGCAGGTGGTTGCCTGCGCCAGGTGGGTGCTCGGCCAGGTTTGACTGTACTAACGTACTACTAAGGAATGTTTTAAATTCATTCACACCATTTCAACATCGGTACAGTCATCTTTTAAAGCAGTGGTCTGTTTCTATGTGGTACCTTGCTTCTCTCATCATAGACCCCGTTCATACTAAATCCCGCAAATCGCGAAATCGCCCTGAGTCGCATTCCTTCACACCAGGGGTCGAACGAGCTCGAGTTGTAAAATCGCGTCCAACAGCTTGATCAACGGCGGACGCGTTATTCGATTGTCACCACTCTTACTGTTGTGTTCAATGACCTTCTTGTACTTCATCTTGAGTTTTTTTACCTTTAATAGTGCGGCATTACTTCCATGTTTTTGCGTATTTGGCCAACTCAGGTAGTCGCCACTTCAGCGTACACGCTCTGGTTTCGGTGGGATCCCTTGAGTTTCTTCTGAATCCCCACATCCCCGAAGATGGCCATCAGTACATGCGTTTTCGTCATTCCATACGCCAAAATCGCCGTCCGATTCTGACATATTTCCGCCGCATTCTGCGTAATATTCCAACAAGCTAGGATATAGATGAACATTGTATAATGAGCGGAAAGACTGAATTTGCAGATGACCCCTTGACCCATGACAGGGTTAATATGCAAAGTAAAGCACCCAACGCGCATCAAGGCGATTTCGAGCGTTCATACTAAGTCGGAATGCAGGCAAATCGCGAGTAAACCACCTCCGGAGGTGGTTTTGCGGAAAGCGATTTCGGGCGATTTCAAATGCGATTTGGAGCGTTCATACTAAGCCACATTATCGCGATTTCGGCGATTTCGCGATTTACGCGATTTAGTATGAACGGGGTCATAGATGACAAGAGGGAAATAAATCAAGTTAGATAAGATATCCCATTAAGATTGCTTGTTCTTGTTTGCTTTATCTGGGTTAATAAAGCCGCTGGGGGTCATTGGATGGATTTCCTAATTTTCTTTGTAACATTAATTTTGGACATCCCTGAAGGGACTTAAACCTCCTTCATAGTCCTCGCTTAGATCTAATGTTTGTTTGTTTGTATTGCATTCCCGGTAAACCGCCTCAAGGCGTAACACACCAGGATTGTACTGAAGAGTACAAGCTGCATATCTGGACAGATTTATATGATCCACTCCGGGAAGGACACCTGCTCTTTTCGATAAGTGTGGTGGGTTCTTTTACGTGCTCGAGGTGTGGCTCTCCTCAAACACGGGACCTCCATTTAATGTCCTATCCGAGGGACGTCCCTAACCGAAGCTAGGTACTCATTTACACCTAAGTGAAGTGAGGAAAGTCATGTAAAGTGCCTTTCCCAAGGGTACAACGTCAACGGGACAAATCAAGGAACCCCGGATTTGAACCCGGTATCTCTGGGTTCTGGGGCCAAACACCCTGCCACTGCGCCATGAGACGCTAATACAGCCAAATAATACATGATTGTTGCTTTCCTAGCAGTAAAATTGCTGTTCAGTTGTTCTTTAATCAGGCACAGTTACCTTCTTCCCACCATGTCCTTGTTACAAAGTGACAAGTGACCAATCACTAATAGCCCATGATCAATCTTTCCCTGATAAACCTTGACCTCCGGTGACCCCATTTCACACCTCAGTTGTAATAAATGCTGTATCAAAACCCATCTAGAATAAAGCAACTATCGACATCCTTAACTGGGGGGCATTATCAATAACCCGGGACATTTGCCAACCTCCTATTGATTTCACAATTTATGAATCCATTGCCGGATGATTTCCTACCTTCAACGGGGGGACGTTTTGTGTTGAAGGGTTTGTGCGCTATGTCGGGTACTTTGACAAAAAGAGTATGGACAGGCAAGAGGATTCTTTTTATAATGAAAGGAAGAAAGCAAGATAATATTGATGCATTTTGGAAAAGAAATTAAGGGCGTATGACGGGTTATTTCCAATTCAAATGGAACCACTCCTAGCATATTATATAATATATTATATGGTACTGATAGCTGTATACAAAAATGTACATGTATATCCAGTATGTGGAATGTCAGAGGTCCCCCCCTCCCCATTTCTCTGCTCATCCTTCAATCAACCTCATCTGTACAAAAACAGATTTATGGTACCCAATAAGAACAATTATAATTGCACCATATGTGAGGTCAGTGCTTCAGATCTAGTCAGTAGGAGATACCTCTCCTTCCCCTGAGGAAAATTGGTTTCGGACAGATACATTCTGCTGGAAATGGAGCATCTAGTTAATATGTATATAGGAGCAGTGGGGAAGGTAATACATGTACTAGTATTCTATACCTGACATTGTAGCATGTTTGGGAAGATTGATCAGTATGAAAGTATAATATTTGCTTTTATAGCACAATAGTTCTTTTGACCTGAAAACACAGTAAAGTCCTGTTTTATCTCAGCAGGTTTTGTGTCGCCCAAGTTAAATGTTCCCAGCAGAGGTATAATATGGTGATGACTCCGATTTATTTATTTTTTCCCTTAACCGTAATGTACAGGTAGTTTGTACAACATCTGCGGTATCAGCGTATGATGATGATGATGATATGCCAATAGGTGTTGGTAATGTTGAGATTGCCCGTCTCCAGAAGAAATCTTGACAAACCTGTAAGATTTGCTCTATTTCACGAAGGCAATAACAGTTTTTCAACCAGGCTTTTTATTGCCCAAGTGATGCTGTAATTGAAATTCACCTGCGACTCTCATCTTCATGTGATGCATGAAACTGCTTGATGTAATCTGGACCATTCCTGCAAATTGCACACCACATTGACTTCATTGCAGTTAGCGGTTTCATGGTCAAATGTCATGATAATGAATGGTGACAACACGGCTGTGTTGGAAAAATGTAGTATCTGTTTTTCTGTAACAAGATTGAGGGAATATTTGATTATCTGATTCTAATTATCTTGATCTGCTGGCATGCATGCGTGATGTTACAGAGCATTCACCAGATTTTATCCCACTGGTTCTTCATTATGTTCAGTTATGCGAGCAGCAATCTGTACGAGTACAAGCAACACATATTCCTAATGTCAGGATCTAACAGATGAGGAATCGTTGGTCCATATGCTTGCTACATACTTTAATTTGCCAGCTACACGAACTGATATTGCCTTCAATCATGGCGGTGGCCCGATAGCACGAGTCATGTTTTCGCTCATTTTCCACAGGGAAATTGACAGCAAGGATCCCCTGAGACATCTACGTACTTAGTTGTCGATTCTGCAATCCTGGAAATTGCAGCCCCAAATTCGAGGTCAATACAGAAGAGCTAAAACTTGGCAGCTGGTTCTCCTGTGAATTCAAGGTACATTTTCACAAATATACAGAAGAAGTTATGCATTGTAACCTTAAGCCACTCCAATTCAATTTCTTGGTTAACGGATTTTTATTTTCCCCCCAAAAAAACATTTTAGAAAAAAAAAATTCCTAAAAAATTTCTAAAAAATTTTTTTGGGAAAATAAAGATCCGTTAACCAAGAAATTAGATTGGTGTGGCCTTAATGCTGTGAAATGAACAAGCGAATATTTTGTAATTTTGTACCATTTTGATGATGGAAGTAATGGAATGATTGATGGACCTGTCATCGTCTATTTTCATGTACTATAGATGGGGTCAGCTGCAAATAACGTATCATGACAAGATTTCAGTAACGGTTCATGGAATTTGTTGTAAAAAAAATCAGTGGCCTGTTGAATATATTCAGAAGTGTTACAAGTAAAGTATGACAAGTTTTTATTATTCCTTTTTTTTACATTTAATTCTTTGGGCCTGTCCAAGGAAAATTTTTGAGGCAGGAGAATTACCCATCATCCAATTTTTATTTACAAATGACCCGCCATTGTGGGTAGATTTTTATAGGTCGTGCTCCCCTCCCATTCTTGAAATATTTTTCAAATTTCAAGCACTCTTTTTCATAAGTGCCTTATGTTTAGGCCAATATTCAACCAGTCTTCAACTAAAATAAGGGCCAATACCAACAGATCCAAGAGCAACTCTGGAACTCCCTTTCCTATCATTTCATAATCTATGAATGTTTAACATTTCACTAGTAATTGAAGCCTCTTTGCATTATTGGTTTGTATGAATTCTGACCCGTGATCTTTATCTTCATGAAGAAGATTAACCAGTTTATTTCTGTGATAATCTGTGGAAATTCAGATAAGATAAAGAAGTCCTATAGGTGAACACAGGGATAAACTGGTATGGACAGTGTTCTTATGCAAATGAATCTATTTTCAGCAGATTAAGTTGTGCAAAGCAGAGATTATACAGGCTTTTTTTCCAACAAATGGTTGACTGTGAAGACAAAGCAATTGTATTCACTAAGCCTTCATATATCAGGTTGCCCATGGGTGCATATATCTGAGGTGAGCATTTTCCCCAGCCATTACTCTGGGAGCACTCCACATCCACTTACCTCGGCCCTGGGTGCCTCTCAATGGAAACATTTTATTCCCAGCTTCATGTGATTCATGTATCTCCGAATCTTCTGGGTAAATCTGGTTCAAGATAGTCTTGGGGGTTAGGTAGTAATCTGAGAGAGCTATAAACCATTCTCTAGTCAGCACGTACGTGGCTCAATATCCGGACTAGAATTATCACCTGCTGCAGGGATATTTGAAAGGAGAACATGAATAATAGTCCTGGAGCAAAGCCACACGATAAAAATCGACTTAATGAAACTTATAGCATGCTAGGTCACGTCTTACTTCACTCTGAGTGTGCATTTATTCGAGTAATTTTCCCAATATTTAGAGGTTCCTTGTATTATAGGAAAGAAAATGGCAAGAGAGCTATTACATTATTTAGTCTAAGAAAAGAGTACTGCATGTATATTTCTAGTTTAGAACTGGATATTGAACCTTCATTTTATAAACTGTCAACTCCCTTAGTCACGTTGTTATCATTCCCTGCCAACATTGTATGCATAGCAGTTAATATATTTTTGGTCTGTGCCTCAGTGGTTGAATCCATTAGTACTTTTTTTAGAAACACCATAGGTGAAAATATGGTAGCCTTTAGACCTCAATGCTCATCGTACATTTATACAAATGTATATGGATACCGATTTAGCGGTGCACCTGTGGTGTGGTTAATGTCACACGAGATATAATAATAATAATGTATTTTTTAGACATTTGATGATAAAGTGGTCAGTGGAGACTTAATCTCCAAGCAGATGTTGGGAGGCTAAATTGTAATGTTTTCCTAACTACCTCCTGAGTTTGACACAGAATAGCACAACTGAGAAAAGGTAAGTGTTTAGCTTACCCAACATCTGCTTGGAGACCACCACTGTCCGTCTGATACTACTAGCAATGTTTTATTTTTATCACAAGTCATGTTGTTGACAGAAAGGATTTGTCAAGGGGTCACAATGCCCCATCAATGACCACAAAAACGTGTAAAAATGCTTGTGGTCATCAGTAGTTTGAAGTGCTTGTTTTGACAGTTTGTCTTTCAGTCGTTTACATTTTATACTATCGAGGTACTGTAAATGCAGAAATGTTCGCGGCGGTTTTATGATCGAGGTTTTCACGGTGAACTTTCAGCGCGAACTTAAAGCCACCGCACAACTTTTTGCCCAGCTATGACTGCAGCACTACTATTGTTTCAAACGCGAACTTAAAACCACCGCGAATACTCCATTTTCTGCCTACCGCGAAATAAAAACCTTGTGAACTTAAATGCATTTACAGTATTACAATTAGTACATTACTTTGACAAAGCTTACTGCCAACACTTGTAAGATGGGCTACCAGCAGTACCTTTTGTCTTAATTACATTAGACATACAGACATGTCAGACAAATGCATGTAATTTGCATGTGCAATTTTTGTACTAGAATTCTTCCATTTCGACCACACAAACAGCAGTTGCTTACAATACACAAAAACTTTTCAGAAATCTTGTCAGTTTAGCTTTTTACGTGAAGAGAACTAGTGTGATTATACACATTTAGATGTCGTAATATTGAATGCAATGCATGTATCGATTCTTCAATTACTGTACATCAAATCAGGCAAAGTAAGAGAGTCCCAACTACAGTGTACATGTATGTCTTAAAACAAGCGACTCACAGCCATTAGTAATTATAACAGCTCGCAAACCCTTACCAGAGGGTATGCGAGGACAATTGTTCCAATAAAAGGCTGGAGTGGAGGTCTTTCTTGTCATTTGTATCACCGTTATGAGTCTGAATTACGGGATAAGGCACACCTCGGACAATAGCACCTGCAGGGGATGGGGAAATAAAGGTTGACATTAGTGCTTCTGACTGCATTTAAGTCCCATTTAGGCCTGGCTATAGCTGGGAAGACCCTGTAATCCATGTCCACAGGGTAAGTTTAGTGTATTAGGAATGAAGTAATCTTTGCATCAGTAATTTGTACTTTGTTCCCAGTGTAGAATCGGACCTCCATGTAACTGTCTGTTCAAAGGAGCCCCCATGCAGCTTTCACATTAGCGTTGTCTTGCCAAACTAGAGGTAAAGAATGTTCATACACGAGACTAAAACATGGGGACCATCTAAACATATATTTCAGTGTTTTTAACTCATCTCACATTGTATTTCAATGATGAGGCTCCACCAAACCTCCTTGTGACAACTTTATGTGAATGCATGTATATTCTGGTCACACAGTGTTTATGATGACATATACATGTATAACACATACATGTACTTCCAATTGGTACATTTACTTTGAGATAACATTGTTTACAAAGCAATTAGCCCTGACAGACAAATTTATCTGTTATTCTGAAACAGACTGTGGCTACAGTCATAACTGTCTAGATGGGTTTGTGAATGATAGCTAGAATTCTTACATGCAGAACTTAAATGTGTCTTTGATAAATGAGTGTGTATCTAAATCCAGTGAAGTAGAGATAAACAAGACAATGAGAGCTGCATTGTGCTGGCAAGCCTGCTAGGTGGCAGCCCTGTACAAAAAAAGATGCAGGACCATCTGTATAGTAAAGTGACAGTCTAATGATTTGTTGGAAGGATTCTCCGGCAAATAGGAAACCCGGCCAAAAGGGCTCACGCAACTCTCAGACTGATTGTAGGGGCCTGTCGCTCACTTACAAGACAGAGATGCCAAGGAATTTGCAGATAATCCCATATTGTCCTTATCCAAGCTTCCAGTAGTTTGTTGATTGCGTGCTACAGTGGAAAGACTTGGAATGAAGTCCTGGAATGGCTTGCGTATGTCATCAAGACCTGTCTGCCAGACAAAACATTTAGTTTTCACCAGAAATACCCAGTAGAGTGAGCAAATGCTAAGTGGTTGTTTGTGTATAATTGTATAGAATGCATCATTACGATGACAGGAAAATATACTGTAATTCACTTTAAGTTCATGGTAGCAAAATTTCACGGTGTAAGAAAAATGGACATTTTCACTGAACTTTAACTTCACGGTGGTAGCAAGTGACTTGCAGAAAGGATGTGTGAAGGAATCATAAATAGGTTTTTCACTGTGATGTTAAGTTCACGGTCCAGCGGTGACAGTGAAAACAGTGAACTTAAAGTTACAGTGAAAGAAACAAGAACTACAGTATACAGAAGGTTGATTTGTAAAAGTTACATGCATTGAAGTCATGATGATCAACAAATTAGCAGATAGCAGAATGACAGCAGTTTGTATAATCTGTAGTGATAAAGGTACTGCCGTGGCAGAGTCATTCCTTCTGGGTGATTGACCTCTCTGACAAATTATGTGGAAAATTATATGGTTAGAGATTACAGGAGACAAGTGGTAACAAGAAGTTGCCCCGCCAGAAAGTCATAATTACATGTACTGTGTCACACAGGAGTTGTTTTAGTCTTGTGTACCTCCATACCTTGTTCAATCCTTTGACTCTTACCAAAAGTAGAAAAAAAAACCAGTGTATTGAAAATAAATCATCATGAAAATGATCAACATTAGAATAAATGAGCATGCTTTGAATCTGTAGAAGCAGTCACATTACTGTAAACATACTTCATGCAGTAGCTGCCTAAGTGGCTTATGTCTACACAAACAAATCAGGCTTAGGACCTGCAGCACCATATCAGCTCACCTTGACCGTAAATGGTCAGGAGAAGTCAGCCAAGAAATAGGAGGTAACTGCGATTACATCTGAGTGTACAAAGACTCTGGTTGTTGTACAGGTTCCTCCCCCTTTCAAAGTTGCCAAAGTGGAGAGGCTAATTGTTCGCGAGACTGAGGCGATTTAAGAGAGTCAAGTTTCTTGTCTGGTAAAGCTCTTGTTCAAGTACCAACGCCACGCTACCACCACCAACAAAATAAGCAGATAAGAGCTTTACTTTATATGGAGATGGGTATGTAACATTATCCTACCAATGTTGGTGCCTTCTTTTTAGAGGGTGATTTTCATCCACTGTTAACAACATGGTATTAGGATTTTAAGAGTTAACACCTCTGGCGAAAACCTCAAACAGACAGAACTTGATTTTCCACATTTTCTTTTGCCGGGTCACAAAAGATTGAAGTTTGACTGCAGACATAATTGCTGTTTTTGTATTGGCTTTCAATTGTGTTTTCGATGGCACCAACAAAGAAAAACAATGGCATGAATGAATGAATGTAATTAAAATATGATAATGTAAATACACTATTGAAACAATCTATTTGGAGGTACAACAGATGTGAAAACATAAGCAAGTAAAGGCATGCTGCCAGAGTTGAACAGCGTGGCCCAGAGTGTGAGGTCATTGTTTGCACCTGCTGTTACCTATAGCGTGGGGCGATGATGTCATCTCCAGTGCCTGTGATTGGTCAGTTTGAGCCTATGACCTTTTACATGAAATCCCACCGTTTTCTTTCAAGGAAAAAGCGGGATAAGCCCCTCAAAAATAGCGGTAGCTGTTTTCATGAACTCTAAGATAAGCCCAGACCATAAAGTGCATGCACCGCGCTCCTGTTTAATGTAGTAGGTTCTGTGGTCACATGACCCGAATTTTGACACATGGTCCCCGCAACTTCCCGCTACAGTATGGGCAAACAGGTCGATGTTTGTTAGATTGTTTAGTCATGGGCGGTGATAGTGTCCCACAGTTTAGTAGTGTAAAGACCGTCAGTGAAGGTACTGCCGTTTAGACACTGTTATCTATTCGCAGTATTTGTTAGGGGGAGAAAACGTGACGATTCACTCGTATACCGCACGCACCCCTCCTCTCTGCTACGTGCGGCGGCGGTTATCCGGTCCGGTTTCCCTTGTTCCAATGCCAGGGCGCGCGCGGCGAAATCAATTAACCATCCGCGACACAAAAACAAGTACCATATGTTATTGTCACAGAAAATCAAAATTATACCGATATTTTACACTTGCTTTAGCTAGTTGTCAACAACACAGGACGATGAAAAATTACAAGGCAATTATGGCGGGAGTACGGCGTGGTTTAACCCATTGGGAAGTGTAGCGGATGGATTTTTCTCCAGCCGCCAGTGTGCCGTAATTGCTTGGTGTGGAGATCGTCAGTTGCATGCTTGTGCCAGCCCGCCTGGAGGCCTGAGTCTCCCCGGAAACTTGCCGATAGCGAGCCCACAGGAGTCTTTAGAAGGTACGCTATTTTAAGTCACAAATTTGTGTAAGATACAGGGAAATTATGACGGATATCAAAGTCAGATTTAAGGTTATAAAAGGGGAGAACGCCACGTTCAGCCGGGACGTGATTCCTGTAAACAGCGAATACCGCCATTTTGTGTGTGGGTTTGAAAATGTTCGGGCGCACTTGGGCCATGTTATCGGTGATGTCTCGGTTTCCAGGCGGTAGAACAATCACTAGATTAGGCCTCTGCATTCTACAGACTGAACAAGATTATGGCTGCACAATTTTAGCCATGGAAATAGATAGTTAATTGGTCGCTCGCCCCTCCTCCCTCTTTTACTATGTGGCATATGATGTGTAAGACGAGTGTTGCACTTTTTGTGTGTAGCGAATTTGAAACTCTTCAGTTCCTCATAGATCGGCGGGAAATAGTAACAGGATTTTACACTATCTTTCCTTATGCAGCACCATACTTTCCCAACCGTTAATTTTGTAGGATGCTTGACATAAAAATTTTCACGTGAGTGCCGCGGGTCAAAGGTTTTCTTCCCAGCGGTGTTGCAAGGTAGATCTCCCGGTACGATAATTTTTACTGCCCGGCGTTTTAGACGGGAAGTGATCGCTGCTGTTTTAGTACGTCTTTCCAAGGCCCCGGAGAGCTTCATTGCCCTTTGGTGAAACCTGTGGCATAAACATGAGGCAGGTGCGCTGTGCTTTGTAGCAAAGCCAGGGTTATTCGTCTGTGTAGATCATCGCCGTTGGTAGGAGGACTGTTGTGTATGCGGAAGGGGACGCCATGAAGAAAAGGTCGTGTCACGCCCATGAACCTATATCTCATATAATGTGCACACAATGGCTGACTGCTGACGGCATGGGGGCTGCTCACTCAACTGTATTGTTTTGTTGGTGACCGTGGCTTTGGAATAGCGTTAGTGTTGAAGTCAGCTCCGCAAGACTCAGCCAACTAGGTCACTGATGGTCTCACTTATAATCCATATAGCATTCATTTCAAGGTAGATTTTAGCATGAAATTGGTTTTAGAGGGTTTGCTTTGGGACACTTTGAGAAGCTTTAGAACACAATATGCTGCTTTAAATTTACAGAAATGTGATTGATTTTTATTTAAACACTCGCTCCTTTTGTACTGAGCCCACTCTTTGAGGCAGATTTGGATCAAAGAAAATTGCTAAACTATTACTATCCATCCCCAGGCATCGGCTCATTTGTCCTAATTTGCTGTCTTCAGATTTGTGTCATTTGGTTTTTGGTGCCCTCTTCTTTCATCAAATTTAAAAGGAGTAGCTAGTACGATTCATTGAAACAGAAATGCTACACTAATTATACTACAATTAAAACATGCAAGGAGGAAAATAGTTGGTGGTTTGTGAGCGTTTTGCATGGAAATTGGAAATATTAGTAGAGATTAAGATGTCTTCAGATTCTAAGTACTGTCTAACCTACATTTCAATCCCAATTTTACTAGAACAGCCTTTGAGTAGTCTGACGATTATATGCTTACCAACAGCCAAATAAGTAGCACCCAAGCTGAGAAAATAACAGGAAACCTATTGTTCCTGTTTGTCTAAATGTTCTGTAGAGTTTAAAAATATAACTACCAGTAGCAAACATTCTAGGCTTTTTCTACCATTATATTTTGGCTGTGTTTAGAAATTGAGTGTAAGGCGTCATGAAATTGCTGATGTAGGCTTTTAGGTGAAGGTAGGTAGACAGTTTGTCTGGTGACTGATTTAATTACCAAGTATTTCACACTGCCATTGCCAAGTTGTTGCATGACATCATAGTTTCACTCAGCATTATGGTACTGCTTTTGTATATTTTTGTACTGATTATGTAACAGTTCCGGCATTTTTTTTCCATAATAATAACACAAATTGGCAATGTTAGTTAACTTTTTTTGTCCCCAACGTTTTCAAGGCAATTGACTTTGCAGGTTATTAGCAACTAAATTGTAACTTTATGACCACGCAATTTTTGTGCACTTAGAAAATATGTTTTATCCCTCATTCCCTGATCATCAAAATATTGTGCTTGTAATAAATCTCAAAGATGAATAGATGCTGTAATGGTATGATCTAGATGGTTTTATCTATTCCAGTATGTATGCCATTGGATTTTATTATGTCACAAGAAAATATTTTGATCCCTGATCATCAAAATATTGTGCTTGTAATTGATTTAAAAAATGAATAGATGCTGTAATGGTATGATCTAGATGGTTTTATCTATTCCAGTATGTATGCCATTGGATTTTATTATGTCACAGGTCATGTATTTTTCATGGCCAATAAAAGTGCAAGGTGAGGTCACACAAGCCCAATGAAATATTACCCAGCTGCAGTCAAATGAATCAAGTGTTGCAGGGTGTGGTGAAGTAATGTTGTTTGGATCCCTGCCACAAACTAGAGCAAATAGAATTGTCTGAGAGGTGCCAAGAGTTTAATATATTACCGTGAGTGAAGATGGATGGATGCCTGAGTAATCGTCATTTTGTAACTGTTAAGTGATGTATGTTGTTTTTGTTCTGAAATCACCTGTCATATTTCTCACAAATTCAAAATAGTAACTAGATGATACAAGCAAAAATATAATTACAAACTTGAACTATAACTGTATATTGGTAAGCTGGTGTGTAACGCCGAAGGGCGGTTATACCGGCTATACAGATACAGATATTAAACTCTTGGGAGTTCACAATTTTAGCAACACCATACATCCTCATTCTTTAAAGAATTTGGACTCGTAATGTTTTGAAGTGCAACTTAATAGTTCAAGTTTGTAATTATATTTTTGGATTGACCTGTGTAAATACCCTCCCAGATCCCTACTGTTGAAATGTAATATCTTGAGTAATTGGGGCTCGGGGAGATGATCCTTGTTATTGCTGCTGCAACAAATGTATTAGTCTGAAACTCATGGGAGTTGGAATTGCTGTGGGATATTAGCCACTGGTGCTGCTTGTATTATCAATTGCACTTTCCTTGAACTGTCTAGTAATATATGATCACCTGTACTATCAGCATTCTGATATTCCACATCCTGTAGCAGGTAGCATAAACTGTAAGTCAGAAAAGGTCTTGAAATTGCTTTTCTTGAATCAAGGTGGGTGTTTTTTTTAAATCAGCGCCGGTGTCTGTATTATTCTTCCCACTAAGGTGAAGTGTCATTATGACCTGGTAAGGATTGCTCCTGAGGAAAAGGTCTGTTTTCTCTAAAGAAGGCATGACAAGAGGGGAAGGAAAGAGTGATCCAGTGACAGGATGCTGCTTCCCCTCTGCTTTCCGCAACTTCCCCTTTGATCTTGTGGAAATAGCGAAGAGTGGACAGCTGCCCGGCAAGCGCGTTGGTCTGGAATTCCAGCTACAACTGACTGTATGTCATGATTGTGAAACGCTGCTTTTTGTAACCCCGTTTTGCTTGTGACAGCACACCGCTTCAGTGAGTTGCTTAGACCGTCCCATGCCTGTGCCTCTGCTCAAAGGAAGATGACCCTTTAGCTATGTAAACCAGGATATAGGCTTTGCTGCGTTCATAGGTCTTATGTAAAAGCCCTTTTGTCTATATGTTTATTAGTTTCTTACTACTAGTCTTTTCTGTGTGACTGGGGTGTGCCTGAGCTATAAAAACATTTGCTGTGGTTTCGTCTCTCACGTAGCTCCTATTAATTTCATTAAAGTCAATGGCAGTTGAAATATTGGGTGCTAGAAATGTTGGTCGGTTTCAGACAATTGTTTCAAAATTGGAGATGTTTGACTCCACTAGTATGGTTCCAGTTGTTGGTGTCACTTGCACAGTGCAAGCACGGTGCTACGGAGCCACGCTTTCATTTGTTTTAAGGGTCTGTGGTGTAGCCACCCAGCTTCTATTGTAGACAGCTGAGAAATATGACCCCGTTCATTAGGCGAATATCCTTCTCGTGCCTCCATTACCCTTTTCCTAAGTGCAAATTGTATGTACTACTGTTTCATGCTGGGGCTGTAGCAAGAATGGACAAGCAAATATCCTCCAAATGCAGGTGCTGCTACACTTTTTCCTTTGTTTACCGTGTATCTTAGAGTTTGCATGTTTATATTGTAATAGAAGAAGACTAATAACAGGTTATGTGGCATACTTGAGACAGGATGTTTGGTCCAAGGTAACTAAGAGGAAGTGTGTAATTTCTGACAAATCTGTTGTATTTTAGGAATGAAGTTTTCTGTGAATTAAATCTGGAGTATTAGTACTGTACAGCATATCAAGATGATGTGTTCCTTTGGTTTTGTCAACAAATCTATAAAGATAGAATTATAGATTTTATTAGGTGCTCTTAGGTGAGTTACATCAGAAAAACACCTTATAAATGTATAATGAAGTATGTCCATGTAAGGAAGTCTCCCTCTTCTAAATATAGGTGGTGACCTTGGATATCCTTTGACCTTGAGAAGACCTTCAAGTTTTTGTCAGTATGATGTTTAGAGGTCTATGCCCAACAAGGCTATATATGACATGTTATCACAGATTTGTATTATAAGAATACCATCCTTTAAATTTTTTCTCAAAGGTTTATATTCAAATAATGGGGTGTAAAGGAAAAATGCTTTGTGCTTAGTAAATAAAATCCAAAGGGGTGAAAAGATGCATATATAATGTAGTCCTTTGACCAGTACAAAAGTCAGAACCCTTGCACAAGTGCAGTGCTCGAAGTCGTATGTATCTTCATGTCTTGTTATAACATGAGATTGCTCACCTTAATGGTAAAAGAATGTTCTTTCATCCTTAAGAAATTGGATGCAGTCTTTTATTGTATTTGGTTGGTTGCCTTCTACAGCCAGGGAAGACCGTCTTGCCCAAGTGGATCAATAACAATTGCCTGTTTGGTATGCAGCCTGTGGTCTTGGTCCACTTCAATCTCCTCACACTCACAGTAAATTCATAATTCTTAAACCAATCTAGGCTGTGTCTTGCGGCAAATGGCAGCCAGCCGCCTTGGTGGAAAACAAACTACAAGTGGGACCCTGAGCATTAAGTCATGGTTGAGATATTTCCCTGTGTCTGGCAAAAGTCAGCAGCATCGTATATATCACGATTTCAGAGAGGGACCTGTTTAAAAGGGATTTCTAAATGCTTTGTGCACAAGCTACGGCCTTCAGGCTTTAAGTAGAAGGTAAAACCTCTGTTCTGGCGGTTTTCTGTCTGGTAGTAACTGTGGGGCATGGATAGCATTAGCAGCTTTTAAATTTTTGGTGTCAGTTCAGTTGATCGCGTTAAAAGGTTAAACGATCTGCTCAGTTTAGACGCAACTGAAGGTTACAGAACACAGAATCTATTTGCGAACCATCATTTGATAATTTGTCTCTGTTGCGTCATCAAAGGCAAATGCTGAAAGGCATGAATCATGATAGAGTAATGTAGGTGGGTGGATCTGAGCCCACAGTTTATCTGTGGTTCTACTCCCTGCTGAGGAAAGATTAGGTGTTTATAGACTGAGGTGAGAAAAGGCAGTGGGGTTGCCTAATGAGTTAACATGGTAATGACCCGCGATGAATACTGCTGGCATTAACACCTATTTGTTGATTTGAGATGCAGGATATGATTTTGAAATGGGGTGGCAGGCTCATGATTTTATATTTTGTGTGTTGTAAGTGATTGTGCTGACAGTTTAATGGAAATGAGATAAAGATGTATAACAAGCTTCAGTAACTGTGTTAGGCTTCAAGCAGATGTAACTTTGAAAATTAAAAACATGCTTACTATTCGGGGCTCGAAATTCAATTTTCGAAATGGGTAATTCTATAGCTAACTTCCAAAATTTCAAAGAAGTAATACATCAAATGCAGTATAACAAAAGGTTATATTGCTTTTTCTGATAACGTTGCTTTCATTTCAAGAATATTCTGTACTAGTGTACGTACCTTTACCCTATAGCGTACAAAATTATCTAGGTGCAACAGTGTACCCACATTCAAAAATTAGGTGCACAGGTATTTCGAGCCCTGTTAATGGAAATGAAATTAAGATGTACAACAGGCTTCTGTTACTATGTTAGTCTTCAAGCAGATGTAACTTGAAAAGCATGCTTACTATTCCAGCATGGTACAAAGCCATCATGGATTTGACCTAGAGTACATGGGGGACCTATCAATACTTGACTGGGGCATTCCTCCAGAGTTCTAGCAAGAAGCTGTGGGAGAGGGAACTATCCCCAGGCAAGTCATTATCAGCCCTTAGAATTCCTCTGGTAAGTCATGGATGGGTGGCAATCCTACTTTGAAAGCTTGAGGAATTTAGCTGTCACTTGTCGAGCACTCGCTATCGAGAAGATGGCCATTTTCCTGCTTGTGTTGGGTTGATGTCTTGTTTCAGAAGTTTGTAGCTAACAAGTTTTGTTGTTACTGCTATTACGTTTCTGCAATATTTATCACAGGCAAAGAAAATTTTCTGTCAATATTTCTAGGGTTGGAAGAAAGATGGCAGGTGCATTGGAAAAGCTTTCCATGTACATTTATGGTTTAGGATTAACAGTAATGTAGAATTTCTTTCCGTAGTCTTGACGCAGTTCAAGAACTTAACGTTGTTGCGTCTAAATTCTTTCTGCTACCATGGATATCCATTCAGAAGGATAAAAACTTGTTATGTGCTGACTTCATCATGGACTTGATGTAGGGAAAGTGACAGGAGGGAAAGGCACATGTTTGAAATAATCAGGCAGCCTCTAGGGAAGCCTGTCCCAGTATGGTGGACCAATTAGCGTATGTCAGATCCGAGGTGATAAGCAAGACTCCTTTTTTAGTTTGCCCAGTAGACAGGATAAAAAATCAACTGCCAATGACATAAAACTTTTGTTTCTGCAATAGAAAAGTTGCCTGTTTCTACATTTGCCAGCTGTTATAACCTTCCTTTGGCAGAACACACCTACATGGCAAAGACTTCAAACATTCCTAACAAATGAAAGTAGACTGCAAGATTACTTTTCAAACCCAGTATATAACCAGAAGGGACATGTGGGAAAGACATAACCAAGAATTATGACATTCAAACTCAGTTTGGATGAAATCCAGATAAGTTATAAATGTCAAGCTGCAAAAGAAATGTGTGTTTGACCTGCTTGGAATGCAAAAACAACGCTGAAGATTGAAGTTAATACGCACCTGATGCGGAATGCTTAGGTGCCAAGACAGCGTTGCTAATACCATAGATTATTGCATTTCCAGACAGAATACTAGTCTACACAGAGAAATTAGTCCATTAGCTGGGTGCATACAGTCAGTGTAGCGTCCCAGACTTTTGGTCTTTTGTTACAGGAGGTCCTTGAACTCTTTGACACCAAGCAGAATGAAAGAGAATTGCAAACCATCGGTGGGCGTGGCAAGAGAATACTGTAAATGCCGACATGTTGGCAGTGGTTTTATGTTTGCGGTTTTCGCGGCGACTTTTCACCGCGAACTTAAAGCCACGGCGAACATTTTTGTCCAATACTGTAGTAGTATGTGACTATAGCACTGCCGCGAACTTAAAACCACCGCGAACACTCCATTTTCCCCTTAGCGTGAAACATAAACCACGCAAACTTAAATGCATTTACAGTAACAACTAGATCTACTAACTGAGCAGTATTTTTAACATGGTGAAATAGGAAGCTAATAATGTCCACTCACTTTCATTACTGACGTGTAAAAAAAAATCAACACAAAACAAAACTTCAAAGACTTCAATAACTGGTAAATTAACCTGTAATTATACACATAGATTGCCATACCCTGTCTCATTTGCAAAATATTACACATTAATTTTTTCGGTAAAGGGTCTAGCAGAATGTCAATCAGGAAAAAACGGTAATTTTTATTTCTACACCTGTGGTCTAGCTAACATCAATTATACCTTCCAGCTTCATAATTAAAGTGCTGTCTCTATAAACCTTTCTTATTATTCTTGGGAAGAGATAAGGATGATTCATTGATGCCTTGGGGGAGTTGGGCAGAAGGTGTGACCTAGTTTGAAGGAATATTCCCAGGCGTGAGGATGATACAGGTGTTTCTCCAGGTAGCTGCAGGCATTGTAGGTATTCTCCCATGAAGAGGCCCTGGTTATGAGGTATGTCTTGATTCTGCTTAGTGTTTAGTTGGAAAGGCAGCCTCAATACCTGGGTTTGAAGACTATGTAGTGTATCTAATGTCTGCACTGCTCACACTCTGATATTGGATTAAGATATACCGTTCTTGCACATAAATATGGCATAGTTGTTATTTTTAGACAAAGTAGGGCATTTCAGAACTATTAGCACATCTTTTACCATGAGCAGAGTTATGGTTATGCGTGATAATTTCAAAGGAAAATTGTTATACTGAGTTGATACAGTAGGTCTTGCTTATCATATTATGAGGGCTTTAAGTGTAATATAAAGGTAGTAAGTACTTTCATAATTGCCCAGAGGAAATGTAAAAGATTTTAAAAAGTCGATAGGTAACCAAGTATTCATAATAAGGATAGCCCTTTGATTCCCTATCTCCTGGGGATGGAATCTGCATAATCCAGTCAGTGTTATGGAAAGTCAAGTAAAGCCATTTGATAGTCAAGTGTGCGCAGAATTCTAAGAGGCTGAAGAAGCAATGATGGAAAACTTCCTCACTCCACTTCACCCAGTGGAGTCAACAGAAAGCGGTTGAAGGGGACAGGAAATTCTGCCTTTATCTTGCAAATCTTAGTACTGCTTAGCAACAATGTAAAATTCATGCCACAGAACAGGAATGCCTTGTCATGCAGACATGATGCAGGAATGCCAGTTTGTCCCAAACCATCTTTTCAGCTGCTTGTGTCCCATATTGTTCCATTTGTGCAGTTCCTTTGTCGAATGGTTGACAGATAGCCCTGTTGCCTGTCTTTACTAGGCCAAGTCAGCACATAGATAAGGGTTACCATAGGTAATGCACACATGCTGAAAGGTATCAGAGATAGCAGGAAGATGCTTTATACTGTGTCAGATCTTTTGAGATGCCTTAAACTTTACCTTAGTTCCATTAGTAAAAAGTTGTTTTTTTTTTCTCTCAAAAAAGTCACTAAAATACATGAACTTAAACTTACATATGACTATGAAAAAGTTTTAAAAGTACTGTTTTATAACATTTTATTAACAAGTGTTCCCCAGACTCTTGTTATCATGTTCAATATTTGTACAAATATACCAACATTGGCCACAGGAAAATCTGATGACCTCCTATCTCAGGGTCAGTGAGACAAGCTTGGGGGGAAGCCAGTGTTTATTTTTGGATGCTGGCCTGAAGGTCACAAGATGGCCTAGAAGCTGGCAGGCGCTGAAGACACAAACATAGCTTTTGTGCCGGTGGACTGCAGACCTTGTCATGCAGCTGTCTCTAGTATACATCCTGAGTAGCTTTATAGCCAGCATGAATGGCTAGACCTTGGCTCTGATGTTTAATTGAAACCTGATCATTTTGGTGACTTTTAGATGTTGACTTTGTTGAAGCAAACTTTTGATCCATCAAAATGAACCGCATGGCTACTTGAAGGGCCATGAGTTTTGGCATTGATCATGAATAGATGAAAATGCATATTCAAGTTTCATCACTCTCTTCTTTACAAATTGTTGTCTAGCACTGTGAAATCAAAAGGCAAGGGTGATGACAATAAGTCTAGGAGTGACTTTGGGCCAAGGAGAGGTACCCATGACAGGGCTCGAAATTCATTTTTGGAAATACCGTGGTGCACTGGTGCACCCAACCAAAAAAATTAGGTGCACAGAAAGAATTTTGGGTGCACCACAAAATAAAGGTGAATGTCAGCAAAATATGATTACAAAGTTGAATGCTCTTAGAGTCTAAGAACTTCAATCTGTAATTCTATAGCTATCTTCAAAATACAAGTAAAACATCAAATAAAGTACAACTGCTACGAAAGTTTGTATTGCTTTTTCTAGTACAGCTGTACTTACGTTTCAAGAATATTCTGTATACTAGTGTCCAACAGAACCTTTACCCTATAGCCTACAAAAATATCTAGGTGCACCGGTGCACCCATAGTCAAAAATTAGGTGCACTGCTCCAATTTTGGGTGCACACAGGTGCACATGCACCCACCATTTCAAGCCCTGCATGATTAGATAGGCAGGGCCTAAACAGTGTGAATTCTTGCCCTGACCCCGGTTCATCAGAGGTCTTCCAGGGATGTTGTGGTTTACTGGTTGCCACCACAGGCCAAATGGTGAATAAGGACAGGTTTCCTTGTCTCTCCTGGAGCTAACTCATGTACATCCTGCTGGGTTCCAACAGACCAGGTAATTAGGGGTTTGTACACTGGACAGGGCTTGTTAAGATGACAAGGGGTGTACCCATGTGGAATAGGGGAGGAGATAAGAAAAACAGTAAAGAGTGAAGCAGATCATATAACCAGCAGTTGATCGGAATGCAATTGATGTATATAGTACAGTATCTTCATTAATATTGTTTGTATATGCCTAGAATAAAAAGATCTAGATGTGTATTTAGCCTGAATTCAATCAAGCCTCCTGTGACCGCTCGCAGCCCTGTAACCGCTTCGGGGAGGGTACAGAAATCCCCAGACAGCTGGAGTTTGCGTTATACAGACTAGATGTGTATTGTCCTTTTGCGTTTCGTGGCATTTGCTCATTTGTTACTATCACATTTGTAAAACAGTAGACTACTATGCTTCTCGAGTTGGTATGATACAGAGCCTTGGAGAGTCAGCCTTTACAGAATCTTGAATGATATAACTGGACAGTGTGATCATCCCAAACATGGGAAATCACTTAGCTTTGTCTGGCATCCCATTACTACATGTAACTGGTCTACATCAGCATTCCGAGCCAGTCTTACCAGCAAGGACGTTCAGAACATTTTCGATGCAAACCAATAGCATTCTGCAGAGAGAGAAAAAAGAGGATAATTGTGCCTGGATACGGTGTTTCCATTTTGAACAGAGAAATCGACAGTCACGTGTTGAAAATTGGGCCAAAGCTGTTTGGCATATATTCCAGGACCATTGTCACAGTAGTCTAATGGAAATAAGTACTGAAGGATTGTTTGGAAATGGGAACCCTGCATGTCGCACCTGAAATAATCCACCATAGGAGGTACTGTTTATTATGCCACACCCTTTTTTGACAGCAGTTTATTTGTTTCTGGACTGTCAAGAACAATGATATTGTTTCTTTTGCCTTCTTACTTGTGGTAAGAAATTGGCTCGTAATTAATTGAAGTGATAAAAGATTGATGAAACATTTGCTTTAGTGCAAAATCACTCTGATTCCTTTTGAACTAATGAGTGGATGATTGTGTTATGGATGACTTTACTTCTTCGTTACTTTGAAGCTAGAAAGTGTTGCAGGACACCATCTGCACTAGAGGCTTTGATGTTTTTAGGGTAACTTGTGAAGAGTGCTTCTGATTAGACAATCTCCTTTGTGCAGTGCATTTAAAACCACTGACGTAAAAACATGACTGATGTACACAGTTGATGGTAAAGGAAACTATCAATTTGGACTGTCATTTTAACCACTATAGGTGATTGTCACATCATGTACAGCTATCGCACGCACCAAGCCTCTTATCAGGTCTGAACAGACTTGCAGAGACTGCCCGAATCAATCTTATGATTGGTGTATAATATCATACTCTGTCCTTAATAAGAGCCTTGCATGCCTTGCTTTTGATATTTGATATGACACGGCATCTATTATAAATTTTCTTAAGCTGTTAGGCGTAAGGTAAAGGCACTTAGCTTCATCATCTGGGTTGGGCTTAATAAGGTAAGAGGTGATCTATACAAATTATCTGTGGAAATGTTTCTGCATCCTTAATTGCGTCCTGTTTGTAAGCAGCCTTTGATGGTACTATATTTGGAAAAGCTATGCTCCATCTGCTTGAATGATCAAAATTTAATCCTCCATACATTTAATGGAGACAGGTGAGTTGCAAGATTATATGGAGGACGTGTTGTGCCCATGCATGCAGGTGGTTGTGAAGTTTGATTGCTTGCCTGCAGGAAGGCTGGCATTAACGACAGCCGCAGCTATCATAAGCCGCATGAGGCTGATTGATGATCTTGTTGTTGGATATGGAGGTGTGGTCTAATCTGAGCTGACATCTTGTTTCCTTCTTCCTCCACTTCCCACTTTCTCCTCAGTGGGCTCTGTCAGGGAACATTCTTGGTTTTGGTCACTCATTCTGGAAGATTAAACATACAATTGAAAAGTCATTTTCAACCAAACAAGAGGTCTTTTAAAAATTATTTTACAAAGGCAGTACTTTCATACTAGTTAGTATCTGGTCAGGTGATATCAGAATATTGATTTGCCTGATTTTGTTGCCAATTCCGCAACAATTTTTGAAATACACTTTGAAAGCTGTTTGTTGGTGTGTTATCCGTTAAATGGAAGCACGTATCGTTTTACTGCTCTTTGCTTTGTTTCAGTTTATCATGTTGATTTCTAATAATTCACAGGAACTCCAAAGGCCAACATAGACCTATGTCCAAATAGCAGACTTCTCTTTATTTGTCGACAAGTGTAGTTTCAGTTATAGCAATCTGTGGTACATACTGCAATCTGTGGTACATACTGCTGCTGAAAGGATTAGCAGATGGTACCAAAGAAAAGATCACCAAGTAAGGAGATCTATCGTGTCCAGGTCATGTTTGATAGACCCAGCCTGGAGCTAGTGCACCGAGTAATCAAATTGAGATGCAAGAGTCCACGGAATAACCACATCTCCCCTTGCCTTTGAAGGAGTATATCTTATAGAATGCTGATATCAAGAAACACTAAAGCGATTACCCGCAATAAATTGGCAAAGTGCCTGTCAAAGATGAAATGTTTATGTGTGAGAAAAATGAAGCTGGAAAACACAGGAAGTGATAAAGACTGTTGTGGAAAAAATCAATACAGATAGGTCACTTGTTTGAGGCCAGGCCTTCCCTTGTGGCTAAGATAATCAATACCGTACATCAGAGCTAGTGAGGGACCGTTTCTTCCTATGTGGGTGCCTTAATTCAGTAGTAGCATGGAAGCATATATCTTACAATCAGATATACATATGTGTAAATCGTATGTATTGCTTAGAAGAAGTCAAAAAGATTACTGAAACCACACAGTTTTGACTGTTGGATTATTGTGTTTAGATGCCATATTTATTAAGTAAAAGGCACGATTTTACATGAAATGAATACTCACTCACTCTCACTATCCGGTTGAACGTCTTCTTTACTCATGTATTTATTGTTGTTTGACCCTCTTCAGGTTGAGCAGTGAGAAGTAAGCAAGATGCCGTCGGAGGAGGGTGCCAACGAAGTGAACCAGCAGGACGCTGTTCCTGCCGAGAACAAGACGGAGGTGAAGACGTCTCCGGTGAAGAAGACCAAGCCAGTCAAGATGCAGCTGTGCCGGGTGCTGTTGTTGGATGGGACAGAGTACGAAGTGGAGCTAGATGTAAGTGTCCTTCTTTTCTGGTAGAACTCTAACTAAGCGTGATAATGTAAGCCACAGAAGGGTGTATCACTTGTTACCATCGACGAGAAGGATATGCATAGGGTAGCGTTTGTGTGTGTGTTTGTAACAAACAGCATAACCCAAGAAGGCTTGGATGGATTGTCTTGATATTTGGTAGGTGGGTAGGTCTTGATGAGACATGGAAATGAATAGATTTTGGGTCCCCTAGCGGTTTGTTACGGTACTGCAGCGGAACTTCCTGTTTTGATATCTCGTGTTCTGGACATGCTATGGTCCTGATTTTTGAGTGGTAGATAGCTCTTTGAACAGAGAATAAGTGCTATAGGTTTGGGCCCCCTGGCGGCTTTTTTGGAACTGCAGGAGCAGGTTTTGCTTCAGACTTTGAAAGGGAATAACTCAAGAAGGGCTTGATGGATTGTCATGATTTTTGGTAGGTAGATAGCTTGTTTCTTTATAGCCTGCCTTCAGTCCGAAAAGGTGGGCGGTTTTGGACCATGGCCGCTCTAAGCAGGCGGCAGATTTTATTAGGTCGACAGTGCCATGAAAGATGCTGCCCTTTGTGCCCTTCCATCGGAGCCTGTTTCACCAACCCTGAAGGTCAGATTGAAAGTTGGCAGGGACCTTTGTGATAACTCAGGAGCCAGGAGACCCGGCCCGTCCCACTGTAATTCTGAATGCCAGTCAATAACAGCTTATTGCATGGTGTCGATCACGGCGGTGAAATGAGCATTCCCATTGTGACAGGAGCGGCAGGCATGACCCAGTAGCCCGTTCTGCTGTCCGTCTTGTGTCCTGTGATTAGGTGGAGAATTTTCGATAGCCGAGGATCAATAGATGCTAATTTTGGCGAAGGGGATGAGTTAGGGTGGCCTTGGGGGAGGTGCCTGACAGGAAATATCATAATCTGCGGCTTAGACGAAAACGATAAGGATTAATGGCATCAAAAAATATCACCAGGTTTAGCTGCTTTGATATTTGAGAAGCAGAATATTCTTCATTTACCAGCCATTTCCCAAAATATATTATTTTTTTTAGTGACAACATGTTAATGTTTCCAACCCTGTAAAACAGTTTTTGTGTCAATTGAGTACTTGTTAATCATTAGAACTGGTGATATTACAGTATGTTGTATTTCATTGTCAGAAATATTAGGCAGAAAGAAGTTGTAATAGTTTTTTCTTTTTGATCGTTGGATAATCGAAGCTTAACGATTGTCGTATGTTCGTGTCAGGGAAAGTGACTTAAGCATGATTCATGGCTTTCTCAATGTGTGAAAGTCTTTGGTAGTCAGGAGGTGTGTAAGTCATTCCTTTTAACTCTAATCGGTGCGTCAAAGGTTGTGTTAAAGGTGGACTTTTATACCTGGATAGAAACCATGAAAACGTTTTGATAAACCATGCATGAAATTAACAGCTTTTATGTGGATGATTTTTTCTCCAAGGTCTGTGGAACTAATCTTAGGAAAATGATCTCAGACATGGGTTAACCTATTGTTACATTTTGATGTGAAACATGTGCAGTCTTTGGCATCATATTGAATTATTCTTACGACAACTTTTTCAAGATGGATGAATCTGATGATCCATATAGATATGTAATGTTGTAGTATGCGTCATTTATTTTGGGAAACCAATTCAGTGTGTGTCCCCCTTGTCCCCTCAAACAACCCTGGTAGGCTTTTAACAATTTATTTTGC
Source organism: Branchiostoma lanceolatum (assembly GCF_035083965.1). Taxonomy (NCBI): domain Eukaryota; kingdom Metazoa; phylum Chordata; class Leptocardii; order Amphioxiformes; family Branchiostomatidae; genus Branchiostoma; species Branchiostoma lanceolatum. Next base: position 16,591,337 of record NC_089723.1, on the reverse strand, counting down.
ATACCACGTCTCATGGATTCTTTCTTTACATTGACCCAAACATAAAGAATCCTGTCTATAGTTGCCACCCGTCTAATGTGAGCATTTTATCACAGTGGTCACTATTGCCACGCTCGACTGTACAGTTAAGTGTAGTTTGGAACCTTGAGATTTATCCTCTGTTTTTTCAGAAGAAGGCAAAGGGTCAGCAGCTTTTCGACATGATCTGTGACCACCTGAATCTCCTGGAGAAGGACTACTTCGGCATCACCTACAGGGATCCTCAGGACCAGAAGGTAGGAGTAAAATCACTTACTGACAGTTGAAACCTGTACCTGGTTGTTACAGGTACAGGTGTGTTCAAAAATTCGTATTTCCCGAGAACCATAGTAGAATGGAACTCGTTATCATCAGATGCTGTAGGAACACCTTCACTAAATAGCTTCAAAGAACGATTGCAGTCAGATGTGCAAAAGCTAGGTGTGACAGGCCGTACAGTGTAATATAACCAGCTGCTGCCGCGCCGCGTGCCTGCGAAGCTGGTGTGTTACGCCGAAGGGCGGTTATACCGGCTATACAGATACAGATACAGACACTGACTGTGCTTCCTGCCCCTTTTGATAGGGCAGAGAGTGGGCCAAGTTCATGTAAAAAATACTGGCTGTTTTTTTACTGTGAAAACCATGATATCATTTAGTCGTGTTTTGACATTGCAAGTAATGGAAAAGGACAATCCCTGGATACATTTGTTTGTAGTTGATTGTTAGACTGAGCCATCCGCAATTGTGCACAATATTTTGTTTCCTTGTTTGCAAATGGTAGAAGAATAGGCGTGCACATTGTATCCTCAATCTGACCTCCCTATGACCTGTCTGTGCTGTATACCCATCCCTTGCTGACCTGAGGTCTGTGTTGTTTCAGTACTGGCTGGATCCACTGAAGGAGATCAGGAAACAGATAAAAGGTGGGTTAGTTTACTCTACATGCCATAACAAACCTGGACCTTAATCACAAACATCACCACTTTCCAAATCACTTGCTGTCCTGTATCTTTACTTCTGGCAAATTCCTCTGTTTACTTCTCAAGACAGGATCTGTTATAGGTATTGCTTCCGTGTTTGTTGATAACCTGCTTTAGAAAGCATGATGTCTGTTTGTATGGGCATCAGTGGAGTGTGTCTAGAGTGTTGCTTGATATATCAGATAGGGTGACTGTTTGATCAGTAGAAGTGGGTTTGTAACACTTCCTCAGTGTGCTGCATGTATCCCACCATGAAGAGCTTGAGTCAGCTAGAATGCAGCATGTATTTACTGTTAGTAGAGCTGTGTACCGATACAGTACCGGGTACAATCAATTAGGTACAGGTCCAAAATACCTGACCCTGCTGTATGGGTACTGGACCTGACTCAGGGGATGACCACTTTGACAGATAAAATTACTATGAAATTACGGTGGCAGTGCTCTAAAGCCACTCTAAAGCACAGAAAACACATTTGCAAGGCTGGAGTCAAATTTTCATCTGTGTTTTTATGAAAACGATACCTAGCACAATTTTTTACCAGTTCAAACATGCTTTTGTCCTTATTGAAAATCTAGCATTTTCCGAACAAGTAGTTTAGGTACAGGTTCAGGTCCGGACCTGTACCTAATCCTGTGTACCTGTACCTAGAATTTGTTTAAGTACACAGCTCTGTTAGCTGTTGGAATTACATCCTTTCGAAATGCATTACTCGATCATTACTACATCAAAACTTTAAGAAAACAATTGTACTGCAAGTTTTCAGATGTCTAAATTGTAAAAGCTTACACATGATACCAAATCAAATTTGCTGCTGCAGCCATTGGACCTTATCATAGAATTAGAGCTGGTCTAAATTGCAAAGGGCTGTGAACTGTGGAGCATTTGTTGAATGTTGCTAATCATTTACTTGGCGGATGTTTTGGCTCATACGAGCAGATAGATACTCTTAAGAATTTTTACAGCAGACATATAAGTAGATTGCATAGATTATATATACCCCTTGGTTGGCAAACACAACCAACTGGGTAATTAGTATAATTGCATTTCTGTGGTGAACTTATGATATTGTAATAAAGTTTGCCATGCAGACAGAACAACATGTTCATCCCAAATATATCTCAATGTGTAGGTTGACAAAACTTATGGTAAAAAACGTTGGAAACTAAACCTTTGTAAGGCTTCAGGTGACGTAGCCAGGAAGGAACGTTGAAATGTTAGGCTGCAGTTGATTTCCTGTAACTCACTAACCTCTCGATGCCCACATGTTTATATTGAAGAGATGTGCCAACTAGATAACAAGAGCATAGGAGAAAACATCTTAAGATTCCTGTCTGGATTTCTGGACAGGACTGATAAGTGGTGAATCGCTGTCAGCTGGAAATAGGACGTCCACTTTTGGGAAAATAGGTCACAGGAAAAGAACTCAACAAAACCGGAGAGAACCAATTGGTCAGGCCTGTTATATGGAGTCCAAATGCAAGGCCACAACCTTGCAACAACCTCAGTCCAAAACAAATGTAGCATGCATAATCATTGATGTGTGGGAGCATAAGTGTTGGATAGTCTAAGAGTAGATGCACTAATTCTGATAGCATTGCCCATTAGATAACATGTTGTATATTGTCTGGAGAAATAGGAAATATGCAGAATAGAAACTGCTTTTGTCTCAACATGTGTAAATGAATCAGGAACACAGCAGTTTTTAATGAAATTGCTAGCTTGATTGATTGAAGAAAGACTACGATGTGTGGAGCTGTCTAAAAGAATGAGATATCTGGGCGTGGTAGGCTGTGTTCTCTATTAAAAGAAAATTAGTCTGGTTACGTGTATCTCCAAAATCTTACTTGTGGAATGTTAAATTCATCATGCGTGGTGTTTCAGCCCTCAGCAGAATCTAGCCAGGGATGTATAGGCTCTTGGCGGGATGTTGTCTGTTGGCCAAGATTATGCACATAGAACAAATTCTATCAACTGTAGCATAATAGTTCAAGCAGATCATATCATGTTTAATACATCAAGCAATGGAATGTAGTATGCATAGTCTGATTTCTGGGTTGTATTTAACATTTCAGTTTTCCTGTGGTATGTGAAAGTAAGGACTTGAGTATACTGGGATTTCAGAAGCCATGATAATAGCTGGAACATTTGGCTGTAATACAGGTGTTTAACAATGATGTAAGTCTTTAAAAATGTGCAGTATACAGTGCAGCGTTTTCACCCATCCCCCAATTCAATGAATCCCGCATTTCTGAGAATTCGGTACCGAATATGGACATCCTTCTTCGTCAAGTGTCCCTCTCACGGTGACTGTTGGAAAACAGAAACAGTCCCCTTGACGTCATCCACCGCCATAACAGGTATCACCACCGGCTTTACCTCCCGGCACAAATGGTGCTACTTCAAACAAAACAGCCTGGAGGTTCCATTTGCTTTTAAGAGGCTAAAAGAAAGCTGCTGCACCTTTATGTTATCTCACTCTGTAGACAGGCCGTGTTTTAATTCCATGGAAACAGAGACGGGGTGCGGCTGATTGGATCAAGTTGGAATAGCCCAGCCTACCTTGTAATTGTGTTGGGATAATATGCTTCAGATCACATACATAGATCAGGGCTTAAAGTAGGGAAGGCCATTGTTTTTGTGTAATCTTTAGCATTCGGTGGGGGAATTCAGTTAAGGTTTGCCAACCAATGTAGCAGTGCCTCAATGTTAGGAGACTATTTAAGTAGCAGTACATTTGGCCATTTTGCAGAACTCAAAAGATACCTGTTTCACACATGTTGTATGTGATAGAAAGCTCTTAAAGGTTTATGAGGAGCTATTTCCTCTCTTTTATTTCAGAACTTAAAACATTATCTGAAATGTCATTGACCGTAAGACTCACTGTGCATGGAATTGTGGATGACAGCACTTAATAAAACATTCTATGCTTCATGGGCGAAAAACTGTAACGGTTTGTTGTGATGAAACAGACAGGGACAGTGATACTTTGTCAGGAGGCCTAGCACTCAGTATGATCAATAGGGTACGATATGTGTGATCTCAATTCCTTGAGGCATTTCATTGAACTTGCGAGACCTTGTCACAAGGCAGTGCTAGAAGTTATCAAGCTGGAGATAGAAAGATAAGATATATCTGACAGAATGTTTTGAACGTTTAGGCTTCTAGTACATGTATGGAATGAGAAGAAGGTTGACTCTACACAAAAGGGATTGTCCTGTGGACTCCTGCCAGCTACAGGTTGCACTGGTTCAATGGTTGTCAAACGTGTTGACAGAGTAGAACTTCAGGGATCTCCCCAGAAATATAGAGCAGGATGGGGGGGGGGTGCCAGGCACAGGATACGTGTTGCGAGGTCTAGAGGGGGGGAGGCGCACACCCCTCAAAGGAGAGCGGCTGTTGCATTTTGCCTTTTTCAGGCAGAAATGGAGTCATTTCCTGCAACTTTACATTTGAAAATTTGAGCAAAATTACAGGCTTTGCTGGGGAAATATTGGAAGAAATACCCTAACTTTGAAAATCAACAGGATGGAGGGAGCTGGGATTAGAACAGGATGGAGGAGTGCCACTGTTCCATTTTTTAGGGAGACCCCTGGAACTTCAAGTATTTGAAAAGTAATGCTGTTCTGAAGAAGCCATAAATGTATGGTATTAGTTTTATCCACTTGTTAACTTTTAAAAAGTTTTTTCCGAAACATAAAGTTCATCTTGTGTTTTTTTTTTTGTTGGGGAGGGGCACAAAACTACCTATTCAAATGTTCCTGAATTAGATCTTATCATTCGCACAGTTGTAGACTGTAGTTGAGGCTTCAAGGCAGACCTGTGAGCCAATTGAACATGACCTTGAGGAATTATATTGTGTTTGTTATGAATGGGCATTCCTAAGTTCCCACTGAGAAAAGGTTAAGATGAAGACGCCCTACCTCTTTGTCATACAGAAATCTGCCAAAACCTATTTTCTGGAAAGCTATCACACTCCAGTTAAAAGTAGGTTTAGTAAGTAAGAATGTTAGAGAAAATAAAATGTTGTTGACAGATCAAAGTATGTAGGTCAGATGGTTTTCAATGGTTCTTAGATGGGTGACATGTGTGGAAATTGCTATGTCATGCTCTGTGTGCACTTTCACACATTATTCATTTGTCATTCTAAAAGGCAGTTTGTCTTGTATGCCAAAGATTGGGAGTTTTTATAATACAAGAGTATGCAGAAGAAATTTGACCCCGCGAAATATGTGCCTTATTTGTCAAAGTTTACATAATAAAAAAAATAACAACATTCTCAAGGCCACCAATCCCACAAACTAAAAAGAAATCATCCACATATCGGATTGTAGGCTTCTGTCTATTTGAATTCTGTAATTACAAGAACTACTTAATATGCATTTAAGATTCTCTTCCCCTTTATATTTCTCCCCACTGTCCGTGCACCTGTTGTGTAACGTCTAAGAAATGAAGTGCAGATGTGTGGCATTTTCCAAGAATGTCCATAGTCTAGTAGAGGTGGATCCTTGAACTATGAAACAAGTTCAGCATGTTAATGCACCGACAGGCGTGTTTATAGGTAAAGAGATTTCAGAAGAGATTACAAAAGCTTACACAGAAAAGGCCTAGAATGTTGTTGAAGAGATTCATCAGTCACGTCACGTGTAATTAATAGTTACAAGAATATTCATCAATCAGTGACTTAGAAAAGGTAACGAGATACGCACCTCCAAATTTTCGATGTCTACTGTACATCATTGCCTAGATTGTTGATTTAAAACGTCTTGGGTGAGAGTTTTGCATAATACAACAGATAATTTTAACTTAAGGAAAAATTAGAGAATCGGTATTGATTGGACAGTAAAAAAACATTGAAGTGTGGTGGGAAAATGTTCAGGTATTCAATACCGTTAACTGCAATTTTAGATAATTCTTACAAAATCATACCACCGATTCACTGCCTTGCCAAGGTCAGCGTCCTTTGAAAAATAAATTGCGCAGCGCTGACAAGGACATGCAGTTCCAAATAAAACTTGTCAGGTCCCTGGAGGTCACCGATGGGCTATGCGTCAACATCCTCTGCCTGTTACCATGGCTACAAGGTTTGAAGGACAAGTTTGGTTACGTTGGCGGCCATCTTTGTAGGGGAGAGCTGTGTTTAGCAAGGTTGATGTTTGGTGATAAGTGAAAACTAAAACCTTCCTTCTGTGGACTTTCGAATTCTACTGCTTCGTCTTTGCAGAGCTGAAACAGATGAGTCGTGTATTTGGAAAGAAGAATTCTCGTAGAAATGTAAAGGTAGGAGCCAGTTTGCTCAGGCAACTTTCTCAAACAGCGAGGTATCATTTCAACATGGCAATGTCATTTCTAAGCGGAATCTTCATGTATGAGCAAGGTGATTGATAGCTTTCTGTAGGTGGTGTTTAGGACGTCAGAGTTTTCATGATATCAAAAAACTGAGGACTCCATTTGGCTCAGTAACAGACTTTTTTCCATGATTGGGGGGTAATACATGATGATCAACATGTGTGCTGAAATAATACAACCTTATGATGGTTAAGACCGAAGAAGGAACTTTTGAGATCACCCCTTCCTGAGGGTAGAACAGCTAGCCCAAGCTTGTACAGGGTGTAAACAAGTCAGGCTGTTTGGAGGATGTCGATCAGTCTGGTGCCTGTACCTGTAAACACACAGTAAGGCCAAGTTCCACCAGGCCGCCTCGCTTCTGTCTGGGAGGGTCTCAGCGAGATGCCCTCGCCAAGGTCCGAGATCAAAAGGCACGAAAAATGTTGCAACATCTGGCACAACAAAACAGTGGTCTTGTAAATGTATCTGTTGGACGCTTGCCACTCACAGGAAAGACAGATACAGTTTGCTAAATCCATGTGTGTAGTTAAGCCATGTGAGTTTGATCATGTACTGTTAATTTGAATATATTGTAAAAGATTAGGAGTACATCATGGAGCTTTATAACTTTCTAAATCTCAGAACTGTGTTTGGGTTGAAAAATAGGCACTGGATTTGCTTGACATGAGACTGGAAGGAATGACTAGTAGGAATGCAAATATGCTATGACCTATAACTCAGAATGATCATACAGTACTTCCTTGTGTTTGATTTTGATATGTTGTCTTCCTTTTTTGTTGTGTTCTGTTATTTCTTGCTCTTATGTCTCATTTCACCATGTGGGTTTTTTCTTCATGACATTTTATTCATTTTCCCCATCCTCTCTCTGCCTGTGACATACAGATTTGGAAGAGAAAGAGAATGTTATCATTCCTACAGGTAGCGTTATGCATCGTACCTTATCACTGAGAGTATACTGTTACCAGAATGGTCATTTTATACATTTTTATTGATCTAAAAAGGAAAATCTGAGTTTTTCTCTTTTGATGTGAGATCTGAGCCTTATAATTGTCTAGAACTGGTTTTAAGGAATACAAATTTCAAAGTAATATAAGTGATGTAAGTAAAGCACAAAGTGGCAGTGGTGTAACCACTGGGTATTGTATTTCAATCACGTCTTTAAAGATTATACAAAATGGCTTCCACAGCATACAGCAATTTGATTGCCAATGTTGTTGCCCTTTTGTATTCATTTGAAATTCGTAGTTATCAAGGACAGGTGAATTCAAGTTCAAGGCTCTGACAGCGTATTATGCACAGTTCCTGAGAACCTTTCTGTTTGCTGATGCATTTGTTGGTAAATCATCTGTATCAGTGCCATTCTGGTAACGATATCCACTCTGTCCATGTCCAAATGTCACACTTTTGGCCTTGTTCATGTTCAGTCACTTAGTTGGTTTGCTAAAGCCTTCTAACAGCCTCCCTCCCACTAAATACCAATGTTCCCCCCTAACCATTCATGCAAGCAGAGGAGGGAGAAGGAATGCTGCCTAGTGCAGAAATCGGAGGTGAAGACGCATAGCCTGGCAAACTTCTAGTGTTGCTGTCTTTTGTGTGCAGCTGTGCAAATGTCTTGGCAGATTTCCGATTTTTGTTTTCCTAATGCCGGCTTGGTAGCTTTTCTTTCCTCCCCTGCTGCATGGTTGGTTGTGTGTCATTTGTATATGTCATGTGCCAGTTATGATGATGATTGTGACATGCATCACACAATGGCATGGTCACTAACAAGTCACCCTTTTAATGTAAATCCAAAACAAGATAAGAATACATTTCCTAAATGTTGTAGTTGAAAATAGTCACTGCACTTGGTACACAAGAAGTATAAACTGAACAACAGTGAATCCTTAATGATGAACTTTAAGACCGAAGTTATGTCTTATATATCTATCTTTGCTGTTTTAGGTGGGCCGTGGGTGTTTGGATTCAATGTGAAGTTCTACCCTCCAGACCCTTCCCAGCTGCAGGAGGACATCACAAGGTAAGGACAGATCTTCAGCTGTCTTACTAGTACTTAGGCCCAAGCCAAAAACACCATAGATGGTGAAGGAAAGGGTTAAATGTATTATGCCACCAGATTCTTTTCTTTCAGACCGTTGTAGTGCCTAGTAGCACATAAGGTAGCAAGTTTCCTTGCTTTTTCAGTAGCAGGGAATATTTTTACAGGGAGGGATTGCTAGCCTTTCCCCTTAAACATACTCGAGACACCTCCTTGAACACGGGACCTCCATTTTACGTCCCTTCTAAAAGACAGGTACAGCCCCAACTGAGATGTCTTGACCCTGACCCAGGATTGAACTGGGTCTCCCAGTTAGCAACTGATTTAAACCAGGAGCTTATCTGTGAGGTTGCTACCATTTTAGCTGTAGCAGATATCAATATGCCACCAGATTAAAAGTATAGAATTGCAGCATTAGAAGAAAGTCAGCATTCTGAGACATGATGTTTTCTTGATTAAGAAACTTTTGCCACGTTCTCTTCCTTTTGCCTTGGAACAAGCAATCCTTAGCGCAGAAAGCATGCCACAAGAAAGGGGGAATTAGTGAACTATGGCCAGACGCAGGAACATGTATTCTCAGAATATTTCAGGTTCATAGAGTAACCAATAAATACAGGGTCTCAATGCAGACAGAAATATTTGGGCCTTGGTGGAATTCCTTTCATTGTGCCTGCCTCCAGCTGCCCTCCCCCACTTGTGTTTAGTACACATCTCCCACAGTTCAGGATCAGCATGACTGTACATTCTGTAAGGACCTGACTTTGATAGAGCTGGTGTTGGATTGCCCTTGTCAGGAGCAAAGCACAAGTCAACACAAGTTCAACATGGTCGTTCCTTACCAGTCACGAAATAAAAGTAGAATCACACAATCAACATTCATAGACGACATTGGTTCTGTCCTACTTGACAACTTAGATATGAATGTTAAAAAGTAATATACTATCTCAAAATTAGGCATATTTGGTGTAGTTGTTACGTGTATCTATGTATGTAAATCTATTGATACATAATTCTACTAAAAAGTGGCGTTGTACCACCAGCAATATGTGACATTTATGGGGTTATAACCATGTCTTCCTTTGTTCCCCAGGTACCAACTTTGTCTGCAGATCAGAGATGACATCCTTAAGGGAAGGTAAGTATATCAGATAAGACATAATCTGCTTACCTTAACAGCTTCGTCATATGTTTCGGTAAATTTTTGTATCAGCCAGCTACTTAATCCCTACCTTGTACAGGTAATAAAAGCAGGCATATCAAACAAAGGATACAGGAATAAGTGGAGTGAGAAGTGATTTGTATACCGTTATCTTATTGGCTATTGATCCAGCGGGTGCGAAAACCGCTGCACCCTGCTTGTACATCCTCCGCACGTCGAGAAGAAACACCCCCAGTTCCTTCAGGCGGCCTTGTGCTGGCCTCGTCCTCATGCATTATTGAACACGCCCAATGGGGAGTATCCGAGTGTGGAGAGAAGGCATCCATGGATTGATTGATGTCCAAAAAAGGATTTCTTCCCTCTCGAGGGCCCTAGAGAGAAACGCACAGCGATGACACAATAGCGACGCGGTGTAAAATCCGCCAAAATGAAATAACCAATGTGAAACGAAGAAGGGATGATAGCGGCCTTATTAGATTTTTTAAGAAACCTCCATTTGATACGTCTCAGGTTGGCTGTGGCAGCCTAGTGGTTCCAGCCTGTCTGATTGCCGTTGACCTGTGTCAAAGTGGGGATTTTCAGAGTGCAATCTTGAAGGCAGGTTGCACTTAAATCTTGCAACAAATTAAAGGTCCACGCATCCTTGACAGATTGATTCGTGTTATCATCTATGGGGATTTGGCTGAAGACGTTTTTTATTTCCCGTAAATTCGTACTGTTTATTGCTAGTGTGCTCTTGGTTCCCTCTGGACACTGACCCCGGCTTCACCTGCCTGGGGAATGCAGCACCTACGTCACACCTGCCTCTACCTATGCTAATCAGTCAGCTTCATGTAAAGGCTAAATGATATGTAGACCCAGGCATGCTTCTCTCCAGAGCCTTTCCATCAATAATATCATGCCATTAGGAGTTAGTCACGACCTGCCCAATCAAAATGATACAGGTCAAATCCCACAGTCTGACGCTCAGTTCTTGTCCTCAGGATGTAGGGAATACAGGAATAGTGTGGTAGAAGGAAGAAACTTTAAGAATAAAATTATTTTATTGCTCTGGTTGGAGTTTTGTTTTCCTGGAGAAAGAAGCAGCTTTTCATTGAAAATCAATATTGAGATGTTGTTCAGGAATGAGCGCGTTTGAATTATTCAATGGCTGATACATTTAGAACCTAGCGCCCGTCTCATTACTTCTTGTATTGCTTTAATAGTGCTTATTTTCAAATTTTGATGAACAGAGTGGCTTGTCATTGAGGAGCTTATAGTAGTGAATTCTTGTTTTCACATCATTCAAGAGGCACAATTCTACTAAATAAGCATGTGCAACCTTGTGCAAGATGGCAACGTTTTTATATATAAAGCCCTTGAATGCCAATCTGTGCTCATCAGGAAACAGCTTCACTTGATTTTTGATAGAGCCTTCTAATATAAATGGTAATGCAGCATCATCCCCAAATAATCTTGCTACTAAATGACAGATTTCGTCCTCGAGGGTGTGCTTCGTTCTGTTATGGATTGAGATTCAGGAGGCTGAGATTCTGTGAACGTATGTCCGTTAGAGCGACAATACCTCTGGGATACATTCAGTCTCAGGTGATGAATGGGGCATAATAATGACAATAACACACTGGACGGCATCATCTGTAGAAGGAAGCACCCTTAGAGTAAGGAAATGAACAGCAGTAGGGAGGTGAAAGATTGGGAGACACTGGAGTTCATTTCAGTTAACTGAGTAGCTAATTTCCAAGGGAGCCCTTACAAAATCATATCGGATCAGGATACAAAACATAACATAAACTTAATGAATAATGCATTCACAATAATAGGTGATCTTTCTAGGAACATTATAACAACGTATATTTCACAGACTTGTACTAAATGTGGATTTTTAAGGCTTCATTCAAGAAAAACACAATCCCAAAGTACGCATAATGGTAATGGTTACAAACAGAGCCGGTCAAAAAACATTTTACTGTAGGGTTCTAAAACTGTGTTATGTAGTGTTAACTGTAATTAGACTATTAGATCTACTTTGTAAAATTTAGGGTGAGATTGTCCAATTGATGACACGATACTGTAAATACATTTAAGTTTGCAGGGATTTGATTTCACGGTTGGGAGAAAATGGCGCGTTCGCGGTGGTTTTAAGTTCGCATTTGAAACAATAGTGGTGCTATAATCACATAATGGAAACACAGGTGGCTTAACGCCGTTTACTGACAGCCAGTCAGAAACCAAGATAGCTGCGTATTTACCATAACAGGTGCCGTATGATACTGTACTGTACAATTAACATTACATAGTGCTTAAACAAGGGGGTAGGTGGGCACAAATTTTTGCTGTGGTTTTGAGTTTGCGCTGACAAATTCACTGTGAAAACAGTGAACATGGAACCACCACAAAATTTCTGCATTAACAGTACTAATGATTTTGTGTACCCCCTGCCCAGACTGCCGTGCTCCTTCGTGACACACGCCCTGCTGGGCTCCTACATCGTCCAATCAGAGCTGGGAGACTATGACCCCGAGGAGCACAGCGCAGACTACCTGTCAGAGTTCAAGTTCGCACCCAACCAGACCAAGGAACTCGAAGAGAAGGTCATGGAACTCCACAAAACACACAAGTGAGTCTTCACACACTGGGCTGCAGAACTGTGGAAATGCAAAGAAATCTACCATGCCATAGAATTTTATGAATATGGAGGTGTTAGGTGAAACGCACAGGGCGAGTCAAACTCGACCCACCAGCATACAAAGCCAATGCACTTACCACTAGGCTAAAAGGTCCAGACCAGTTAGACTGGTCAGTAACAGTCACTTGAACCACACATGGGTATTCATTTTAAGATGTACATATATGTGACTGCCAAGCACAAGTACTGTATTCAAAATTTGAAGCAATCTGAATTGATGATGCTACAGATAAGATCAACATTTTTAGATGGTCTTCATACACTTGCGTTGTTGATCGATTTCTGGATAGTACCAAAGTGTGCTATAACTTTTTACTTCTTGGTGCATTAACGTAAAGGAACTTTTAACGTTTTTTATGTGAAGGAACTATTTTTGTGATACCCATTTTTCTTTTGTTGCGTTTTAACCTCCTGCTCACATTGTAATCCCAAGCTGTTTAATGTCAGAATGGCCTTAGAAGTTTTACTGGTATCTATTACCATGAGCTGCAGCAACTTTATGTACAGCTAGACCTCAGTGGAATTGTAAACGTATGCCATTGTGATAAAATGTTTGATTGTCTGTTGTGGAAAAAGACTGCAGAACTCTTTCCTTCACCTGTCAATCAGACTGTAGAATCTGGTATGCAACGATGGACACCTGTATATAAATATATGTAGGTGTGTATACTGTATATATGTGCCTACGTTTCATTCTAAATATCAATGCCATCCAGGCTAACGTTTGTATGTTTGCAAGGTTGGTATTGGAATAAAGAATTGAAATTGACTTGCAGGGGCCAGACACCAGCAGAGGCAGAGCTCCACTACCTTGAGAACGCCAAGAAGCTGGCGATGTACGGTGTCGACCTGCACCATGCCAAGGTGCGTCAGGACGAAAAAGATGTGGGCATTTTCACCTTTTTCCTTGCACGCTGTTCTGTAGCTGTTACTGTCACTAGACGTAGTACTAGTAGTGTGCCGCCTTGGTGCAGTAGAAAATATCGCTTGTGTTGGCAAACAGAAACCCTCGCACTCCAACCCCAAGTCCTCCACCCATTGCATGTGACGAGGCTTATAATTGCAGTAATTGAATATCATGCAGGTGAATCTCAAATTTCCTTGGCCATGGTTGGGATCTGCTTGCTACTCTGTTGTATATCTACGACTCTTCGACTTTCCTTCACAAAAAAACGAACTTCCTCTTGTGATAGTTATCTGTTGAGAATGTTATCAATTTATGAACCTTTCGGGGTAGTATTTACTTTATCAACAGACAAAATGTTGGGAGTGCTGATTGAAGATGTTATGGAACTGTATCGAGTTCTCTACTGAAAAGACAATCTAGTCTTACTCAAGTTTAGAAGAACGCTATCATCTTTACTAAGTGCACATGGAAACATGTTTGACTTCTTACTTTCAGCAGCTACCTTGTACGCTCAGTTCAAGGGAGCTTCAAGGAAGAGAGGACCACGGCTCCAGTGGTCCCGAACAGTATATGTACCCTTGATAAATTGTGCTAGAAATTCTTCAGAGAACATTGAGTAGTGCTATGTGTGATAATTTGTCTTTATACTATTTTTCCTTTCTTTTGAGTCTTTCTGTGTCAGTGCCTTAAGTTTGTACTGTAGCTATGAATTTCTTATGCAGTAGGTGATATACATGTACAGAAAGTCCACAGGTTAGCCTTGTGATTGAAAAGCGCAGCCATGCAAGAGTAACTGGTACTGCAGGCAAACAGATTCATCTTGCTTATCTGATGTGCTTAGGATGGAAAACGCTTGTTTATACCTCGATATATGATTTCTTTATTTTGTTACCATTGAGTTTCCCTTTTCAGCTCACCCAAATTTTGAAACAGAAAAAATGTAACCACTAAATGTTCAAGAAGGCTTAGACTTTAATGTCTTTCTTTTGTTTCCAGGACTCTGAAGGCGTGGACATCATGCTGGGGGTGTGCGCGAACGGTCTACTGATCTACCGGGACCGGCTCAGGATAAATCGCTTCGCTTGGCCCAAAATCTTGAAGATCTCTTACAAGAGAAGCAACTTCTACATCAAGATCCGACCCGGGGAGGTAAGGATCGTTGTGTGTTGATCGTTAAGCAGTCCAGCTTTCCTTCTGTCATGAGAAGCCCTGCCGCTATGAGTGCACAGTCTCAACACTTCTTGATTATGGTTGGACCAAACTGGAAGTTGACCTTATAAGCTAGTAGCACAATAAAGGAAATTTTTGGGTATGGAAAAGATTGAATTTTTAATGGAGATGGTAAAGGTGTTACCAAATTTGTATTGATAATGGAAGAATTTATGAGGGAATGCGTTAAAAAGTCACAATTTGGGTTCAAGGATACAACAGCTGGGCTTCACATGGAGAATTCCAGGAGCATATCTTCCTTTCCTGTGGAACATATCACTTTCCTGGCTATGTCTGTAGCGTAGTTGCCTTTTCACACTTAACACATTCATGGTTGTTAACCACGCTAACATATGCACATTTCTGCTTCTACCACCCTCACACTAACTTGTGTACACAATGTCTCGACATTCCTCTCACTTTTGTTCCAAACTAATCAGTCCAGACCTTTCCTCTGACTTTCGAGTCCAACCTTCTCTTGTCTCTTCTTGCCCTTGGTCTAACGGATCGCATGCCGAGCCTGCTTTCGTAATCAGGAACTAGAAAAGAAAGCCAGAAAGGTAAAATGCCATTGGCTTTCAGGCTTGCACGCACTGACCTATTCCAGTGATACCCTTGCTTATCAAAACAGCAAGTTGAACTATGTAAATCTTAGTATTGGTTTGTAACATCTGCTCAGATTTTAAAACCAGACATTTTATTGACTTGAACGAAATTTTTGGACCAAGCATGAAGAGACGATTCTTTTGACTGTCTTGCATGCTGTTGAATCAATCTGCTATGTCCACTTTGATTGACAGCTTGGCACAAAACCTTAATCTGATTGTCTCCTGTCTCGTGGCACATCTTCTCTCTCTAACTCTCACGCTGACAGCGTCCACCCCCACAGACCTTGTGATGTGCTTGGTGATTATCTATCTAATCCTGTCTTGCAAATTTTGCTCCAGGAGGACTCCCTCTTCTCACCAATAGTAAGTGCCGGATCCTTTCCTAGAAATCTCTATGAAGCTCAGCTGTCAATCAAATGATGGGACAGGTCTTTGCGGGGAACAACAAAAGCCTACTGTTATGCACCAAGCTCTTATTTTAGGAGAATGATGTCTTCTTCAAAAACAAAAACCAAGCTCTTGTTTCAGGAGAATGATTTCTTCCTCAAAGACAAAACTCAAACACAAATTTCTTAGAATTTTGTGGTTTGAGGACCCTTTTGTATTAGAAAGATACTCCTAGATTTTTGTCTTGCAATATGGTTGAGGGGCACCTGATTGGAAGAAACAAGTGAAAATATTTGGGTCTACTGACTTGTGTGCTCAGGAAGTGTATGTGGTTGCCCCCTGTTTGGTGCACAAGAGTAGGTTGTTGTCTGATCCAGTCGTTGTTCTTACATGAGCCCTTTGTCCCCAGTTTGAGCAGTTTGAGAGCACCATTGGGTTCAAGCTGCCCAACCACCGTGCTGCCAAAAGGTTATGGAAAGTCTGCGTGGAGCATCACACCTTCTTCAGGTACTTGTTCATGATTGTTTCATCCTCTTTTAAAACCATGCAGCATGTAACTGTTCAGATCTTATGTTGTTTGCTATATTTGATTAAACTCCTGCTGGATTTAGAATGCTTTCCTTTCTGAAAAGAAATCCCACAAACCCAGAAAATTGTTTTAAAAAAAGGACTGTATTGTATTAGTCAATGTAAAATAGATGGCATGAACAGGTATGCTTGAAATATGTCAGCATTGTATGATCCGTTGAAGACAGTAGTATCATGCAAAGGTCTGCTTTCATGCTATAGAATTATCATACTTTCATCAGTATTTAACCCACTGTTGTTTCTTCATTACTATGCAGGCTGGTGTCCCCCGAGCCCCCACCCAAGAGCAAAATCTTACGCCTCGGGTCCAAGTTCCGCTACAGCGGCCGCACCCAACACCAGACGCGGCAGATCAGCGCGCTGATCGACCGCCCGGCCCCGAACTTCGAGCGAACCCTCAGCAAACGCTTCTCCAGCAAGAGCATGGATGCAGGTTTGTGGACATGTATGGAAGGTTTTCTCTTTCTACTCGTTGGTGTCATGTGCGGTCTCACTAGTGAGTAGATCCCACACCATCAACACATCTGTGGCAACAGCACCGTAGACTAGGTAGACAACTGCTGACATAGCCTTCATTGTTTCACTAGCATCATGCAAGGTGTAGTTTGCATGCTAATGCCAAATCTTTTCTTAGGTAAGTTACTAACTTTTTGGATAAATTCTGCTTTGACATTTGAGGATATGAGAGAAATAAAATGATTAAACCAAGTGCAGACTATTCAAGCTATTGATCAGAATCCTCAAAGGAAATGGTCGCTTCTATAAGCAAGTTTTCTATTCCAGCCCCTGGCTATGCCCCATACCGCGAGCAGAATCGACCAGACTTGTCAAAGCTCCCACCGGACATGTCTGCCAGTGCAGACGCTGTTGGTGCTGGGAAACTTCCGTACGCAGACGACGTTCCTCCGCAGGGTGACGAGGTAAGGAGATTAGTTAGTCTGGGACAGCTGTGAAGAAAACCTGCAGATACCCTTCTTTAATTTTGCATGCTGATTTTTTTGGCGAGGCCTCAGGGGCGGAGCCGTTTTACTGATATTTTGAACAAATAAGTTCTGTACTAACTGTTGTGTTCTGTGGTTCCACCCTCTCTGATTTCATTGTGGTGTTGAACATCATAGTCTGATCTCATCATCAAGGTGGTTTTGTCTGTGTTTGTGGTGTGGTTTATTCGTAGTGCATGTGTTTGTAGTGCATGGCATCGTTTCTTCTTACTGTCTTTTGGGTTGTAAAAGACTTTGGTGCTATATCTCGTGTCTTAGGCACTGGTAAAGCTTTTTTTTTCCGAGTAATTAAAGGGTGGAGTATTTGTTCTAAGTGTCTTGTGTAGTGAGTGCAGTGTTTGTTTTTATTTGGTTAACTTCTTGTCAAGGAAGTAGTCTGTTGAATTTGACGTAAACTAACACGTAACTCAAGTAAGTATGAAAACAGCTTCTTCCAGACAAGAAGGTTGTGTCTGTGATGTGTTGTTTTGACATGTTGGTGGTAGAGTTGTATCATGTATTTGTATCCATGTTTTACAGTGTGCTGTTGTGTGGCACATTGATGACGATGACGTATTGTTGGGTGAAAGAAGTCTCAGAATGATTGTGCTAGATTTGTCCTCCAGGCTTTTGCTTTCTTTTCCATCTCAGTTGAATTTTGCTTTGTGGCCCGTTTTTTCTTTACGTTTCATCATCAAGTCGTACATAGTCCGAGGTATGGCTTAATCATAGGCTAGCAGTGTCATTAATATTTTGTGCTTAGCTCATTATTTATAGGCACTGAAGACTGCTTCCCTGGACACCAGAAATCTAAACAAATTCTTTTCACATTGTTTACTGATCATCCTTTTTTCTGCGTGACAAGCTTTAGAAAAAAAGGGAGGGGGGAAAGTTTGCTTGATTTGAAGGAACTTCTACAAATTGTTGAAAAGTGTGATGCCTACATTCATAACTTACAGTTACCTACAATCTAACAACCGTCTTTTTTATCAGGGAAGTAGCCAATTAGTGCATTCCTTGTATTTGTAACGTCTGTATTTTTCCCATCCCTCTTTCTCTCTCCTCCGCTGTCCCCATTGCCCGCCTTTATTTTTTGGCCACCAGATCCCCTTCATTGACGCAGACACGACAGATGACTTCTATAGTGCCTACTCCCGACCAGGCAACAAAAAGGCTTGTGCCTCCCATCTTTATTCTTTGTGTGTGCTGACCCTGCTGAACTAACCACTGTAGGAACAGAGAGTGTCCACTGTAGGTTGTTTGTCGTGACATCCTGCATCATGAACCAGGCCTCATGCTCTGCCTGTGTTTTGACCACATTCACGTTTGGTTTGTGGTAGGCAGGAGGTTTTCCTGCATGACGTGTGTTGGTTTGAGAGTGGTTTGAATACTCACCCAGTCCTATATACATGTGGTCTTGTCGAGGGTAGCGTGTTGTGTGATGTTCAAGTCTTACCACAGTCACACCATCCTCTCCACAACGTAACAAACCCTGTTGTCTCATCACCGTACATATTCATCCCTTGTGTCTTCCATTCCTCTCCTCCATTTCTCGTTCCTCCTCATCACATCCACAGTTCATACCTTGTTGACTCCAACGTTTCGCAGAAGTATTTTTTTATTTTACATGTTCGATGCAAATGACCACTCCCTCATAAATTTATCATATCCAAGGCAAGGAACAGTTGAACATATCATAGCACAGGCTTATTGGACACCAACTTGGTATAGCATACTACAGTTTGTGATTGTACTTTGAGATAAACGACATAAACACACAAAATGAAGAGTCGTATGGCTCTTATAATGTTTACACAGCTGCTGATATGATTCTCTACACAACAATGGTTTAGCCAATGTTATGAATAAAATAATCTACAAATATCAGACGATGCAATTCAGTTCAAGTCGGAATCAAAGTTGGAAAGCATCTGACTTTTAATCTCTTTGATGTTACCAGCCCAAAAAAATCTAGACATATCAATACGTACTTTTCCGCTCTACTAACACGTGGGTTAAGGTCCTGTAACGGGTGTTTCTGGTGTAGTGGGGAGTGGTTACTTGCATTGTGAGTAGGGGTGGATACCGGTTCGCTGGACCTGATTTGGACCTTTGTAACATTCAAGAACCCAGTCCAAAAAACCTGAAAGCCTAAAACCTGAGTCCAAAAAAAACCTGAACAAAGTACAAATACATGTTTCTATGTTGTTTGATAAAAAGTGTTTTGAGTCTCCCCTCTGACAAAAAAGGCATTTAAAATAAGTGTAAATATCAAACACCTGTTTATCTTGAAAGTCTTCTCACCAAGAAACTTTTATAGTCGAGCGTGTCAGTATTGATTCTCTATGCTTAATATTGGTCTAATAAAACAAAACATCAACCCGACAGGATCAGGTCCAGGTTCAGGTCCGGACCTGAACCTAAATCTCTGGACCTAAACTTGGACTTGGACCTTATTAAGCCAAACCGATATCCACCCCTAATTGTGAGGTAGGGTTGTGCTGACGTGTGAACCGTCTGTCCCTCCCCTGCCTGTCCTACGGCAGAGCATTGCCGAGTCTTTGGACACTTTGTGCGAGGGGGAGGATTACTATCCACAGGGCAGCTTCAAGGTTTGTACCATTCCCTGACATTGCTGATGTCGACCATGTCCTACGTCCCTCTCTTCCCTGCCTCCAGCCCCTCCCATCACTAATAGGTTCTTTTAAAGACAACGTAGGCCTTATAGTTTCATAGTTGTCTTGTAGCTCGGGCCATAGATTTTGGTGATACGGACATTGCATGGTGTGTATGCTTGCATAGCAATGGCTGGTATGACAGTTAATGTTTTGTTTCTCCCTATCAACGTATTGACCTGCCGTAAACGGCTGCTGCATGGCACGTGCTGGCTCAGCCATTTCTACAACCGCGCTGATTCCTCTAGACTCGCAAAAGGGTCTTATTCCTTCATAGCCACATTTCAGATGCAGCTATGTATTGCATAGCCTTTTCTTTTCCGTAGTTTGTCTGTGTATGCTTCCCTCTCCCAAAATTTGATGTGCCATATATTCTAGATGTGCATACAAAATATCCTTGTCATGTTTTTTGAAACATCCAATTTAAGTTCAGTATAAAGCTACCTGAGGTAAGTGTAATGAGAAAGTATTGTGAGAAGTACATGTCTCACCTTTAATAATAATAAGTAAGTGCATTGCCATTTTAACACTGGGTCAATGAGGGACAATTTTGCAATTGCCCAAAACTTGCCTCCAAATAGCAGAAATTAAGCGAGTAGGCTGAAGAGGACTGGCCTCCCCAGCCACGTAACAAGCAGCATATGGCCGTGGACTCCCCCCTAGAGATTCTCCATCCTTCACAGGGCCACAGTGGCCCGTTCTGATCGCCAACCTTCATTTCCACCACCAGAGTCAGGGAGAGAAAGACGCCGAGCAGCAGCGCAGGCAGAAGAATATCCACGAAATGAAGATGGAGTTCCTGAGTCAAACACCCCAGCCGGCGCCAGGGGGTTGGGACGCCAGAACCCCTCCCAAGACCCTGTCCGAGCAGAAAGAGGAGAAAGAGGAGCATGTAGGTGTTGATTCCTCATAGGCCGGCTCTCCAACCAATCAGACTGCGGCATCTTTGCAAGGCATCTTGGGAAAATTGCTAGATCCAGCACAGAATCAAAAAAAAAATCAGCATCCACAAAAATAAGCCTGGAAAACATAAATGTTGAATAACACTGTTGAATAAAAATGTTGTGATTAACACAGCACAAAAATTGTTCTAAGATTGAGCTGTTGTGAACTGGTTGTTGACGAGTTACTACCATGCAGCCTGTGTTGTGATATTGCTTCTCTTTCTTCCTCTGACTTACACCCCTGTCTGGCCACCTCTATCTCTCTCTGTCTCCTCACCACTTGGGACTGTCCCACTGACTTCACACTTAGCAGTACATCTTCCATGCACGTGTGGTAGTTGTGTGCTGCGTTTGCAACGCATGGGATATCTCACCAGTGTGCTGACCACTGGGCAAGGTGTGTGTAACAGGTACCTGGAGCTGTGTGCGTGTGGATGGGTGGGTTGTGTTCACCAGATTGGGTATCTTTACAGGAGGAGGCGGCAGTGCAGGAGACCGTGCCGCCCGTGGCTGAACCGGAGGTGAATGGCACGGAGACGCATGCTGCGCCCGAGGAGCCTGCTCCCCCAGAAGAGTTAACAAATAAGGTTGATGATGAGATCCCGAATGTTGAAAATGCTGTGGTGGATGAACTAGAGTCCCAGGTGAAGCATGGTGGCAAGGCATTACATGTTACTCACACCAACACACACACCTGTACACCCTCCCTGCCTCTCGTAGTCCACACAAAAGTCGACTCGTAGCTAAAAGTACAAGTCTCTTCCAGGGGGTCAAAGATCACTAAGCTGTGTAGCTGGGGAATAGGAGAAAACATCAAGCCTTGCATGTGCAATAACGCTAACAGACATACCATTTCTTGTCAACAGCTTCAATGTTGTTTTGTTTGTTAGCTAATCTGCTGAGCCATACGTTTGAATGGCTTGCTAACTGTTCGGGACAAACGTTTCCTAGGGCAGCTTCCCATACATGTGTAGTGACAGGGTGCTGCTTGCTCAGGTCATGGGCTTGTTTCCCACTGACTGTAAGCATGACAGCTACATATAGAGCCCCTCTCGTACTAACTTCCAGCTTGTACATCTCTACAGCGAGCCTTGCATGAGGCAGGAACGTGTTCTGTGCATGTTCAGCATTGCTCATGTGTCCGTTTTACTTGCATGTATTCATTCGTCCAGCAGTTTTTGCAGGAGGCACACCAGTCAGTGACTCCCTACACCACGTCATGACCTCCCCTTCCTACTAACATTTTCCCCACTAACACAAGTTTTCTGTGTGACTCATCCTTTTCTGTATGCCCTGTGGTACTAACCTGTGTTTGTTCCCTGTCTAACCCATATTGTTGTCTTGTCAGCACTCACCTTTTTTTTTAGCTCTGTAGGATTACTTACTGACTTTGCTAATTGCTCTGCTGCTGCTGCGGCACTTGTAGATGCTAGTGCAGAAATGTCATGACCCCCGAGTGTGAACCCTCATTGACAAGGCTTGTGATTTCAGGAACCCCCCACCGTGGAGGTTAAGACAGAAACGGTCAAATATGTGGCCTCCGATGAGGCCCAACCTGAGTTCACGTCGTCTGTCCCTATTGTGAAAACTGAGTCCAAAACCATCACGTATGAACAAAACGAGGACGGAGAGCCCGACCAGGACCCTGGTGTGCTTGTCAGCGCGCAGACAGTCACCAGCGAGACTATCTCCACGACAACCACCACACACATCACTAAGGTATCCATGGTTACCGGTCACTACAGTCCTCATTGGTTGCGCAGTCACAATCACCACGTGAACTTAGGTTACATCCTAGAGAGATAGCAAGAGTAAGGCCTAAACCCTTTGGCAGGTCCACAACACCAGAACTTAACAATCGCTAACTGTTAATACATGCTGTACCATGCATGTGCATAGTAGCATTTACATGTAAGAACCAAAGGCATAGAAATTGGTGCCCATATATTAATAATAATAGATACTAATTGCATAACGCTAGGAGCATATGTGCAATAGTGATGGATATGGGAATGGAGTATGTACATGTCAGCTAGTTCCTCCGATCTTGCATGCGTGCATGTTGCATGGATACGTGCCTGCACAATAACCCATAGGATAATTCCAGTTGGACCAACGTTTCTGCCAATCCCTCGTGATGGAAAACCACAAGTTTCTCGACAAAATGTTCACTTCCCCAAATGTAGCATCGGTTTGTGTTATGTTGCTTCTGAGCAGAGCCTCAACCCAAAGTACATGTACCTCTCTGCACTGTTGGTCCTTCTCTGGTAACTGGGGGTGGGTGCAAAGTGCTGCAGATGTAAGGGAAGACTAGTAACATACCTTCTCAGTGAACACAATGTTTTGTCGAGTAAACGGGAGGTTGTTGGTAGAATGTGTACATGTAGATGTTCTATGTGGAGACTTTGTGCTGATCTGGTGTGTCCTCATCTCTCTCCTTCTCTCTGCCTGCCTCTCCGTGGTGGTGGTGGTTGCTCCTTAAGACGGTGAAGGGTGGCGTGGCAGAAACACGCATTGAGAAGAGAATCGTCATTACGGGGGATACTGACATTGACCACGATCAGGTAAACCTTCTGCTCATTTGGCACCACCATGACACCCCTCCCAACTCATCCGCTGAACTCCATCCTTCCACCACGATACCCCCCTTAAAATAACCCCACCGGCATATCCCATTCTACAGTTACAGTTATTTCATTTGTGTTCCAACCTAGATATGAGATCAATCAAGGACAATTTATGCTTTGTCACATTAAGGTCACAATCAAACTGCCTAGAATAAATTATACACATACAATTTTTTGGGGTGTGGAAAGACTGAAAGATACCTAAGTGTACATGGAGCTTCATGCCATCACTACAGTGTGCATCTCTACGTTTATTCTTGTATATGTTTATCACTCAGTCCTTCCTAAGCATGAATGTATTTATTTTGCACTTTACCTTTGATTTATATCAAGCATTGCATAATTGTGATTTTGTACTTTAGCCATGGTTACTGTTGGCAGGACACGAGGCAACTCAAATTCCTCTTGTTACCTAGTCTTGGAAATGTCCCAGATGATTACTTCAAGGAAGTGTTACTTCAAGTCAAAAGTTTATGTAAAGGAAGTTGTATTTCTTAGCACAGATCTTGCATGGTTATACCAGTAGGTGTGAAAGATCAGATCTAGCAAGGACACATAAAGTTACTAAGGTCGATAGGTGACAGGTAGCCTGCTTCCAAATATAAAAATTGTTGATGGAATGATTCCTACACTAAAGGGATGCAAATGTTTTGGGGAGGGCAGAACTGTTATAAACCTGGAACAGTTGTGCAGCCTAAATTTGTGTTCAAAGTGATTTGACACTGCCCTATTAACTAGCTTCAAACTGTAGGCTTAAGAAACACCCCAATTATTTTCTTTTCTGTCTACCACTTTTAGACTTGGTGTTTAAGGGTCAAATTGCTCTCAAAATGGAATAGAAGGTCATAAAAAGAATGAGAGAAGCTCTCGTGGTAATGTCACTTAGCGGAGCACACTATTGGTGTCTTATTGCCACACCTTACCTTGTGCAGTACATGAAGAAAGATGGCACGCTAGAGACTCACATGGAAAGAACCACTGTCCTCACAGGGGAGTCAAACCAGGATGAGGTGAGGACACCCCCGTCCAGTGGTGTCTCCCTAGGTGGTGGGATCTAATCTTTAACCACGAGTCCTTGTTCGGCCCACTTTGTTCACCTTGATTAGATAATGTAAACTTTTCTTTTGGCCTGCTCAAGTGTACCCGAGTTTCATTCATATTAAAATCTTAGTATCACAACTTTAGTACTAACACCTGTCACATAGAGAGCGTACTACTTTTTAGTGTCTGCAGAAAACTTTTTGATATTTCTGTTGGCTGTAAAAAGTGTTTTGCCAGTTCAAACTACAAAGTCAACTTCTAGAGTGTGTAACAAAAATGTTCCCATGTCTCTGAAGAGAAAGTTCTTATTCAACCTTTTACCCCAAACTAACATGTCTATGTCTACTCCACTTACAAGCGGTAAAATATGTTCATTTTTCCTCAAATACTGCTACCATAAAATGTCCCTACGTATAGTCATTGTGTATATATACTTGTATATAGTATGTTGTGCAATGCATAGTCTTGAATGATGTTATTCCAGTGACTAATTTGTTAATGATAAAGAGTAGAGTAACCAGAAAAAGCTCTAAAGATATACTAGAAGGAAAGTGTCCCACGTGATACCTACTAATGAAATGAAGGTAGGAATAACTTGTTGCCAGTGACCGGTGACCATGCATACTTTGCTAATGTGTCTGCTCTGTGTTGTAGAATGTTTTGTTGATAATCAACTTTCTAGTCCTACTTTTTACTTACCGTTTTCAGTTTCCCACCATATTCATTTGTTCATATTCATTGCATGAAAGCTGTTGGCATGAATATAGAAGACTTCTCACAAGTTTTTGCCATGCAAGCAACTCAAATTAAAAACTATAAACCATTCTAGATAGAACTTTCCATAAATTCTTACGCTTGAAACACCCTGCAAATAACCTTGTGCCCCATGCTTAAAAAAAGTTAAAATTCTTAAAAACATTACGCATAGCACTGCACAAGTGTGTCACATTGGCACTTTTGCACATCTTAGTCTTCCATAGTGCTTTATGTGTTGCTTGCAGTAAGTTTTGTTTGTCTTCCTCTCAAAAGTCCTGCATTTCACCACCTTGCACCTTCCAAGTCCAGCCTGTGCTGTGAGTAATCATTGCAAGAATGCTTGATAGCTCGGTCCCTTACTGAGAGGTAAACACTATTGCACCTGAGCAGCAAACTAGGTACCCCGATTTTTGTTTTTTCCTTTAACAATGGAAGGAGTGTTTTAGGTAGCTACCCCCTCCACCGTCCCGTAGCACTAGCTCTATGGTGTTGATCGTTCTTGCTCTCTACAAACCCATCAACGCTTCCTGTCTCTGACTTTTCTACCGCCTCAGGCTCTTGCTGACCTGATTAAGGAAGCTGCAGACCAAAACCCTGACATGACGGTCACTAAGGTGGTGGTGCACAAGGAAGAGGGGGAGCAGCAGGTCACGACTAACGGGACGGGGGAAGGTCAGATTCTCACCTCGGAAAGATAGAGCTGTTCAGGAGGGTCCTAGGACTAGCTGAACACACTGTCCCATCCCCCTTTCAGGCCTTGAAACCTCTGCTTCTGTAGTGTCTTGTCTGCAGCAAAGCTTCCAGAAAAACACCTGTAACACTGAACACGTAGCCACTTTCTTACTGCACACAAGTACTGATAGCTCTGTTGTAGTTTTCCAAAACCACAACGTAATGGGAACATTACGTTTTGTCTCGTTTGCAATGTTTAGAAACACACTCACACTTCCTTGATATAGTCAGTCTACAACTTCGACCCAGTAGTAAGAAGATTTTCACATAATCTACACTGAGTATAGAAACATCATAACTTAACATACAGTTACTGTACCCAATTGGATTAAATGGCTAAATCAGGAAGGTACATTGTAAGGATAGGTAAAGACACCCACACAAGAAGAATACTGAGTGAAACCAAGATAAGTGATTTTACACATTGGTGTCTTCCTGCTGCAGAACTATTAGAAGCTGGTTTCAAGGCCTACTCTTTATTCTGGGGAAGGGGAAGAAAGATCGGGAAACGTTTTCTTCTTTAGAGACTGTTGTCTCTGTCGGGTCTGACTTTCCCTTCAAAACCTTCATTTTCATGGCTCTCAAACTAGGTTGCTGTTGCAGATGTCATGCTTTTTTTAGTGGTCTGTTTTTGTAGCATTATGGAAGTGTGAGTGTCTGAATGGGTTGCATGAGCCACTACCACCCTATGATTTTTGCCACTGTCAATTTATGCCTTAATTTTGCATGTGTTTTTTTTTTAAATGTTGTGGCTGGTGCATGCTGTAGAAGCACGTCCTCACCATGATGAATACAAAGAACTTGGAATGGGGAATGGCTAGATTGCGAGAACTTGGTTATCCAAAGGGACATGAACCATAGTTAATTTGCAGTACTCTGGACTTCATTGTAGTCCGGGTTATTTTATTTCTAAGGCCCTTCTTTTAAACTGCAACCACCGCATCTTAACAGTTGAGTTCTAACAAACATGACTTCTTGGATGACCAAGTTTCCAATAATAGGTCTTCTACTGTGTTGCAGGTCAACCTTTCGAAGATTATGCCGTCAGCTGTGACAAAAAAAGGAAGATCACATTACAAAGAAGGTGTACACCTCCTTGATGGAAGTATTGCATTCAGCATGTTTTACTCAATGTTTGTCTTGTTTCCTATACAGACGACTGACGATGCCCAACAGTAGAGGGTCAGCATGAAGACAGCACCATTGCGTGGGAGGGAACCAGCGAAACATGTGTACACTGAGTTCTTAAGAAACTGAATGTTTTCACTGTGAAGAATTTTCTGATGACTATTTCACAAAGGAGCAAAACAAAAAAAATCACTTTTGTCTGGCTATGTAGTTCCTGTGCAGAATTCTGCCCATGTTCTTGTGACAATGTAATTTTAAACTCATTGTGTGTTAGAGTAGAGAAATTGTAGAAACTATGTCAGGAGAGAGAGAGGTTGAATGTATTTGGAGTTGATTTTTTTTGCTGCCACTTTAAATGCTTGGCAGGCAGATACTTGTATTGTGTAGAGAATTTTCAAGTTAGGACTAGAGTTAGAATGATCAAGCTGGAAGGACACAGCATCGCTAACCATGCTGAATACCTGCAGATCTTTACATTGCTATTAATGGAGTCTGAATGATACACTAGAGATGCCGACATTACTTAACAGATTGTTGGCATAGAGCGTAATGTCTGGTCAGGTCTGGCAGTGGTAAGCAGAATTACATCAGAAGACTGCGTGTAGGGTTTATTTTTGATATGCACGCATTGTTGTGTTTGTTTGTGATTTTCCCTATTCAATCATGTCCATCATCATGTGTGGCACTTTTGCTTCCTTGTAAATTTGTCTTTAGTAATTTTGCCAGACCCCATCTGTTGCTAAGCAGTGTATACTAGACCCTAACTCCTGCTTGTAACTGATGTATCATTTTGTATAAAGGGGTTGGGAGCATCGTAGAGGTGAAAGACATTACCGTAGTGCTGAGACTAGTAGATTTCCCCAAGCTTGCACTTTATTAGTACAACTAGGACTGCACACCTGTGCTATCCTACTCAAAGAGGATGGAATTAAGAATGGATTTGTTGCAGAATAGCCAGACTAACATTCAATTTTATAGATGATGCTGACATGGCCTTGTGTTTGATTTAGATTGTGTACAACAGTATGGTTTATGGCTTTTGAGTTGATGTTGTCACTGCTTTTTACTGATTATGAAAAACCACTGTGTTCTTTTATGGAGTAGGCCTTTCAAAGGCTA
The DNA here is from genome assembly GCF_035083965.1 of Branchiostoma lanceolatum. Taxonomy (NCBI): domain Eukaryota; kingdom Metazoa; phylum Chordata; class Leptocardii; order Amphioxiformes; family Branchiostomatidae; genus Branchiostoma; species Branchiostoma lanceolatum. Next base: position 16,563,409 of record NC_089723.1, on the reverse strand, counting down.
GACTGTTGTGGTACCGTTTTAACAAGTCCACATTTTAATGCAAGCGTGATGGGTGATATGCTACGTGCTCTAGCAGAACTTGACTGAATAAATAATTTCTCATCAGTACAAACAGTTGTGAGAAACATTTTGTCTTGGCTCATTTCGTACATAAGAGAGGATAGGAGCTCAGGGACAGCTAGCATGTATGTTGCACTATCTGCACCAGGGATAGCTAGCATGCATGTTGCACTATCAGCACCAGGCTGGGACAGCTGGCATGCATGTTGCACTATCTGCACCAGGGACAGCTAGCATGCATGTTGCACTATCTGCACTAGGAACAGCTAGCATGTATGTTGCACTATCTGCACTAGGAACAGCTAGCATGTATGTTGCACTATCTGCAACAGGGACAGCTAGCATGCATGTTGCACTATCTGCACTAGGAACAGCTAGCATGTATGTTGCACTATCTGCACTAGGAACAGCTAGCATGTATGTTGCACTATCTGCAACAGGGACAGCTAGCATGCATCTTGTGCTATCAGGGACGGGAAGCATTATGTTGCGCTATCAGCACCAGGGACAGCTAGCATGTATGTTGTGCTATCAGCACCAGGGACAGCTAGCATGCATGTTGCACTATCAGCACCAGGGACAGCCAGCATGTATGTTGCACTATCAGGGACAGCTAGCATGTATATTTTGCTATCAGCACCAGGGACAGCTAACATGTATGTTGCACTAGGAATAGCTAGCATGTATGTTGCAGTATCTGCAACAGGGACAGCTAGCATGTATGTTGCGCTATCAGAGACAGCTAGCAAGCATGTTGCACTATCAGCACCAAGGACAGCCAGCATGTATGTTTCACTATCAGCGACAGCTAGCATGTATATTGTGTTATCAGCACCAGGGACAGCTAGCATGCATGTTGCACTATCTGCACCAGGGACAGCTAGCATGCATGTTGCACTATCAGCACTAGGGACGGCTAGCATGTATGTTGTACTATCAGGGACAGCTAGCATGTTTATATTTTGTACTATTAGCACCAGAGACAGCAACATACATGCGCTATCAGCACCAGTGACAGCTAATATGTACGTTGCACTATCAGGTCATGTGTATCTTGCATTATCAGGAACAGCTGACATGTATGAGGCTCTACAGTATCATAGATAGCTAACACGTATGGGGCACTGACCAGTGACGGCTAACACGCATGAGGCATTATCAGCACCAGTGACAGTTAACATGTATGCAGTACTATCAGCACCAGGGATAGCTGAATGTGGCGCTTTAAGGGACAAATAACTGTCGGGCCCTTTGATTCGTTGCTTTACTGTGCCCTTGTCAGATGTGGGTTGCAAGGGAGTTACAAAAAGCATTACTGCGTAAACCTTTGTCTGGGCACGAGGTATTTATTTCTGTTGGCTATCCGTGCTAGTCCGGCTGACCACGCTGACACCTCTTCAGTCGCCGGGCTACTAGCTTCAGCAACCTTCTGTTGTGTCTGTCCAAATGCTGTTGGTAGGAGGACCGGATGCGGCCGCTGCCATCAGTGAAGTATGTGGGACTTGCACTGTTCCGGCAGGCGCACAGATCGACCTCCGGCATGCAGGGGTCCCTGGCGATGGCGTTTACCAGAACTCTGTCTCCTGCGACCACGTCATGATAGATGGGCGCTGTTTTGGACAGGCGGGGGTCACAGTACGTGCCTTGTGCATGTGGTGGGCGCTCTGATGACCCCTGTGGCCTTTTTCTCTTCGCCTGTGGTGAGGAACTGTCTTCAGCTTCATCGACTTCCCTCTTCTGAGTCATACACTCGCTGGCGTCCTTGGTCTGCCCGCCCAATGCTTTGACGTTTTTCCTCTTGGCAACGATGGCTTCAGTAGCCTTTCGCAGTTTGCCGTTTAGTTTCCTGGCCATGGCCTCACGCTGCTCCTTCGTCAGCCGAGGGCGTGTCGGTGTTGTGGGCGCTGAGAAGACAGAGAGGGAACTGTTGTCCTCCGAGTCACTTAGCTACAATGCTCGTTATTAGAATAGAAAGTTTGCAAGAAACAACTGGTGACAAATCCTGGGAAATGCTTGGATATTTTTGTGCTGTAGAATTTCCGAAAGTTTGTTTACGTTTAGGCGCAACGTAACTTTATGTTTGACCTTAAAAGTCAACCCAGACTTACCCTCAGTCTGATCCTCTCCCACCTCCTCTAGTATCGGAAGAAGTTCGAAGATGCCAGGCCGCTCATTAAGGGCCCGTAACGTGTTCCTTTGGTCGTCGCCCTGGCCTATTTCTTTCGGCATCGCCATGTCTCCGGAACCAGGAAGGTGGGTAATGTTTGAAGAGAAGTGTTATGGTAACCACATCACATTCGAACACTTGTTTTTCGAAGCGAAACGCGCATTCTTCACCCGTGTATGACGTCAGGAAGGAACAACCGGCCACGTTTCGAACAACGCGGCTGTCCCTTATGACGTGACGTAAACACAGGTATGTTGGTAGCAACGTTACCTATCGGTCTTGTTCGACTACAAGGAAGTTATGAAAAGGAAGAAGTTTAGTCGAGCATCAGTGCTGATCAATCAAGAAGACGTATAGACTTTTATGGGCTTGTGCTCGGACTTGATACAATTACGAAGGTTATGTTTTCGATGCTGTTGATTGGTCAATGGTCAGCTGTGAAGGTTGCCAGCATAACCCGAGAAGTCGATATTTATGATACATGGTAGATGGGTAGGGTTCGAGAAAACGAAGGTCAAGTTCAAAGATCGGCCACCTAGTGACTTTCTACGGTACTGCAGCAGAAATACCGGTTTTGATACGTTTCACCAGTGCACTCCGCACTTCCTCCGACTCATTTCTTCTGATTAGACATTTATGCTTCCGTATGCGAAGACTAATGTAGCGGTTTTTAAGATAATACTACTTTGAACAGAGGGAACCGTCTGGAACAAGTTACAAAGCGAGTTTAGAGGCTTGATTCAAAAGTTTTTCGCCGTATGGGAAGCCGCGATACTAGGAACATTTTCAAGTGACGTCACATGAACGGACGTTCTTCAGAGAGTCACCCTACGAATCCATTCTGGAACGTGCTGCACAAACGTGTTGCTATGGAGATTTCTGTTGTTCGAACTATACAGTTTTGTTTGCGCTGCGATTTGACGTACATTTGGAGACCAGCATCCAGCCTGTGGTTTTATAGGATTTCGCAGACTCTATATTAACCGAACTCAAACAACCGCCTGGTTGGTTGGTTAACTGATCAGTGAAAGCACGTGTAATGGGATTATTGTGCCGTGACAGACGACGTCTGAACTGTGTAAATGGATGGCGAAGGCACTGACCTTGAGGGACACCCGTGGCAAACGATGGGCAGGTTCTTCTGCCGCGAAGTACCGAGTCTCGGAATCCCTGTCCCTGTGTATGGATATCCCACATACCAACTACGCGCCAGGTGCGAAGAGGAAGTCTTCTTCAAAAGAGGGACCAACATCGTCTAACAGACCCTCAACATCCAACTTGGTCATCAGTGATGGTCTTTTGATAACCAGGGGTCAAAGGGCGGCTTTGAAAAGGTTTGCAGCGAACACGTTTCCCCGTACGGAAAGCTCCATGAGTTTAGACCTCACCTGTTATGATGAAGAGAGCGACGACGATGACACGGACCACCGGGTGCCAGTCGCAAAACGGCACCGTGCAGATCTAGATGACCAATACGACGCCGATGACGAGTCATAGTAACCATAGAATGGAATATTCAAATTTTCTTATTCTCTCAATGCCTTTCTCTTTAAACATCGTTGTATCAGTTCCTTTTGATTTACAGAGTGTCACGAAGACTTAAGTTCCCAGTCTGTGTCAGCTAAACAACTAAGTTTAACCTACCATGGGCTCATCGTTAATTCTTACCGATCAACCAGTGTAAATGTTGTATTTGAGCCTTAATTTGCCCCATGAATTAGGTTTAAACAGTTGGAAACTGTGCTTATCAATAGTACAACTAGCCACCCCAAAGAATGGATATCACAACTGACTGTTTTGCTACAAACTAGTGTTTTATTTTCCAGTTGGAAAAATGTAGCAACACAACGGTGAAGGTTACATATAGGAGTAAATCAGAACAAAGAAGACCATCTGAAGCAATGATGTAGGCATATGCCACCCTCATTAAATCGCGTAGGTAGACATGGTTCTGGCGCCGTTACTGAGTTGCTCATGAATAATTAATGAGCTATAATTATTTGGCGGTTAATTTGTTCTGAACCTAAAGTAACGATGTGAGACGTAACCTGATTGGTTGATAGCTTCCCAGTGTCCTTTGCGCTTTTGCTTCAGATGAGGTTTAGCAAACCCTCTGATTGGCTGAAGCTCTTTTGGGTGTTGACGTCGCCAGAACCATGTCTACCGGCGCTGAAGATTAGGGCCCCTACGCGAGCGAGCTAACGTGGAGCGATGGGGGTCCTGATTTAATGAAGGTGGCATATGCATACAACGACAATACATAATAGTAACCTTGATTATAAGCATGGTATATGCCATGGGAGATGAAAGAATATAAACTTGATAGTTTAATATCGCATAACGTTATTATACCAAGGCACTGCTGGTGATGAAATATCAACGAGCGATACAGCGAAACCTGAACTGTCTTGTTCTGAAGCTCTTTTGGGTGTTGACGTCGCCAGAACCATGTCTACCGGCGCTGAAGATTAGGGCCCCTACGCGAGCGAGCTAACGTGGAGCGATGGGGGTCCTGATTTAATGAAGGTGGCATATGCATACAACGACAATACATAATAGTAACCTTGATTATAAGCATGGTATATGCCATGGGAGATGAAAGAATATAAACTTGATAGTTTAATATCGCATAACGTTATTATACCAAGGCACTGCTGGTGATGAAATATCAACGAGCGATACAGCGAAACCTGAACTGTCTTGTTCTGAAACTTGTCTACATCTAACACTGCATGCATGCCTACAGTCTAAGTTCACTCCATGTTATAGTCAGTGATTAATCTCTCTTTTAACAATCTTTTGAAGACTTTCAACAGATAGATCCTACCATCCTTTTTTTTTTCAGACAGATATCTTGGTTAACTGGTAACTTGGTAAACGTATGTTTTGCATACAACACAATTCAAAGGTAGATTCACTTTTTCCACCACATATCGTCCTTTTTTGCAATGATATTGGTTAACTTTCGTATAAACGTATGTTTTGCATACAACACAATTCAAAAGTAGATTCACTTTTTTTCCACCACATATCATCCTTTTTTAGCAATGATATTGGTTAACTCTCGTATAAACGTATGTTTTGCATACAACACAATTCAAAAGTAGATTCACTTTTTTCCACCACATATCATCCTTTTTCTAGCAATGATATTGGTTAACTCGCGTATATATAACGCTCGTTCTCATTTAGATGTACACATTTTGTAACTTCCGTTACCGATTGAAGTAGGACGTTCCTGACATTAGGATATGCCACATATAAGGTGCCAAACTTTCGTTTTATGATGACTTAATACTTTTCTAGCTTTTAAAAACGGCAGTTTGGCACCTTATATGTGGCATATCTGAATGTCAGGAACGTCTTACTTCTAACGGTAACGGAAGTTACAAAATGTGTACATTTGAATGAGAACGAGCGATAAACGTATGTTTTGCATACACCATAATTCAAAAGCCAACTTTATCGATGTGTTGTTCAGATGGGCATGGGAGCGTTCATGGCGGCGCGGTGTGCGTTGACGGAGTTGACGAAGTCCACCTCCCGGGACATCTGGCAAGCCGCGCACATCGGGCAGCAACAGGTGGTCCAGATGTCATTATTAATGTCCCCCTGGCGGAGAAATACAGAAATGCAGAGTTACTGCCATGGTCGACGTCTCATGCAGGGATTCAAACGAACAGAATGTAACAACTGGATGGGGGAAGAACTGTTAGCTAGCTGATCAAATTTCACAACGTCTGTTTCCGCTCCTTTCTGTAGAAGTCGGCGTACTCAGATATTTGGGGTCAACGGATTTGTGGCTCTTTCTTGGAACAATAAGACACGAAGTGACATATGTTCAAGCATGTATGGTGGGCGCTATGTTTGCTACTATAGCCGTGAAAGACTGAAGTAGTAATGCTACAAGAATAATTTCCTCAGCCTTGGGCTTTTCAATTGCTTTTAAGATGGTAAAACGTGGGCTACCATTAGTGTCACCTGTCATGGCGAGCACATGGATCGCAGGCTGAAGCTATGAATAGCAAAGTCTTTATTCACAACTACATATTTGACTAGAGTTCAGCAACCTTATATCTCCATGAAAGTGTTGAGCTTTTGTAAATTCTATTCAAAAGAATGATATATTAACATAATCTATGTATGGTTATGTCGGACTGGTTCACTGAAACGCCCTGAAGAAGATGACAGATGGTCACAGAAACGTCAGTTCATGTTGAATATGTTGTTGTGAATAAATAACTTTGCTATTCAGCCATTCAACAACCTGAAATTATTCACGGATGGAGGCTGAAGCAGTTAGGAAAATATGTAGCTGTTGTTATCCTAATGCATGCCATGTTGATTTTATCATATGGATGACATCCGCACGCGCATCAATTTCCGTCCGTCTACAAAACATACGTTTTCGACCATACTGTAAATCGTACAAAGCAGCTGCCAAATCATTTGTTCAACCTTCCTGAGCGCTGAGAGTTCATAATGAAGACAATGTTTTTTGCCCAACTTTGATTTTGTTTTCGCACGCTCGCATCAATTTTGGGGTTCCCAGAGAAGGGTCCCCCGAAAGTGCGAAATGAAACGAAAAGGAACGAAATGGAACGAAACGGAACGAAATGGAACGAACTAAAACATATGTAACATTCCATTTCGTTCCATTTCGTCCAGTTCGCACTTTCGGGGGACCGCCAGAGAATGTCATCCATATGAACGCATCAGCATGCTGCATGGCCTAACTGGAGACTAGTTATCTCCATGAAAAAATACTTTTTCATGGGGATATTGTTTTGTGTGTGTTTGCGTGTGTGTTTGCGTGTGTGTATGTGTGCTTAAAGTCAGCATAACTGTAGAACGTGTAGATGGATTGTAATGATATTTGGTGTGCGGGTAGGTGTTGGGAGGAGAAAGGTTAATGTCGATTTTGGCCCCCCTGGTATGTGTCACTGGAACTGCAATGGCGTATTTGTCAAAATCTTCTAAGTGACAATGAACATAGTCGAATATAAATTATGTAAATGTGGCCTAACTTGCATAATATATATTTCTGTAATGGCGTATTTGTCAAAATCTTTTAAGTGACAGTGAACATAGTAGAATATAAATTATGCAAATGTAGGCCTAATTTGCATAATATATATTTCTGTGAGACGCTTCTTACAGAGATGTTGTTCTGGATCCTGATCTTGGTCCTCATGCCCACCATGGCGGGGTGGACGCTGCAGACGGGCAGGCAGCACGACTCGCCCATCTTGTCCGCCAAGTGGCACAGGAAACAGGAGAAGCAAAAGGTGCCTGCCAAACCTGTTAAGGGATTGAACATTAATGAAAAGGGTCACACAATACTCCGTGTTGAATGGTATATGGGTACGACAATTAAAAAAAAAAGTCGTCATGCTAAAGGAAAGGCAATCAAAATATCATTTGCAGACCATAATGAAATAATTCTTATAAGTCTTAACTAGTGCTGCGAACCGGTGCTATGTACCGGTACTGTACCATGAAAATCGTAGGTACAGGTCCGGACCTGTACCTAAACCTCTGTACCGGTATCTGTACCTGTACCTAACGTTACGTTTAGGTTTAGGTACGCAGCACTAGTCTTAACGATCCAATAAAGATCTCCAGTTTGAATCTCCTTCTCTCTAACTGTAACTAAGAATTGCGGGGGTGAGGGAAGATGACGACTTCACTTACAGCTTCCCATGTCATCACAACAAGCGCAGAGCCCGGAGGACCACTGCCGAGGGCCGACTACAGTCACCACGGGCTGCTGCTGCACAACCACCACGTTTGTAGAGTGCGTGGGCTGGGGAAGAAAAGTATAAAACAAACCTTGATTTGGTTGGTTGAAATCTAACAACCAATGCAACATGCGAAGGCTAGAAACACTTCCAGATACGCCAAGCACGTTCGATGGTGGAGCATTTCTGAAGCATTGCTTGGTTTGCTACCTGTCTACAATGTCGGTTGGCATCTCCTTTATTTGTTTAATAGCATTGGACTGCAACCTCGGTACCGTTACAGCATGCAGATACATACTAGTATGTGCCAATGTACAAAAGATACGGGAAAGGTAAATACCACGGGTCACAGGGTCAGAGACGATGTTCTGATTAATACTTGAGGGGGTCACCCTCATTAAGACCCCGTTCACACTCATTTTTTTCAATCGCGATTGAAGTATAATCGCGATTGAATCGATCCGATCGCGATTGATTTTTTCAGTGTGAACGCTCCCAATCGCAATTGGAACGATCCAAAACGATCCAATCGCGATTGGATTGTAACTACCTCCGGAGGTAGTTTGAGAGGATTAATCGCGATCGGATCCAATCCAATCCTATCAAATTTTGAGTGTGAACACAACTACGATTCACTCCATCGCGATCGGCGAGGATTTCGGCTGGTTCCGGGGGTGGGAGGTCATACATTCGGGTACGTGGGGTCATAGTTCGCATCGCGCGGGAAAACAAACCCAAGCCACACACGTCAGATCGCTCTCTTACAACAACAACAATTTTTCATCGTCAACAATGCCCAAGAAGAAGGATAAAACTCCGTCAGCAACTTCAGCTGGTGGCAGGTGGCGCGATGAGGAGACCAGGGTCCTCCATCGCAATCTGGGGGAGAGAGGAGGTGCAGACCAGACTGGGGAAATGTCACCAGATGATCGCCGATGGCATGGCGGAGCACGGGTGTGAACGGGCATAAATAATCAATCGTGCTTCAATCGCGATTGGATCACGGCGTACTTTAATCCACTTGGCGAAAAGCAGTGTGAACGCAAAAGTTTATTTCCGTTCAATCGCGATCGGATCGAATAATCGCGATTATACTTCAATCGCGATTGAAAAAAATGAGTGTGAACGGGGTCTAATTCAGGACCCCTATCGCTCCACACGTTAGCTCGCTCGCGTAGGGGCCCTGATCTTCAGCGTCGGTAGACATGGTTCTGGCGCCGTTACTGACAGTTGCTCATGAATAATTACTGGGCTATCCTTATTTGGCGGTTAATTTGTTCTGAACCTAAAGTAACGATGTGAGACGTAACCTGATTGGTTGATAGCCTCCCAGCGTCCTTTCCGCTTTTGCTTCAAATGAGGTTTAGCAAACCCTCTGATTGGCTGAAGCTGTTTTGGTGGTGACGTCGCCAGAACCATGTCTACCGGCGCTGAAGATCAGGGCCCCTACGCGAGCGAGCTAACGTGGAGCGATAAGGGTCCTGATTTAATGAGGGTGGAGGGGGTCTACTTGAATTAAACGAAACGGTTGAAATCATATATATTGCCATATCATTTTTCGAGTCTTTGCGTAGGTTTAACTGACTACGAATGAACCCCTGGTTGTTTATTGCAAGAACTTGCAAATAAACTTTTATCATTATTACTATTCGGTATTACTCCTGTCTATACAATGAATGAATGAATGATTTTATTTGCACAGCAATTGCATCGGTGACAATGTATGGCAATGTGCAGATAACATAATTAACAATCTAGGTGTATTTTTCCACAATTCTAATTATTACTTTATCATATCAAATATACTAGTAATCTACAGTGATAACTAAACGGAACTATTCTAAATATCACATTGCATATTTCTAGGCAGCTTTGCGACTTTACGTTCGCCAAATCTCATTTAGGAATAGTACAATTTCTTTTGTTTATAGCGTTATGAATGTATTGGCCTATGTGGATAGAGGAATCTGGACAAGATAAAAGTAAATTGAAAGTATCGGTACTTGAGTGTGGCAGGGTAATATTCGACTTGCATGTAATTAATTGCATCAACTTTTGTCTTTCATCATTATAGGTAGGGGATATCATTAGAAAGTGATATTCGTCTATACATATATCATGGCTATACACTAGCCTCCATAGCAGGCTCTGAACCGGCCTTTTTAGGGACAAAATGGTTACGGGGGTGGCTGATGGTTACGGGCTGACTGCAAAAGGTGTATTATTAAGCCCCCAAAAAGGCCGGTTCAGAGCCTGCTATGGAGGCTACCTGACGTACCTGTTGTTGCATGGGGAAGTGGTGCGGCTGCATGGTGATCGGTGCCTGTTGTTGAGGGGGAGGGCCCGTCACTGCCGAGTACTGGGGAGGGTGGTCGGGCAGGACGATGGGGTCGAATTTCACCTCCTCTTGCATCGCCATGGTTACAGGTGGTTTAGCTAGCTCCTGGTCTGTCCTTACCTATCTTGGAGATTGTGCGAACAGTCAAAATCACTTTCGAGGTGCCTCTGAGTTTGGTAACATCTCCGTCGCACAACAAACTTAACTTTCAACCGTGGTGGACAGACATACCAAGAAACGTCAACCGTCGCAGCTGTGAATTCAACAAGATATTTGCAAACGAAAGACCCCGCATTATTAGTGAAATGCTAGCTCTGAGTCTGAACTGGGGATCAACGTGACAACATCATTGAACATGTCGCTACTCTGTTTTGTGAATACAAGGACACAGTGGCTTTGTATAGGATTTAAGATGTATGATAAAATTCTACATTTCGATCCGCCCGAATTTCGTGTAGATGGCGTTTACAAAATTACATCACTTAAGGTTAACGTTAAGGTTAAATTATAGAAGCTATCTAGAAAATGATATTGATACAGACTACAAACGGTTGCGAAATTCATTGAAAAGATGTATATGATAAAAACCCGAAAGATAGATATCTGTTAGAGACGCTCGTACTGGCTACACAGGCAAAATCCCAACTGTATGTTTTCTGCCTTGGTTTCGTTTGTTATGGTTTCGGTTGTCGTAGCCGACTCACTAGCAAATGCCAGTGTGGTATCATTACGCAGTGACACGCCCACATATAAAACGCCACAAACTGAAATTTGTGATAAACGAAAAAAAGCGAGGTATCTAACGTTAATTTACCTATCAGTTGAGGTACCGCCATGAGATAGAGGAGAAAAAATTATGAATTTTCACTGATTTTACGAACTATTTTACCGTGACCCGAACTATCTAGGTGGGACGTGGAAAAATACCAACTGCACTGCTCGATCTTGCCCCTAGGCTTCTCATGTTTCATTGTTTGATAATGTCAAGAGATTCCCGAGTTAGGCCTTGGTGTGGCGCCATAACGATATAAATCATAAGCGACTCGAAAAAATTGTTCCTTACATCGTGCGATCGGTTATTCTTTGCCTTATATTTTCACCCTGTAGCTTACTGAAATCATTTTATTTCCTGAATTGTACGTGTGCGCCATGTTGAGTGGTAAATTACGCCACTTAACACAACGCCTTCTCAGATTTTTTTACTTACGTGTTTGACGATTATTTGCTTCAGTTTTGATCTTGCAGGTTACGTCTTTACCACTTTGAGAGAATTTATGATTATTTTTATTGCAAGTAGCGTGTTTTAATACATAATGCAACAGCAGTCTGCAGGCACAGACATACAGTCACGCTATACTGTAGTGTCCCACGACACAACATGATAAATATGGGAAATACAATGATATCCAACAACCGCCTTCCTGCGTACAGATTGTGTATAGCTGATGTCTACTTCAGTTCAAGGGTACCCGTTCCTATTATAATTGCAGGGATCGTTGCTAAACCCTGCCATACATACTTACTCGACCATGACCATCGTCTCTGGTACACACACTTAATGTTTGAGGCTTCCTACACTAAAACAAAACCTCCGTCATTTAAACCGATAATCTGATTACTTTTCATATACGAAACCTTATGTTTGAACAGTCTTCTTGTAACTCTTATGCCGTGAAGTGTCCAGTTCCTTTACACTGATTCGAGTGAGTCGCCATATTAGTTTCCATTCTCAGTCGATATACGGTGTGACAATCGCGAACCCTGTCCATGGCCTCGAGCACACCAAATGACTTACCTGGAATTGTCTGTCAAAGCCAGCGATTGCTCTTCTCTCCTTGTCGTTCTCAGAAATATCTTGGCTCGGCGTCGGTAGAAGAAATTTACCCGTACCTTCCACGCTATACAACAACGTTGAACACAAACTGAAAGAAAGGTTACAGAGCCAGTAGACCGTGAAGAACGCTGCCTGGGTTATTTGCCAGGGGTGTTCGGTTTCAGGTCAGGTGCGCCTACAACAATGTAACGTTAGATGTTGTTCATTGGCTGCATTCATGCCGGGCATAGCTTCCATTTAACCCATCACGCCGTTACTAGCGATACACCTTCAGATTGATTTAACAATGGTTTGTAAGATCATTTCGAGGTAAAACATAATGTGCCATCATATTTTTGCTTAATTCTGTACATTCTGTTTCATCTCGGAAGATAATAGCGATGCGTTCATATAATTGATATAATCTAGCTCTTACAATTCTGAGCTAGTACATACGTCACATACTGTAAATGCGTTTAAGTTCGCGTGGTTTTTATTTCGCGCTAAGGCGAAAATGGAGTGTTTGCGATGGTTTTAAGTTTGTGGCTATAGTAAAATACTGCTACAATATTGGACAAAAATGTTCGCGGTGGTTTTAAGTTCGCGGTAAAACGGTCGCCGCGAAAACCGCGAACATAAAACCACCGCGAATATTTCTGCATTTACAGTACTGCAAACGCATTAGAGCGAATACAATACATAAAAATGTAGGGTTTTGAAAGTAGTACAGAAACGCCCTACTTGGCTAGCTGAATCGATGCTGGTAGGCTCGTTCTCAGTGAAATATGCAAATTAGCGATAAGGTCAGATATCGATCAGCTCATTTTTCATGCACACCTACCTTATTTCTTAGGATCTAGGAAAATATCTCCACATTGATGATCGCCCCAAAATGACAGCTTTTTTGGCGTGCTTTCATATGCATGCAGGAGAGAAACTTCTGCTTGGAAAATATATCGGTTACGGTTATATATACCAGTTTTATCTATACGATATATATAAGGATGCTTAAAGTCCAAGGAAAGATATAGTGCGCATTTAATTCATCTAAACGAATGCGGAAAGGTTCGGAAAGCTCAAATCTTACTTTCAGTGGCCTTTACGGCCACCGTAAACTACCGTAAACTCTGCTGAAATATTTCCCAAACTTTAATACTTGTTTCCGTCATTCGTAAAGTTTGCTTAAATATTCGATTTCGTGCAGTGTCACCACGAGATGTTCGTAAAGAATGGCCGGAAGAGGGGTCTGGAGTCTGTGGTGGTGTCAAGACCCAACCCAAAGGGACTTATCCGCTCATCACCACGAAATGATTTTGAGTGGCTTTTTCATTCCACTAAATATGTCGGCCAGAATTCTTTACTTTCAAAACACGTCTTAAAACCGTACACTTGGTTTTTTTTCATCGAAAGGATTTACAGTTTTTTGACATCTTTTAGATGTGAGAGGGCATACGTACGGACATATACAAACTGTACAGCTCTCTTAAGGAACCTACTGGCTGAGCTTCAAGGTAGATATCATACCAGGCCAAGTAAATAACAAAGAAAGCATCAAACAATGGCAACGGCTTATAGCCATTGCTGTAAAACATCTTGTTCGGCGATGTCGGGTACAAATTACAGTAAACACTCCTTTAAGCCGGCGTCACAATTCATGCGAGCATCGGCCGATTTTGTAGATCGCCGGAAGCTCGCCGAATTTCACATTCGTCCGAGCGTCGACCGTAATTTTCACTGAAAACCTGCCCCGTCACAAATTGAACAGAGCTCGGGCGACGTCCGTCGAACGCTAATAATCATAAATCCCACATAAGACGGTACCATCTCTTGGACACGGACGAAGTCAGAATCAAATGGCCTGGTAACAATCTCAAATTTGGACCAACTTTACTTTCTGAGTTGTGGCAAATCTGTAGGGCACAAGTGAAGTAGGTGGGCACACTGAAAATAATCACATAGAGAGGAATTTTGTTATAGACCAATCAAAATACAAGTGCAGGAGCCACAAAGTCAACAGATCAGTCGTTTAACCCGGATCCAAAAATTTTCACCAAATAGAAATCGACCGAAGCTCGGGCGAACGCCGTCCGAGCTTCGACCGACCGTTGACAAGCCTATCGACGCCCTGCCGACGCCTGGGGCGTGCCTCGGCAGACAAACATAGATCTATAATGACTCAGTGGACTTTCAACTAGTCATTTTGTGGAGAAAAAACTCAGGAAGTGAAGTCAAACCTCAAAAGTCAAGCCCCAGTTCATTAATGTACAAATTGAAACATCCAAACCAATACCAAAATAGAAACAAGAAGCATTGTCTTCGGTGTCAACATTTTATTTATAATTTTTTTTTTTTAATGAAAATTTAACTTTGCATTGAATTGTCTTTCATTAGAAAAGTTTGGCAGCATTCTTCGACAAGTTGAAATTAGTATTAGTTAATATTACAGTATCATTTATCATCTTATGTTATAAACCAAACTGTCGTTTCCTTTTATCTATAAACAAGAAGGAATTCGGCCGAGGCCCGTCCAAGCTCCCATCAACACCTGCACAACGCTCGCCCGAAGCACGCCTTACTTTTCATGAGTCGGCCGGAACACTGACGACGGTCGTCCGATTATTGTTCAAGGCCCGTGCGAGGCTCGCACGAGGCCGAAGAGTTCGGGCGACCTCCAACCGACCAAAAATCGGGTCTAAAATCCTCGGATGCCCGCCCGAATATTGGCCGAGCACTGGGCGTTGCTCGGGCGAGCTACGGGCAAACTGTTGACGAGCTATGCGAGTTAAAAAATTGTCGCCGAGGCCTCGCTGAATTTAAGCGCAGCTTCCAGTGACACGCGAACGTCGGCCGATCTCCGAAAATTCGCCCGAAGCCCGTAGAATCGACAGGACGTCGGCCGTACTTCGCCCGAAAATCGCCATTTGGAGCTCGCCGACAATTGTCGGCCGAGCTAATTTCTTGATTTGTGACGGGGGCTTTAGAAAGCCATAAAAATGTTAAAACGTCATTAAAACGGCATTTCTTTGTATAATATGTTGCTAACCTAAATGTCACAACCGTCTCATTTAAATAGTCACGGATGTTACTGAATTTAGCGACAGGCATAGCCCGCCATACACAGAGCACAGGAACAGGGGCAATCTGACTTGATCTGTCAGAGGGCCTGGCTGCCGACTGGCTGGTTTCACCAGACAACCAACCATTCTCGGAACTAAATTGTTACGTTTTACTAACTTTTAGGCTGCTTTTTGAAGTTTTCATGTCCTCTCATGAGGCGACACTTTTCAGGGGGTGGAATCTCGCGCGTGGCTATAATCTCTCCCAAGCGATCAACTAAAACATGACAGGTGTTGTGGCAAAATGAAGAAAGCACTGATGGTGTCCGTAATCTGGCTCATATCATGTCGTAAAGACTAGCGACAGCATTTTGAACATTCCATTGAGAAAGAGCCGATAACGTTACGCAATCTTTATGTTTCAGGCAGGGAAAGAGGCCTCAGCAACAGTAAAGGTAATCCAATGTTACTGACATGAAGTCTAACACCACCTCCCATGCTGTGTCTCCATTCACATATCTCAAGCGCAGAGGAGCACTTTTCAGATATATTTAGATACATTTTCGATCACAAACAGGGAACGGAGACAATCGTCTGAGTTTTCAGTTCGAAAGGTAAAAAAAGAGAACGCATCTTATCTCCAAGTAAAGTTATATGTGAGAAGAGAAACTTGTCTTCCTCCTCACATCTTCTTGAAGATTGAGTTCTTCTTTTATGTCAGTTCCTTTGTTGCCTCTGCAGTGAAGACATTCTTATCTTGATGAATTGGTAAGGAACAGAGACTGAGCAAGGATCCATTGAACGGTTTCATTATTTTCATCGGACAAATAGGGGGTCGTTGTGTAGGTGGAAATGGAAAAAAAACTTACAGTCACCAGCTCCACAGCCAACCAATGATAATGATACTAGTAATGATGTGTAGGTGGCATACATTGAATCACCTTCTGTAATCCTAGAGTAGATGCCCATGGAGTGTTTTAGCGCACTCATGTCATTGCCGTAATGTCAATAACCCTTCCATATATCCTAGCGGTGATAGCTATTCGCACACCTTTACTAAAAAGCTTTCTTTTTCTAATGCGCATTGTTGACATCTAAGCTCCCGATACTCGAGTGTTCCTCACCGCCCACCTCCTACTCCTAACCTTCCGTCTGATTGCCTTTATCGGAGAACAACACATTTTACAGCTAGCTTCATTTTCCATCGCCCTCACTTTACCGCACAATCGAAGTACGTTAAATGATTCACGTAAAGATAGATAACAACACTGGAAGGCTCAACTCTGAGCTGTTAATGGAAAGAGATAGCCTCTACCAGGCTTCCGTCGTATCGCTGGGAAAATAGTAGAAATCAGCCGAGGTACTCCGGTATACCTTACAGGGTAGGTCCGCTATACAGTAAACTTTTCACTGTATAGCGGACCTACCCTGTATACCGGAGTACCTCGGCTGATTTCTACTATTTTCCCAGCCATAGGACGGAAGCCTGGTAGAGGCAAGAGAACAGACGAGTTGCTCGAAATTTACGAGGGCACACCTGTTCACAAAATTTCATATCTTTGGACAGCTCACCCATTTTCAAAGCACGCCGGCGTTACTTAAACACAGCACAAGCTGATATAGGTCGTTTTGTAGTTACAGAAATGCCAGCTGGAATATGAAATTGGTGAAGACATTGCCGTCAGCAACATATAAAGGAAAGGAAAGTGATCTCGAACCAGTTTAGCTCAAATGAACTCAATGAACAGATGAGCTAATCTTCCACTGGTCGCGACAGAGAAGACAGACGCTATGTACTGTATTTACAGGTTCACTACCGGGGAAATTCACCTAGCTCTTTTCGACAAGCACAATGAACATTGGACCACGGCTTAAAGTCCCGTCCTAGGAGTGCGACCATTTCCGGTAGCGTGCATGTCGGGTGAGCGACACAGCCGGGATCGAACCCGGGGCTTCTAGCTCCAGAGGCAAGATCGCTAACCACTGGACTACGCACGCTACCATTATACATATGACCACACCTATTCGATTCCGTGGACATATCCATTCTCAATTTCGCACCCAAGATCCAAATCGGCATTGATTTGATTTGATTTGATTTGATTTGACTGTAGGAAAGTACAGCCAGGACTACCCAACTAGCCGAAGGCTATTACAAAGGGTTAGCCCTTTGATGCGAATGAGTTCTTCATGTTGTTTGTGAAGAAAGTAGCTAATAAGTAGCAAAGACAAATTTCAGCGATTAGACATCCCTCGCGCAAGAGAAGATCGGGTGACCCTTGATATACCCGAGAGGTCGAAATGGGATTTTACATATTCTTTATGACCTGGACCATTTTCATTAAGCATTGACATATCCACATATGGCCATTTAGTCTTTGTAGGGATATTTCATATACGTTTTAGGTACCTATTTGATTGCACTGTGGGCTTGATATTTAGAAATCCCCGAACCAAGTCATTATGCTGATGTTGTCAATATAACTAGTTATGTAAGCGCTGTGAAGACGTAAGGTTAGGTGTGTATGTTGAAAAGGGTGGGTGTTCTAACTCCCATTTATCGAGCAGGCCAGAGGCCTGTTAAACAAGGCTTAAGTGTGGATCAAAGGGGCTTACCATTTGCCTACAGCCGCTCACTTTACCTCCCACCAACTGCCAGGACCTGAAGGCTAGTCTCTGAAATCTTTACCACCTTTAACCTCTCTAAATACATTGAACGGTAGTTACACATGAAAAATGTCCTCATCACAATTTAGAAGGAACTTTTAATGGTCAAGTCTCTTTATCACACGTAGTTGAATGCAGATATATGATAAGAGTACATAGTATACGTATAAGTGAAATTGAGGGCGTATGGAAAACACATACACAAATAGCCAGATATCTATCTGTGTTCCAAAAGTCTTGCTCCTGCTGTCTAAGGTATGTCCTAACAAAGGCTATCCTACTCCTACATTTTTGTCAGTGATGATAAGAACTATCACACTTTCTGAAAGCTAAGAAGATGTTACTGGAGTGTCGTGGGTGATTCCGATTAAGACATAGCGGACACGTACATATAGATAGACGTCTCCTTAATTACATGACGACTTCACACGTCCCGATCTTGCCGTTGGGTTTCGCGACACACCACCCTTCGAAACAGGGGCATCTCCAGAAGGTGCGTATCCCCGGGAACGGGTAGCGCATCCGGTTGGTGGCGGTGTGGCACGGGTCTCCCACCGCCCCCAGCGGCTTGCACACCCTGACGGGAGTGTAGGGGTTGAGTGGCGAACAGCAAGCCGGTCTTCCCTTCCCCTCCATACAGTCTTCGTCCGACCGACAGGCCTAAAGAAGATGGAAATGAAATTATATGCAGTTCCAGAGCAAGCTGCTTGGGAGCCCAGACCGACACCACTTCTTTATTACATCACAAGCTATCTGCCACCCAAAAATCAAGACAATAGCACATCCAGGTCAAAAGATACAAAAACTGAAGTTCTGCTGCAGTACCAAGGTCACATACCAGGGGGCCCAAAATCGACCCTGAATTTCGGCTTCCCAACACCCGCCTACATACCAAATATCATCGTAATCGATCAAGAGGCTCTTGAGTTATTCTGACTAGACAAACAAACAGACAAACAGACAGACACACCCAAAACAATATCTCCATTTTTCATGGAGATAAAAATTGACGAAAGAAACTCTGGGTATGTCTTTGAAAACCACGACTTTGGTATCCGTTTCATTATGGATTCATTATGGTGCCCTGGTATTCATTCATTACAGCTATGGGAGAAAGTGAGTGAGAGTGATGGTGTCATGACCAACAAAGTTTGCTGTCTCATCTTTGACCAGTTAAGTCCTCACTTGACCAGTTGACAGAAAATCACCGGGCCCACTCAATCTCAGCAGTAACGAGGCCCATAGGTGCACTTTTACTTAAGTTAGCGTTAAAGCAGAAACCCTTGCCCCATCAACCACAGCATCACACCCTCTGGAGCCATTGTGTTATCACCCCTCGCCTTCACGGTGTGCAAGAGGTGGTTTCAAAAGTTGAGAGAATCTGCTCATACAGACGCTGATCTGTCCCATCGGTAATCAAAGCTGATAAATATCGTACACCTTTGCCCTAGGTACACTCTTGAAAGAGTACGCCATTTCTGAATGACACTCTCAACTGATCAACTCGGGTTTGAAGTCCTTTGAGACTCTCAGGTGATGACTACATATGTTTCAACAAAGTCCGAAAACAGGAAAGATGGGTGTTACATATTGCATATAGGTCAGCAAGTTTCCTTGCTGTTTCTGTAGCAGCGTACCATTTCAAAGGGAAGTGTTGCCAGCCCTTCATATCTAACGTACTCGAGGCACCTCTTCGAATACAGGACCCCCTTCCGAAAGATGATGTAGCACCAACCGAGATGTCCTGTCCCAGAATTTGGAAAGGGGTCTACCAGTTACCAGCTTATTAGAACCAGCAGATCAACCGTGAGACTGCTACAAGGTGCTCGTCAAATGCACACATGCTTAGAGTATCCGCTGTTAGAATCCACCAAGTACAGGTGTGTTACGTGACAACTGCCTGCTTGCTTGCCTGTCTAGACTCTGGTAGATACAGTACACAAGGAACTTAAACCCAACTATGGAGATAAGCTCACTGCAGTATACTGACTGTCAAAGTTGCAGTGACAATGGGCATTTTGCCAGTGATGATCACACAAGGCGGCTCGGTCAGTCAACTTAATTTTGCTGTTTACAGAATGTCTTAAGCGGGAATGAACAAGATGGGCATTAGGCAAATAGACTCAAGGGTGTTAGGATAACCCGAGCAATGCAGGACGCCTTGATGTTTTAATTGCAGTGGTGAAGAATGCCACAACTTTGATGAAAATAACAGCTCCCGTGGGTAGCATGCCATTATCGCTAACGTGGTCCAGTGCCTTGGTGAAGTCTTTCAACTTCATCTCTAGATCAGCTCCTGGTTGTGCCACTGGAGTTGTTGAATATCTACTTGACGTTGACTCAGAGGTAGACAGAGTTCACTTTGCCACGGTGTTCTTTAATTTCTTCTGGGCAGGGAGTAGGAAGATAATCTTCAAAGAAAGAGTTGTTGCTGGTGTCGCCTTTTTCAGCTGTTGCACAGGTATGGTCAACTTTTACCTGACACACTAAATACGGTCACAAAAGTTATTTCAAGAATTCTTGGATAGCATTATTGCACCAAAAGCAACATGCAACGTCGAGTCGTAGACTGACAGTGATATAGTTGAGACATGAACCTTCTGACGTGTGAAGAGCTTGGTTTTAATCGTTGTCTCAGCCTTAGTGATGATCACAGATTTTTGAACGTAAACTGTGAAAATTCATAAGCTTTATGAATCAATACTTTTTTTTTACTTCGGTTTTTGACAGACAAGGACGACGTGGCACTTCACTCAAGTTTTTATAACTTATATTAACAGTGCCACGTACAGATAACAACATAACCAGGGCGAAGTGAGGAAAGCCGTGTTAATTAAGTGCCTTTCCCAAGGGCACAACATCGGTGGCGTCAGGGGGATTCGAACTCGGGACCTCTTGGTTCTGAGTCGAACACCCTGCCGTTACGCCACACGACCCCACGAATCAATACTGCTGTTGCACTCACCGGCTCTGGACAAATAAAAGTGCTCGTGGGAAGAGTGGGAGGACTACGTCTTTAGAGGCAACACAATGGGAAGACGTGGGAATCTTGAGACGTTCGCGGTGGTTTTGCTTTCCCGTTAACCTCTCCATCAATGTCCGTAGCTAGGATTTTGTTTTGGGGGGTTCTTTGGTACTATCAGAGGGACCAGCGAGCACTGCAGGCGCGAGACGAGCGCCGTAGGCGCGAGCTTTCTAGGGGGTCCAGGGGCATGCTCCCCTGGAAAATTTGAGAATTGAACCTTCTGAAATGGCAAAATCAGAGACAAAGGGAACAGCCCCGCTGGTGATACTAGTACAAAAAGTCTGCCATGTAAAAAGAACAAAATCTTGGACATTAATCATTAAAAAGTGGACTTTTCAAGCATATGGGGTTTTTTCTTCCGACCCCTCCGAACCCCCCCTGGCTACGGGCATGGCCATTGCGAATTCACGACACAGCGGTCCAATACATCACAGTTGTACTACAGAGTTGCTCCAACCGCGAACTTGAAACACCGCGAAAATACCCTAGCTTTTCTCTCCCTATCTCGAAATGAAGTCCGCGAAAAGTGATCACTCGTTGCATTCAGCGCCTTTAGCCGGGGTGTCACGCAGACCTCAAGCTCACAACAGAGAGGTCGTCAACCCCCCTTAGCCACGGTTATATCACAGTTCATGTGTTTGTAGCAAGGGAGGAAGTGTGCGTGCAAAACACTTAACCTGTCATTACATGGGGGTGAACGACTTAATCTACGTCAGTAAGGTGCCAGCAACAACGGTCGTGCTAATCGTTATCCACTCCATAGCCATATTTAGTTTTAACCAGAGTGGGGTGCGCTCTAAGTAAGGTTCTTTTAAAGGTCATTCACAACACTGCTGTCAGACTCCGCTCTCTGCGTAGTTAGTGGCATCGTGTGGCGCAATCGGTAGGGTGTTTCGCCCACAACCGAGAGGTCCCGGGTTCGAAACCACCGATATGCTCCGATGTTGTACCCTTGGGAAAGGCACTTTACACGACTTTCCTCACTTCACTCAGGTGTAAATGAATACTTAGCTTCGGTTAGGGACGTCCCTCGGATAGGACGTTAAATGGAGGTCCCGTGTTTGAGGAGAGTCACACCTCGAGTACGTTAAAGAACCCACCGCACTTATCGAAAAGAGTAGGGATCCTTCCCGGTGGTTCAAAACCTACAGTCCTATGGCCGCACCTGGGTTTACAAACACACTGGGTTTACCCTTAATAATAGCCCACGGCTAGTTGGGTAACCCTGGCATGTACATGCTGAACCAATAAATAAATAAATCTCTGCGTAGTTCTGGTAGTGTATCGATGAGCAGTGCATACTCTACCAGACTAACCACGCCGGCTATAGGGAGAATATTTGCCGGGAGAGTTTGGCCGCCGGAGGGTTTGATTTGTTAGCCTCTACCAGGCTCCGCGGATCGCTGGGAAAATAGTAGAAATTGGCCAAATAGAATTTGCAGGCGCGGGGGAAATATTAACTTTACCGTGGACTGACTCTGCTGGCAAGTCATTCCTCTTTTTGCCGAATTCTACGATCCATACCCCCCGTAGGAAGGCCTGGTGGAGGCTAAGCAATGCAGAGGACCTTGACATAAAGCCCCCTCTCACTGGACCCGCGGCACGCTGGCGGCGTCGCTGCGGCCGATCGGATTGACAAAGCACTCAACGAATTTCGACAAAAAACGAATCTTTTTAAGCTTTGTGTGTTTTGTTGTCTTTTTGGTCATACTTGTACGTTATGAATAATATTCCCATTATATAGTCAAGGGTAACACAAATTCAGTTTAGGACGCAGCGACGCCGCCAACGTGCCGCGGATCCAGTGAGAGGGGGGTTTTAGAACTAACGGAGAATTATCCCAGCTTGTGTTGAGTTGTGAAGAAGTTGCTTCCCTAATGCCTTCCAAAGTACAAGACTACTTTTCTTCTCACAACGTAAATCCCATCTCGATCATTCTGTACCTAATATTGATAATAGTGCAATTTTCTTGGAATTTCGCGTCTTGACAGGCCCCCAACCCAGCAATTCCTGTTGATCGTGTAATCATCCTACTATCAGGCGTTATTCTGTCTGACATCTTTTGATAGCAGTACAATTTTCTCAGAATCAGACGTCAAGTGTATACCAACATATCGCATTTTCCAAGTAGAACACGAATGCAGAGGTTGAATGCTTTCTTGTGTTTTGTTGGGGATATTGGGGACAAGATATACTATAAAAACAATTACTGCGTTGACTGTTCAATTTGCAACAAAAAAACGATCTTATTTCCCTTGCGCATGAAAAATGTATGTGATCAGGATAAAAATAATCAGAAAACATACTGACAAGTACTGGAAGTCCAAGAAGCAAAATTAAACCAGACCAGCCGTTTGCTGCTTAGGAGAGACACTGGATATTACAGACGCACGATAGACGACCATTCTATCAGACACAACCATGTAGCCTGGGTGCCAACCGAATACTACTGGGAAAAATTGATTCTTTTCAAGGTAGCGAGCGTAGGAGCCCCGGTAGTAATCGGATGGCACCCAGGCTAACAGCCATGTGTACTACTGCTACATCATTTGTACTTTTCACCACCGAACCGTCAGTTCCGTAAGAAAAGGACATCCTTCAACAGGTGGCTAGACAAACGGAGGTTCCTGTCGGGTATGGCTGCATTTATTCATCTCGAATAAATACAAATTTCTAACTAGACATCTAAACGCGACAAAGAGAAATCGTTACTACTACTGCATACAATCTAACAATAACGAACTGTATCAGATTTGTACGTCATTGACTTCTAAAAACAGGGAAAAAGAATCTGTGCTTTCGTAAGTCCTACGCTACCTTGTTGATTTTTGACGTTACAGTGGCTGTTCCATCCATCTATGATACCGAAAGGGCAGAAGAGAATCTACTGATGTACCAATAACCACGATCTGACTTTTTACACGTTTCCAGGATAAGTAATGTGCTGAAAACTGGGAATGTGTAAAAAGTATGTCTATGTCCTGGCCATCGTGGTTTTCGGTACATCGGAGAAATGCGCTGAAGACATGCGGGAAGATGACTTACGCCTGTGATGATGATGGCCCTTATTGTGGGGATGACGGCCCAGGCTGCTAGTAACAGAATGACGGTAAAGCGAATCATCTGGTTGCCTTTAGCTTCCCTCTTCCAGCCCAGGCGCGTTACCTCCGCAGTGTGCATCA
Source organism: Branchiostoma lanceolatum (assembly GCF_035083965.1). Taxonomy (NCBI): domain Eukaryota; kingdom Metazoa; phylum Chordata; class Leptocardii; order Amphioxiformes; family Branchiostomatidae; genus Branchiostoma; species Branchiostoma lanceolatum. The sequence goes on along the minus strand of NC_089723.1, from coordinate 16,539,360 downwards.
CAGAAGGTCTTTGTACCAGTTTTGAGACGAGCGCGCACAACGCCCTTGCTATGCCCTGTGGGTTCCGGGGGAAACAGAAACCATCTATCTTACAATAATTGCGGAAATGCGCGATAACTGACAGGTTTCTCCCCACGTTTCCTGTCGCACGCCCAAACTGAAACGCGTATCTCTCGTGCTTGATTCTTCTTCAATGGCGTCAAGTACTGCTTTTTAGAGACCTTCTGGAAAAGTACTTTTTCCTGTTCATATTGAACGATTAGTTTTCCTATCGGTGTCAGAAAATTAATTATTAAGTAGCTATGGGTAAAAAATACCTACTTTATGCAAAAGGCTCTTCTGCAATGGCGTCAAACACTGCTTTTTTTAGACCCTTTGTAAAAGTACTTTTTCCTATTCATATTGGAGTATTAGTTTTCCTATCGGTGTCAGAAAATTAATTATTAAGCAGCTACAGGTGAAAAACACCTACTTTATGCAAAAGGCTCTTTTTTGTTACCTTCATGAAAACGGGGGTATTGTCTTCTGTCTGTCTGTCTGTCTGCCTGTCCGTTTGTTTGTTTGTTTGTTTGTTTGCCCGATATGTGTTCAGGCGCATGTAATGTGTAAAATTGACATGCTTTTTATACATTTTGTCAAGAAATTTATAAACAAAATCTCAACATTTCACGGGGTACGAGATCTTAGATATCTTGATCTTTTCTGTGAACTTTTTTCCGTGGGAGTTTTTTTTCATTTCTCGGCGCATTGACTGATTCTGTGTGTCCTTTAGTAAGATATTCTAATGTTCTTGATGTAAGCTTCTCAATGATTTTAATTCGTAAATTCCTTCCACGCTTCTATTTTGCTGTTGTTTCATTGTAGTTAGACCAGTGTCCATAGCAGTCACGTACTTTTTTTCTTCAAATTTTGTAGCTTCTTTGGTAGTCCACGTTGGACGCAACAGAAGGCTTAAAAACAGTTTTTGGTGCATAACTGCTCGATATATTTCAATTTCCCTGTGATAAAGTACAAAGATATTTCTATAAAATTTCGCAGAGACTTGATAGTGATGTGCATTGTTCCATCAGACCGAGGTCTTGATACTTTTAGACTAAAGATGTTAAACTTCGTTTGGTGGGGGAGGGCGATACATCACATTAACTTGCTTATGTCGGCTCTTTTACTTGGCTACTCGTTGATCTTCGCGTATTTTCACTGCTCACGACAGTGGGGTTAATTGTCGAATATGCCAGTACCGTGTTTATAGACTAAATCATACAGATATCACCACATATCCACACATGAAGGCCATATCACTACCTGCAGGATACACACACATCTTTTCTGTGAAGACAAGTACAAATATAAGCGCGTGTTTTATGCCTCAGATTGTATGAACAAAGCTAGAGCGGTCCAGAGCAAACAAAACAATTCAAAAGCGCCGGGAGCTGCGCTTCCCTCCGTAATCCTTTCTCTACTATCTCCAGTTAACAGTTGTCAGGTCCCAACACAGCCACAAATTCAACCTGGTCAACGGATTTGTTGGCATCAACCAAATGCCATTTACTATGACTCCACTAGAGGAAAATAAGTGAGCGTATAAAACGCTCAAGCGATTTCTTTGGAAATTCTGTCGCATGACTTGACATCGGAGTGTGTGCTATCTATTTCGCAGTACAAATAGGTCGGAGGTGCGAGTGCTTCGGCGGCGAGAAGGGACACAACGGGCGGCGATACTCGGAATGACCGACGGAGCCGCTGGTCGAATCTGCGGAATGAGATAAGGGAAGTAAGGCCACACCATCTTAATTTTATGGATGACATCCGCGCGCGCATTGATTTTCGTCCGTTCTCCAAAAAAAAAAATCACCTCAGAAGAGGCTCCGAAATTTTGTTCATGATATGACAATACTATCATTGTACACGTCTGTATTAAACTGAATGATATTATCTCTGGCTGGGTTGCCTACAGAGTTTGATGTTTTGCTCTGACTGAAGGCGTGATGTTGTGTACACAGCCGAACACATTTTGTTTTTTTCTTTGAACGGCCAAATGTTACATATGGGTCTTTAAACCAGGCATCATCCATGTTAAAAGCACTTTGATATGAGCTAATTCTAACAAATAAAGACTTGTTTGTTTGTTTGTTACACTGTGTTCTGTGGTTTAATTTGCAATTCCAGCTGTGTAGTCCTCCGGTTCATCACTTTTTTTTTGCTAGATATTTTTTTTCGCCCTCTCGCATTAGTTTTGGGGTATCCAGAGGATGTCATCCATAAAATTAAGATGGTATGGCCTAACTGCCAGAGAATTGTTTGCCCACCACTGGTCACTTATCGTGGTTGTTGCCCTTTTGCCGGCTGCGGTGTGTCCCCTCCCACGCACGCCGACTTGAATGTCATCTGATACATTTAGACAACTCGGAAGGATGTAGGCGATGAGAGGAGTTGAGTGTGAGGTAGCGGGGGCGTCGAGGCAAGTGGTTAGCATGGCTCGTGATTCATTTTGAAGTTTCAATCCTTATAACGTTACAAGCTGTACTAGTATCAATCCCCTGGGCAACAACAGTAGGCATAAGACGCGTATATCATTTAGTATGTGCCATAGTGATGTGGCGTCTTCAATATGGGGTACTTTTGGTCTACCTTTGCAAAAGAAAAAAAAATATAGATTTTCCTCATTAGCTATGCAAATTAAGTCCAAATTAGCATAATTTGCACTTCGTTGTGTACACCTCTGTCTAAGCTACCCGCATACTAAATATCATGGAAATCTGTCGTTCCTTTGTTCAGTTATTCTCCTTAGAAGATTTTCACAATAACGCCCCTGCAGTTCCAAAGCAAGCTGCTAGGGAGCCCAAACCCACACCACTTCTTCATTACAAGCTATCTGCCACCAAAAAATCAAGACCATAGCACGTCCAGGTCAAGAGATACAAAAATGGAATTTCTGCTGCCCACATACCAAATATCATCGTAATCCATGAAGAGGTTCTTGAGTTATGCTGACTACAGTAGTCCGGAAACACAAACAGACAAACAGACAGGCAAACAGACAGACACACAGACACACCCAAAACTATATCTCCATTTTTCATGGAGATAACCATCAAATTTGTTTCTACCCAAATAATGTTGAATGCTAACCCTCGGTATGGTGATTTTTTCCCCACAGATCGTAATTCACATCTGAGGGTCACATCGGATACGTATAATCAAGTCAGTGTCCTACGAAACGTTACCATGTAATATTGTTGAAAGCATTTCTGTCAACCAATTTGTAGACCCTGCTGCTTGACATACAAGGAGTAAAGTACCTATGCTGCGGACAGAATTTGTCTATCATGTCTATGATTGAGCCCTAGTTTGCGAGCAGACCGAAATGATGATGTGGGGACATACCCACACAGCTCAAACATTCAAACATCCAACACAGTGGGTTCACAATACGCTGTAACTGTTGCAATTTGCTCACTTTAGCGACACTGTCAGTTAACGCTACATGTATGTAGACCACTCGTAGATCGTTTGGCATATGTCGTCCGCCTCAGGCCCATCTCTGCTGCAGTATGACCGGACCGTCTGCCCCTGTTCCCGTCTGGCTCCCTCAGATAGGACGAGGTTGGGTCGCACACATCACCTCCACAGACTGTTTTTCATTCATAAAGTTTTCCAGCATTCACTCTGTGTCGGAATCCACTTAACGACCCCCGTTCCACTACTAGATCGCTGTGACCTAAACTGTGTTTGTTACATTGAAGATATGTCACCTAAATTGTGTTTTTCATCTCCATGAAAAAAAGACTTTTTCATGGGGATAGTTATGCGTGCGTTTGCGTGTGTGTTATTCTGTATGTTTGTGTCACCGGATGCTTAAAATCGGCATAACTGAAGAACGTGTAGATGGATTGTAATGATATTTAGTATGTGGGTAGGTGCTGGGAGGAGAAAGGTCAAGGTCAATTTTGGGCCCCCATGTATGTGTCACTGGAACTGCAATGGCGTATTTGTACAAATCTTCCAAGGAGAATAACTGAAGAAAGAAACGACAGATTTTCATGTTATTTGGTACGCAGCTGGGTTGGACAAGGATGTACAAACTGCAATGCTAATTATGAAAATTGGGACTGAATTTGCATAAGTAATGAGGAGTAATGAGGAATATCTACTCCATTGTAGGTATGTGCTTTGAGGTCGCACCTGTCACATCTGTTAGTCTCTTATCTAGGTCGTGTCCGCGTGGTGTAGAGGTCTGCGCACTCTGCCTCTCACCACATCTGGTTCAAATTCCGTGGAGCCAGCGGCCCGAGTTCGCGCCCGGGCCTGGACATGACTGGAAAAGATGCGCATCGTCCTATCGGATGAGGACGTAAAGACGGCGGCCCCGTGTATGAGGGAGCTTTAGGGCGTCAAACCTCTGCACATAAAAGAACCCAACACACTTATCGAGAAGAGTAGGGGGGACCCGGTGTGGTTGGCCAAAAACGCGAGTCGTGGCGAAGCCGCATTGTATTACTACTATAGCTAGCTACTTGAAAAAGCATTATGCTTCACCTCATTGAGGATGCCTGCTTTACCGTATACCGTTTACCTTACCTAGGTCAACTTCCCCAGGTCCCAACAGCCGGTGGTCATACAACAAATGGGTACACTACCAAACTTGTGTACTTGTTTCTATTATGCGGATACCCTCGGGCACATAAAACAAAACAACCAGCAGCAACAACAAATAACTAGTTACCTTTAAAATATGTCACCTAATTTGTGTTTGTTACCTTTGAAACATGTCACCTAAATTGTGTTTGTTACCTTTAGAATGTGTCACCTAAATTGTGTTTGTTACCTTTAAGATATGTCACTGATTGAAGAATATTCTAGTAACTGACCTAAATTTGATTTATGCAACCGTTTATGTCATAATTGGATTATCATGCAAAATGTAAAACTATGATTGAAAAGACAGCAAAACACACAAAGCTTGAAAAGATTCGTTTTTTAACTCTGAAATTCGTTGAGCGATCTGTAAAATTTTAGGTCGCAGCACGGTGTCGGCGAGGTCGCCGCCCTATAGTGGAATGGGGGTTCTGTTAGTACATAAATGTTCGCGGTGGTTTTGTGTTCGCGGTTTTCGCGGTGAACTTTCGGCGCGAACTTAAAATCACCGCGAAACTTTTTGCCCACCTATGACTGTAGCACTACTATTGTTTCATACGCGAACTTGAAACCACCGCGAACACGCCATTTTCTGCCACCGAGAAATAAAAACCACGCGAACTTAAATGCATTTACAGTATTGCCCAACAAGAGTGACAAACTCCCTGCGTGAGTGAAAACGCCTTTGGAAATGAATAATAGGAAAACGTTGTGTAAAAGGTTCATATTGATATCACCAATGGCTCTTACATGTTACGCCTACTTACCTGCGTAAGGCAAAGCTTTTGACGTCATGAGAGAGGACTTTGCTTGAAATATCAAATCATCTTTTAATAAGTGGCTACGTTTATTGCGTATCGATCATCGTACTTGTCGATTAAATTCTGTTTTTAGACTAAATATTTCTTTCACTACGGTGATATACTTGTCAGGGAAAAGAAAGTATGAGGCGGTACGTAAGAATTCCTATCCAAGTACTCCGATTGCGTGAATGCATAAAAGTACATTTTGTTTGGTAACATAACGGTAACACCTGTCTCTGTATCCAAGCCGTTAGTTAAAATCTTCCCACACCATAAGGTGTATAGGGCAGTGCCCATCCCCGTTTCATAGCCCGGGGGCCACACTGTGGTGCAATCACTGCAGCAGGAGGCTAGTTCACTGGCAGTGAAGTGTGTTTAACTTCCATACTGTTTCATAAGTATGTACCATTCTTATAAAGTCTTTGGTATGACTCAATGCGCCTCTTGTCCAGATGTGGTAAGTAACAGAAGCGCAGACCACTACACGTGACAGGGACACCCCATCCGAGCCGTTACCCACCTGCTAATTATAGGATTTCTGTACATCATTTCTGACAACATGGCGTAATTTAAAAAAAAATGTATTGACATCGGAGATCCAACAGGAGAAGAAACTCAGCCTGACTCACACTAGCCTGGAAACCATACCCTCGGTGGCTCCCCGATATCTCTACGGCGCTGGGAGTGACCCCCGCCCGCCCGGCCTTGGAGTAGGGTGGCAGCGGAAGTAGGGTGGCAGCCGAAGTAAAAAGGCTATCAGAAACGGTTCAATAAAGCAGACTGGGCTCGGTAAAACGCCCCTAAGCTGACCCCTAGAGACTGGGACCAGGCTAGACTCACACCCGCTTTTTAACCTGACCACCCCCTGAGAAGTGTAGTAGTCCACCTGTTAATCAAGATGGCGGCGACAGAAAGTCCCGGGACGGCGAAGTTCCGCAGTAGATCGGCCCCCATACACCTACTCAGGGCCAGGAAGAGACAGTCCCCGGAGCTTCTGCCAGAGTTCGAGCTGTCCTTAAAGCCAGGCGACAAAAATGCGCGTGTTTTGGAGCGTATGCTGACCAAGACGACTCTGTCAACACAGCGGGCCTCCCACTACAATGTGATGAGTAAGTCCGAAAACACACCTTCACTTGAGTTGTGTTTCTTTAACCTAAATGCTTTTGGTTTAACCGACAGTTTTTGTCATCCATGTCATCAATGCACCTGACGTCAAGTGTTTTCTATCACATTTTTATCTTTCTTTTTCTCCGTTCCGTGTCATGTCGATCTTGTATTACTGGTTTTTCATTGTTGACTTCTGGTAGCCATCGACGGTGCGGAACGCGTCGTTCTATTCATGCTCCTTAGTTACCGTTGCTAGGGGGGAGGGGGGCGCACAGGGAGACTTTTCATTGCTCACTTTGGCTGGTTGCGCTTGCCGGAAAAACGTCCCCGCGACACTTGGTTAGTTAAATCATTAAAGTATAGTGCATTTTACCTATTTTGTGGCTTTCAGAACTCGTGATTAACAAGGTTTTGCAGCTGTAAACTTCTAGCGCGGCCCAATCCATAACTTATCGTGTTAACGTAAACTTATTATAATTTGTCCTAAAGTCCTGCTATTTACGCACAACATAACGTTACAATACAGCAAAAAGTGAAGGATAAAAGTTAAGATGTGTGCTATCCAAAAATGAGCAGTTGTAGACCCACAGGGTTAAGTCTCCCCATGCTATCACCCAAACCACCTGTTAAGTTAATTCTCACTTGACCACCTGTTAAGTTTCACATGGCCACCTCAATTTTCCCCAATATTTAAATTTTTCCACAAAATCAATTGATGTTACTGGTTGAAGATGTATAGATTTTTTCCTGCATTTTTTCATTGTGATACCTTTCCATATTCCTGATGCCACATAGAGAGAAACTACAACCAAACCTTTATTACTACAAGTAACCACCTCTACACAAGGACCACCTGGCCAACGCGACCACTTTTTGGTCATTCCTTAGATAATTTTTCCCATTGATAAAACATCAAGAATCCTATATATAGTGCCCACCTGTCCACATAGACCAGATTTTATCATTCCCCTGGGTGGTCTTCTTGGGCAGTAGCTGTATTGAGTCTGCCCAACACTTTGAGAAAGATGTAACGTTATAGGCACCCAGAGCAATTTATGAAGCTTGAAAACTGGAAATATTCTAGTTGCTGTAATCTTTATGAAATTGACATTTAATGCCACTGTTTACCACATTTGCGTGCAGATTTCTTATCAAAAGTGCTCAAAAGCGGCACAAAAATAAGCTACATGGTGATCTTTTAGTTTCACACGCCTAGTGTAAATAGACCGATACCATAGCCCCGCCCACCTCCGTTAAAACGTAGAAATGCAAAATTAAAACATAGATATGCAAATAGTTGATGGACATGCAGTCACTCTCTCATTGGTCGAACCGCTAATTGTGATGGACAGTCAGGATCAGTGTATAAGGGCTTGGATTCTCTATCAGTTCTCACCACACAACGACATCGTATCTTTGTTCCTTTAATTATAATGTCGATATGTAATGGTATAGTTTTATCGAATGCGAATTACTATGCGTAGAAATGAATAGAAATGTGAGTTTTTTAATTCAAGTTTCAAGCCTTATAAAATGCTCTGGTTGCCTTTAATGTTGCATGTCCATTTTGTTTCCCCAGCTGTAGGTACAGATGTCCTGAACACCATGCTGAGACGAGCCCATGCAGAGAAGGAGGAGGCTGTGAGACAGGCGATAGCCGAGGCCGAGGCGAGGGCAGCGCGGGAACTGAAAGAGGCACTCGATGAGGCATTGAGGGAGGCAGCGGAGTCAAAGAGAAAAGCTTTAGATGAACAAAAACAGGTGATTGATGTGTAACAATAAACTCTGGGCATTTTTGTGACCATAATTAAATGCATCCAGAGCATTTTATGAGGCTTGAAACTTGAATAAAAAAACTCAATTTCTAGTCATCCCTACACATAACACTATACCATTACATATCGACATTAAAGGAGTAAAGATACGATGTCGTTGTGTGGTGAGAACTGATAGAAAATCCAAGCCCTAATAGACTGACCCTGACTGTCCATCACAATTAGCGGTTCGACCAATGAGAGAGTGACTGTATGTCCATCAAATACTTGCATTTTTATGTTTTAATTTTGCATTTGTACGTCTTTTCACATTGGCATATTTACCAATGAATCCCGTATGTTTCCCAACACAGTACTACGAGCAGCTGGCCCAGCGTGTTGCCGAGGCCAGGGACAAACTGGAGGCTGAGAGGATAGCCAGCCTCACCAAGAAGATGCAGAGAGAGAAGGAGGAGGCGCTCAAGGAAGCATGGGCCAAGGCAGAGGTCATCAAGAATGAGGTAAGACATCGAGAGTGAAAACATCCATTCAGTTCCTGATGCAGTGGGGAATATACAAGGGGGGGTGGGGTGTCTGTTGAGAAAGACATACAAAATATCAAGTACCTAAAAGAATAGCACCAAAATAATGAACATCACATGACATCCAGTTTTGAAGCTAGACTGACTACTACAAAACAGACAAAGGCAGATAACACATTTAACACTTTTCTCTAAATCCAAACTTTCTAAACATATTATAAAGTATTATCAAGGGTGTCCAGAGCGTATTATCAGACTTAGAATTGAATCAGAAAGTCCAATTTCTAGTCATTCCTATATACATAGTAAGTTTCAATAACACTATACCATTACATATCGACATTCAAGGAGCAAAGATGCGATGTCGTTGTGTGGTGAGAACTGATAGAAAGTCCAAGCTCTAATAGACTGATCCTGACTGTCCATCACAATTAGCAGTGACCAATGAGAGAGTGACTGCATGTCAGTTAAATATTTGCATCTTTATGTTTTATAATTTTTTTTCTACGTTTTGATGGAGGTGGGTGGGGCTATGATATCGGTTTATTTACACTAGGCAGGTGAAACTAAAAGATCACCATGCAGCTTATTTTTGTGCCGCTTTTGATAAGAAATCCGCATGTAAATGTATTTAACAGCGGCATTAAATGTCAATTTCATAAAGATTACAGCAACTATAATATGTCCAGCTTTCAAGCGTCACAAAATGCTCTGAATGTCTTTAAATCCAAACATTTGCTTTCTTTGCCAAAACTTAGGGTCCTGTTGAGAGGAGGGTTGAATGCTCATGTTTGTCCTTGTTACAGGCCATAGCAGAAGCCTTGGAGGAACAGAGGAAAAAGCTGAGAGCAGAGGCTGCACTAGAGAGGGAGCAGGCAGTGGCGAAGGCACTCACTATAGCAAGGGTAGGGGCAGATGTTATCAGTCTTTTGTACAGAAAAGACACAAGGTCACACTTAATGTCACATACTTTTGTGATAATGAAATCACATCTAATATATGAACATTTGATGTCTGTTATACATACCAAAAAGCCACTTAATACATTTTTTCATACAGACCTTCATTTAGACCTGTGTCGATTTAGCTTATGGAATAGAAATATGATCTTAATGTTATATGATTGTGTAATTGATCACTCATTAAGTTTATGTTTATTCCTTTTGCATCCTGATTTGTAATGATTTGTCATGTAATGTAAGGGCTCCCTTGGAAATCAGTTACTTTGTTAACTGAAGGGACCACCCTAAAGATTAATAAATAAATAAAAAAATAAATATTCATTGTTATATGCTGTTTGGTTTAGTCTCTTTGTCACCCCGACCAATTGAATCACGTGAATTGCATTGAAGTGATTGAATCCGCCCGCGATTTAACATCTAGTTTCTACTACTTTTCTCTAAACGTTAAATCGCGGGCGGATTCAATTACTTCCAAAGTGCCAAAATTGTCAATCTGAAAACGTCTTTTGGAAGCTGACACCTTCCACCATCTCACTGGCAAGTTTATTTGGTCAGATGTAGTCGTTAACGCAAGTTAGAAAGCGATTTGTCGGGAAATGGCTGATACGAATCTGAGTTTCAATGTGATTCACGTGATTTGATTGGTCGGGGTGTTAACTGAAGGGACCACTAAAGATTGATAAAAAAATAACTGAATATTCATTGTTACATGTATATCCTGTTTGGTTTAGTCTCTGTGTGTGATTGCAATGACACCCAGAGCCTATTCAAGCCACCCCTCTACTCTTGTCTACAGCACAAACATGCCATCAAACTTGACGAGGCCGTGGAGAGAACCAAGCGGGAATGTGAACACAACGCCAGCGTGAGGGCAGCAGCCATGGCTAAAGTTTACCAGTCGGAGATCAACAAAAGGGAACAAAGGTGAGAGGTCACAAATACATGTGTATGAATGACATACAGTAGTATGAAATATAAAGGTTTTCAAGAACTATTTGTAAGCAAATATTTCCAACTTTAATATTTTTTCGAGATTCAATGCTGCATTGAATTTTTGTTGCTTCTCTGAATAGCCTGCCCTGTTTTTCCCATTTTGAAAAAAAAAAAATTGGGTGACGCTATTCCCATTGACAAATTTTAACTCCCAATTTTACTATCTGTTCAGTTGTAGAACTCAATAGCCACCAAAATAGATTATAAAGGCCTGCACATACCTAAAAAGTGTGGTCATATTGATCATAAGTTATTAGACATAATTTTTCATTTATCAAAACTATTGCTCAATATCAATCCATATATTACATGGCAAATGGCAATTTTGTTACTGAAATTATAGTACTACATTTTGTAGATCAAAGAAAGGGGTGCATTGCATTAAAACGAGCCATACAAAGCTGCAACTTGAATAATCCTCTTATTCTTTAGGTTATGCAAACCCTTATTTTTACCCCATACTATTTGCAAAATATTTTTTTTTTCGCCCTGTCGCTCCAATTATTTTCTAGAAAAATCCGAGAATCAACAAATAAATTGGTGTGGCCTGAGGAAGGATGGTCAACCTTTTCCATCAGAACGTTCCACCACAATTTGAATTCAAAACATTGATTTTAACAACATCAGCTCATCTGTTCTCTCTTTCTCCGTCAGAATATCTGATTTACAAGATGACCTAGCAGCAGAACACAGGAGGAAACTGGATGTCGAGAAAGACTTTAAGGTAAATCAATTATCAAATGTCTTTGACTAGGTTTGATAAGTTGTACTGAGCTGATTTATGTGCACAATTCATATTCAGTGATCATAGCCTTATTAAAGGAAACCAGAGCATTTTATGAGGAATAAAAAAATGGAATAAAAAAACTAAATTTCTAGTCCTTCCTACACATAACACTATACCATTACATATCGACATTAAAGGAGCAAAGATACGATGTCCTTGTGTGGTGAGAACTGATAGAAAATCCAACCCCTAATAGACTGATCCTGACTGTCCATCACAATTAGCGGTTTGACCAATGAGAGAGTGACTGCATGTCCGTCAAATATTTGCATTTCTATGTTTTGATTTTGCATTTCTACGTTTTGACGGAGGTGGGCGGGGCTATGGTATCGGTCTATTTACACTATATAGGCGCGTGAAACTTAAAAAGATCACCATGTAGCTTATTTTTGTGCCGCTTTGAGTACTTTTGACAAGAAATCCGCACGCAAATGTGCTAAATAGTGGCATTAAATGTCAATTTCATAAAGATTACAGGAACTAGAATATTTCCAGTTTTCAAGACTCATAAAATGCTCTGGGTGCCTTTAAAACATGTAGTGCCTTCATCCTGAGTTTAAATAAACTTTTCCTAAAGATTCCAGTTGCCCAATCCAACTTTAGGTTTCTAAAGTATGTCCACAGCAAAACCACAGAATGCATGCTTGATGTTAAAATGCAATTAGATTGCAGCAGTTAAGGATCACAAGATCATTTGCACTTGAGTGTTTAACCAGATTCAACTTTTAATTTGCTTGTAGGAACTCCAGGTGGATTACATGCGTTTCCTGGACCTGACTGACGGACAGTACCACTCAGACTACATGGTGAAGTACAGGTGGCACGGGCGCATGGCCGGGCAGGCTGACAGCAGGATACAGACAGACAACCTCAACAAGAGGAACGCCTCCACAGAACCTGGGGACCCGCTACATGTCTTCTAACTAACTACAGGCAGTATTTCCATTCAACTTCTGTACTGCTGTGCTCTGCTTTGGAAGCTTTAAAGCTTCTATCTCACATTAGCGACTTCGCTGCTCCTAAACTGGATTTGTGTTACCGTTTACTTTACAATGGGAATATCATGCAAAATGTACAGCTTAGGCCACACCAATTTAATTTCTTGGTTAACGGATTTTTATTTAAAAAAAAAAAGAATTATAGAAAAAAAAATCATGATTTTTTTCATTTTCGCGATGACGCGAAAATGAATCTGAGACCCAATCATACCATGGTACGATGCATCTGTAGATGGATCTTGATTCAACCCTTTCAACCCTGCATCAATGTTTCTGAAGTATATTTGTAAACTTTACAGTGTGGTGTTGACATTTTAAATCATAGTTAGGTTATCGTTACATAACAAAATTCTCACCAAAAAAAACTATTTTGTGGTTAACAATAGCTTTATCTTTATTGTATGCCCAAAATAATGTAATAAAACATGCTAATAATTGCAGTAATTGAGTAACGAGCGAATGTTCATAAATTATGTTAATGAAATGTTGCGAACTAGGTTTTAAACTTAAAAGTGTAGTACGTCCGTTATATGCGATCTATGGATCTTGGAAGGTAGTACATTACATCTATGTTTTTATACATGGCCATATTACATCTATACCAGAAAACTGAACAAGAAGAAACTAGTTTTGTCAAGAAAATGACAAAAAAAATTACCATGCATAGAGGTTTTACCATTATATACCTTTAAAGTAGTCCGCCAGAATGGCTTGTACCACTAGCTCGTCGTGGAAGGTCGTGACGTGTGAACTCGAATGTCCTTGGTTCGAATCCGTCAGGGAAAGGTTTTTTTTCTCTTTTTTTTTCTTTTCAAAAATCCGTCTGATGTATACAACGTCTTTATATTATGATCTTAGATCCAAACCATGCCTCAATTTTTTTTATTGTTCATTATAACGGAAAACACCATTCAACGGATGCTTCTACGTATGGTTGATTGGTTGGTTGCTTGGTTGCTTGGTAAATGTACAACCATAATTTGGACCCGTGCCATGTCATTTATACCTCATGTATGTCATTTCTGCCTTCATTTTCCAAAGGTGTACTATACGTTATAATAAGAATTAAGGGCTAGGGTGATTGAGATTAAGGGTTATAATGACAGATTAAGGGAAAGGGCAACGGATTAGGGGCTGTGGTGATGGATTAATGGATATGCTGACGGATTAAGAGCTATGTTGACAGATTAAGGGTTATATTGACGGATTAAAGGTCATGGTGATGGATTAAGGGTAAGGTGGACGCATTAAGTGAAAGGGTAACGAATTAGGGTCTCTGGTGATGGATTAAGATTTATGCTGTCGGATTAAAGTTTATAACCACGGATGTAGGGTAAAGGTGACGGATTAAGAGCTAAAGGGACGGATTAAGGGCTATGGTGACATATCATAGGCAATGCTGAGGGATTAAAGGCTTTCATGACGGATTAAGGGCAAGGGTGACGGATTAAGGGTTATCCTGTGGGATTTAAGTTTATGTTAACGGATTAAGGGCTAGGGTGACGGATTAAGAATTTCACATCCCGTTATAATATACTCCTCAACTAACCACGTGTACATAATCATGTTCATTGAGCGAAAATGGCAGCTTTTTGCAAAAGCACTTGTTTTTTTTGCATTTTTTTTTCGGAAAATAAAAATCCATTTACCAAGAAATTAAATTGGTGTGGCCTTATAAAAAGAAAACACACATAGCATAAGAAGATTTTTTTTTATCGAGAAAAGCTCTTTCGCAGATCGCAGAGAGATCACCAACGTGCTGTGGGTCCAGTGAGATAGGCGTAACTGTTTGTAGAATGCATGAAGTATTTGTACTCACTAGTATAAAATGAATGTTACACAGCAGAAGTTAAATCTAGCTGATAAGGCCACACCAATTCAATTTCTTGGTTAACGGATTTTTAAAAACATTTTTAGCAAAACAAAAATCATGAAAACAGAAGGCTGGGGTGAAAACTTGCACCTGACCCCTTTCCCTCCCTGAAATTGTGCACACCAAAGTACAAACTTTCCTCTGAGATTCTGTTTTCCTGTTGATTTTCCAGTCTAGCATTTCTTTTTAAATTCCGTTAACCAAGAAATTAAAATGGTGTGGCCTAATGATAGATTTAAGTTCATGGGTTTCAAAGAAGGTCTTACTGTGTGTGAGAATCAGCAATGGTGATCAAGATGTTTCAGAGTCCTTTTAAGACCAGACTACAAGAAGTAAGTACAAGTACATGTAAATGCATATACAAGCTTAGATATTCAATGCAGTATTTCATATTGCAGTGTTCTAAATGCATGCCGTGTGCGGGTTGCAAATGCATGACTTTTTCACAAAGCAAGTTGACGCTATATAATTGCAGTGTTACCTTTTGAATGTTGCGAGAGCTTCACCTATGACAATCAAACATGATTGTATGATTGGTATGCAGATGATTCACACCATGAATGCCAAGATAACTTCATTCCAGTGTTTCTAAGGCCACACCAATTCAATTTCTTGGTTAACGGATTTTTAAAAACATTTTTAGCAAAACAAAAATCATGAAAACAGAAGGCTGGGGTGAAAACTTGCATCTGACCCCTTTCCCTCCCTGAAATTGTGTGCACCAAAGTACAAACTTTCCTCTGAGATTCTGTTTTCCTGTTGATTTTCCAGTCTAGCATTTTTTTTTAAAATTCCGTTAACCAAGAAATTAAAATGGTGTGGCCTAAAGGAATGGTGCTACATGTATGCTGAACTAAATGACAAGATTTTTTACTTGAAATGCAGCGATATTGATAGATTGTTAGGATCATATTTATCATGTGATAACTATATTTATGATTTTTGTACCTTGTCAACACTGTTAACTTAATGTAATTGTTACCTGTTTTCAACTGTTTTGTACTTTTCTGAACACTTTTCATGACACTATTGTGAAATATTTTTCAATTTTCACTTCAGTCGTATTGTTTCTGTTTAAAAGTTCAGGAGATATACATTTTGTAACTTATTTTGACAGAAAGGAGATTTCTAATAAGAACTATGATGTTGAAATAGCTGTAATAAATTGAGATTTTATAAAGAAAGACAATGCTTGCCGTTGAGGTCGTATAATTGCTGTCTCTAACTTCTGAAGTCTGGATCTAGATTTGTAGCTTGGCAGTCCCTGATCACTGGCAGGAATCAACTTATCTATTTCGATTTACCACATATTGTGGAAGGATTGACATAATAGATGAACTATCACCTTTTCAAGATGTCATCCCGTACTGTAAGATTTGGACCATCTCACACCGGGGCATGCCCCTACTCTTTTTCGAAAGGTGTGGTGGGTTTTTTAACGTGCGCGGGGTGTGGCTCTCCCCAAACACAGGACCTCCATTTAACGTCCTATCCGAGGGACTTCCCTAACCCTAGATGAGCTAGGTACTCATTTACACCTGAGTGAAGTGAGAAAAGTTGTGTTAAGTGCCTTTCCCAAGGGCACAACGTCGGGGCGCAAGTTCGGACATGTCTCTGGGCACAACCCTGGATTAGATCCCGGGTCCCATTGTTTGACAGCCGCACGCTCTAAACTTGCACCACACGTCGCCACTACAACTGGGAATGGTGCAGTTCTTCCAAATTTAGGAGACTTGTCCCAGATTTTCTGAAGTATGAAACCCTAAAAATATCTAGGCACAAGTAAAGACTACAACAACGCCCAGAAGCAACTGTACCCTGAATCACCATGTTGGCTATTTATTGCCTTATACCTGATGTTAAATCTGCATAAAAAATTTGGCTAGATCATTAAGTACAGAATAATGTTGCGACTGTAATAAATTTACCTAATATGAATTTTCCACATTGGAATATTGTCACATAATTATATTGATACATTATTAAATACATATACAAAGTTTCATTAATAAATCTCCACATATTGCAGCACATCCAGCATAAAATGTAGCTAACTAAATTCTTCCTGTACAATTAATTTTGAATATGAAAATGTCAATTCATTTCTACATATAACGTTATGTACAACTCACAATGCAATCATTTACCTAACATAGGTGCTTGGGGAAACTAAAATTGTGAAAATCATATGGAATTAAGTAGAAATAAATTACTACCAAGAAAACAACTTTACAGAATAAATCATGATAACACTGGCAAGCCCAGCACGGAAATGTCTAGTCCTAAAAATGTAGCTGGCTGTACAAATAGCATTTGCCAGTGATAACAAGACTATATAAAGAAATTAAGTACATGTACCTTTAGGATGGCAAGTTTGCAATGGCAACTAGTTCAGTCTTTGTGAATCTCTACATGTGTAGAGCAGAGGTAAAGAGACCACTAAAATATATGAGAAGTAGCAGTGCAACTGTGAAAGTGTTTGTATTGCTTTTTTGTAGAATTGTAATCAAAAGCCATAAAGTACATGATAATTACTTTTAATTACCAAGTTCAGTACATGAAAGCCAAGCCAAGCCAACAATTTTCCCTTTGACACTACAAGATTGTTAAGTAGGTATTTGCATGCCTTGTGTTAGAAGAACAAGGAAATGGGTTTGTAACACAAAATGTTTCAGTAGTATCAAGTTTGATTCTCAATAATGTCACTAAAGAAAAACTGTTTCAGTAACTTCAAATGTATACAATGAAAAAACATCTATACTACTTCCCTCAATAACCTCAAATAGGTTGTTACAAATTCCTCTAGCCAAGAAGTTAAGAAGCTAATGAGTTTGAGTAATGTTTTATGTGACATTATCCAGAGTAAGTGGTGTGGGGCGGATTTCTTCTGGTTCCATCTCCTCTATCTCGTTTTCAGTAGTAGGCATTTCCTGGCCTTCTTCGTGTAACAGCTCGCTTTCAAACATCCTCTGCAGAAGAATCTCCGTCTTCCTGGTACCTGGACGGAAAAATGTTAACTTAAAGTGACCCAGGCGTCTTGAAAAATTGCATGAGGGTGTCACCCATCTCCATTTCTGATCTATAGCCCTTGGGCCACACATTTGGGCAAGTCACTAGAGCAGGGGGCTGGTCCGCTGGTAGTGATGTGTGTTTAACTTCCATACTCTTTACCAAATGCTGAGTGCTAAGCAGAGACAGCAGTAAGTGACAATTTTCAAGTCTTTGGTATGACCAGACCGGGGATCAAACTCAACCTACTGTGTGCAAGGCGAACACTCTATACCAACTAGGCCATTGTACACCTGGTCTATGGACGGAAAGATGTGGCTATCGTTAGATGGCCCATCAAACTCCTAACAAAACGTGGTAAGACTATGATATTAGTACATCCACTGTTAAACATCAACAAGTGTCTGCTTTGGGATATATTATTGTGGCATCGTGTGGCGTAATGGTCATGTGTTTGGTCCAGAGGGCCTGGGTTTGTATCTCCTGACATGCCCTGACCTTTTGCCCTCGGGAAAGGCTCCTTCCCGGTGTGAGTGGATCAAATAAATCTGTCCGCATGTGCAGCTTGTGCTGTGCAATACAAATATGGTGTACACGTGCGTCGCCATGAGGCGGTTTACCCGGTATGCAATAGAAACAAATATAAAAACAAACATTGTACATATTGTAATACATTGTAGCTCACTGTGCTGTCCATGTCGAAATTCAAGTGTAGTGTCCTGTCATTGCCAGCAGGGTTAGCTCTTTGTAATAGCAACAAGCTAGTTGGGCAACCTGGCTGTGGGTGCTGAACAGCCAAACCAATTGATAAATAAAATATTACTATCCGGGAGGTACCTCGTCTGGCTATCCTGAAGCGCAGGCCTGTGTCAGCACGAGGTCTTCTCTCCTTCATCTCCGGCACCACGTCTGCTGCCTCCGCAGTCTCATTCTCCGCAGGGGGCGGGGTCGGACTGGGATGGACCTCAATGTTGTCCACCAGGACTGACTGTGGAGCCTCGATCTGAACATGCTCCACTGGTAACTGTTCTTGCAGGGGCTTCCTGGGGTTTACAAAGAGGAAATGGTGTAAAACAAGATCATTGCATCCTTGCATCAAAATGGTGTAAAACAAGATCATTGCATCCTCCTTGTATAACAGAAAACTACATGATTTTACATGAAAACTTGTGACCCAAAATATGACATCAGTAAAAGGTAACCTGCTGTCATTTTCATCAAAGAACATTCTTTCTCGGAACATCATTAAAGAGAGGCTAAACTTAAAATTGAAAATTCTACTATACTTTGCAAAGTCAAGTCCTCACTTGTTTTACATATTTAAAGCCCGCCATAGTTAAGGGCTTTTCCGTCATTTGTAACTTGGGCCGTTCTGACGGCTACTCGCCTGATGATTGAATAAATCAATAATAATTAGGTTAATATGTGACGTCAGGTCTCGGCATTTCCCACTCAGTATGAACAAGGATTTTGGATCTGGCTTTCATGAGGACGGATTTTTGAAGAATTTTCTGAATTCAAAGCTCACTATCTCCTCAATTCCCTTGAATTCGTCGGAAAATTCTTCTAAATCCATCCTCAGGAAAGCCAGATTGAAAAGCCCTATTCACGTTGGTTTGGAAATACCGAGACCTGACGTCACACATGTAACCTTACAATTGATCAATTCAATCATCAGGCGAGTAGCCATCAGAACGGCCCAAGTTGCAAATGATCGAAGGGAGAGCCCTGAACTTATTTAAAACAAGTGAAGGTTTCATTTTTGTAAATATAATCCGATGTAGTTCTCAGTTTACTGCAGCAAAGGAGCACAGGATCAGGAAGTATAGTTTCAGAAACAGAATTGTACATTTTCTGCTAACAGAATAGAATTGTCAATACATGTAGAGATTCACTAAGTAGTTGCCATCGCAAACTTGCCATCCTGCAGGTAAAACTTAACTTCTTTAGATAGGCATATGGGAAATGTTATCACTGGCAAATGCCATTTGTACAGCCAGCTACATTTCCATAATGGGCTTGCCATTGTTAGCATGAGTTATTCTGTAAAGTTGTTTTCTTCGTAGAAATTCTATCTATTAATTCCATATGATATTCACAATTTTATTTGATTCCGCAAGCATCTGTTTTAGGTCAATGATTGCATTTTGAGTTGTACCAAGGATATTCCTATATAATGTCCTTGGTTGTACATAAGGTTCCGGGTCAGAGTTCAAATCTGACCAGGGATAGCTATAGGGTCATGACCCGGTAATCTGCCGGAAGTGCGTGGTCGTCACTCTGATTTCTGGCCCCTATTGCTTGGAGATCGTTTTAGCTGTGCATAGATTTTTTGTATCTCCTGAAAAGCCCTTGAGTTGCAGTATTTTTGGGCCTGGTGAAGTTGGTTCGCCATTGAAGGCTTGTTTGTATTAGTCCGTGCCAACGGTGATGCATTTTTTTTCGCCTGATGACCCAAATAGCATCGTTTTTAATGAATTTTCACCGAATTTGCATCCTCGGAGATTGCGAAAAAGTTATCACAAGACTTTTTGATTTTTTTCATTTTTCAGAGACACCATTTACATTTGTACTAGGCTTTCTCAGCATACCGTGACCCCAGGAAAACTTGTTTTTTCCAAGCAGTATCGATCAAAAAAGTGTAAAAGAATGATAATTTTCGGGTCCAAAATATACATTTTCCTATGGTTTCTACCCAAAATAAAGGGACAACGGACAATACCGTAAATACAATGGAAAGCGGCAGAAAACCGCTTTTTGCCCATGTGATTACATTTTCCGCCCTACTTTTCATGGCAGAATTGTAGCCCGTCAACCTGAGGGTGTCGGCCTACATACGAAATCGTAAAAAAACTCCGGTCTGAGACCTTAACATTATATGTAGGGAACTGAAACTCACTTGCTGACCCACAGACCCATCTCCTTAATCTTCTCCTCCACAGCGTTGGAGAACTTGCCGGCGGACAGGGATGACTCCAACATGAACGCCTCCAGAATGAAGGCCAAAAATATACTGTAGGAGAATGCAAAGTATTAGATGCATATTAAATAAATTTCCTCACATCACTCAGGTGTAAATGAGTACCTAGCTTTGGTTAGGGACATCCCTCCGGCTTGGATAGGACGTTAAATGGAGGTCCCATGTTTGGGCAGAGCCACACCCCGCGCATGTTAAAGAACCCACCAGTTCAAGGTTTGGACCATTGCACACCGGGGCATGCCCCTACTCTTTTTTGAAAGGTGTGGTGGGTTCTTTTACGTGCGCAAGTAGTGGCTCTCCCTAAAGTGAGGAAAGTTGTGTAAAGTGCCTTTCCCAAGGGCACAACATCAGGGCATATCGGTGGTTTCGAACCTGGGACCTCTCAATTGTGGGCGAAACACCCTACCGATTGCGCCGCACGATGACACGCTGTTTCAGTAGCAGAGTAAACTTTTACAGAGAGGGGTTGCTAGCCCTTTCCCTATCGATTCACCACAGGATCTTTTACTGCAAGAGAACTGTACGTACGCTAGCCCTTTCCCTATAGCTTCACCACAGGATCTTTTACTGCAAGAGAACTGTACGGACGCTAGCCCTTTCCCTATAGCTTCACCACAGGATCTTTTACTGCAAGAGAACTGTACTAACAGATGCTGACTCACTTGAGCACCACGATGACCACCAGGAGGTGGAAGGCCACGAAGTACAGACGGGCCCACGCACTGGTGATGGCGACAAACCCCGAGGTCAGCAGTGAGCAGGTTAAGGGTTAAACACACAACATGAATCATTCAGGGGCCAGCCGTCACCCTAAATCTACCTGAAGAAATACCCTATATCAGGGTAAAAACAGGCTTTTCAACATGGCACTAACAATACTATTATCTAGAAGGGATATAGCTATATGTAACACTCTAGCCTTGGCAGCAGATAAGAAAAGCTTACAGTAAGCTTGAAATATTGCCCTATTGCATAATGACTTATGAATGGATATAGTCCTAACTTCTGAGTTCATTGACACTTACTTTCCTAGAAACACTTTCCACTCAACCACATGTACTATTGGAAAACAAACTCCTCAGAAAAAGCATCTTACATGTAGATTTACTCAATACATAGTAAATGACATAGCTAACCAATACTTTAAAGGCTATCTGTGGTATATTTATAACCTTGTCCTTAGGCCACACCAATTTAATTTCTTGGTTAATGGATTTTTTTCTAATTTTAGCAACAACAAAAATCATTAAAACAGAAGGCTGGGGTGAAAACTTGCACCTGACCCTATTCACTCCCTGAAATTGTGTGCACCAAAGTACAAACTTTCCTTTGAGCTTCTGTTTTCCTGTTGATTTTTCAATCTAGCATTGTTTTTAAAATTCTGTTAACCAAGAAATTCAAATGGTGTGGCCTTATTACAAAATGAACAAGCTATCTGCCACCCAAAAATCAAGACCATAGCACATCCAGGTCAAAAGATACAAAAAGTGAAGTTCTGCTGCAGTACCAAGGTCACATACCAGGGGGCCCAAAATCGACCTTGAACTTCGGCTTCACAACACCTGCCCACATACCAAATGTCATTGTAATCCATCGAGAGGTTCCTGAGTTATGCTGCCTACAGCAGTGCGGAAACACAAACAGACAGACAGACAAACACACACACAGACACACCCAAAACAATATCTCCATTTTTCATGGAGATAACAAAAGAAACAAAGGATATCATGCCACTGGTTGACCACCATCAACTCAAACAGAAGCACAAAGGCAGTGAGGATGTCGCTGAAGTTGTTGTTACAGTAGTGATCCCGGGCGAACTCCGAGCCATTCAGGTTTGAGTTGTTACAGAAGGAGACATTGGGATCCCCAGACAACATGGTTCCCCACACTTCCATTCCAATGATGGCAAACACATAGTAAAACACCTGGTATGTGAAACACAATAGATATAACTTTATTGCAAGTTCATGCCCAAAGGCTAATTGCAGACAAACAAGTACATGGATATACATGTACATGGGAATCGACATAGTTTTCTAGTCTACTGTGAAAGTTCTATGTTAACTAAGGTTGACTATGGTTGAGTTTGACTTCTTTTTTGAAGGCAGTGGAAAATGAGCCCACGTTTTGTATCGTGAGTGAGTTGGTTGATTTTAGTAGTAAGATTGATTTTTGTAAGTTAGTCAAAAGCTGTTTTATATAATTCGTTTCTTTCAGCGTCATAACAAATCATATCTGTATAACTGCATTGAACGATGTTCACTTTGACATAATTTCTCGTTAGATTGTCTTGTCACATTAACTTTCTATTAAGAATACAAATACAAAAGCTGCCAATTTGTATTCATTTTGTAGAGCAAATATTTTCTTTACATGCTACAGCCATGAACACCCAGTGAAATGTTAGGCTACAAAAAATGTGAATAAACAAATTCAGGATTCCTGGTCGCACAAATAAGTTGACCAACTTACGAACAGGACTCCTCCATAGGTGAACATGGAAGGTGCGATGTTCGTCAAGGTGCCGATAATGATCTTGAACCTAACAGCACAAAATGACAAAAACTTTTTCTTTTTCTTTTAAAGGTGCCCTAAGCAATTACAGGGAGTAAAACTGGAAGTATTCTGGGAAAGGAAATTTATATGAAATTGACATTTAGTTCCCCATATTAGCATATTTGCATCATTATTTCATAGTTTGAGAGTTTGAAAAGAGCGCAGAAACAAGCCGCAAAAGGAGTATTTCATTTATGGGTACCATCCAATAATCAGCCCAGAATTCAGCCGTAACCCTATTCTGTCGACAATTTTCGGTAACTTCCGGCCGTGTGACGTCACAATGTCTGGACACATTGAGCCATGACCATGTGATTAGTCTCCGGAAGCATCGGGACTTATCGGTCAGAATCGCACATGTTCAGAAGATTTGAAATAATGGCTGGCCTCCAAGTGCTCAGATTTTCAATGATATCGTATGTTTACTCCATGATGGTCAATATGCAATGGGACAGTGTTATCTAAACTTACTATGGGCAGAAATCACTAAAAAAGGCATTTTGAAAATACAACTTTCAACGCCCTAATGTTGCTTAGGTTGCCTTTAAACACATCACATGCATTAGAGTCAGAAGTCCACATTTAACTCCAAATCGATATAACCAAAAGCTTACCTGTCAATGCTCCCCACCAGTTTCAGGAGTCGCAGGATTCGCAGAACAAGAAGGACATCTAGTGTCTCTCTGCTGTATTGCACTAAATGAAAGAAGGGCCAAAATAATGCTTGAAGAAAAATAATGGTAAGACATTGTGTATTGTGTATATTGGGTATGTAGTCTTAAACGAAAGTTGTTCAGTTCTGCCGACAGACTATCTGATTTGTAAAGATTGATGTAAAGATTGAGTGTATTTTAGAGGTTTTAAAATATTGGAACACCAACTGAACTCAAAGGCAAAACAAAAAGATTAGAAAATATTTCAAGAGAAACTTACACTCCTCCAAAGCAGCTTCAATAACTGTGGCAATAAAGGCTGCTGATATCACAATGAAATCAAATCTGCAGAAAAAACAGAAAACAAAAATTTAAAACAGAAGAAAACAAAGAACAAGAACACAGTACAGGACTTTAAAATTCTAAAATCGTAAGGTAGAAGGTTGTATAATCCATGTAGAGGTTCTAAAGTTACTGTAAATGCAGAAATGTTCGCAGTGGTTTTATGTTTGCAATTTTCACCAAGAATTACTTACCGTGAACTTAAAACCACCGCCAAAAGCCGTTCCATTGTGTGACTGTAGCGCTACTATTGTTTCAAATGCAAACTCAAAACCACCGCGAACACTCCATTTTCTCCCTAGCACGATATTAAATCCCCGTAAACATTTCTGCATTTACAGTATTCTGACCACAAATATCTGGAAACACTAACAGACAGTCAGACACACACACAGGCCACTGAATAATGAATATTGTTGTATATTGAATATTGTTGAACACTGAATATTGTTGGGTATAATCAGACACCGAAACGTTAGCAGGTGAGATTACCTGGTTGTGTAAAAAGTATCTCCTATACCCTATATTCTACCAACCTGATGAAATTATTCTCGGAAAAAATGACTATTGTTGCATTTGAATATTGTTGAATGACCACTGAATAATGACTACATCTGGAGAAGCAAATCCACATGTCTTACATGTTCCAGAATCTGCGGCAGAACTCCCTGAAGCCGTAGGTGTACAACTTGAGGATGATCTCACAGGTGAACACAGACAGGAAGAACCACTCAGCCTCATCCAGGTTGAACCCAATGAAGAAGGCATTAACCACAATGGCCAGGTCGAAGAAGTATCGGAAAAATCTGGAAAGAGAGACAAATGTACTTTCTTGTGTTGATAATGGGTATTGTTGAAGGGTGGCTGAGGAATGTTGGGATGTTTTTGAAAAAACCCTTTCTTAAGCTTTATAAACCTTCCTCAGCCTTATTTTTTTTCAGGTAGTACAAGGTGATAATTTATGCAAATTAGTATGATGTCATGATTACGTCATCAAGCAGGGTGCGAAATACCCGGTTGCGCACTTGCGCGGCGCAAGCAGATTTTGCTTGGCGCAACTAATTTCCACACGCAGCTAGCGCAGTGCGCAACCCAAGATTATGAAGCCTGAGAACCCAATTTGAGCCGAGTAAGCTCACAAAAACAGTGTCACTTTCATAAAATTCGGTAAATTTTCAATTGAAACACAGAAATCAACACCTTTTTGTTCTAAACCATCCAAACCTGTTCATAGATCGTGAAATTAGCGCTGGAAAAAGGCGAATAAACTGCCGTCGGCAGTGTCTTCAAATCAACATGGTCACCATGCGGTGTACCCCTTCAAGTCTCCTGAACATGCAAATGAGCTACTTTTCATGCAAATGAGCTACTTTTCATGCAAATGAGCTACTTTGCATGTAACCATCAAGTCTTCCAAACATGCAAATGAGGTACTCTTTCACACAAATGAGGTACTGTCTCATTTGTGAGAGACAAATGACAGAGAACACCGGACACAAAACAAATACTAGTAGACTGTGAGCAACCAGTGCCCTAATTGACCTTGACCAAAATACTGTGCCGTAGCCCTCAGCATGATGAGGTTGTGCACATAATCAGAAGAAGAAGAAGAAGAAGAAGTGTGAATGAGGTACTTTCTCATGTAAATGAGGACACTACTCTGGCATGTAGATGAGTTTGACACTGCAGGTTCATTAAAGTTTGATAATGATTCCAACACAGTTACTAGTTTATTTGTAGGGGCAAAATTAAGTAATTTTTCTTTATTGTTGTTGTATTGTTGTTGTATTGTTGTTGTTGTAAAAAAAATATACAAAACTGATTTGAAATACTATACTGTTTTGGTGTTTACTTCTGACAGTATATAAGTTTATATGTATTTTTTTTTCGACTTACTTTCCAGGATGTTAGTGAACAGATAAGTTTTAGAGTTATCTATTTACTTATCATTCAAGGTTATGTGAATCATTACTTGCCTTGTTCCAAGTAAAAGAAATACCATTGTGTATTTTTCAACTTGTTGAACTTGAGGCACCGTGGCCCCCGGATATAGGGGCCAGCCGGGGAACCTATGCCCAATTTTTTCGAAAATCCCAATATATCACACCCGAAAGATGTCATTTTTAATGTCACTGCAAATGGTGAATGTAGGTGGGGCAACCTGAAATTTTGATGTGCAACCTAGCTTTTCCCCCAGGTTGCCCACCGGGCAACCTGGCTCAAAAAAGTATTTCGCACCCTGTCAAGATTTATAAGGCCACGCCCCTTTTTTAGAAAAAACGCTCTCCTTGGCTTGTGCTTCGATGTTCATCAAATTATAACTTTGCAGGAATGTACATGATAATAATACTTAAAGAATGATGCGTGTCAACGCAAATTTTTTGAAATATCGATTTTTGGCGAATTTTTTTGTTTGATAACAAAAAAAATTCGACAAAAATCGATATCTCACAAAATTCCTCAGACACCCTTCAACAATACCTTAAACAACAACTTCGAACTATCAATAAATTAATTTATCTATTTATTGAGATTTACCACATTTGTAGAAGGATATAAGGACATAACAGGGGTCTATCACCTTTTCAAGAAAAAAAGCTGATGTAAACCCAGAAACTGTACTTTAAATGTTTTGACCCACTCACACCAGGATGAACCCTTTAATAGTCTAATTGAAAAGAGTGATGATCTCCTCAAAAAGTCAATAACCATAACCATAAGACCACCATAGGGTTCATACTAAGTCACCCAAGTCGCCCGAATCGCTGAAATCCCCGAAGCCGCATTGCTGTGGCCTAGTATGAACGCTCCAAATCGCATGTGAAAACGCCCGATGCGCAACGCAGCGAATCTACCTCCAGGAGGTGGATTACTACCAACTTGGATGCATTCCTGCTTGGTATGATCGCTCCAAGTGGCTCGATGCGCATCGGGCGTATTAATTTGCATATTGACCCGGACATGGTTCAAGGGGTCATATGCGACGTCAGCCTTGATTTCCGTTTATTTGCCGCCATAATACCATATTCGCCTATCTCCTAGCTAATTCGCGGAAACATGGCAGAATCGGGCGATTTTGGTGTCTGGGATGACGAAGAGACATGCGTGCTCATGGCCATCTTCAGCGATGTGGGGATACAGACGATCCCGCCGGAAAAAGAGCGTGTATGAGGAAGTAGCGATTTTACAACTCGCGCTCGTTCGACCCCTGGTGTGAAGGAATGCGGCTTTGGCGATTTCGGCGATTCGGGCGACTTACGCTGCTTAGTATGAACGGGGTCATAGACTGACTTGCCACCTTAGTATATACATCTGGTCCAATCTGCTTTCCATACTCACTTGTGCATGACGACCTGTCTGACAGCAATGCTGACGGAGGAGTTGTAGATGTGAGGATAGTACTTCTCTATCAGGTGTTTCTGGTTCCTGACCTCTGACACCTCCACGTTTAGAAGGTCGGCCACCTGCAGGAACATCTTCCTATCTGGAAGGACAACCACAGCAATCTTCTTTAATAGGTTGATGGAGGTTAGACATCCAGGTAATAAGATACGCCAAATGACAGTTACTCAAGCAACTGGATAAACATTTTTGAAACAGACATTTCAGACGGCATCCACAGTTTTTCCCTTTAGTCACTGACTGTTTCAAAATCTTATCCAGCTGCTTGAGTAACTGTCATTTGGTGTAACCTATTTTCATATTTCTCTGCTGGCTTACATTATCCACCGCCTTGAAAAACAGTTTGAGAGATCTCTCCTGCAGCACACCCCTGCCACCAGGTATAGATATGCAGGAGTGCATTATATATACTGGAGGATATCTCTTTGAAATTGGAAATCTCTTTGGATGCATTTTCCAGGTAGCCAGATATATTTAACCTTGCAGAGGTATGTTAGGAGGTGTAGGCATCAGAGGAGGTTAACCACATGAGACTTCATCCACAAACTAAAACTACTGTCAACGTTTTTTTAAATTTTGAGTTTCTATTCTATTGCCAAAGTACCCAGCTACTTTTAGAAATTGTTAATAGCTGTCCCTGTCTTACTTCGATGTTCATGATATTGTACCTACCACATGTGACTTAAAGATATTTTTGTTAACCTTTTCCTAATTTTCATTACCTTAAGATTCCTGGATGTAGAGTACTGTAATTCACTTTATCTTCACAGTAGCAACATTTCACATGGTAATGATAATGGACATTTTCACTGAACTTCAACTTCACGGTGGCGGCAATTGATTTACAGAACAGATGTGTGAGGGAATCATAAATAATTACAACAGGTTTTTCACGGTGATGATAAGTTCACGGTGCAGAGGTGACCGTGAAAACAGTGAACATGAATATGGGAGATTCTTTGTACACAACCAGGTATTGATCTCACCTGCTAACGTTTCGATGTCTATCAGACACCTTCTTCAGAGCTTCTGACTGGAGTACTGCTTCTCACCGCTATAAGTAGCCAATGTAGGTGGCGCTTTTGCGGTGAGAACACTGTCCCAAATATGGCTAAGTTTGTATCCCCCCTCGTCTCGGTTCATCACCGGTGTTGTCTTCCTTATACAGACGGCCTCATTACTTATAGCGGTGAGCAGCAGTACTCACACTACCGCAGGTGAGATCAATATCTGGTTGTGTACAAAGAATCTCCCATATCCTATTTTCTACCAACCTGATGAAATTATTTTCGGAAGTGAACATGAAGTTACAGTGAAAGAAACTGTATTATTGAGCAACTAGAGAAGGGATCAGATTTCTCCGTACCTATGTAACCATTGACATCCTTGTCGAGCACCATCCAGAGCAGACTGTAGTACACGTGGGTCCTGTTGGGTAGAACCTCCTTCATCACAGCGTTCCACGTCTTCTCTGTCACCACTGACTTCCCTTCCACCTGCTCTTTCAGCTCGTCAAACGCACGAAGCAGCTTAAATCGCTTGATGAACACAGATTTCTTTATCTCGTTCTGTATACGATGGGTGTGAGAAGACTCGCATCATTACCTTCGCCGAGAAGGTTATGCAGAGGGTAGCGTTTGTATGTTTGTAAAGAAGCAGATAGAGAAGGCCTGGATGGATTGTCTTGATATTTGGTAGGTGGGTAGATCTTGGTGAGACATGGAAATGATTAGATTTTGGCATGTGGAAGTTAAGTGAATGTGAACGTAGTTGAATCAGATTATGCTGATAAGGACCTTATTTGCATAATTGATGATGTTAGCATAACCTTCTTTGTTAAGCTCATATTTTGGACAAAGTCTGTTATTTGGTTGAAAACGATCAACTAGTATGACTTATAATTGATGAGAGACACTCCTAATACGTCAGTCATAAAGGTTAAAATCATTTGGCGAAGGTATGAGGTCGTGGAACTCTAGTTACACACGAGGAAATGACAATCAATCCAGTTGATTGTCAAAGGATGTTTCAGGTGGGAAAGTATTTTCTTCTATAAAACATACCATGGAAAACAAGAAATGCATTTGAAAAAGCCTGTGGTGTGAGAACTAGCAGGGGTGCCAGTGACTGTGTCAGCCACGATAGTGACGAACCAAGCAAAAACCTCTATCCTGTCGCTATGCCACATGCAAATCATTTTCACCATTGATCCTGACCGTTGAACAATGATATATCAATCAATTGTGTTTACTACCAGAGATATGACCTATTGTTTCTGCCTAACTATTCCTGAGTATTAAGATACTAATAAGGGTTTTCTTAAAAGTAGTTTAAGACGGTGAGACCCACCTTAAGATGTTTTCTGTAGTTCTTGTAGATGACGGCAAGGATGATACTCATGAACAGATACAGACAGACCACCAAATACACAATGAAGAAGAGAGAAAACCACTTGTTGCTGTCAAAAGCCGGCATCCTATTGGGACAACCATGAGTTAAAAACATAATTATCAAAAAGATTCATAAATGTTGGTGACACATTCCTGCAAATATAAAAAGATTTTCCAATGTTTTTTATAGGAAGGGTGTGTACATGTACGTGCATGGTCTCATATATTTTCCTAAATTTGGGCTTAGCTACCAGTATAATTGTATGTTTCTCAATCTGGCTTACATGCCATTGGTTGTACTTTGAATTGTAAATGCTCTGAACTGGCATGTGAAGTATGCCATACCCATAGGGTATAGACTTACATGATATCAATGATTTACAAAGAGATGAAACCAATAGATAGACAAAGAATACATCCATAGAGCTGTTTTTTTCCAGTCTTTCAAATCCCAATTGATTAAAACAAAGTTAACTATGTTGTGGGTCTAAATATACAGACATTAAAGGCAGACTAAACTTAATTTCGTAAAGCATACTGCATTATGTTAAATACATGTATACCACTAAGACCAGTTCTGACTTGTTTTACACTAGTCCATCATAGATTAGCGTTTTTACAAAATTTGAAATTCGTGGCCTGGTGCCCGTAATACTCAACGAGTCCAGAGACCGTGACGTCAGAATCCAACTCGGCCCCAGAATCTATTCTATAGAATACGCATCGATCGTAACAGTTTCTTTGAACCGGCACTCCCGTAAACACGCCATCTAGAGCCTGATTTCGACCTTTAGGTCACAAATTGAAAACGTAGAACAGGTGTATGGATTTTCTGCCCCGCGCGTTTTCCCTCCAACGCGAGTTCGTCGTGCGAAGAGTGGGGATCGGAGGGGGGTATCCGTCATGCCTTCCTGCGTAGTTTGCCGTTTTCCTCCATAAGAAACTGTTACGATCGATGCGTGTTCTATAGAATAGATTCTGGGGCCGAGTCGGATTCTGACGTCACGGTCTTTGGACTCGTTGAGTATTACGGGCACCAGGCCACCAAATTTGAAATGTTGTAAAAACGCTAATCTATGATGGACTAGTGTAAAACAAGTCAGAACTGGTCTTAGTGGTATATTTAACATAATGCAGTATGCTTTACGAAATTAAGTTTAGTCTGCCTTTTAGACATAATTGTGACATGCCTGAAGGACACAAGAAGAAGATGACTTACATGATGTCTGGGCTGTTGGCTGTGGTTACAAGCACATACAGCTGGAAATAAATATCACCATACTGCTTGAAGTATGGACTGTCGTCAGTATACAGTCTCAACTCTGGTCTGGAAAAGAGAAAACACACAGAATTCAAAACGAGGTAACAAAAAAAACACATTGAGGTTTCAACACTTTCTTGGCTGCATTCAAATTCTTTAAGGGATACTTCTTAAAATTCCCCTGTTCACAGAGCTA
Source organism: Branchiostoma lanceolatum (assembly GCF_035083965.1). NCBI lineage: Eukaryota > Metazoa > Chordata > Leptocardii > Amphioxiformes > Branchiostomatidae > Branchiostoma > Branchiostoma lanceolatum. The sequence goes on along the minus strand of NC_089723.1, from coordinate 16,508,114 downwards.
ACATGAATGTCAGCAAGTATGTATAATGTATAGTGTAATCACACTTATTATATAGCGTAATCTTACTTAATGTTATGTATTTATTTATTCATTTACTTATTTATTTTGTAGTTCCTCTTCTTTTCCATTTGTTTCATTAGGATTTATGGTACAATTTCAATTTGTTCTTTAGTTAATTTTGCTTAGTTTTGATTATGTATAATTTTGTAAAAATTCCCATTGTCTAGTTTAGGGGAGGCCCATGAAAAGCCACCTAGGCTTCTGCCCCCCCCTGCATGTTTTCTTTTTGCCCTGTTTATCTTTTTATAATTGTACATATATGCAAATAAACAATAAACAATTAACAATAAGTAGAAGTAACTATCCTTCAGCACACTGTTGACTACAACTACTACTGGCCTGGGGTTTGATGCTATAAAAGATGTTTAAATATTAAAGTCATTAGCAAGGTATCTATGTCAATAATATTATACAATTAAAAATTACAAGAAGACTAAAGAAGGTAACTATATGACTATGTAAGATGTGAGAATGCACCTTCTCTCAAAGATTTTCAGAGCCATCAGAGCGAAAAGGGCAATGCTAAGGAAGAACAGGACTAGGACATTCAGGATGTCCGGCAGGGTACGTCGGATGTTCCGAAAAGCTCGACGAATCTGCAGAGAAATAACATGATCACAGGAGCTGATAGAAGACTACAAGTATCAAACTGGTGTTAACAGAAAAGTTACTTTCTTTCTATCTTGATAGTAAAAACTTGTCAATCTGTTATAGGTCATGGTTAGTAAACTTAGTCGCCAAATATTCTAATCTATTTAGTAAAAGACAAGAATAGAGACTATATGATTCTGAAAAAAATGGAGTTGATATCCTATGATGAACAAAGGTCACGCCAGCTTGGCATTTGGAATTCGCCTCTCAAAATACAGGAAATAGCCTCTAAGTGAGACAGATACAGATATATATGGCGGAAGACTAAACATGAACATGTAAATTCCTCCATATTCTCCTGAAACCAACATTACTATGTTTTGCTTCAGGCACGTACCTGTCGGCCCTCCGTAATGTTGACCAGGAGCAACGCACGCAGTGGTCGGGACCAGCGGTAGGCGTACATCGCCTGGCCGGAATTGACCAACGCTATGTAGGAGATCATGTCTATCACTACCACCTGTGGGACAAATACAGCACATTACAGCTCAGCTATTCAATGACATGTAGTGAAGCCTGATGTTACCTCTCAGAGTTCTTTACTGGAAGTCATTAGTTTGACTAGTTAGCCCAATCATCCTAGTTAAAGGGAGACACTTCACACTATCCTCTGGTACTGTAAATGCCGAAATGTTCGCGGTGGTTTTATGTCACAGTTTTCGCAGCAACCGTTTCACTGCGAAGTTAAAACCACCGCAAACATTTTTGTCCAATACTGTAGCAGTATGTGACAATAGCACTGCCGCGAAATTAATACCAACGCGAACACTCAATTTTCCCCTTAGCGTGAAATAAAAAACACGCGAATTTAAATGCATTTACAGTATTGTCTGCTGGAAAACTACATCTTGTCCTGTGCTTTAAAGAACATTAGCTAGGAACCATATCAAAGGAGTGTCTGTACTAACACTTTAATCTGTAATAACTTATACCGAAACTACAATTACAACTAGCATAAATGGATGACAGGATTTCATCAGTTACTTTCAATTGGAGTACCCATCTTAGTCTCAACCTTCACCAAATTAAAGTCAGGTTTCTTTTAAGAGCTACTTACGATCATGGTTGCCATGACAACCAGATTCTTCTTGTCTGAGTAAAAGGTCTTCCCGGGGGAGAAGCGCCGTAGATGGAACAGCCTGCTGCCAATCACGATCAGACATATCACCTCCATGGGCATGGTTACCTTTGGCAGGAAAACATGGCAGACATTACTGACTGCAAGTCAACAACAATGGAACAGGAAGGTCAATAGTAAAGGAACAGGGTGAGAAAACAACAACATACGTTGGCACAAATGTGTTATAACAATGGAATCAACCTTGTTTGAGGGTCTTGATGTACTACAAAGTGATAAGAAAAATAATCTAATTCATAAGATGGAGCAGGTAGTGCACCACATGTACCTTTACACAGTCTTTTCACACATAATGTCAAAACTGTCCAAGAAGACCACTCAGGGACCAATAGAATCTGGTCTATTTGGACAGGTGGTCACTATGGACATGATTCTTAATGCTTGAGTCAATTGGAAAATCATCTAAGGCACCACCCAAAAGTGGTCACTGGCCAGGTGGTCCTTCTGTAGGAGGGCCTGCATGGGGGGTCCCGACAACGCTCTGCGCTAAATTCGGAGGGCTGGCTACGTAATACGCTAAATTCAGAAAGCCTCCCTAGCTACGCTCTACGCTAAATTCAGAAAGCCCCCCCCTACGCTCTACGCTAAATTATGGAGTGGTCGGCAACGCTCTACATAAAATTAAAACGGCCGATTACGCTCTACGTAAAAGGGGCATGCAGGCCCTCATGTAGAGGCGGTCACTTGTACAGGTTTGACTGTACAGCTTTATGTTACCCTAAACAGAGGACAAACATTTTATGACCACAAGTTGCTGGTTCTTTCAACACCATAAAGCCCTATGGTACTTACATAGTACTCGATCTCGAGGCCAGGCACAGCAGGCTTCTCAAAAATGGCCAGGGCCAGCAGAAGGAGAATGAAGAAGTATGCCACCCCTTTAGGAAGCCAGTGGTTATAAAGGTTGTACAGCCTGGGAAGGGTAAAACAGGTGTCTCAATCAAGTTTTTATTGGTCAGAAATTACCCGCAATGGCAGCCTTTCTAGCACTGAATTGATATGCAGGGTATTACAGGTTTCACACAATACACAACATATATAATATCTTATCCACACATGCATTTTGTGGAATTGTCGCAGGGGTCTGGGCGCCAGCCATTCGGCGCCACCAGGTGACCTCGATACGACTTTCCCAACTGAAGTCAGGTACCCATTTACACCTGGGTGGAGTGAGGAAAGTCGTGTAAAGTGCCTTTCCCAAGGGCACAAGATTGGTGACATAACAGGATTCGAAGTCGGGACCTCTTGGTTCTGAGTCGAACGCTCTGCCGTTGCGCCATACAACCCCAAGTTTGTAAAAACCCTAGAAACAGTCACTGGCTAGATAAGCCCTGGCTGTAGTCTTTTTACAGCCGAACTAATTTTCCTGAGATTAGAGAACTACAACCCCCTTTATCAATCTCCAAGCAGATGTTGGGGTAGAAAACTGTAATATTTCCATGCCGGCCCGATTTTCTGACCGGCCACAGTAACTTGGCACAACAGCAACATCGATACAGATATGGAAATATTTCCAGTCATATCTAATTTGCACACATTGTTGTTGAGAACTGACATTACATTTTTGCAGTGATTTTCTCACCTGACGGAGTTGTCATCTGTCTCAAACTGGCCATTCCTACCGTACCGGGCATCTCTGATGTAGGTGGCTGCCAGGTACAAATTCATCTGGAAATAGAGTTGTGATATTTAGAACATTGGCAAGGCCTTGGCATGCAACAAACTTTACTGTCAGAGCTCAAAATAGTGGGTGTATGTGCACCTGTGTGCACCCAAAATTGGAGCTGTGCACCTAATTTTTGACTGTGGGTGCACTGGTGCACCTAGATATTTTTGTACTCAATATATAGGGTAACGGTTCTCTTGTACACTAGTATACAGAATATTCTTGAAATGTAAGTATCAGAAAAAGCAATATAACTTTATTTTATGTATTGCTTAGTTGAAATTCGAAATCTGGATAGAATTACAGATTGAAGTTCTTCAGAGAGGCAGTAGCACCAAACGTATGTTTTGCTGACATTCAACTTTATTTTATGTGGTGCACCCAAATGTTTTTCTGTGCACCTAATTTTTTTGGTTGGGTGCACCAGTGCGCCTATTTCCAAAAACGAATTTTGAGCCCTGACTGTCCTACCTAACATTTTCCTTGCTTTAACAGTTTCAATTTTCCAGCTGTGTTTCATTTACTACTCATTTTCTGCCTCTTTCTAATCTTTGTTGTCACGTCCTTTGTTTCCTTGGTGTGCACATGAAAGGGATTCTATTCCAAGTCATGAGAAAATCTCACGCTGCTTATCCAAACACACAACCTGCACGAACCAAAAGTTGTTTCAACTTCAACTCTCTTGAAAGGGCCTATAACAACTGGCAATTCAATTCAACAAAAAATTCTCCAAATAACCTGGTTCCACATTATTGGTCATGTTAAAAAACTATGATTGATACTGACAAGGACTTTTGATTCCATTAGTGCATTTGTTAAAGGCAACCAAAGCAATATTAGGGCAAAAAAATAGAAATAAAAAAAGCTGAAATCTTTATGGTAGTGACATTTACTAACATTTTTTAGCAGATTTGCGTAATAACTTCATACTTTTAGGATTTTAAAGTGCAAAATCGTCCTGTACGAAGATCCCCTTAGTTTCACGAGCCTACAAAAACTCCAGCCACGATTTTCAGTGAGTTCTAACATTACAACAACGTCGTATTTTGGCAACATTGTGATAGTGTTGTTTGAACTAATCATGTATAGAAATGACTAAATAAATTGACTTTCAAAATCTGATTTTCGGACCCTAATATTGGGGTTGGGGTTTTGTTCGCGTTAAGAATTTTCGCGTTCGCGTGGAAAATTTTCGCGTGGAAAATTTGAAATGGAGAATTTATCTATAGGTTCAAAATATCAAAGTAATTTTATCATCAAAATTTTTCTCCCTTGGGAATAGACTTGAGTCCCTTGGGAATAGCACACACCAAACCACACCACACCCTGCCCACACCCATGCAGGGAAAAAGTTTGCCTGTAATTTTGATCATTTGCTTGTTAAAATACGCTAATTAGTTGATCAGAAGGGAATTGAAGGTTTACAAGTCTAAGGTTTCACACTCAAAAAATTTCAAAGGATTTTTGAAATTTAAAAAATACAAAAAAACAAGTTGATTCCCAAGGGACTCAATTCTATTCCCAAGGGAGAAAAATTTTGATGATAAAATTACTTTGATATTTTGAACCTATAAATAAATTCTCCATTTCAAATTTTCCACGCGAAAATTTTCCACGCGTACGCGAACATTCTTCACGCGAAAAAAACCCGTTCCCTAATATTGCTTTGGTTGCCTTTAAGGGTAACAATCATGTGATTACTCTACTAGAAAAGTAACCATACAACAAGTACCTATGTTGTAAACCATTGTGTTATGCTGATATAACGTTACCAAAACTACAATACGAAAAAATTTTGAATATAATGTGAAGTGCTTACATTTGTAATTTTGATTGCAGCACCTGTCTGAAAAGGATAACACAACTGCCAATACTGTAAGGAATATATTCAGTCTGCTGTACATGTGTTTGATCTAATCCCTACTTCATTAATCATGTATGAGAAAACCTAACTAGTTCCCTGAGGGTATGCATGCCATAACTTTGTGCAACATAAACATAAACATCATGCAATATTTCTAGCCTCCTTCGCAGACTTCCCGGGAACGGCTGCATATATATTTGAGGGGGGAGCTGGGAAAGGCGAACGTCCCTTGGCGACATAACTCCTTCGGCCCGTGTAAGAAATCGCGTACCCCCTCCCCCAAATATATACGCCGCCGTTCCCGGGAAGTCTGCGAAGGAGGATATTTATATAATGATAGATAACTTATTAATATTTCTCCCTTTAATCTTCTGGCATTTGGTACAGTCTTCGACGCTTGAATGGTTGTTTTTGCAAGCATCTCAATAGCATCTCAGCAACTATGGCTACTGTGCATATGTTTAACATTTTCTTTCAGGTTCTTTTCTAAAGAAATAAACTAATCACATTAACGTTATGTGTGTCACGTGATTCTACTGATTCAATTTTTAAGTTGACTGGACTTTCTCAAACTCTCACCGCCTAGTGTCTAAACCATAGCCAGGTTTAAACGTTTTACACATTTGCAAACTCAAATAGAACTTTTTTTTTACTAAGTTTAGAATGCTCTTGCCATAAGTGAAGCAGGTTTTCGTGCCACGACATAACATGTAAACGTTACGTTAGCCCAACACAACATAAAGTCCCCCCTCCCATAAATAACATATCCGGGGCGTACACTTATAAAATCATTGCACAACACAAATCATACAGCCAGAACCGGTATAACGTTATAAGCCTTACCTTCTCGATGCTTTAGTTGTTCCGTTCCAGCAGATAAAAATTGCGAGAGTTTCAACAAATCACCAAAACATTCAAAGAAAGTTTTCTTGGCAAACTTTTCTAGCCAACAGTCGCCATGTTGTCCTTCAAGCCAGGTCATTCATCCGGGACTTAGGGGGACAAAAGGGGCGTGGCCTTAAAGGGGAGGTCCAGTAGTGCTACATAAGGGGCTGTGTTCCCTGCAGGGACAATCCATTACCGCATCAAGTAGGATATGGCACTCTGATAGAGGTCAAGTCTGGATGAAGTGCCAGTCCAGCTACCACCAACGTTTATGCAAACTTTCTGTTGATTCTTTGTGTAGTTTGATGAGAAAACGTGGTGATTGTCTTGATTCTTGAAGCAATTTAAGTAAAGTTATATGTATTTAGTGATTAGAGGCGAAGGCATTTGTTAATCCAGATAAAACAAACTACATATGGTCTTAATATCAATTGTGACAAGTTTATTCGTGCAAATGCACAGTTCTGAGTTAGAATTGTTGAGAACCATTGCAATCTCTCACCAAGGAAAGCGCCTTCTGGCTGATTATTGCTAAACTGCAACTGATGACCATACATAGGACATGATCATGATAGTGAGGAAATGCGTCTGAATCCGTGGATCTAGATCTTACAAAACCTCTATTTCCTTAGGCCAAGACCGAAGTTCTTCACAGCCGCTAGTTGCTTCAGTTTCCCGTAATGTCGAATAACTTTTGGAACCACATTCGATATCCATCCGACGTCACACGCCGGGTCGAAACGGCACATTTGGTCAAGTTCGAAAGTTTTCGAACTTTGTTCTCATACGTTTTCATACAATTTTCATGCATTTCCGGAAATATGGAGCCACAGATAGGAGAACTCGGCCAGGGCGATAACCGGAGGAGCACATTGTGGGCCTTTCTAGAGCGTCCTTGCGTCTTGAGTTTTTCTCAAGGTCCAGTGGAAGTGGTAGCGGATCAGAACGGTGAGATTTTCAAGGTCACACTCCGTATACGTATAAGACTTTATGAACTCTCATTTTGCAGATATCAACTACATAACATTATTCCTTATTGAAGGCCGGGGGTCAATTAAAATTTGTATTGGCTAGACAGTTTGAGTTTGAGGCATGAATTTTATCCGATATGGGAGATTCTTTATACACAACCAGGTATTGATCTCACCTGCTAACGTTTCGATGTCTATCAGACACCGGTTTACTTCAGTCAGAAGCTCTGAAGAAGGTACTTCTTCAGAGCTTATGACTGAAGTACTGCTTCTCACCGCTATAAGTAGCCGATGTAGGTGGCGCTTTTGCGGTGAGAACACTGTCCCAAATATAGCTAAGTTTGTATCCCCCCTCGTCTCGGTTCATCCCCGGTGTTGTCTTCCTTATCCAGACTGCCTCCTTAATCCACCGGGTGCGTCTGTTATCCGCTCTGTCGATGACCTTGGCCCCCTCCCAGTCAATGACGCAAAAGCGCCACCTACATCGGCTACTTATAGCGGTGAGAAGCAGTACTTCAGTCATAAGCTCTGAAGAAGTACCTTCTTCAGAGCTTCTGACTGAAGTAAACCGGTGTCTGATAGACATCAAAACGTTAGCAGGTGAGATCAATACCTGGTTGTGTATAAAGAATCTCCCATATCCTATTTTCTACCAACCTGATGAAATTATTTTCGGATGAATTTTATCCTCAATCTTCTCAGCCTCCAGATTGCCGACCGGTCCTTGCGTCAGGACGAGGTTATCACATGAGCGAAGGGTGTCTGTAGCCAGAAAGCTGAACGCCACGCTTCGAGAGGCTACTAGGGCAATCGTCGCCAAGAGGGCAAATAGAAACGTCCAGCATCGGGACACCGTAGTCGGGCATAACGCCAGTGAGACCGTCCCTCAGGCCAGTCGAGCCCGCAGACGAAACCAGCGCACCGCTCCTGAAAAGAACGCCTCTCAGGCCCTTCGAAAGCCATTGCATAGGGAAGATGCGGATCTTGAATATAAGCCACGGCGGCAGCAGATGGGAAACGGGGCACAGGGGAAGAAAATTTACCATAGCGACGGCGGGTCCCGATTTCAGGCAAGGAGAAAAGATTTGCCACCGCCAGGCACGTACTGCGATGCCCGCCTGTCCAAAACAGCACCCATCTATCATGACGTGATCGCAGGAGAAAGAGTCCTGGTAAACTACATCCCCGACGATCCCTGCAAGTGGGAGTCCACAGACGATGAGGAGCTCTCAGCCTGCGATCAGGGGGTCACCCCCAGCGACTACACCGACGACAGCGGGTGCATCATTCCCCGCTACCGTCAGCACATGGACAAAGTGTACAGGAAAGTTCTTCGGCAGGTAGCGCAGGAGCTGAGGAAGTACGCGCGTGGACAGTATAGGACTAACGTTAGAACAGGTGAAAATGACAGTTATAAGCACACAAGGGAGGGTTTATAGTTCGGGTTAAAGCAAGATGTACAATTTATAGGGCTGACTTAAAATCTCATGATATCCGAGCGAGTGATTATGAAAAAGTCCATTTGTTAGCAGAAGTATATTTGTTTAAGTGGATATGGTTTTGGACTGGTCCATATTGTGTTTAGGTGCTACTGAAAGACTCCATTCCTGTATGGAGAGACTAATTGTTTTTAAACTCAATTTTGGACTGGGGTGATCCATTTTTTAGTGGAAGTATTTTAGAATGGTCCATTGTTATTTTGGGACAGTCCATTTTTTTGCATGGCGAGGAGTATGGCTAAACATGTTGTATTTGCTCGCAAATGTTGCCTTTCTAGTTTGTCTTTATATTTCCATATATAATCTTGGCTAACTATATTTTCTAAGACCAATGAATTGTAACATAAGAAAACCATGCAAACTAATCATTGATACTATATCGTCCATGACAAGTAAAAATGTACATACATGTGAGATATTTGTAATGTAAAAAAATTCCAAAGCTACCTCAGAAGAAACATAGCAACAAATAGAGGTTTGTACATATTGGTGAAATATTGTTATTATATGAATGAATACTAGGACTTGAAATAGAAATTAGAAATAGTTTCCGTAATTTTTCCAATGTGTAAAATGTTGTGAATGTGTAATACAATATTTATGATTGCGGATACTACTTTTAGTATTTATGCCTAAGGCCGTGTTGATTTGATTATATGGATGGCATCCTCTGGGAACCCCAAAACTGATGCGAGCGTGCGAATAAAAAGAAAGTTTTTAAAAGAAAGTTGCCTTCATTACGAAATCTACGTGGCCAAGAAGGTTGAACAGGTGACTTAAAACACAGAGAATGGTAACGTTATAGCAAAGAATGGATTCTCCATTTTTGGTCTTTCACACATTCTTCTCTGAGTTTGGTATTCTAGACATTAGTATCCGTTTTCCGAAATATCTTTTTGCAATTTACGGCATATATTTTCTCATTTTATAGCTGCTTTGCATGGTTTACAGTATGGTAGAAAACTTTGTTTGTGTGTTGAAATGGACGAAAATTGATGCGCGCGCGGATGTCATCCATATAATCAAATCAACATGGCCTATGTGCAGTAACGTGGATTGTACGACGTGCGCACACACAAGCTGCACCTATTTGGGCTTATGATATGTTTTCCTCTTATGTTTTAAACGTCTTTGTCTTATGCAATACTGTAGCGTGTAGCGTACTACAATAGCCCCATTTACCACAATTTCTGTTATGATATGTATGAAATGGTGACGAATGAATAAATCCCTAAAAATGATGTATCAATACACTGACTGAGCTCCATCTGATATCAGTGTTTCTACATTAGATTGCGATCAGTGTTTCAACATTTAATTGTGGTCAGTGTTTTTACATTCAAATCGTGATCAGTGTTTCTACCTTCGATTGTGATCAATTTTTCTACATTTCATTGTGATCAGTGTTTCTACATTTGATTGTGATCAGTTTTTCTCCATTCAATTGTGATCAGTGTTTCTATATTTGATTGTGATCAGTTTTTCTACATTCAATTGTGATCAGTGTTTCTACATAAGATTGCGATCAGTGTTTCCATTTGTCGTTATATGTACCGTAATAGGTTATCTGTCCATGACTCAGATTACCAAAAGTTACTTGTTCCATCTAAGTCCCAATAAACAGGTCAATTTTTACAGGCCATTTGGATTCAGTAAAATTGTACTTTACAAGCTTATCTAAATTATGCAAAGTTAACAACAAATAATACATTTAAACCCTGCGCGTGTCAAAGAACAATCATTCGTAGTTTCCGCCACCACACCTTTTCCCTAGCTCCGCCGTGGGTTCCAGCCTATTGTTAGAGAACAACACTTGCACTGCTTCTAAGGATGCCGTGCCTAAGACCGGTCGGACCAGTACTTGTCATTCCATTCTGGTGTTTTGGCGTGGCTCGACCTAAAACATGGCGGAACTCTGTAGATTTGCGGGATCTATATTGTTTGCCGTCTTCCTCTGTCCCCAAGTGTTAGGTGAGTATCCATAACTCCTTATTTTCGTCCTGTATATGAAGAATCAAATAGTCCCAAATACTTAGGTAGCCACGCTCACAGGTGAATAGTAACACCGGTGTCTTGTCACGTAAAAAATTCGCTGGTTTGTGTTTACGTGCAAGATTTGTCGGCTGATAAGTAAGGTGTAAGAAATCTTGACTCATACTTGCAGACTCTTATCTTATGTTCGAACTGTAACCGAAACGTTCGTGCATGTAACGTTACATGTAATAAACTGCGGTTGATACTGGATTCATTTACTGTAAAAATGCCCATTGGGCGTGACGGGCTTGTGACTTATGACATTGAACCATTAATTGACCTCTACCATATCCTCATCATTCAACGGCGTTCATTTTGAACCAGGTGGCCTATAGTAACCTGTACAAAATCTATGTCTCTTGGAAAGCTGTTAGTTGAAAATGACTATAAACATTTTCCTATTTCTGGCCATTGAGTACCGCAGAGTACCGAGTGGCGTGTTGATAGTCTGTCGCTCTGCATCGATCGTTTTGTCCTGTACAAAATTGACAGTTCGTTCATTATTCATCGATCATAACGATGTAGGCCATGCCACAATAGTGGCAATTCAGTTCATTGTAGCCTCAGACCGTTGAAAGGCTGTCATTGAAATGACGAACTGGCATTTTAAAGACCGTTTTCCATAAGCAATGCAGGCACAAAGAAAACAGCTGTTAAGTACATTTCTTTTCAGAAGGAAACATATCAGATGTCTATGGTTCGCAGACGAAATATCTACAGCCACGGACTGCGGCATATACCAGTTGGAATATCGATAAAACATCAAGTTCAGTGTAGTTGCCAATGGTACCCAATAGTCATTCCCATGGAACGATCGATTGAGATATTCAATGGGCACGGTGTACAGTAATGGAGTAATGGCTTCAGTGGCATTGAATACCTTTACGAGATGTATTTGCAAGAAGAAGGCAACCTCATAACGTTATCTTCACTATTTGTAACAGCAGTGAAATATTTACATACACACACAACAGGTTACTCGGTTGACCTTGGGTCACTTGTCTTTTAAAACATCTACGTCGTGTATATACACATTGGGCTGCAATCATTACTGACAGTTTACTTTAGGAAATGTGATATGGTCACCTTGAGAGAACAACAGAATGATTTAACTTCCCAAAATCCGTAGAACATATAAACATATGCAGAGGCATGTGTGGCCTAGCGTAACCCACGCTGGCGTGTCAAGGTCATGACAGGCGTCCTTGTGTGCGGAACTAGGTGTTGATTCAATCCATCGATAAAATCATAGTACCGTCTCAGCTGTCATCGGACACAATGTCCCAAAATACAGACTTTTAAGTCTTTCAAATTACTTATAAACATTCAGATTGTTCATGACTTTACATTGTTCTACAATGAATTTTTAACCTTGAAGGATTGGTTCACCGGAAGGGAGGGGCATTTAGTACTGTTTTGACAGTTCTGTGTCTTGCATGGATGCATCGCTATGTGCGTTTTTTTAGAGATGCAGATAGGGCGATAACGATTTGGTGAGAGGGAAGATCAGTAGTGGGCGATTATGCACGCTGTGTGTAATAGCTTAGGACTCTGATGCTAGCACACTTACGTTCAGTTTAATTAGTCGGACGGATTTTTCCGGTCGTATGTTGCCCTGAGGGTAGACTTTTACGTACCACTTTACCCAACCGTGTGGTCACCGAAATGCCGTCACGTATTACAGCCAGCTGATAAGTTAAATTTAGGTTTGTAATTATGATAAGACAATAAAGTCTCAAAAATAGATGACTAACGTGTATGAAGAGATTTCTCAAGTCATAAACTGTTTGTTGTATTTCTTTTACAGCTCAGACCACCGCTCCTACGTATACCCCACAAACTGGTAAGAGATGACGTTACATTCAGTCCTTCTCCATTCGGGAGATCACAGTGGAGCTATCGCCTTTAAGCCCCTGTCACATTAAACTCACGACGATGGATGAAATTTTGAACATGTTCAAAATCATTTTAGCTGTATTTTTCGGCGTAGGACGCTCGGCTAATTTTACGTGCGATTTACCTGCGATTTACCTGCGATTTACCTGCGATTGACCTATGTAGGTACACTAAAAAAAAACATCGTACGATGCACCTACGTTTTATGTGACCACGACTTTATGTATCTTAACTATTGCATCCGGTTTTCCCCAAACGTACGACGTACGGCGCTGTCATGACGGAAGAAACCCCCATCGTAGGTACGACGTGAGTTTAGTGTGACCCTAGCTTTATCTATATCGAGCTAGTCGAAGGAAGGTCGTTGCTGAATCCGATGCACTGGCACGTTTTCCGGCTTTAGCTTCTGATGTCATTAACTCCCATAAATAAAATCGTGCTCTTTGTCGGTTTAATTGCATAATCCACCTATATTCAATGGCGTGCCCGTCCTTTTTGCTTATTCAAAGAAAACATCAAATAATACAAATAAAGTGACATAGACGAAGTGACGGCGGACTCAAGTTGTACTCAACTTATATTAATTATATTCTCGCCGTCACTTGTACATTATGGAAAATAAAAGGTTTGACAAGACGTGTGAATAGGTGAATGAATACTAGTACGTGTAGATACATTTTCGGGCCCTAGTATTGCTTGGGTTGCCTTTAACAAGTAATCTGCAAGACGATCAATGATATAATTGACCTTGTTGTACATGTATTATTACAGCCAGTTGGTACCCATCTGAGTAATGAGCCTGTTGTGACGCTTTCAGAGGCACCTCCTCGAACATACGGAAGGACTGTTTTTATGCCATCATGGCTCTTGTATGTCACTGATCACTTTTCTGAACTCTACTATCTCCAGTCGTTTATAGCAATGCTGGCATCATCACGGCGTGTGTCGTCGGAGGGCTCCTCTTGCTGGCCGTGGTGATTGCGTTATTGGCAAGGTATTGTACTGTTCTTCTGTTGGTTCTGGCAATGGAAAGGAAAGTGATTTCGAACCAGCTGTTTAGCTCGCATGAACTCTATGAACAGATGAGCTAATCTTCCACTGGTCGTGACAGAGAAGACAGACGCTATGTACAGTATTTACAGGTTCATTGTACCAGGGAAATTCCCCTAGCTCTTTTCGACAAACACAATGAACAGTGAACCACGGCTTAACGTCCCGTCCTAAGGACTGCGACCCTTTCAGGTAGCATGCATGTCGGGTGAGCGACACAGCCGGGATCGAACCTGGGGCTTCTAGTTCCAGTGGCAAGATCGCTAACCACTGGACTACGCACGCTACTACTAAATGTAGTTACATTGTAAAGGGTAGAATGGTCTTCCTTTTGTCAAAAATATTAGATGGTGGTCTGTGACTCCCCCATGTCACTGTCAGTAGCTTGACCTTCATCTTATCAGTTGAGTATATAACGTGTACTACTTCGTAGCTACATAGTGTATTGTATAACAGAGAATAGTGATAACATGAAATAGTATAATAAACCATTTCCTGCACCAATACATACTCCATTGTGTATCATTACAGGACAAATTGTTGTTTTGATATTGTACTGTATTTATGTATCAGACCAAAAATATGCACATTCAGCAAATTTAAGGACGAAAGGTTGACGTATGGTATGTCATCTAAAAACTACGATGTAAATAAAAAACTGTAAATTTGTCTGCACATGTTTTAAGAAGAGACTTTGTAGATATGGACGGAATATAGCATCTTATTTTTATTGTTACGTTTTAGTTATCTAACGTAATACATTAAACGTTACCCTCTATTGGGCATGGATATACGATAAGATAAGTTTATTGCAAGTTCTTGCCCGTAGGCTAATTGCAAGTACATGAAACATGGAAGGACGGACAGACAATTGGTAACAATATAGTATGTGACTATTCTAGTTCAAATACTAACACTAAATTCTATCTTATTTGGGTTTGACTTCTTTTTTCGAGACAGTGGAAGACGAATGCTCCCACTTTTTCTGTAATGTGTGGGCTTTGTGATGTTTATAGGAGAGTAGTTTTCTTTTGTTCTGTAAACATAGAGAAGTTTGGATGGAATTTGGTGGCCTCTTTAAACAGCGCATTTCTTTCTTGATCGTAGAACGGGCAACTTGAAATAAAATGTGTTTCGTCTTCCACCGTGTTTGACATGCAGTATTTACAAGTTCTTGCGTACACAGGTAACATTAAAGGTCACTGTCATTATCATAGGTTGTGTAAGCCGTGCGTTTCTGACGAGAAGAAACAACAGTACGACGTGAGGGACCAGTGGGTCCAGGAGGGGGCTCCCCCCGAGCCGGGCTACCACGTGAACCGAGGCTACGAGCCGAACATCCACCAGGGCACCCTCCCGAACAACCGGGACATCCCGGTCCCACACGCTGACTACGACAGGTCTATTCCGCGGGCGCATGTAGAGGCACCGAACTATCAGACCACCATCCCTCGTCAAGACCTACACAACGGGTAATGTCTTGTGTTATTACAGGCTTGCGTAGCAAAACCTTTGTTGGATCCGTTGGCATGTGTGGTGGCCGCCATCTTGAATTGTGACGCCACAGGGTCGCCATACCATTTTTGGGATGGGTGTTTTTGGGCGTCGCTAGCGTTCTCTCTAATTTTAACAAATCGGCACACAACTCTCACACATTCAACTGAATTATGAAAAGAATACCAATTCATATTTTTTTAAAGACCCCGTAATCACTAAACTAACATAGCAAACCTGAAGTATATGTAGCACAATCCTGTGTTTCTGTATGCTCAATTGTCTTCCCTATATCTATTCCAAATACGCCACACCCGCAAATCAGAAAGAGACTTTTTCACCATGAAAAGGTGTTGTATCTTAATAATCCCGTAGCATCAATTTATCTTGAGTTTGAGTTTATCTCGTATCGCCATTGCGTTTAAGTCATGTTGATATATAGGACATCGTACCGTTTGTCATAAACAGACTAGTCAACTTTGTTGAGCTGATGTAAGGAATAGCAGAGAGAGGTTCTCCAATGCAAAGTGAAGACAGACTCCAGTTGTTGCCGTGGCCGATGGGAAAGATCTTTATTCCGAGTCACTCAGCATGTCGTCTCCTCTCTATCCTTAATCCCAGTCTGTCTTGTCTAACATACTGTGTTCCTAATTGTATACGTTTCTCAACATCTTCTAGGATGTAGTAAAGGAGTAACAGTCTCAGGGGCAATGGAGAGCCTAGCGCCGTCCTGCACAGGATTAGTCATACACACGTGTCATGCACAGAGTACATTTCTCAGAAAGCTAGGGGAGTCCTCTACTTACGGACAGATTTCAATATGCGCTATATTACACTGACAAGAAGGTCAGTTACACTAAGTCTGACAAAGTTTTTTCCTAGTGACTCGACCTTATGCAACGCTTTCATTTCTCTTTCTCAGTTACGTCCCCGAGCCTAGCCACGCCCCCATGGGCGCCCAGCCCATGATAGACATCCCCGCGATTGAGACGGAAGACCCGCGGGCCCGCTACGCGCCCGACCCGATGGACCTGTACCGGTACGACCAACCCCACCTCGGGCCTGACGTGAACGAGTCCGACGGCTGGGTTACTTACCAGTTCAGCAAGAGACGCTAAAGAAAGGATACATTCCTCAAAAGCCCCCCTCTCACTGGACCCGCGGCACGCTGGCGGCGTCGCTGCGTCCTAAACTGGATTTGTGTTACCCATGCCTTTATAATGGGAATATCATTCAAAACGTACAAGTGTGACCAGAAAGACAACAAAACACACAAAGCTTAAAAAAGATTCGTTTTTTGTCGTTGAAATTCGTTGAGCGCTTTGTCAATTCGATCGGCCGCAGCGACGCCGCCAGTGTGCCGCGGGTGCAGTGAGAGGGGGCCGGGGCTTAAGTGGTCTGGTATAAAATCGCCGACCGGCATAAAATTAAAGAAATGGGTTATAAAATTGTATCTAGCACTGTTACAGTGCTACAATGAACGTTGTAGTTGAAGACTATCGTTTTCCTCAAAGGCTCTGTTTTAGATCAACTTAGGTTTTAGGTGAGATTTTCTATAAATAATCTACATTTAAGTACGCAGGATGATGCAGTTATCATTAATCAACGTATATATAATATTCTAAAACTTTAATTTGAATTAGATTTGTACCTGAATTTGTACTTATGATCAGTTAACAGACCTAGTCTTTTAGACTGCTTGACAGTAAGTAAGTAAGTGGTAAATAGTACACGTAATTCTAAGACCAAACTGTTCAGTGTCTGGATAGCAAAATCATAAATAACTTCTATGCTATCACATGTAGCAATAATAATGAAAAGGTCAACGTGTTCTTGTATGTCCTACCATACTTGTTGATATTTTTCTGCTTCTTATGTATTTTTGATATTAATGTATCATGTCTACAAACCGGTCACGAAAAGGTGAGAAATAAGTTTTAGCAATGAACTATTTGAAGCATCTGATGTGTCCATACGTTGTTCATTTGTGACAAATCAGTGGCAATGTAAAATGCTTACATGTCTTTATTTTAAAAAGGTGATAATGGAGATCTATAATCTATGTATCTGTCATATATTTTCAATTGTATCTAGCTATATTTGTCAACGCTGTGCCTATTGTTCCAAAGAGTGAGCGTGGCTCACTGGAACTTTTGAATAAGGGCAAATAAACCGAGTCTTGCTAACAGCCTTACTAAAAAGAGACATTTCTGGACTGAATGAAACACTCCTGTTATGTGTTAAAAGTTGAAATGTAGATGAATTTAACGGTGCTATGCACCGAAAGGTATCCATGTTTCCAATTTTAGGTCCATAGACTAGAGAATGCATTGCAAGTCGTACACGAACATAAAATGAATTCGAATATAAACGTTTAAAAACGTGAAGCTAAGGATCTTATCTTAGAACATTTCAAAATTTGTCTTATACATACCATAAGATCAAAGTATCCTGTAATACAGTATGGCTATTAGTAGACACAAAACAAACAAAGCAAAAGGCAATGTTATTGATATCTCCTTTATTTCCTCGGCTGTGTACCAATACAGTGGATTCCAAAGGTGCTTCCGCATATCCGTTACAAAATCACACCAGGCACCGGCGGTTTCCCCAACAGCCTTACGTCATCCATGTTTATCACAACGATATATCGTAAATAAATAAATAAATAGATAGATAGATAGATAGATAAAAAACAACAATGTCATGTCGTAGAAATCTGTACAGTCGCGACCATTGAAGTCTGTTTTCAGTACACATGGTATTGCTTGATACGGTGTACTTTTCTGCTATCACTATATATGTCATAGGCCCTATAGTCAACTCTTGTCCTACACTATACCATAATATTAACAGAAACGGTGATAACAGTTATCCCAGCCATGATACATGGCCTATTTGTTACTTATCACTTATGATAACTATTTCTTAGACAAGCGGCAAGGGCTATTGGAAGTAACATGAAGGTAGCTAAACCAAGATGAATCATTGTGAAGTTGCAAAATCAATTTTCTTTCACTGTCTATCCGCAAGTATTGTGCACCTAGCGATAAAACATTACTTGTTAAACGTTCAAAGACACAATATTCCTTTGAGAGTTCTAACATGCAGTAACAAACAAACGTTTCGTATGAGAGGAAATGTATAATCAGTATTCCATCCAAGCTATCACAAAGTTAAATAGTCTAGATTTATACAGCGTAACTATGCGAGTTAAATGCCTAGTCCAAGAAATTGCCGAAGTTAGATATATCAAATACTTGTTTGTTACACATTTCAAATACCCTGTTCAACGTTACAGTGCATGAAAATAGCAAGCAATCTCTGATACAGCTTGTCAAAAGACCTGGGTGTATGTCATTGGCACGTATGTACAAGATTCCCTGCAATATGGGTTGCCATAACAGTTCTACACCACAAAAGAGGCGTTTTCCTTTTCGACGATATGTGGCCACGTGATATGGTTGTTTGTATGGACCAACTAGTGAGGTTGTCATCTGATTGTCAATGTTACATATTAGTGGATAGCGGAACAATCTAATGTATATAAAGGTCACAGCAGCATTTTAGTGTAAAATCGTCGTAATCTGTCAGATATTATATTGCTAGTATGATCTGTGGGTTCATCATACGCGTTACTGACTCATGAAAACGCTGTCACAACTGACAGTTACTAGAAACGCCGTTAGTTACAATTATTGATTGTTAAACTTGCACATGAGGCAGCTAAAACGTGACTTTAGGGACCGAGGTTTCCCTGTTTTTCTCAACGTAAAATCACACCTCACATATTAACTTAAACACCACGCAAAATATGATACATTATCTCTCCCTCTGAGAAGTTTTGATCTTCCAAGCTTCGGACGAATCAACAAACTTCGCAATTTAACGTCACAGTGACTTCTATTTTTTTGCACGGACTGATATTCACATCTGACCAGTGAAAAATAATGATACTGTAAATGTTCGCGGTGGTTTTATGTTCGCGGTTTTCGTGGCGACCGGTTTACCGCGAACTTAAAGCCACCGCAAACATTTTTGTCCAATACTGTAGCAGTGTGTAACTATGGTGCTGCCGCGAACGTTAAACCACCGCGAACACTCCATTTTCGCCTTAGCACGAAATGAAAACCACGCGAACTTAAATGCATTTACAGTATATCTTCTTTGGTAATCACTGCTGATTTGATAAGATACACCAATGTCAAACTTGATAAAAAGTCTTCACCTGATACAAGTCCATCTAATGACTTACGTAGTTCAACGCACACTAAATGTACACATGTACAGTAATCAGCTTAAAAAATGTACACAAGCTCAAAAATGAAGTTTGTCACTGTCAGTATTTTGACGAGACATGACCGTCTAGGTCGGCACGCAACTTGTCAATTAGAACAACGTAATCAACCAGTTTTATGGTCTTCGTAATCATCATCATTAGTCTAGATAAATTGTACAATTAGACTAGGAACATTCGAATAAATTTCATGACACAAATGTGTAAAAAAAAATCAAAGGATTCTGTACACAGCACTAGTGTGAGCCCATGGCGAGTCACTAGTGTGAGATCATGGTGAGTCACTAGTGTGAGCCCATGTTGAGTCGCTAGTGTGAGATCATGGTGAGTCACTTGTGTGAGCCCATGATGAGTCACTAGTGTGAGCCCATGGTGAGTCACTAGTGTGAGCCCATGGTGAGTCACTAGTGTATGAGCCCATGGTGAGTCACTAGTGTGAGCCCATGGTGAGTCACTAGTGTATGAGCCCATGGTGAGTCACTTGTGTGAGCCCATGATGAGTCACTAGTGTGAGCCCATGGTGAGTCACTAGTGTGAGCCCATGGTGAGTCACTAGTGTATGAGCCCATGGTGAGTCACTAGTGTGAGCCCATGGTGAGTCACTAGTGTATGAGCCCATGGTGAGTCACTAGTGTGAGCCCATGGTGAGTCACTAGTGTGAGCCCATGGTGAGTCACTAGTGTGAGCCCATGGTGAGTCACTAGTGTGAGCCCATGGTGAGTGACTCCACGGACCCGGTGTCGCCTGCCATGGGCGGCAGCAGCTTGTACCAGCCCGACGTCTTCTGACTCAGGTCCAGCCGGTCCAGCTCCACCCGGATCTCACCAACACACTTGTTGCTGTCGAGGCCTTTCCCTTTCTTCCATATCATGAGCTGTAACCAAATTCATGAATACGTCAGACATGGATGTTCGTTACGTTGATGAAGTTCAATTTTGAACCAGTCAGTCAGTCAGACAGACGCATTCAGCAGTCACTGAGGAAAGACAGCGGATGCTGTCTGAAACGTCTGACTGTTTCAAAATCTTATCCAGGTGCTTGAGCAACTGTTTTTGGCGTATGGATGTTCGTTGTCTCTCCTTCTATACAACTTTATCATTTGAGAGGCTACCAGAACAAAAAAACGGAATAGTTCCACGTGGAATACGATAGTTACACGACTTCCTACTTTTGCAATGTAATTTTGTCTCATTACAGCACAAATGACATGCAATGACTACGTTTCCAAAATCATATCCAGTTGCTAGAGTAACCGCTATTTGGGATATGCAAAGATGTCTCTTATTAGCATAGTGTGTATCAATTCATTATCTCCCCTTTCCAAATCACATATGTTGCAGATGTCTTCTTCAGGGAGACACTGTAGCATGTCCTAATAGATTATGCAAATGATGTCAAAATTTACATAATCTATGTCTGATGAAGTTCACTTCGGCCTGTGCTAGAGGTCATACATACCTGAAGAACCCTGTTGTCGACGTCACAGGCCGGATAGAGCAGTTTCTTCTGGTAGTTCGGGTCGGAGCTCTGGTGCACAACCTTCGTCTTCCTCTTTTGCAGTTTTCGGCCCTCCTCGAGAAGGTACGTCTTCACGTAAGTGTCTGTAAGACCGACGAACAGGGGCACATTTAGTTAGTACTGAAACCAAGGGGTGTTATCGTGATGCCACTGTGCATGCAAGATATCACACCTCAATCAATCAGTTTACCAGCAGATCACACTCAGGCACAGGACCTGTTTAACATGTGTCCCTGGACACACTCAGGAAATAAGTTACATAAAAGTACAACATACACACACACACAGACAGACACAGGAAGTAATATTCTAGATAACTAATTATAACCCTAAATACAAGTCGCAACAACGTCTTTAAAAGCCCCTGTGGAAGTGTGGTGCCTGTGGAAAGTTTTTTTATGAATTTGTTCCATTGTACGGGTCCCTGATACTGTAGTTATGCCATTGAAAGACGTTTGATATGGTATATTCAGCAGGCATTTGCGTTAAGCTAGAATCAAACTGAACTCGGGTATGAATAATGACAGGAATATCCTCTTTGATTTTATAAAAGATAAGTTTCCTAGTTTTCATTATTTGGATAGCTTAGAAAAATGTGTATTCCTTATGAAACTAGACAAGCCATATCTCATGAACCCTGTATGCTTATTCACTTACAATTGCCTTAAGAAGCGAGAAGAAATTGAACATGTGCATAGCGGTATTAATTAGTATTTAGATATTAGTATTAGTTGTCAGATATCAAATTTCTGTTACCACTGTAACTATTCTTCTGCTTGTCACCATGACCTGTACTTAGCTCATCAGAGCATAAACGTGCAATAAAGGTCTTTCATTCATTCATTCATTCATTCATTAATTCATTCAATAATTGTCGTACCTGGTAGGGTGGTCTCAGCCTTGCCGCCGATTCCCCGCGCGCACAAGATGCTGACCTCCATGTTTCCCTTACTCATCAGCAGACTGAGGTTCACGTAGCCCAGGGAGGTGTCCGCTGCTACAATGGATCCAAAGAACACATCGTTTAAAAACCTACGCAAACTTGTTCAGGACTCTGGCCACAAACACGACGCCACGTTTGATGTAACGTTACATGTAACATGTGCCCCAGCATAAATACATGCTCGCACGGCGTTTAACAGGCGGAGAAAGCTTACAGACCATGTATGCATTTTCCTTGTTAGAAGAGCTGATATTTCATCCCATTGGTTTAACATTTGGCTCTGTCCGCGCGGTTTTAAGATAAATAACGTTTTGAATAAATCGGACGTTAATTGGTCATGTTACGTTAGCGAAAACCTTTCACTAGATTTGCAATTAGATCAAACTCTACTCACTGCATTCAAAGTTACTTATACTAGATGTATGCAGGATTGATGTCTTCTGCATTCATTTCAAATCATGACAAAACACTTTTGGTACTTTCTTCAACCCTAGCCTTTTCGTCCAAGTCGCTGATAGGGCTTGATGGGTTCCTCATCTATCTAACAGTAGTTGGCACACGCTTAAGAAGAGACTAGTACCTCAAATGCAGAAATGTGGGATTTACTTTCGCGGTAGAAACACAATGGAGAGTGTTCGTGGTGGTTTTGAGTTCGCTTTTGAAGCAATAGTATAGCGCTACAGTCACACAATGGAACGGCTTTTCGCGGTGGTTTTTACGTTCGCGGTAAATTGTTTACCGCAAAAACCGAGAAAATAAAAACCACCGCGAACATTTCTGCGATTTTACTCCGTAGGTGTAGAAGTGATGTGCCGATGACTTACCTTCCTTCGTAGTCCACATGACCTGAGCGGGACCGCCCGTCGTGTCTTCAGGCGCGGCCAGCTCGCCGTCACTGTCTCCGTCGGACGGCAGTAGGGACGATAGGGACCTGCCAACAGTCAAAAATAACAATAAAAATTTGCCCAAAATCGTCATTTCAAAATAAATTCATAGGATCACATAATCCTTGATGTATTACTATAATGTACATTCCTGCAAAGTGATATTGATAAACATCGAAGTACAAGCCAAGGAGAGCCTTTTTTCTAAAAATGGGCGTGGCCTTATGACTCTTAATGACGTAATCATGACGTCATACTAATTTGCATAAATTATCACCTTGCTTTAAGGTGCTACCTGAAAAAATTAAGGTTGAGGAAGGTTTATAAAGGTTTTTTTTCAATAACATCCCAAAACTCCTCAGCCACCCTTCAGCTGTACCTTAAAGGAAAGCTACACAATAAATTGAACATCCTTCTATGCTAAGCTTAATATCTTCCACAGACAAGTTCTTACTTCAAGTTGTTTTACATAGGTCCGTCACAGTTCTTGGATTTTCCACCGTTTGCAACTTATGCCGTGCTGACGCCTTCTCACCTGATAATTTTGGTACACTTAACAGTGACGTCATATAATTCAATCATCAGGTGAGAAGGCGATAATCTCACCTGATGATTGAGTTATATGACGTCAATGTTCTACATTTGTCACCTGATGATTGAATTATATGACGTCACTGTTAAGTGTACCATAATTATCAGGTGAGAAGGCGTCAGCACGGCATAAGTTGCAAATGGTGGAAGATCTAATCTGGTGATTTGAACTTGCACTGTTTTATCGATAAAGAAGCGCGAGAGAACTGGGGTTGTACTGAATATTGGTAGGTGAGAACATGAGATTCCCAAATATAATTCTTGGGACCTCATGAATGACGTCATCATGTTTGATTGACTATCTCATTAGTTTTTTTTTTTTTTTTCAAAGAAAAACTACAGAATTTTGGCAATCTAAATCAACACAAACTTTGTTTTCAATTGATAACGATAAAAGCTACACACTTACATTGGCGCCAACGAAAATATTCTAATGATCTATAGTTATAGAGAAATTATTCTAATCTTTTATTCTACATGACTGTTAAATCTGACTAACAGGCATTATTCATCAGTGTAGATATCTTTCCAACGATTTTTCAAAGAAAAAATGCGTAGTCTAGTGCAAAAGGAAGTCACCAATAAAAGCATACACTGCCTATACAATATTTTACTCGATCTTTATATACGGAGTTGAAACATTTACATCATTATGTTTGCGTTTCTTCATTCATATTTACATTATGCTCAGTTTATTCAAGTTACTTATATTCGAAATTTATGATTATTTCTGGTTTTCTGTCTACTACATCCAGATTATGTTTTCAGTTATGTTGACCTCTGACCTCTCTCGTTCATCTCTCGTTTATTTTTGATTTCACCACATTTGTTTTGTTGAATTCTTAGTTAACCAATTGTATAGTTTTTGCTTCATTCTATTTATTTGTATAGGGACTCCAGGAAGAATAGTGCATATTGTATATCACTAATGGAGATCTAAATAAAACAAAACAAAACAAATCATAACATTAAAGATGAGTATTCTATAAAACGTACATTTCACTTCCCAGAGACGACACAAAGCTGGAGGAACTTCCCGCGCGCTTTCGTGAAGATGGAGACTCGTAATCTAAACCTGAAGAAGAGAAGACGACAGTGACGATAACTTGTTAAGTCGTGATGTTATCCCTGGGAAAATGCTGTAATGCACAAATGAATGCATCGTACTTCATGGAATGAGCGACTGAACGAAGAAGGAAAGAAGATGATGAAGGGATGAAGTAAATGATCGGCATCAGAATTTTGGTGTGTGCAAACAAACTTGGGAGAACAGACAGGCAAAAAAACAACAAGCAATGAAAAACATAACATGGCGGCAACACCCCCCTCCCCCTTCACAGAGTTTATTGAGTTTATTGAGAAAATCAATTAGTGATCTAGCGCTGGTCTAGACTCGTGGTCTATCTGTCTGTACTCCGTTGTTCTTCGCACTTTACAAAATAGATTGTTGCCGATCGTTTACAGAATGTCACAGACACGTTTGTCACACCTGAAAGGAGGTGACTTCCAGATGGCACAGTATTGCAGCGCCGCCTACCGGTTCCACCTAAGCTATCTCTACCTGCATGGAATGAAGGGTTGATGGAAGGACAGATGAGGTGAGGAATGATGATAGATGAATGAGTGAATGATTTGCTTGTAGATGGAAAATAACGGTTGTAGGCTGATTACTATAACGTTTGAGAACAGGTTTGCCCATACGGCCTATTCTAAAGTGTAAGGTGTAAAGTGACTACACAGTATATGTAAATGAGGTACCTTCTGGCCGGGTGACGTCAGACGTTGTTCTGACCCGTCTGGACGCGAGTCGCTCCTGTTTCCGCTGCATCCACATTTCCTGGCTGGAGGGAGCTGGTGGTGGGGCGAAAAACAAGTATTAGTTACGGGTTTGCGTAGAAAAACCTTTGTTGGATCCGTTGGCATGTGTGGTGGCCGCCATCTTGAATTGTGACGTCACAGGGTCGCCATACCATTTTATCGGGAGGGTTTTTTTTGGGGGGGGGGGTCGCTAGCGTTCTTTCTACTTTTAACAAGTCGGCACACAACCATCACACATCCAACTCAAATAAAAAGAAAAATTCAATACCAATTCATATTTATAAAACGACCCCGTAATCGCTATTAAAACTAACATAGCAAACCTGAAGTATTTGTAGCACAAATACTTAACTCTAGTTATTCATTGTAACAGACAGAAACGTTCAACGTACATTTTGTCAGAACGCCATTTTGTCAGAACGCCATTTACGTCCATATTCTTTTAGTCATTGCTTTGCCATTTGTTGCCATACATAGTGCCGTGTAAAAGTGTCGAGCAATAAAGTTCATTTATTCATTTATGGTTGTGGACTGGAGGCTATCTGTGTCTGTCCTGTCATGAACGAATGTAGGGCACTATTTGTCGTGATTTGTTTACTATCCACACTGCGCAATCATCGGATCATCCTAATATAAGTTATGGGACAGTGCCGAAGTCGCGCGGAGAGAGCCGAGTCCCCGAAGATGGGCAGTTCTTGTGTATCAGGGTAGGTGGGTGGGTGGGTTTTGAAAATCCAGAGCTATCTTTTTAATCCCGTTCTAATCACCCCTCCTGCACCTATACTGAAGGGTCGGCCCCAACCGCGCTCTCCGGTGTTGCGGATGTCTCCGAATGAAAAGGCCACAGTGATAAGGCGCGTATGCCTTATATAGTGTTGGTTGATCAGGTTATTTCGGATAACCAATGACAGCGCAGTAATGATTTGTGCTAATTTCAGAAGATGTGAATTGAAAGGAAAGTTGAATAGCACACTGTTATTTCATTATATTGTAATTTGTAGAAAATGAAGTATTTTGAAGACGTACATGGTGAACGCCGGAGGCTTTCCTTTGATCGCGAAGTCGGTAGTTCTCCCTTGTCAGCGCGGTTGTCGACTCTGTCGGCGGGAGAATCGACTCGGACATCCGACGGGACCATGATCGTCACCCCGGTGGCTGTGGCGGGACAAGCGAGTGGAGTTAGGAACTATGTTTTGTCAAATTCGTTGGCATTTCTAACAGACTGAAAGTGCATCTTCAGAAATATGATTGAAGGAATATTTCTATCACGCCTGACGTCAAATTCGGTTTAATATTCAATGGGCCGATCTGTTAATCTCCAAGTAGATCTCCACGGTGCGCCGAAAATCGTACATATGCTAGCCAAGAAGCTCCGGTCAGTCGTTAAGCTCCAATCCGCCCCCGAAGGCTCCAATCCGCCCCCGCGGCTGACCGGAGCTTCTCTGGCTAGCATATATACGATTTTCGGCGCACCGTGGAGATCTGCTTGGATATTACTGATCTGTAACGTTACCTGAACTGTAGCTGGATTTCCGCATGTGTTGCCTCTGTCCGGACACCTCGCCTGATGAGGACGGGCTGTTGTGGAGGTACTGCGGCTCTACAGGTAACCGGAGAGGCCAGCTCCTGGTGTCGCCTTTGGTCAGGTTGGACTGGTACAGGCTCCCTCCTCGCACGTTGGGACACGACTCCGCAGATGCCCTTGCGCCCTACGACAGACATGAATGAATGAATGAATGAACTTTATTGCTCAACAATCGTACATGGTACAATGTATGACAATGGGATGTCCCTGTGGTGTAGTGGTCTGCGCTTCTGTTACTAGCCACATCTGGTTCAAATTACTTGGACCAGAAGGCCCGGGTTCAAGCCTCGGGTAGGACACCTCTGGACAAGAGACGCATTGAGTCATACCAAAGACTTTATAAAAATGGTACATACTTCTGAAACAGTATGGAAGTTAAACACACTCCACTGCCAGTGGACTAGCCCCCTGCTGCAGTGATTGCACCACAGTGTGGCCCGGGGCAATGAAACGGGGATTGGCACCGCCCTATACACCTTATGGTGTGGGAGGATTTTAGCTTCAATGTATGGCATTGAATTAACAATACTGCAAAGCTAATCTGTATATCCTACAATTACAGCTAAAAATATTATCGATAACAGTATAGGGGTTACGATATAGTCATGTATCGGTAGGTAATTTGGTCTCGCTTTTGGAATGACGTATGAGACATTGACCTATGTAGGCGGATATAGGAGTTTGGCATGGCAACAATGCATAGAAAGTATAGTTTTGTGAATGGTTGTGAACAGCTGGAAAACATGTCAGTAAAAGGAAAGACACACGAAGTTCGATAACGTTCGATAATAAACGAGTTCTTACCATGGCCATGGGCGGTGCCGTGAGATGACTCCTGCTCCCACTCCCTTGTTCCCGGTAACTGCGAGGCATGGACTGACTTCCAAACCTGAAGGACATGACACATGCATAAATAGCGTTATCTTCCTCTAGAATATCACATTCAGAATTCTCTGTATCACGCTCCGTGATCGCATACCAAATGTTGAAATCAGAGCCAAACTCGGGGCAAGGTGGTTTGGACACGTCATAAGACGACCCCACAAACACTAGTGTACAAAGCCTACGGCCAGGAGTTCGCTACCCGAAGACCCCGGGGAAGACCACCGAAGAGATGGAAATACCAAATTGTGAAGGACATGGGCTTAAACAGTCGGGAAGCAGAGGCTAGGGCAAGGGACAGGACTGCTTGGAGGATCCTCCTAGAAAGCAAGGGGCCAGTTTCTGGCCTGAGCACGTAGGCAGGCAGGTAATATTGTATCCGCATCTTAATTGTCATCTCCTTCATCCGAGATCTAGCGTTCGAAATATTGGCACCGGAAACCAGCAAAAGAAGCCGTATTGTAGGCATGAGGTAAATGTCATTGAAAAATGTCATCACTTCGAAATCAAGATGTTTTTGTTTGTGGTACTTACGGTGACAGGCCGGGGCATGTCATGGTGAGGGTCACGTGGTTCTCGTCACGGGTGGCGTCGATGACGCGTTTTGTCTGTTCAAAGGTCAAGTCCGTGAGAGGGAAGCCGTTCCACAGCAGCACAGTATAGCCTGCAAAAAGGATAACCACAAGCAATTAACGCTATGTGTTTGTAAGGGTGACCCCAAAGTTGCGTTGCGCAGTAGAGTGTAAAACATTTGAATACCTTCATAGTCCCTTCTTAAAATCTTTGAAACCTTTGTTTTCCTTGAAATTTTTTGCTTTTTGCCCAATCTGGAGACATTTTGGTTAGAGGGAACAGGTAGGGTTTTAACTTTCCCATTTTGGTTGAAATTTGTTTAGTTTCCCATTTTAGTTGGCGTAAGGATAGATGTGAGTTGTTGGGTCATGCGGAGGGATACATCAGAAATCTGGGGTCAAAGGTAGGGTTTCCTTGAAACTGTCAGCTTTCCTCGGAGTTTCAAAGCAGTACAACCCTCTGTTTTCCTTGCATGGTTATCAACTAAACCCTTTTGACTTTCCAGTGTAGAAGAATTTTTAAGATTGAAGTTTGGGTTAGTACTTTTATGAAGCCTTGTTTCAGTGTATCTTAACATGCCTTCCTATGGGCAGCCATAACGTAAAGGTCAGCTCTGTAGACGTATTCGTATGCACTTGGCCATCGTCAATGATTTTGGTGTGTGAGGGATGGAGAACAGATCTGACACGGTAGTTGCATAGCAACACGAACAAATATACATGTTGCTATTGTGCACCCCAAATCACCTATTTATAT
Source organism: Branchiostoma lanceolatum (assembly GCF_035083965.1). Lineage (NCBI taxonomy): Eukaryota > Metazoa > Chordata > Leptocardii > Amphioxiformes > Branchiostomatidae > Branchiostoma > Branchiostoma lanceolatum. The sequence continues at coordinate 16,479,059 of NC_089723.1, read as the reverse complement.
TTCATATTTTAAAAGAATTCTAACAGATATCCTTCACCTGTCCTATCCTGATATTAATCTTAGTCTTCGGGTCTGACAGTATACGTTGTCAATTGTGTTCGTAGAGGTATAAATGCCTGCATGAATCTCGAGCTAACGTAAGATCAATTACTCTAATTTCAAATCTGCCCGGGGTTATTTCGTTCGCCACTTTCGGCATTTTCTGCCTTTCTGTGTCTCTCTCTGATGGTGCTTGCTATCTGGAGGGTGCGTAGCCACAAGAAAGCGCGCGGCCATGAAAAAGAGAATCGCAGATACGCAGAAAAGGCCAGAAAAGACTAGTAGTAACGCAGACGTTACCTGGTCTGACGTCAGCCTTGTCGGCTGGACCACCCTCCCGGACGTCGGTGACGTAAGCCGCAAGTCGACCGTTTTCTGTCTTCACGCCTCCGGTGACTTGTAGGCCGAAGTTAGCCGCTGTAAAATCACGCACTGTCGGTGAAAACATAGCATTGGTGGTTTATGTTTTAAGACAGACGGAAAAGACGCAACAAAGTCTATATATAGCTTTGGTAAATATATATATATTTAGGTAAATTGCGGATGTCGTCATTGTCTACTCTCCAAGCAGAGGACGGGTTCCGGCAGTTTTGTTAGAAATTTCGTGTTTTTAGGCGTTTTTGTTTGTCTCTATAAACTTAGAACACGTAAAAAAACCTGCCGGAACCCATCCTCTGCTTGGAGAGAAGTCATTGTCTACTTTTGGCCATGTTTGTCAACACTGTCTTGTCACTGATTTTTCTCTCAAATGGTGTTTGGAATGTTAGGAAATGTTACTTTATCTGAACACTATCTGCTATACGTGTATATATATATATATATATATATATATATGAGTGTCTTAAGTTAGTGATACAAAACCTTGGGATGAACCTCGAAGTTGGAGGTTTATCCCGCGGTTCGAAGGCTTGTTATGTCGCTGGATAAAAGGAACAAGGATAGGTTGAGCGGTATATTGTACTTACTTCTCAATTCCTCTGTCCGCCTGTCATTGAACAATGTGACCTCAAACGACCCTGGTGGGTGAAGGTCCTGCGGACAAGCAGAAAACGATATTAGTAGAACGTAGCACCTAATAACAGTATTTGTAACATGTAAAAGAACCGTCAATGGAGACATTTTCTTCTTACAACAAAAAGGGATTAAGGAGAAATGTTTGCGACATCAAATCCCTATGATGACTACACAGGTGCAAGAAGATTTGATAGAAGCTCCTCGACAGGTGAATGGTTTCTCACCTGAAGTTCTGAGGGTCTGCATGTATCAGATTTGGCGTCTCGTCTCCACGCTGTTCCCGGAGGCGGTCTGGCCGGCTGGTCTATGCTCGCCGTCCGGCAAAGGAAGATCGGCGGGGGCGCATGCGCACCTGTGCGGTAAATATCCTCCTCACACGATATAGTTGGGTATCTAACCGGCCCGCGAGGTCTTTTTGTGTTGTATCTGTCGACTGCGATTCTCGGCAAACTTTGTGTTGATTCGCTCTGGATGTGCATGCCCACCATGCCGATCTTGCGGCGGTCTAGCCTTACTGAGGTGGGAGAATCAAGGCTGTGCCCAATATCCTGCAAATCGTCGTTCAGTGAAGACGTCAGGAGCATCACATCTCCACCGATTTCCGAGAAAGCACGAGCGGTCAGGCTTTCTTTTGATACTGCTGGGTAGAATTCCGCTTGGTTGTCATCTCTCGCCAGTGTCGGACTCTTCGAGAGGTCAGACTTACTCCGTCGTTTGGCTCTTAGTTCCCGGAGGCTGTCGTGCCTCTCCATGACGATTTGCTCCCTCGTCGGGGGTTCAGGGTCGTCGGTGATAGCGACAGACCGTTGCAAACATCTATGGGACGAACGGTTTTTCCTCTTGGCTATTGTTTTGGGTCTCAGTTCACCAATGTCCTCAGAGTCTGTTTTGATGTCCCTTAGACGGGTACGACCTCCGTTGGCGCGTCTAGAAGCTCCCTCTTCCTGGTGTTACAATAATTACAAGAAAAAGGCTCGGGATAAATCGTTACGCTTGGATATCAAATGTCATTCCAGAAATACCACTTTTGTACAGAAATTCTATTTTCATTCTGATTCAAAACAATAAAGTGCATAATTTCTTTCCAACTAAGTTCGTCTTTCTTCATTCTACATTTGTTTAGACTGTTGTTGGGGATGGTGGCATTTCGGGCACTGGACAGTCTACAAAAAGTGAAATGCTACTCAACGATAACGTTAAGCTTTAAACTAAAAGAGAAGTGAATGCTGTGACAAAAATTCAGTCGTACTGTTTCAATCAAAATGTAACTAACCTTGTCAGATTCGATGTCGAGTTCTTTGACGTCACGTATTCTGGTGAGCAGTTCGCGCACGGATACAGCCGGCCTGTTCACGGTGCCGTGGTACCACCTTCCCGTCATGCACAGCAGCTGGCGTTTCAGCTGGCAGAGGTTGCAGTGCCATCTCTCTCTACCTGTCGTCATCTGTACAACATAATGAACGAAAAAAGTTTACTTTTTTTACTTTGATTTTTGACAGACAAGAACGACATGGCACTGCGCTCAAGTTTTTATAACTTATATTAACAGTGCCACATACAGATAACAACATACCCATTTTTAATGTTATACACCTGGGCAAAGTCGTGTAAAGTGCCTTTCCCAAGAGCACAACATCGATGACGTCAGGGGGATTCGAACTCAGGACCTCTTGGTTCTGAGTCGAACACCCTGCCGTTACGCCACACGACCCCACAAAAAGTTAACTTTGAGACAAATGTCCTGAACTTCTTGATAAAAGGAACAAAATGGAATAAACAAATCCACTAAAGGCGAAAGAAAACAATTCTGTGAAATACTAAACAGGTGCGAGAGACGGAAATGGAACGTGTTACAAACAATTCATAACCATCTGCGGTCTTCAAACAGCGAAATGAATCAAATGCCCTCGCTGAAAGCGACTAAACACTGCTTTGTACTGTACCGATAATTCAAGAACCGACACGTACCTCTGCAACAATTCGGCAGAACGTTCCGCATCTGCTGCAGACTCTCCTCTTGCAGTCCACGCACAGTTTGCCGATGCCGTCCGCGAACTTGGTCTTGAAGCAGAGGCGGCAGAGGCGCAGATCAATGACGGGCACGCAGCCCAGGCCACGCGGGGTGGCGGCCGACTGCTCCAGATGTCTCACGTTCGTCTCAAACTCCTCTATCATCTTCTTCAGCTTCCTGGGGCGAGAAATAGTTATGTATGTAGGTCAGGTCACCTTCGTTCGCTCATTAGTCCGTTCAGACCCTAGTGGCACATAGGGTTTCCTTACTGTCACATCAGTAGCAGGGCGGATTTGTTAACAGGAGGGGTTGCTAGCCTTTCCCCTTTAACGTGCTTTAATAAAGGGATCCGAATTTGACGTCAATTCCGAAAGACGGGTGCAGCAGCCCCAAACGAGATGTCCCAAACCCAGGCTTTAACCTAGCCTGAGTACCAGCCTCCGTAGTGACCGCTGGATCAAAAATAAAAATCGCTTGCTAACCACGGATAGCAAGCGAATATGTTTGAGCCGGTGGTCACTACGGAGGCTGGTACTCAGGCTAGCTTTAACCGGGGTCTCCAAGTTAGCAACTATGTGGAACCAGGAGCTCAACTGTGAGGCTGCCACCAAATGAGCTAGAGGGACATCCCTCAGGTCACAATAGGAGACTGCTATTAGCAGAAGTCCTATTCTAGTAAACGACGATCTTCGTTGAGATTTTTCACTACACACATGTAATCTTTTCTTGTATGAGATTTTCTTTTCTTCAATGCATGTTTCTGGTTCACATGACTACAGAAGTTTCGCAAATTGTTGCGACACTTTTCCTACCTTTATGGTGAAAAAAGTATTTTCATTTTATTGGATTTCCACATGTTGCCTGACAGTTGAGAAAGAATAAACATCTAACGTTAACTGTTGGTTTTGACTGTGAAAAGAAAAATTCAATAAAACAATTTCATTTTCTCCATTACGTACACGTTTTGTTTTTACATAACCTGACCAAACAGTTTTCTTCAACCACAAAAATGGCGTATCATTGACGCAAGTCTAACGTCAGTCGTACCGCAGTTCAAATGAGTTTTTTCAATGCATGTTTCTGGTTCACATGACTACAGAAGTTTCGCAAATTGTTGCGACAATTTTCTTACCTTTATGGTAAAAATAATATGTTCATTTTATTGGATTTCCACATGTTGTATAACAGTTGAGAAAGAATAAACATCTAACGTTAACTGTTGGTTTTGACTGTGAAAATAAAAATTCAATAAAACAATTTCATTTTCTCCATTACGTATACGTTTTGTTTTTACATAACCTGACCAAACAGTTTTTTTCAACCACAAAAATGGCGTAGCATGGACGCAAATCTTACGTCAGTCGTACCGCAGTTCAAAGGAGTTTTTTCAATGCATTTTTCTGGTTCACATGACTACAGAAGTTTCGGAAATTGTTGCGACAAGTTTCTTACCTTTATGGTGAAAAAAACATGTTCATTTTATTGGATTTCCACATGTTGTCTAACAGTGGAGAAAGAATAAACATCTAACGTTAACTGCTGGTTTTGACTGTGAAAATAAAAATTCAATAAAACAATTTCATTTTCTCCATTACGTACACGTTTTGTTTTTACATAACCTGACCAAACAGATATCTTCAACCACAAAAATGGCGTACCATTGACGCAAATCTTACGTCAGTCGTACCACAGTTCAAAGAAGTTTGGGCACGAATCACTGGATAATGTTATTTGCAATTAAGGTCACTTTGTATGTGTGTTGTCATGATTCCTGGGTAACGGGATGCCATACTGGGAATTTGTACAGGGAAAATAGGCACCTGTTTTCTTCGTGCCAATTAACGTGCATAATAATGGCGCTGTTGATTGTAGAAAACATGTAACGTTAGTGGAAACATATTGATCTTTAGGACAGGATAACACCGTGAAGAACGTTCTTTCTTGTCCTTTTTAAATAGAGATTGTCATTGGATAGAAATGTATTTTGCTTGCCATTGTGCGTATATGGCAGCAACCAGAGGTTTCACTCTCTCTGTCTCTGTATCTAGATTTATATTTCCAGTAAAGCCGCCCCTCAGTGTAACACGCAGTGCACTTGCGAATAAGGTACAAAGTATGTCATTACTAATGATAAGAGACTGATCAGATAGACCCGTAGGGGGTATGTGAATATGAAAAGCAAAGGAGAATTTGTTGAAATTTTGAACAATGTAATAACTTATCTTTGGTTGATATTGTATTTTTTTGCCATTTGTATTCGCCGCTGATCAGTCACTGTTAGTTCTTTTTGTTATTTATGTTCTCATGATTCTGTTGATATGGACTTTTCATATTAATTTTGTCAACTTAGGTTCTATTTAACTTCAATATTCTGTTATCTTTGGTTGGTACTGAATTTGTTAAATTTATTTGCCAATGAGGCTGCTATTACTATTATTTTGGATATTACTTATATTTACAAGTATTCCATTTCTGTTTCCACCTTTACTTATTGTTTTTGGATCCGTGGCTTATGTTCTTTTTCCTGTACTTTGATTTTCTCTTGTTTGTATTATGTGTTCATTTTGTGAAATGCAATAGAAAATTTGAAAAAAGGAGGATTATAAAGAAAAACAAGCAAGTTGAAAAATGCAAAGAGGGGAAAATTATTGAAAAATGCAGGTAGAATCAAGTGTACGGGTAAGTAACCCGGTCAACAGCGGCTAGGGAATTATCATGCCTCCTGAGGAGGAAGACATGGTAATCAAAATAGCCGTCATATTAAAAGCAGCGGTGACGTGAAGGCAAATCAGCACCAAGGAGAGATAAAAGGGCCGGTCTAATACTCATGTTATATTCAACACAGCGTGGCGCGTGGGGATGAATATCCAGCAGCATCAAAAAGGATATAGGTTTGAAGTAAGATGACTTGAGGGTGTATTTTCAATTCACTGCAGGTCTTCAAACGCTTAATGACGTCGTAGTTGCTGGTGACGTCAGCTTGTAACTGGGGCAAGAATTACCCGGCAAATGATACTGTTGCTAAGCTTCCACGGACGTAACGCACGAAAATGAGAGAAAAACAATTTCGCCTGATATGAGGGGCTTCGTCTGTGTGTGTGTTTTTGTGTGAGTTTTTGCTCTGTGTGTGTGTGTGTGTGTGTGTCTGTGTCTCTCTCTATCTCTCTCTGTATGTATGTGTGTGTGTGTCTGTGTGTGTGTGTGTCTGTGTGTGTCTCTCTCTGTATGTGTGTGTGTGTCTGTGTGTGTGTGTGTGTCTGTGTGTGTGTCTCTCTCTCTCTGTATGTGTGTCTGTGTGTGTGTGTGTGTGTGTGTGTGTGTGTGTGTCTCTCTCTCTCTCTGTGTGTATGTGTGTGTGTGTGTGTGTGTGTGTGTGTGTGTGTGTACAGTATGTGTATGGGTGGGTGGGGCGGTCAAGGAAAGAGGGACAAAAATTCATGGCACGTTGCTTTAAGCATGATCGTGTTTACAATACCGTTGTTCCTATAACTAGGATTTCATGCCGCATACTTATTTATCTTCTCTGTTATTCTATGATGCTACTCAACTGGATTCATTGAAGTGGAATGACTTCCGAGATGCGCGTTTTTGATCTTAAACCGCCCACAGCTTTTTGCAGCAGGATACCATATTTGGTGAATTCGGAGAAGCCCTAACTTCGTGTGGTCTTTTATGACGCAGAGACATCGACGCGGAAATCCGTCACCATGGTGACCACGGTTGTTTTGTATGATTGTTTTGACCTACTTCGTCGCACGCCAAAACAAACTCAACATGGTCAAGTGGTAATCCTAAACGTACACAAAGAGCCAATTGATACTTTCCCTTGGATACATAATGAGTTAAACCGGCCATTCGTCCCGGAAGAAGTATAGTAGCGATAGTTGAGCGAATGTAGAATAGCTTTGCCTCGGCTCTATTACTAGCTGCAGTCACAATCTTGGCGACAATTGAATTACATCTTCTGCGTTTGGTGTTTAAAGGCACACTATGTAAGATTTTGGCGCAAAAATTGAAATTATTTTTGCGAATAAATCTTTATGTGAATGGTATTGACATGTACAACCCCTTTTCAGCATATTTTCTTCATTATTTCGTCTATTTTGGGTGTTTGTGAACTGTGCAAAAACAAAACAAAAACTCCCGGACACCACCTCAATAGTAGATAAACAACAACATCCCAGTGCACTGGAGGACCCCTATGGTGGTCTTATCATATGTCTAAGTTGGCTGATAAATAAGACAATTCAGTGTAGCCAAGACATGTCACCTGGCTAATAAAAATAAACTAAGTAAGTTCAGCGTAGCTTGTCTGTTCGACTTGCCGATCAGCTTATGTAAGTCCCTATAAACCTCAGTCTATCGAACACAATCAGACAGGTACTACAGCTTGAGCTTAACCAACCTACAAAATATACAAATTATTTTTGTGATGAGTCTTGCGTCAAAAAGTATGGATCACAGCCGTCTGGGTGTGCGAGGAAAAAATGTTTCTACCTACTTTTCTCTTTGTTCTTCTAACTGCTCCAGTTCTTCCTGTCGCTCCAGCACCGCCTCCAGCGTCCGGATCTCTTCGGCTGTCAAAGCCGACAGGTCCGGCATCGGGGGCGAGTTGGGCACGGCGGCGGCCGGTGAGGCGGTGGACGCAGGCTGCTCCCGGGGCGCCGACCACTTCAACACCCGCTGAATCATCCCTGCGCTAGAACCGGCACGGCATCGTCAGTGTAAACAATCCTTGGAAGATAGAATTCCCTATCGTACTACCACGCCTCACATCAACGTACATTCCAGTAAATAATGGCAACAGTTTTATAAAAAGTAAGGGTCCGCACGAAAGCGTAACGGCGAGTGTGTGCGGCAAAACAAGAAGCTGGAAACGCGAGGCAGTACGTAAGTAGAGTTGAGCCCCAGCGGAGTTAACGGAAGTGGGCGCGGCTTGGTGACGCACGGCTGGCGCACATCTACGCACCTACATGCCTGCCTCGCGTGGGATCCGTCAACACTGGCGAACATCGCGCCGGGAATTATATTATCACTGAGATATTAAAAGCAATTCTAGCAGAAATCAATGAATATTAATATTTACGTATACAATAAAAATATGCCTTTGTTATCCCGGCGTGTTGAAACCTGACAACCGCGAGTAGCGACGGAGACAGTCTTCAGATCCGCTCATGGTGTTTTACGGTCTTACCACAAAGAGAAAACAGTCGCTACAAGCTCTTAATATAACAGAGTGGAGGGGGGGGGGAGTACCACATCCAGCAGGCAATACTAAATAGTCGCAAGCATGGGCCAACTGTAATCAGACAGATACATTACATCTAATGATTGCTGCATACTAAGTTTCAGAAAAAAAGTTGAATTGGAATATTTCGAAAAAAATTCGGACGTAAGCGCACATGTTGAAAATAAGGCTACATTGTCAAGAATTAAGGTATATTATCGTGTTCCGTTGTTCATGCCAACACGATTTACTACCTTTTAGGAGTTTCAGGTCCATCTCCCAAACACTCAGCGATCTGATTGGCTCTCCCTCCCAGCTTCGCGAGCTCGAACATACCTGCGTGGCTCCCCCCTTCCCGTCTCGCAAGATACGGAACGCAACACCGCATTAGCTATATAATCACGCCACTCATTACGGAAGTAGGCTGTGTTTACGCTAACGGCGAGCGTGGGCTCGACCAATCGACGAAAATAAAATCAGCCGGAAAACACGACGCCTAATATGATAAAGGTTTACACATCATAACGTTTGGGATCCCCAACCTTGCTGAAACGGCCGCCAACCATGGAAGTGCTGCACTGATGACGCTTTGACCCCGGGCGCCGCCTGTGTGTTTGTACAAGCCTTATATACCGTGAATGTTTCTTCCACGTTGTCGTTTACGTTTGCGGAAGTCCAGCTGACGACATGCTGACGCGTTTATACGCGTCAATCGGCTTGATTAGACGAAACATCAGGGCTCAAGGATGCGAGGCGGAATGGGAGCTTACTGGGACACACCTGATGCCGCCGTCGGCAACTGGAGAAGCGTTAGAGGAGAATCCTTTGTGAAATCAAACCTGCCCGGCCTGCCATCTAGAGAAACCAACCACTTCCCGTCATAAGCCACGTTAAAACAGTCCCGTCCAATTTGATGGTTTGTTAAAAGGCAACCCAAGCAATATTAGGGCCCGAAAATCGGATTTTGAAAGTCAATTTATTTAGTCATTTCTATACATGATTTTTTCAAACAACACTATCACAATGTATAGTGACGTCCATGATGCAAAAATTATGACTCCGTTGTTATGTGATAACTCACTGAAAATCGTCGCCGGGGTTTTTGTAGGCTCGCGAAATTAAGGGGATCATTGTATGGCATGTTTTTGCACGGTTTTATAATGCTCAAAGGATGAAGTTATTACACAAATGTTCTAGACAGTGTTAGTAAATGCCACTACAATAAAGATCTCAGCATTTCTTTATTTCCATTTTTTGTCCCTAATATTGCTTTGGTTGCCTTTAAATACCCTCTGCCAAGTAGCTAGCTGTCTATACCTGATGATGTTGTTTCACACAACCAGCAACCACTTTTTTGCAGTTCCATGAATCATTCATGCCTCAGTCAACACCCGAAATCGTTGACGATTGTTACTTACACAATATGAAAACAATAAAGCACATATATGCTACCCAAAGTACAAATTGAACCAGCGAGAATGTTGGCATGCTGGGGGGGGGGGGGGGGTTGGGGTGGGCTAGAACACTTTTGGGGGACTATTCTAGGAACAGAAAACCTACCCAAAGATCATCTTTCATTTTCCGACAAACGCGACTCTCATATGTATTTATATATATCACTTTTTGATGGTATGTCCCAAATATTTTGATGCGCGTAATTCACTATACTCAATGCTATCGTCGGATCTACCAGGATTTATCTCAATGGACTTGAATAGAAAATTTAAGTACATAATGAAATGTGACAACCCATGCATGGTATACATTGGGAAGTATATCAAAGAATCTCTAGACCTTAGAAACTCCTCCAATGATTGTGAAATCCCATTGTCATCCCATACTACTACACCATATTGTATAAGATAGACTGATTAGCCTAATAGAATGTTATCCATGCACCAGTGAATGCCATACTTTGTACCTTGTACAATAAAGTTATTATTATTATTATTATAAAACACGTCAAAAACAAGCCGGAAACGAACCTCTGCTTGGTCGGGTAAAGAGCTCTGGTTTCATGTCCCAATGAAAGGGACTATGTCCTTGGTTCTTTTCTTTAAACTAACGGTTCGGCCGATCGGATGCTATGTGCGAAGACGGATGTGCGTCACTGGCTTCTTCATGTCAGTTTGAACAATGGAATCTGTAGGACCGTGCAAGGCACAGCCGTCAGTGTAATTTCTACCATCCCCGTAACGATGTGAACTTCCTGACAAGACAATGTTGTTTTCAGTGCGTCGCTGGCAGCTTCGCTTTTGCGTGAATTCTCAAGCACTTCTGGATTCGACAACAACAAGCTATCTGCCACCCAAAAATCAAGACCACAGCACGTCCAGATCAAAAGAAAATTGAATTTCTGCTGCAGTACCAAGGTCACATACCAGGGGGCCCAAAATCGACTTTGAATTTCGGCTTCACAACACCCTCCCACATACCAAATATCATTGTAATCCATTAGGAGGCTCTTGAGTTATGCTGACTGGAGTGGTGCGGAAACACAAACATACACACATACACACACACACACACACACACACACACACACACACACACACACACACACACACACACAAAACAATACCTCCATTTTTCATGGAGATAAATAGATAAAAAGGCGCGCACTCTCCTCTACTGTCATCTCCAGAATGCCCCCCTACAGGATTGGGATTCGCGACATCCTCCACAACAGCCACTCATCGGAGGAGGTCCTGCTATCATCCTAGCCTCTTCCAGGCTCCACAGGTCGCTGGAAAAATAGTAGAAATTCGCCAAATAGACAGATAACATGCCAGAGGAGTTAGCTGGCCAGGGAGTACAGTTTGCGACCGAGGGAGCCTGTAGGGAGTCGGCTTCTTCAAATGATATAAAAGTAATCCAGCCATTATTCATACAAAAGAACTAGCTCAGCGCTGAGGTCGCAAACTGTACCCCTGGCCAGCTAACTCCTCTTGCATGTTATCTGTCTATTTGGCGGATTTCTACTATTTTGCCAGCGACCTGTGGGGCCTGCAGCTGGTAGAGGCTACCATCATCCGACGTTGAACCGTAAGCGGGTGGAGGCACGTCGAAAACACAACAACAAATTCTCATGGTGAACAAAACCTAGTCACAAATTGAAACGCTTTTGCACCGACTTTGACTTTAAGCATAGAGGCTTCAATATCTTATGTTCATCTGACAAAAAAAGAAGTAAGTCAAATGTTAGTCCAACAACTCAGCCGCAAGCCACCCCGCCCTCCCATGCTCCACATACGTTCTGCTATAATACGCATATCAATAGGCAGGAGAAGTCAATGCCGTAACTGCTACAGTGGAGTGCTCGCTGCGCAAGTTGGAATTCAGCGGCACTTACCCCGAGAGAGACACCTAGACACGAGCATCCAATTAACGTGACAGCCTTCTGCCTACTTTCCATATAATAGGCTCCAGCTTTCATGCCTGTTCCGTAACCCGAGCTATCTAGGTACGAAATAAAAGGTCATGCCGCCTCTGCTTATAGGTTATAGATATAGACAGGTGAGATTATTCTACTTTAGTATCCAACACTACATCAACATACCTTGCATACGTGGTGGTCTTATATAAGCCTATCAAAACACTACGTTGTCATGTTTCTTGGAAAGCCGCTGTGTTTTTCCGCATGCTTTCTTCGCAACCCACCGTGCCATGAGCATTTTTCACATACGTCATACTTAGCGCGCGAAATTGAATCGACTATCGTAATTCTAGCTGCCGTTTGAACAGATACAGGAAATATATGGGACAAATGCGCTATTAATGCACAAGAAGAGTACCACCATTGTGGCAAAGCGTCTTAATGATCTATGCGTTTTTCTTTGGTCCAGCCGACAGGCCTGTCCTACTAGCCAAGCGGAAACATTCTTCGCAATATCGCCTCAGTTCGTTCACATGTTTCATGGCACCAGGAGAACGTTCCGTCAGTAAGCAGAGACGAGATGTGACCTGTACTTAATCGAACATTCCATTGTACTCCATTGTTCCATCACCCTGACAAAGCGATGTCGACCCTCAGACGATGGAAACACACATTAGGCGTCCGACCGTCACACCGCGGTTCACTGTTATTTTAAAACATCAGGAGAGTTATAACTGGCAGGAAGTAGCAACACCGTTTACATCAAAATAGCAGACAGTGCGTACATGCATGATTGGCCGGGCAGACGGTTATGTCTACTGCATACCAGCAACGTTCACGTCACTTGAATGATTTTGCAACAGACGATCACGGATGGATCTAACAGTAAGCTACAAGCTGATATTTGCTCCCATATCTGACTGAACAAGCACACTACACGGCTTGACACTAGAGTCCATCGACTTGGCGATTGCGGGGATGACACAGAGGCTGGAATCGTGTCCAAACAAAAACCCACGCACACACTCTGACGTGAGTGAGTACGTCTGCCCCTGTATCATCTGTAGGACCGGTATAATCAGCAGATCCGGCCGAAGGCGGTTTGGACCTATTCTTTATGTAACATACTAGCGACGTCCGAAGATCACCACCCACCCACACTGGCCTGGGCTCTTTATTAGGAAGAACGGAATATTTTATCGCTCCAAATTTGGGCGCATACTCCATGAACCTTGTTCCCTAGGAGGGTCGACGTCTGTGCGTACGTGCAGTCACGTAAGTTGAAGCGAACTCCCGAACGTGAAACAGAAAAAAATATACCAACCACTGGCCTAGAAACGACTCTCGTGCCAAAAGCGTAACACAGTAATTTAATCTGAGAAAAACACGTCCACTTAACAGTTCACACGCTTTCGCTAAAAGATCCTAAAAGACACCTGGCGCTGAGCAAGTTAGACATGGAGGGAACAACAAAATGATGAAAAGTGTCGAATTCGTACAATCGGGAATTATGATGAGTTATTTTTTTAGAGTCCAGGAAATGTTTGGCTTTAAACTGCTAACGTGCTAAAAGATTGAAGTAGTTTCTGTTTTACCTTTAGATGACCTCTCACGTTCGCTAGCAGTCTAGATTGCACTGAATTGAGAAAAAGACCAGACGCTTCAAGGGCCTCGGGTGTTAGAACACAAACCAGTCCTACAAGTCAGCTATCTGCTGCTTAAATCAAAGGTCTTGAGGAACGTTCAACTCGTTCTCATAAAACTGTTGCACCATCACAGAAACCGCATGCAGAAACACCGATATGCTATGCACACAATACAACCATGTAACAACTTAGAAAGAAATCTGCATTTGTATGCAAGAATCGATGACAACCTCTCAGTAAAAAGTTGCGACTGATTACTAGTATCCATAATTGCTAATTGACATAATTGTTGCCCAAATTAAAACTACATAGCAGTCCACAATCTACGGCAGTACAACCCAGATGTTGGAGAAGAAGTAATAGGAACTTCTAATAAATACTGACTTATTACTAGTATTTATAATTGCTAATTGACATAATTGTCGCCCAAATCAAAACTACATGGCAGTCCACAATCTACGGCAGTACAACCCAGATGTTGGAGAAGAAGCAGGAACGTATCAAGTCATGTAGCTGATTGCACTCCGTTGATAGAAGACATCTAACGTTAAATGTACAGTACCGTTTCAAGATCAGTAGCAGTATATCAGTCAGGACCTAGGACTAGGAAGGGACTAACAACTAGTAAGGATACTCGCTTCACACGCCATGGTGGGGCCAAGATCGAACCGGACGATATCCAGGTATGGCACACATGTACTGCAACACAAAGATTTTGCCACACATGAGTAGACAACTTCTTCCGACCAGATTCTGCCATCTATAATTACAAATCCACGTAATTACAGTGCGTAAACAGGTGCTTATATTATGTGTTATCCCACGGCCATTCCTGTATCCTTTCATCCCCTGTCACGGGAAGAAAACAGTTACTCGAAGAACTTACCTCAGAGTGATCATAGTCAGCATAGAGAAGCGTTACTATCGTTCTATACTTATAGTTATTCTTGTATTGTGCAGACTCTCACGTTTAACAAAATCAAAAAATGATGCCACGTAACGTTCGTCTAGACAGATCGTCTGTACAGCCAAATGTCACAACATGGACCTTATTTTTACTCATTCTCTATAAGGCCACAGCAAGTAATTTTTATGGAGGACATCAGCGCGCTCATTAATCTTAGCCTGATTTTAAAAAAAAACACAAGAAATTTCATTGCCCTCCGACGGTGGTCAACATGCCAAACATTGGCAAATATGTCGTAAATAAAAATACGAATGCCCATGATGTTATGACAAGGCGTCAGGGTCCCGGGATGTCACATCTCCCACCTCCGACCCACAACCCTGAAAGTTCACATAAGTCTGACAATAATCAAAAATTGTATGGATAATTACGTAGGTGATTAAAATCTAACAAACAAATGCGTACTATAAGAATCTGCCAATTGTGCAATCTAGATAAAGTGGAAGACGAAGGACATTTTATTGTAAACTGTCCTTTGTATGGTAGCGATAGAATTATTCTTTTCAATTTTGTGTTAAGTAAATTCCCCTACTTCAGATACCTGAATAGCAAAGAGAAATTTATATTTCCCACAGCCTTCGATAAACCAACTGTAACTAATGATAGAGCCTCCTACATTTATACAAGAAATGAGAGGAAGTCGAAAGTACTAGAGTATGCTGAATGTTTATATACTCATGAATATGTATATAGTTGTTAACATATGATATGTGCTTAGCCCAGTGGGGCAAACATGTACAATAAAGGTCTTCTTCATTATAAACTCTAGATTTCTGACCGCTGAGTGTAAGTCGGGCCTAGCTCCAGGGGCATCGCTACCGGGGATTGAAGTGGATTCTGATCCAAAGTCAAGACACCCACTCACCCTTTTGTATAATATAACCGTCCTATGGATAATGAAGTGATCATGTGCAAGGTACGGCCGTCTCCCCTAATGCAGTTTTGAGAGGCCGCATAGCGCATGATCTAAATCGTGCATTGTGGGGACATCTCATCTACTCATTGATGACTGAACATCAAAGACAACGATAACCTCTTTGAACAGTAAGATTTGAAGACTATAACGTAATAGGTATGTAATATGCTGAAGAAATAAAGAAAGTCTTGAATCACGTTATATTATATGTAGACTCATATTTTATCAGACAAATATTAGCATAACGTTGCATTCACACGTAACGTTACATACTTCAGACATGAGTTTTACGTGTGGCACATGTGAATATACCGCCTACGGTTGAAAATTGCATATAAATGCTACGAGTCAAGTACGTTCACGTATGATTGGGGATTGTCTAAGAGCTCTCATCAGAATCTTACTTAGACATGCATGGCAGAAGTTAACGTTGTACGCGTCCAGCTATAGGCTTGTTTGACTGATCAGGGAAGGGGATATGTCAGACAGCTTCACAGTTACAGGTTTGCGTAGCAAAACCTTTGTTAGATCCGTTGGCATGTATGGTGGCCGCCATCTTGAATTGTGACGTCACAGGGTCGCCATACCATTTTATTGGTAGGGGTGTTTTGGGGGGTCGCTAGCGTTCTCTCTATATCTAACAATTCGGCACACAACTATCACACATATTCAACTGAAATAAAAAGAAAAATTCAATACCAAATATTTATAAAAAGATCCCGTAATCGCTAAACTAACATAGCAAACCTGAAGTATATGTAGCACAAATACTTGACTCTAGTTTCCCCCAATTCGTCTTACGCCCACCCATTTTTAGTACATTTGATATTCGATGTGACCGATTTTCAAAATATTTTCTCTGCCAGCGGTCGACACCCCCCCCCCCCCCAAAGGCTAGGGTCGGCAGGTTTTGCTTGGGTCGGTCGGGTAGCCAGAAACACGGCATATGTGGCAGCTGGCCTAAAGCTGGGTGGGTTATGATTACAGCCTGATCATGACTATCGTCCTCGTTCCAATGACGGAGTCGGTAGACAAGGTCACCATTAGGATAATTATGTTGATGAAAAAACACTGACACTGTTTCGTGTTTACTACACGAATCTCATGTCGATGAACTAGCGGGCATCCTTTATATATTCTTTAAAATGAAATTGCATCGTTGCCACCTCTACCTATCTTACGTTACAATGTTGTTGTTTTTTTCTTTGAATATTTCTGTTTGGAAGTCTCTGTTCCTCCTCCCCTCGTTGTAAACCTTTCCTGGCTTCCTATCTCAAATGTTTTCTGTACGCAGCATGTTTTTCTATTAAATTCATAAAAGGATTAGATTTCTGCCAGCCTAGAACAATAGCAGGGACAGATTACCATAATAACTGTCAGAGAATTCAAAAATGTTCTGTACTGGATTTCCTAGAAACATTATCAAACCGTGCAGAATGACTCAGATATCTATCAAAAAGTCACATAATCCAAGGAAGTTGAGCGTTATATTATGGACTGGTACAATGTATGTTTCCCGGCGTCATACACCTAAGAAATAGAGACTAATTCATATGTCTAATGAGTTTATACAAACCTTTGATTATGAAACAAATCTTTTCTTCTATCTTCACTATCACAAAGAAACGGGGCGAAGTCAAATTCAGATGATTATAATTATTGTCATAGCTTGACAATGCATATGCCTACCTGTGACGTTATCTATTTTTAGGTTGTGACGTGTTCTAAACCCAGTTGATCTACAAGCGTCTTCATTTATTAATTAAGGTTTTGAAGCTAACTGTGCATGCCATGTTGTTGGTTTCAGCATTATTAATAATATCAATACAGCTTTTTTTTTTTAAACTGACAGACTGTATGGAAAGATGACGTGGGGTAAATAGGTAAGCTGTTTGCAAAATACCCCGGTCACAAGAGCAGTGGGAACAATCTCATAATAATGATAACTTTATTGCACAACAATTGTACAAGGTACAAAGTATGGCATCTACTGGTACATAGATAACATTCTATTAGGCTAATAAATCTATCTAATACAATACGATGTAGTAGTATGGGATGACAATGGGATTTTACAATCATTGGAGGAGTTTCTAAGGTCTAGACATTCTTTGATATATTTTCCAATGTATACCATGCAGGGGTTGTCACATGTCATTATGTACTTAAATTTGCTATTCAAGTCCATTGAGATAAATCCTGGTAGATCCGACGATAGTATTGAGTATAGTGAATTACGTACATCAACATATTTGGGACATATAATCAAAAAGTGATATTCGTCTTGACAAAATGGACAAACCCTCTGGTCGATAAGAAGTTTTTTAAATCTCCCCGCTTCTATGCTTAATTTATGACAGCCAATTCTGAGTTTTGTGATTGCCCTATGTACGTCAAGGCTCTTCTTGTTTGAAAGGTAATCTCTTAGAAATCCAATGATATTCAACACACGCACGACCATATTTTCTTACAAACAAGAACGGAGGAAAGTGGAGGTAGAGTCACGTAGCATCGAGAATAGATGACATATGCTCTGCACGATACCTCCGCATGAAGTACGTCAATGACTCCTACATAGAAAGTCGTGGGCGTCCTAATCATCTCTCTTGGCTCCGTTGCATTCTATGTGTACTTCAATGCAAATTGCAACTGTCAACCTGTTGACAAGCCGGTGATCCGTTAAACCTCTGATATTTGATTATTAGTATTTGATGATTGATATTTTGTTTAATTTATTATCTATTTCTTCACAATTTGTTAGTTATGATTAGCACTGATCATATTAGCGTAGCTTATTATGTTTAATACCTTAAAATTCATTTTGCATTTCCTCGTATCTGTTCATCTATTAGGATTTTTGATATAAGTTCGACTTATTTTCTATCGTTAATTTTGTTAAGTCTTGAATTATGTATAATTTATCATGAGTTTCGAGGGGAGGCCCACGAAAAGCCACCTAGACTTCTGCTCCCCCCCCTGCATATTTTTTCGCTGTATTTCTTTGTTTTAAAATACTTGTACATATGCGAAACAATTAACAATAAACAATCAGTGCCAGAAGCAATAAAGAACGCAAGCTGAAGGCGATGTGTGGACAATCGCTGCTACTAGTAATACAACAGATCGACGTAATTCTGTATGATTAGATCATTGTCAAATTGGTACATCTATTTTCTTCTGGCGTTAAGATTTATATGATTTCAGCATTTTGATAGGTCTGAATAAGATAGAGTGTGAAAATCAAATTCAGTTGACTGAGCAATTAAGTGAGCGACATGTCGAGGGCAATGAATATATACAAGAGTTGCAAAAGAGAATAAAAAACGGATTCCAAAGATCACACAGGTCGAGCAGACTCCCACGAGCTCGTGTACACAAGACTCTGATGTTAGCTTCAGGTGAAAATGCGAGCCTGAGACAAGAAAATCTTAAAGGCAACCAAAGCAATATTAGGGCCCAAAATATGGAGAAAAAAATGCTAAAACCTTTACGGTAGTGACATTTACTAGCTCTATTTAGCACATTTGCGTATTACTACCAATAACTTCGTACTTTAAGCATTTTAAAACCGCGCGAAAGCCGTACGATGATTCCCTTAGTTTCGCGAGCCTACAACTTACAAAAGCCCTGGCGACGATTTTCACATCACAACGACGTCGTATGTTTGCATGATGGACGTCGCCATAGATTGTGATAGCGTTGTTTGAATTAATCATGTATAAAAATAACTAAATAAATTGACTTTCAAAATCCGATCTTCGGGCCCTAATGTTGCTTGGGTTTCCTTTAAGAACATGTTTATCATCATATAGTGACTGGACGTTTATAACGTGAGAGAAACATGAAAGCTAATGGCAGATGGTGATAGTTCGTTATGAAATACCGTCCCATCTCACATAATAAAACAGGAAATGGACGTGTAATGTGGAATACTAGAAGACCAAAGGTGAAGATATTGTATCAGGCAAACCGATGCAACTCAATACAAAAATCCGACATTCATGATGTGACATTTGGTATTTGATGGCTTTTGCTTCTGCTACTTAGAAATGCACTTGGCTGGCCCATGAGAAGGGCTTTGTGTTTTTACTGGATAGTTCCAGTTTAGCCTGCCTTCTGAATGACTACATAACTATACTGACAATGATCTTTATTGCATGTTCATTCCCCAGGGGTATGAATGCACATAATGCAATACAAGGGTAATTGGGATAGCAAAGTACATGTAGTAATAATAACGTTAACGTCTAATGTAAGATCAATATTGATATGCTACCGTATACTAGTATACCGTGATCCAGTACCAATACCAATGAAACCTGGTACGGAGGCCACAGCCTGTAGTTGATAGATGCTATAGGTCCTATAGTGGCTATGTACATGCTGATGCAATAGAGTCAACTGATGCACCGCCAGACATTTTCGCTACAATCTTCTGTAAGGCCCCCATTCCAGTAGTCACCGCGATCGCGCTGCAATTTCCCTGCGACCTAAATCATATTTGTGTGACCCTCGATTTGATAATTGGAATATCATGCACAAGTAGTAATGGTTTATTGATTGATTCACATGTCATGAACAATGGCAGCCCATTGGCTGAATTGGAGCTCGGCCATTACAATTTATAGGGCAGTAAAAACAACAACTTGATAATTCATTAAAATATTTGAATACTAATAGACGAACTTACTCTACAGTCCACAAATACATTCAGTCAAAATATACATTTAAAATCAACATTCGAATCCAGCTTGCAAATTGGAAAGTCAGCTATAGCAAATTAAGAGGCATTTAAAAACTAGTGGAAATCGATATCGGCGTGATATTGTCCAAGTACAGATGTCAATATTGCACGATTAGTGATTTAACATACGTGTCATATAGGGGACAGCACTATTCCTGTACCGTTCAGTTCTGCAGAACAATAAGTCCAGGTTTTTTGAGGAACGAGTAAATGTAACAATGTAAAAGTATGACTGAAGAGACAACAAAATACACAAAATGCATAGAATGTTTTTTTTTAATCTATGAAACTGATTGAGCGATCGCAACGAGTTCACCGCCATGATGGAATGGGGTGCAACTTGTAAAGGCTTGCCGGAATGCCGACTTGAAAGCGAAGCATGGATCTGCATAGTTTATTGAAGGCTACCGACATCTTGATTGATACAAATGTAGCCACTGGTAGCCTCCATAGCAGGCTCTGAACCGGCCTTTATGGGGGCTTAACAATACACCTTTTGCAGCCAGCCCGTAACCATCAGCCACCCCCGTAACCATTCTACCGGCAAAATGGTTACGGGGGTGGCTGATGGTTACGGGCTGGCTGCAAAAGGTGTATTATTTAGCCCCCAAAAAGGCCGGTTCAGAGCCTGCTATGGAGGCTAGCCACTGAAACGACAGTGTGGCAGAATCAAAAGTGACCTCCAGGGAAACGACACGGAGCAAAACAGAACAATCTCCAGACAATGAAGACGCCGCGGAAGGTATCTAAAACAATGATGTCTTCAGGCAGAATAGTATATACTTGTGGGGAATAGGAACTTCAATGATCACCAAGTTACGTTTACCCCGCTCTGAATGGCAGTATTTGTCTCGCCTGTGTCAGAGATCACAAAATCCCTCACTGAGGAACTGAAGGGAAGGGGAAGCGAACGGCAATACGCCAGCTGGATGGTATTGAAAGGAATCCCTGGGTTTACCAGCGCTCGGCTAATTTTACCAACAACAGCACGTATTCAAACCGACAATGACCTCTTAAGACCCGCCAGTTCCAAGAACCCTCAAAATATGTGTCCTTCAACTTGAGTTATCTGGATTGGTAACTGGCACCCCAAGTGCAGCCAGCGGGCATTTCTCCAACGGTTCAAGCAGGCTTTGTCAGCACAAGAACTGGTAAGCAGCTCGACTAGTGCTGTGAGCACCAATGGAAATGCCGTATTTTGTTACCTTCCATGTACACTAATGCCTACCAAGCAACGATCATCTCCTGCAGCTCTTAATGATTCCAACCAGATGGGATATTGTTGCAAACGTACCTTTAAATGTTTAGATGTAGCATTGCACGAGACTATTGTCTGGAACTAGTCCGTTCTTCCGCTGAATATCAGCGTGCTCTATGCGCCTGACGACTGGCCGGTATTTCTCAGTATTCCTGCCCTCCATACGACGAATCCATTGAGATCAGAGACGTCAAGAGTGCCGACGATATCCCGTTTTATAACACCGAAATGGTAGAAATCCCATAAACCGTGGACGTTGCACTATACAGGTACGCACAACAGGTTGTCGTTTCCCACCAAGAAGAACCAAGTCCGTGAGGGCTTCAGTAGTCCGAAAAGGTACAGATTCCGCGAGCGTAGAACTGTGCTGTTCCCACTGCTGGCTTCCACTCGCAAAGAAGTGCTTGGTATAATTGTAGCACGGATTGACGTCAATACCGGTAAGTAATACTAGAAGACATGCAAATGTAATCTCCCACCTGCTACAGGCTCGGACCGGTCCTGTTTCCCTGTAGCAGGTGGCGAAGGGGGAAAATGTTTTTCTTGCTTCAGTTAGATTAGATGACGTAAATGTCTTCCACCAATAGTTGAATTTGTTTCGCTCATCATAAACACGACATCTTCACACGTGACCGTCTGTTGAACAAAGTTGTTTGCTTGTGCACATGCGCAGAGCTGCTGTGTTACGTCCCCACGTCGCAAACGCAAAGTTTACGGCTGGATTCTGGGCTGATTTTTGGGTGGTACCAATAAATGAATTACTCCTTTTGTGGCTTGTTTCTGTGCTCTTTAAACACCCAAAGTATGAAATAATGATGCAAATGTGCTAATATGGGGAAGTAATGTCAATTTTACCAAAAAGAATTGTTTTCCCCAGAATATTTCAAGTTTTACCCCCTGAAATTACTTAGGGCACCTTTAAGCTTGTGAAAACGTGTGTCCCATTCTTGGCATATTCACGTGATCTGCCTTACCCTTTTCAAAGTCTGGGACGGAAAAGTGCATCTAGGGCTTGAGCGACACATTTAATGTAACGTCAGAAACCTGTATTCTGCCCCCCAAGGCGGACAGATCATATTTCATCAGAATCTCAGCTCTCGTCGCTTCCCCTTTTCTGATAATTTGCCCTTTGGAAAGGTCCATTCAAAACAATTCATTCCGTCTTTTTATGTAAAGAGGCCAGACCCACACAAATTCAGGGAACTTATGTCCGGACTATCAGTCCCTCTTATCAGACAGTTCGGAAAATATCTGAAAAGAGCTGATAATCTCAGATATTACGATAAGCAGTAAGAAGAAGAAGAAGAGCGTTGGATATGAGAGATAAGTATATGAAGGACACTGTGCGCGAAACTTAAGTCATCGCTACGATTAACTCGAATCTCTGCTTGTACGTACTAGCGTTTGTCCTGTGGTTTTATGTTGTTTCATTGTTCTCGCTGTTCTTTTATTCATTGTTGTTGTATTGTTTTTGTTGTTGCAAGTGTGCATTTCATTGCTAAGGACAAATGTGGTGTCCAAAAGCAAAGAATAATAAAGATTCAAGATTCGGAAGAACTTCGCCCACGTCATTTTCCTTTGAGGTGCTTGTGCGGACATGACGTGGCCTCCCATGTGATTATATCTCCTTCTAAAGCCTATGATATTCCTGTGACGATGGGTGATGGCTTTGTACCAACGTCACTCAGCATTTGAAACGAAGCAATAGGCCTTCTAAACATAGCTTCTATTCTTCAGAAGCTGAAAAGACCGACGAACACAACCGGCGTTATCGGGAGACAATTATCTCGGAAATCTTACGCGTGCTTTCCGTGCACGTGGAACATTCTGAATGTTGATGATGTTCGCGATTAGATGCCCCGCGCTACGTCAAATGTATCTGCTTCACTACTGATGTACAAAAATGGCTAATTCTGATAGATATAATCGCATCGTAGACTTCAATCATACATGTTTTGTGACTTGTGACTAGAAATGTTGGTGAGCGGGGTACAAGTCCGGATGCGATTTTCCTGACACGACAACTTCAACTAGTACTACCGACTTATAAACGGTATAGTACAACGTTTCTGTTACTTTGATAGCTATTTAGCTATCTACATCCTCCAGGTTGCCTCCAGAGTTCTTCCATTGATGGCTCAGGCACGGCCAGCTCGACTGACGTCTGCGTCAGAAGTAACCTTTTGGCATTGCTCGCTCTTTGATATGCCTCCTTGATGGTCTGAGATTCTAAGGAGCAGTAATGCTTAGGTCACAATTGGAAAAAGGGGCCCTGCCGGGCAGTTCACGGACTGTTTTTTTTTTTTTTTGCTTTCGGGCGTTGCCCCTACCTTGCCCCGTGGGCTAACCTGCGACTGCCGGGCTATTTTTGGACACGGCCGGGGCCCTGGAAGTTTTTAACACGGAGTTAAAGTTAAAATCAACGCGGGACCCGGTAACAAATAAGCGCCGTGACCAAATCGTGAGAACACTGGCATGTACCCTTCCGGTGTCCGGCCGTCCTTCGGGACAAATTTGTGTCTACGGGGCCCGGCCGGGACTACAGCCCTTACGAACCCCGGTGCAGACGTGGCAGTAGCAAAAGCCTGAGTCTTTAGGTCTAACACATCAGTTAAATTTTGACTGACCTGGACTATTCTGAGGCCGTTATCTGATGTATCTAGGACGCTGCGTCTATGTTAGAGTGCTAGCATCCAAACTGCAATTCACTTCTTGTGAAACTCCCTTCTAGTTATAGATCACAAGTAATGATTTGTAACATCTTTATAGCTTAATTACGTGCTGGAAAAATCGTTGCGACGTTACAGGGATTGTTCCTGGTACCGTAGTGTTCATGTTGGACCGGCGCTATTTATCTGCGTCACATGGCTGAGTTGTGCGCCAATGTGTGGGCGGCTTGCGGCCGGCAGGTACTTTAGTAAAGTACATACAGTCCTTTGAACTGTCTTAATGGTGACTAATAAGCAGAGGCAGCGAATTATTATTCTGCGATACGGCCTGACAAACCCTAGCCTGAGCGCCAGCCTTTTTAGCTTCCGTACGCTACCCTAGCAGTGGAGCTTGGGTAGCGCAGCGGAGCTAGGGTAGCGGACGGAAGTTAAAAAGGCTGGCACTCAGGCTAGACAAACCCTGCAAGCCACTGTTCACCGTAACTCGCTGCTCAGTCAGATGTTTGCCACAAGCCGCTGTGAAAAGGTATTCATGGCATCAAAACGTCCTGACATTGCTAACTGTAGTAACTATCGCACCTCAGTATGTCTTAGCAATCAATCATTCGCGAGTATCAGAGACGGATGCATGGCGGCTACAGACATGCATAGCTAGGTCTCGCCAGGTAGGCCTTATCACATTATTTAATACATGTCAAACCGTTTTTAGGTTAGGGTCTTCTCTCAAACATCAACTAGTATTCAGAGACTCCAAGGGAAGTGGACTGTGCCAACAGGTGAACCCAGAGGGGGGTGCTCATCCCGCCTTTGCTTTGTTCCGCGTTGAATGGCACCGAATGAAACCACAGCTTGACAACAAACCACCTTCAGGGCTGCTGATTGCTTTTCAGCAACTCGACTATTGTTCTCCGAGAGTGAAATGGGGCTACGAGAGTTCAGTGCCATTTAGTAAGCTCGTGGAGTATTGATGATTCACCAAAAATAGTTCCTCAAGCCACTGGATAAAATTTTGAAACAGTCAGACGTTTCAGACAGCATCCGCTGTCTTTCGTCAGTGACTAACTTCAACATTGCCATTAACTTCAAACGTCACTCAACTCTCAGGCAGAAACTGGTCCATCCAAAAGACAGGCTGAAAAAGGCATCAAAGCCAATGTCATCTACAAACTGAAATGTGAGGAATCGAACTGCAATAACATGTACATTGGGGAGACTAGTCGACCACTAAGACAAAGGTACAATGAACATTGCAGAAAGAGCGCTAACCGCTACTCCTCTGCCATTTTCCACCATCTACAACACAACCAGGGGCACTCATTCAATCTCGAATCCACGGACATCAAATATCGTGAATCCCGCTGAACGGGGAGTTAGAGAAGCAATATATGAGAAGATGTACAATCCCGCCCTCAACGGGAAAGGGGGTCTACGCGTTGAACTTTCAGGCACTTGGCGTATCTTACTACCTGGATGTCTAACCTTCATCAACGTATTGATGATTCAATTCATGACAATTTGATCTGTGCTTGTCTTTTCGTCACAAAAGAAGATGCACAAAAGTGAGTTTGTATTTTCGTCCATTCGAATGGGGCCCCGTGTATGAGGGAGCTTATAGCGTCAAATCTCTGCACGTAAAAGAACCCAACACACTCATCGAGCAGAGTAGGGGTGAACCGGCGGGCACTGCTTGGTTGAAACGCGGGTCGTAGCGAAGGCGAAGCCGCATTGCCTTACCACTGACTACTCTGAACCGCAGCATGCTTCACCTCAGTTGAGGATGACTGCTTTATTCACTCACTCAACTCACTCAATCCTCTTCTGAGCCAGGTGGCGCATGAGGCTTTAGGAAGTCCCTCCATCTTGACCGGTCTGCCGCAATACTGGGAGCCTCGTTCATGGAGAAGCCTTTTCTCTTTACTTCTCTTTCCACAGTACGTCTCCACGTCTCCCTTGGTCTTCCTCTCGATCTTTTACCCTGCGGTGACCATCTCAACGCGACTCTTAGTAGACTATTATGTGGCATACGGCAAATATGGCCTAACCACCTCCATCTGCGTACTTCAATTTCCTTATCAACTGGGATGAGACCCGACTGCTATACCTATACCTTTATTTTCTTCCGTAGTTGAATCTGTCATATGTCTTCTCTGATCCGTCCTACGTTTACGCTCGGCTCTCTGTTACGATGAAAAGCCTTTGGCAAGGGCAAATTGAAGGGGATCTAGTTTTGAATGGAGACGAAATGTCAACAGGATTCAGGAATATCATTTGACCCATTTCTGTCTGATAGACCGTCATTAGCTGGAACATCATAGTAATCGTTACCAGAGGCGTTTTATTCTGAATAGCACTGTGCGCATCGGGTCTCTATAAACGCTTGTCATTTCCCACAGGGATGTTATTCAAAGTGGCGTCTGGATCAGTGCGATATTGTACCACTTGTACGCGGGATCTCAGATGTGCATTACTATAATAATAATGATTTTTATTGGTCAGAAATTACCCGCAATGGCAGCCTTTCTAGCGCTGAATTGATGCAGGGTATTACAGGTTTCACACAATACACAACATGTATAATATCTTATCCACACTTGCATTTTTGTGGAACTGTCGCAAGGGTCTGGGCGGCTGCCATTCGGCGCCACCAGGTGACCTCAATACGACCTTCCCCAACCGAAGTCAGGTACCCATTTACACCTGGGTGGAGTGAGGAAAGTCGTGTAAAGTGTCTTTCCCAAGGGAACAAGATCGGTGACATGACAGGATTTGAACTCGGGACCTCTTGGTTCTGAGTCGAACGCTCCGCCGTTGCGCCACACGACTGGGCTGCTATGCGTTGACGGGCTGCTATGCGTTGCATGGTTGATAGGATCCTTAGTAGAGACGCAGCTATTTCACCATCCATTTTCCTTGCACCACAAAGAGCAGATTAAACATCCTCGTACGGTCGTGAGGCCGAGCCCAGGAAACAATCTAGTACGTCCGTACCGAGCTGCACGGATGTCGGGCGATCTGAAGTGACATTGTCCACACCGAAGTGTGTTGATCAACCCGGGTTTGATATGATTCAATGTAGACACGTTTAGTTAGTTAAATCCTCCCACACCATTATTGATGTATAGGGCGGTGCCCATCTCCGTTTCATAGCCCTGGGGCCACACTGTGGTGCAATCACTGTAGCAGGGGGCTAGTCCACTGGCAATGAAGTGTGTTTAACTTCCATACTGTTTCAGAAGTATGTACCATTTTTATAAAGTCTTTGGTATGACTCAATGCGCCTCTTGTCCAGAGGTGTCCTACCTGGGGCTTGAACCCCAGTCCTTCTGGTCCAAGTAATGGTCTCACCACCAGATGTGGTGAGAGACAGAAGCGCAGACCACTACACCACATGAGGAAGGTGGAAGAATCATATTCTCCAACCCGAGGTTTCGGTCGGGGGGTGGGGGGTGCAAGTGAAGAGAACATCACAGGGAACGCTTTCTATTAGAAAACATGCGAATTAGGTACGCTGAGTTCAACCAACATATCAATGGACCGATCCGGTTGAACACCAGAAGCCCCGCCCCCTGTTCTATTTCGAATAGTCTGTCAAAAACAGCCCTTGACGGACAAAAATGGTCGCGCGCGCTTGGCTGTCGAATATGCAGACTGTCTTCTCTTGAGCTTTTTTTGCTCTGAAACCCTTTCAGAGCGGACCAAATAAAAATGGTATGCCTTCTTTGTGGACGGATGTATCCACCGAGTAGGGTTGTTTGAGGAGGGGGTAAATGTAGTTAATGTGAGGACATTATGTTTTCGGTCAATGCGGAAGCGGGTTGCGTCGTATAGTATTACCTTGTTGGTGACCATGAGTGCCCAATTTTTGACAAGCCGATCGATGCACGTGTAAAACAGGGTACGTATATCTGTGACAGGGTTCCTACTGTGTTGACTGCATGAATTGCAGCTGCATGTTCTTTAGTAACTAGAGTTCCACGAACACATTATCTTCGCCAAATAATCAAGGCTTATTATGGAAAGTGATTAATATTTACGTGCTTATCACCCCCTGTAAATTTAATCATGCACCATACCATTATGATTGGACGTTATGATTGGGCGAATGAGTCCAGTCTAGATAGGGTTAAAAATCATTTGGTGGTACAGGACTAGTATATGTGTAGAGTGTGATGATATATGTTATAACTGGTCATGACAAAATGTGAGTATGTTGATATTATATGGGCCACAAAGGTTCGATATGGCAGTGTTGAAAGTTGAAAGTGATGATGAAATAGTATAGTCAATACATATGAATAGAATAAATCTGGCACGTTTTTAGGTGTTTTTAGTCAGGCTTTCTATTTTGTCCCTATTTCGGTATGTCGCCAACCGTGTTGAACTAAAATGCTTAAACTGAACGCGTCAAAAACCAGCGGGACTCACACCTCTGCTTGGAGAATAGTTTATTTATTTGACCTACATGTACGTTTATGCAAGGCTATCTGTTTACATGACCTGACACTGTCCCATGTCCCATTGAAAGGCAGTGGGTTAACAAACTTTGCTTACTAATTATGCAAATTAGCTGCTTATTTGCATAATTAGTCATTAATAATGTAAAGCACCATCCGAGCTCTCTACATACCAAACATCACGACGATCTGTCGACCCCTTCTCAAGTTATTCATGTCCGAATGTCAAAACAAAAACACCCACTGCAGTTCTTAACAAGCCGTTAGGGGGCCAAAATTTACAGAACTTACTTTCTGTGGCATGAACTATCTACCACACAAAAATCATGACCATAGCACTTTCAGAAAATATGCCCCTAAATTTTGAAGCGCTGCTGCAGTACCTTTGGTACCCCCTAGAAGGCCCATTATCGAACTTGACCTTCCTTTCTGTAAATCCTACCCATACACTGAATATCATAAGGATCCATCAACAGCTTCTCGAGTTATGCTGGCGACATACAAATACACATCCACACAAAGCCCGCTGCAGTACCGACGGAAAATACCAGGGGAACCATTTTTGAACTTGACCTCCGTTTCTACAACATCTACACACCTGCAAAAAATCATGAAGATCCATCAACGTTTCCGTCACTTTTTTTGCCTACATACAAACACAAAAAAATGCAAAGTCCGCTGCAGTACTATTGAAAAACGCAAGGTAAACCATTTTCGAACTTGACCTTCCTTTACACAACCACTGCACACCTATCAAAAATCATAAAGATTCATTGAAGTTTTCTTGAGTTATGCTCCTGACATACATTCAGACCCACCCAACAGATTTTTCAACCGAAAACATAATCTTCTCCGAGTACAAGTACCCGGCGAAGATAATTAACTATCAAAATGCAATTCTTTTACTTACCGTGTCGCATTCATAGTAATCAGTTTCATAACCAAGTACAGAAGAGGCGGAACTCTGTACTAGCGGACTTTGCAATAGTTGGCAATGTGTTTTAAGCTCCCTCCTCATGAGTGCCCGAGCTATTTTCTTTTTTTATTTCGTTTTTTCCTGAGTTTACATGCAGCCAATACAGTGAAAAACCTGTGACAGATGTACATACCCTACTTAACACGTGTCATTTCTGTCCAACTAGCGCTGTTCTTGACGGAGGTATTCCAAATAGAATAGGGGGTTCTATATGTTCGATATGGTGTTCGACTGGATCGGTCCGACATTGAAACCGGACGTTATAACCGCACTCCCCTGGAACAACGAATATGTTGACATTGTAATCTAAATAGGTCAGAAGATGAGCAACACTTTGTAGTAGAATGTAGTTTATACAACGAAGAGAGAGCTGAGCTTTATAAACTAATGCAATGTATGTTTCCCCATTTCATACACCTTAGCAACACGGAAAAGTTCATGTTTCTAATGGCTTTAGACAAACCCTTGATTATTAAGCATATCTGTACCTAGTACCTATATTTACACCATTACTAAGAAGCGAAAAGAGGCCGAATTCATCTAATTATTAGACCAGTGCTAGCTTATCATTGTATATTTATATCATGCATTTGCAAACGGACGTGTGGCGTTTTTTTGTTGTGACCTGTACTGAATCTGGAGGGTATGTGTGTACAATAAAGGTCTTCATTCATTCGTTCATTAAAATAAATTCATATTTTTGTTGCGTCTAGACAACCCTTGTACAAGAAACATGATCTTTCCATACATCTACACATGTACAAAGAAGCGAGAAGAAGTTGACTCTACTGGATTAGCTTAGCTTATCACTTTCGTCTACCATGTAACGTTATGTTTAACTATGTACTGTATTTATTTCACTGTGTATGTCACTTACATGTTAGTTAGGTTTATGTTAAACGACCTGTATCTAGCCCCTCTGGGCACGAATGTACAATAAAGGTCTTCTTCATTAAAAGAAGAGTTCAGCCATTAGTCATAGTAAATGTAACATGGCTGCAAGCGCATGGGATCATGGGACTATTCCACAGGTCCAACTTCTAAAATAGCAATCGATGAAGGAAACTAACTAAAAGCCGAAAACAAAAGGAAATCCAAAAGAAAGAAATGTAAACATCAGAGCTATAGAATATAGATATGACATCACTAGGTGATGGGCTGTCCAGCACCGTTCATCGGTTGTATTGTTACAGCATTTCTCATGGCTGCCTAGCATTAGTGAATAAAAAACCTTTATTGTACGTTTCGGCCCTTACAAGCTAAGTACAGGTCATGGTGATAAAGCGGTGGAATAATTAAAGTGATGTTAAAACCTTGATATTCTTCTACATCTGAAGACCAATACTGTTATATATGTACAAGTTAAATTCCTTCTCACTTCTTGATACAGTTGTAGATGTATGAACATGTGGGACTAATAATACATGGTTTGTTTAGTTCCATAAGCAATACGAATTTTCCTGTGCTTTTTAAATATTGAAAAACTAGGAAACTTATTATGTAGTATACAATTAAAGAGCACATTTCTCTCATTGTTGAATAGCGGACAATCAGCAACAAAATGACACTCGTAATGCTTCTTGCAAATATCCAGTCATTGGAAAAATAACGGAAATGGTAATCACACACACACACACAAATGTACATGTTATCTTCACTATCCATAGAGCCCGAGGGAACGTTTGCACGCCATTTAGACACCTGGTTCCGTTCAGCAGATGTTGCCTGAGAAGTGGTTGACATCGATATTTTTTCACGTCGGATGTGGCTATGGTGACCTTATGTTGATAGCGGAAACCTAGTGTAAACGCGGTTACTTATTTTATAGGCTACAAGGGTCGATCATAAAATCCGCGCCGCAGATAATATAACTTGCAGCCGCGTAGTGGAAGCCATGAATGATATCAGATTATGGAAGATTAGTATATGGTTCGAATGTCATATTTCTTTAGATGAATATAGCAAAAGTAACCTACATACACCAATAAACAGTCATATCTCAAAACATCTCACAAAACCTCCCACACAGGAAAGAACAATCATACATAGGCTGTGTCGTATGGCAACAGGGATATTGAGCTCTCGGTTCTTTCTAGATGAACTCCCTTGCTCAGCGCTTCCACCATCATGGACTTACCTAAGACGCTCCAGTTTCGACCGAGGTGCACGCCGCGTACCTTCCGTCAGTTCCTGTCTTTACTACGGCCCCCCGCTCTCGAAAAATTGGTCCAAAATCCTCCTATGGTAAAAAAAAGTCCGCTGTTTACGTCCGCAGCACCTGATACGTAGAGTGAAGCTATCAATGGGGGGATGCCAAGAGGTGTCTCCTGTATTTCTGCCAGACGAGGGTTTACATCTTGACGTGGCAATTTCGGCTCTTCCGACACGGTCACTAGTCAGCGAAGCTACAACCATCGGTAACGCCCCTACAGTCATCCAACGTCAAATTCAGAAGAAGAAAAAATAAACGATGACAAACCCATTGTGAGCCTCGAGTTAAGGGCTATAAAGGAGGAAACAGGGTGTTTGCGTAGCCACAACCACGTCGGTATCTCAAAAGGGACGCAAACAGAGATTTGAAGTGGTTCATACGCTCGCAATCTGTCACGTCGGACCGACGCCGTGGGCGGTTACGTCAGACCAGGTCGGCTGAGATGAAACAAGTACTGATTGTCGCCTAGCTGGCGCTTGATCATGAGTCCTGGAGGCTGTGAGACGAGATGGGTTCACAGTAGTGCTGCGTACCTAAACGTAACATCAGGTACAGGTAGAGGTACTGGTACAGAGGTTAAGGTACAGGTACCTGTACCTGTACCTGAACAACATGTGTTCTTCTGAACTTTTTCAATAATGTCAGTATCTTTATTCAAAGAAAATAACTAGGTTTCCTACCGCCAAACTCCCTTGGCCTTGCTTTCAAAACTCCCGGCCTGCCTGAATGATCTGTAGCATATTAGTCATAAAATCAGCACATACTTCGTGTAAATTTATATCGGTACAGTACCGGTACTTCATGATCCGGTATTTCGGACCTGTATGGTATAGTACCGGTACACAGTACCGGTACGCAGCACTAGTCCACAGCACTATTGATACTAGTGCCGGTAATGATACTCTTAGAAGTCAGTTCATCCGTTGATTCATGCTTTGATTTGTGGACGTTAGACGTGCCAATTCTAAATCCTAGATTGTAACGTTATATTTCTACCATGAAGATGGAGTGACGCCCATCGCCCTTTTTCGGCTAATCGCTAGAAAACGTGCCAAAAAACACACTGCGGATTTGGTCGATGTGCCAACATCTAGCACATTTGCCACTAAGAAGCGTGCAATTTATTTTTGTTCTACTTGTGGAGAACTGCGGATTGAGTTCTCAGAAACAGGGTTGACGGCTGTCAGCCTTGTCAAGTTGACATTAACTACCGACAACTGTGCATGGGATTTCTCGGATAGGTTGTCCAATATGACACGTACACAGTGTTAGTGCCAGGTTGCCGTTAATGTTATGCTTGATATCTACCCGATAAGTTGATTATAAGAGCATACATTATCAAATCGATATCTGGTTGATTTCTGCACAGATCGTTTCGTGTACTGGTTGTCCAACGTTTTTTTAATGACAATAATATCTTTATTGCAAGTTCATGCCCAAAGGATAATTGCAGACAAACAGAAATAGTTATTTAGTCTACTGTGAACGTTCTATGTTAACTATGGTTGGGTTTGACTTCTTTTTTGGAGGCAGTGGAAAATTAAGTGACCCACGTTTCGAATTATAAGTGGGTTGGTTGGTTTCAATAGAAAGATAGATTTTTGTAAATTGTTCAAATGGTAAAAGCTAGGAGAATTTATGGAAGCTGTTTTATATAATTTATTTATTTCGGTGTCATATAGATCGAGGACATTGGCAAATAAAATGTATTTCATGATATTTTTTTGGTGTCCCCCATCCGCTAAAATACAGCTAGCTAGAATAGAAGGATATTCTTAAGTGTTTACCTATACGGTATGAACACGACTATAGGGTTTTGATGAAATTGTTAATGATAAAAACTGGAGCATCTTGTTTTGGTTGAAGACAGATATAATAGATCCAAGTTGTGACTAACTTCCCGATACCTGGAACTTGTCCCAGTTCGAGTTTGTAATCAACCGGGCCAAAAGGACGTATGACCACTTCGGTTGTTGAAATTAGTGAGTTCTGATGTATTGTCTGCATCTTAAATCGCCCAAGTAGTACATCATAAACCACTATTGTACAGCAACTACTTATAAGTGGGGTCGTGTGGCGTAATGGCAGGGTGTTCGGCCCAGAACCAAGAGGTCCTGAGTTCGAATCCCCCTGACGCCACCGATGTTGTGCCTTGTGCCCTTGGGAAAGGCACTTTACACGACTTTCCTCACTTCGCCAAGGTGTATAAAAAATGGGCATGTTGTTATCTGTACATGGCACTGTTAATATAAGTCATAAAACCTTGAGTGCAGTGCCACGTCGTCCTTGTCTGTCAAAAACCGAAGCAAAAAAAAAAACTACTTGTAACATCGTCGATGACCAACTTAGTACATCGATGCAGTCTTGATTTGCTTCTACCAAAGCCTTCGAAGTTCAGCTAGAACAAAATGTGTAACATACTTTGTGAACACACAAAAAACTATAACAAAGCACCTTTGTGGACAAGTAATTTGATCCAATAAAGCGTAAAAATACATTGCAATTACTAGACTGGCCGTCATTTGCTTTAAGAGCAAATTCAGGATGTTTCGCCCATACTCCTCATGCAAGAAGTGGGCTGTCCCAAAATAACTCCTGGGCAAATCCAAGTTTCTGCATAATTCATGCAAATGAGGTCCTCATGAGCATAAGTTATGTCCAAGTGCTTTCACCTTTCCTACATGTACCTACATGTTCAAGATGACATCTGCAGCTTTTACAGTAAGGGGAATACAACATCATGCATAAATTATGCAAGTGAGGTCCTCATTAGCATATGTCATGGCCAGGCGTGTGCACCTTTCCTAAAGGTACCTACATCTCAAATATGACATCTGCAGCTTGTACGGTAAGGGAAATACAAGTTCCTGCATAAATTATGCAAATGAGGTCCTCATTAGCTTAATTTTTGGCCAGGTGCATTCACCTTTCCTAATGGTACCTACATCTTAAAGATGACATCCGCAACTGTCACGGTAAGGGAAATACAAGTTTATGCATGAATTATACAAATGAGGTCCTCATTAGCATAATTTATGGCCAGGTGTGATCACCTTTGCTAACGGTACGTACATCTGAAATCTGACATCTGCAGCTTTTCCGGTAAGGGAATTACAAGTTTACGCATAAATCATGCAAATGAGGTCCTCATTAGCATAATTTATGGCCAGGTGTGTTCGCCTTTCCTAAAGGTACCTACATCTCAAAAATGACATCCGCAGCTTTTACGGCAAGGGACATACAACTTTATGCATCGATTATGCAAATTAGGTCCTCATTAGCATAATTTATGGCCAGGTGTGTTCGCCTTTCCTAAAGGTACCTACATCTCAAAGATGACATCCGCAGCTTTTACGGTAAGGGACATACAACTTTATGCATACATTATGCAAATTAGGTCCTTATTAGCATAAGTAATTGTCAGGTGTATTCACCTTTCCTATAGGTACCTACATCTCAAATATAACATCCGTACCATGTAACATAAGGTACATATAACTTTCTGTAATACCATTAGTAGAGGTACCCCCTGACATCTGCTTGGTTTTAACTCCCAGACAGGGGAAGTGTAGGAGGGCTTATGTTACAAGATGACCTAGTTGTGAGAAAATAACCAAAAATCCGATCAAAAAATTGCAAAATAAATCATTTTGAAGTAGTGTATACCAAAAAAAATTATGGGGTCCTTTGGGTAAATATCCAATGCACAACTAAACCAAATTTCAGGTCCTTAGGTTTCAACACCACGGCACTGGAGGCCATAATGTGCGACTTTTGTCGGAAAATGACCAAAAAACTTCGATAAAATCATTTTAAAAACTTATATCAAAAAAATTTAAAAAGCCTCTAGGGGTATACACGTACTCTACCTCCATACCAAATTTCAGCTAATTTGGTCGACGGACGACCGAGAAGAAGCGATTTGAAGATTTGACAGGAGAAGGAGGAGGAGGAGGAGGAGAAGGAGGACAAGGAGAAGAAACGTGACAAAAACAATGTTTCCTTGGCGAAACATAATAAAATACATTACAGCGCTCGTGGACGTACATTGAATTGTCAGGCGTATCAAACTGCGCAACGACTATTCAATGTAATTGTCAGGTGTATTCACCTTTCCTATAGGTACCTACATCTCAAATATAACATCCGTACCATGTAACATAAGGTACATATAACTTTCTGTAATACCATTAGTAGAGGTACCCCCTGACATCTGCTTGGTTTTAACTCCCAGACAGGGGAAGTGTAGGAGGGCTTATGTTACAAGATGACCTAGTTGTGAGAAAATAACCAAAAATCCGATCAAAAAATTGCAAAATAAATCATTTTGAAGTAGTGTATACCAAAAAAAAATTATGGGGTCCTTTGGGTAAATATCCAATGCACAACTAAACCAAATTTCAGGTCCTTAGGTTTCAACACCACGGCACTGGAGGCCATAATGTGCGACTTTTGTCGGAAAATGACCAAAAAACTTCGATAAAATCATTTTAAAAACTTATATCAAAAAAATTTAAAAAGCCTCTAGGGGTATACACGTACTCTACCTCCATACCAAATTTCAGCTAATTTGGTCGACGGACGACCGAGAAGAAGCGATTTGAAGATTTGACAGGAGAAGGAGGAGGAGGAGGAGGAGAAGGAGGACAAGGAGAAGAAACGTGACAAAAACAATATGTTTCCTTGGCGAAACATAATAAAATACATTACAGCGCTCGTGGACGTACATTGAATTGTCAGGCGTATCAAACTGCGCAACGACTATTCAATGCACAAACTCATCACTGCCTCTTGTGTTCACGCAGGCACACAAGCTGGGCGATGCAGTTGTTTGTGCTTCGTGGCACTCTGTCTGAAAAGGCAGATGATTACTATATGATGCTTACATCTTGGTAGTTAAAGTTTCTGATAATTGGATAACGTTATGATTATGTATTTGGAGCAGATTATCAACTTAGAGCTAAGTTGCTATGAGGAGTGCATGCGCGTGTAGAGGCAGATGGAGACTGGTTGAGCTACTCTCTCTACCTAGAATAGTTTCTTTGTTTTTTTTGCGTAGTCATTAGGAGATTTTCAGACACTGAGAATTCCTACTATAGATACGAGGCTGTGCATGTAACTGCCTAGCTGATCTTCGTTAGATCGGTCTCACTTGTCCTGGAGAGGTTATTGTAGATATCCGTGGCGTCACCTGCTCAAAGGGTAATATTGAGAAATCCTCGGAGTAAAAGGCAGGACTTGAAAAGGAATCCAGTAAAAGGTGAGAGTGGGCGGTGTGGAATCCTCGGGCAAGGACGCTGCCCACAAGTTGAATCAAATTACAAATATGTTATTAGACGCAACAGATGTGCGTTTTCTCCGTTCTTAAGGGTCAGGGACAATCCAGAGAAATTCTATTGGTGTATTTGTTTGTTGCTGCATCAAAATCTACAGATTTTAATGAACACATTCTTCCCCCGAGGCTACAGCTTCAAATTCCTGCGCGGCCTTGTCCGGAAACTGATGTACAAGCTGATGTGCACAGCAAACATCTACGTACAGGCCATATATAGCGTCTTCATATGTGGGGACAGAAAGATAACTAGACTATCCTTCTGGGTAGGAGGTATTTGCAATAGATATGCGTGATAGACGGTGTGATTGATACATGTTACAGGTAGGAAATGTTAGGATGAAAATGACAGGAAGGCATCGTTGCTTTAAAACTACAGGAAGACATTTTTGCAATCAAACCGCACGCCGGGATGATTACGAAGGAAGTAAGGGAAGGGAAGGAATCATTGAAAATTGCGATGGACACATAGGCATACCAAAGAATATGCTCGAAGATACCTAGCTGTCGTCTTCGGTGAATTCATATGTTATCATGATTTATTGTCACCATGTATTTTCAGCACTCTTCCCCCTAAAACCACACAGAAAATGCTGCTCCTGATCATGAATTCCATCCCGCATTCACAAGCCAAAAGTACTTACCTTTTCCTTACGACGCAGCAGCAAAATCAGCCTTCCACAGCTGGCCACGTCTTTATCAAAAGGAACAACGAACAGCAATGAGGGTCCTGTCACGACAGCCTTGATGTTATCAGGATAGAGCACAATGGAACGTTCCAGCTTATGAAAATTCAAAACCACAACCAAACGATCTGGTGATGTGAAAGCTGACTTGGAATGGGTCTTAGGTGGGTGAAACACCAAGCCCAGAGGGGGCAGCCCCCGGGAAGGTACCGACGCCGCTGATCCTCGGTTGCCGTGGAACGTTCCGCCCACACACACTTGCAAGTTTTCCACAACAGAGGATGGTTTCGTAAAATATCTCAGCACAAAGCAAGCTAATTCCCTTTGTTCCTTCAATACTCATTACGAACCGTTTGTTCCTGATTTGGCGATGCCTTGCACAACAGACGGCGTATGTTTATCCGTGTAAGAACAATAACAGCCGCCAAAGGTTCCCCGAATTGTAGATATACAAGAGTAATGAATGGACTGCAGTGTTGTTCACCATACTGCCTCCGGCAAAACGTGGGTGGTAATCACAGAAAATGTCAATCTGAAAACTTGAAGAATATAATGTTTAGATGGTCTCAATCGCCCAGTAACGATAGAATAAATCGCTAAGTGACATTCTCTGTCCTATCATCAGAAGTCGTCGGGATACTGGTTCAGTGCACATGTAAATGCCGATCAGCACCAAGGACGGGCACACGTTCTGGGCAGTGTGCCTTGTTTAAGTGTCTTGGGCAGCAGCATCTCAAGCGAACTGATTTGTCTGATCTTGATACATATGGACACCAGGGAACAAGGTCAATGGTAAGCACCATAGTTGCGCAGCTCAGTACAGTGGCCGTTGTTAGTACCTAGTTATCATCTTAATTTTAGAAATTACTTCTTTCTTTTTAGATGTGTGGTACAATCTTTATTTTTACTTCTGGGGTAGGATGAACAGGTAGGGTCTTGACCTGTTAATTTTGGTCAAAATTTACTTTGTTTACTAGTTCTAGTTGGTGTAAGGAGACATGTGAGTTGTTACCCTTCCTTTCGAATTCAAACAATGTCAAACTCTTACAGCATGTCCAACTTTTCATTATACAATCCAAAAGATTTGAGTAGTAAACCATCATCCTACCAGTCTTGTAGTACCTGTCCACATATTTATCTGTTTATTGATTTCAATTTTTCTTACATTTAATGATTTCTGTTATGTAGTTTATTTGAGATAATTTGTTGCTCTTATTGCTTTGCATGTCCGCACCTGTTTTTTTGTCATTTTCAGTATTTGTAAAATTTGTTTTGTTATTCTGTAATGTATTCTGTCGATGACGACATGAAAATAAGCTGTAAGCTTGAGTCTGTCGTCATCATGTCTTGTATGTAAATGTTGCAATAAAAAAAAAAAAAAACATGTGAGTTGTTCGGTCCGACGTCCACCCTGCGCATGAATATCTGGGCGGGTTAGTTTTTTTGTCTTTTGTACATTCTGGTCCCGCTGGCCAGGGCATACATATGAGCCGGATGAAAAGAGAAGTTTCACCCGAAAAGGCTTGTATAGAATTGTAACGTTATCGAATTAGTCATTGAATTTCTGTGAAAAAAAACATGGTACGGACATTAACACCCCCCCCCCCCCAAGTTCTTATGAACTTTTATCTCAAAGCACGACTATTAGAATAATGTTGCTCAGATCAGTAGAATATCTAGTTCTATTTATCACGTAGACAAACTTCCATTACAATGGTCTTGCCATTTTCCCGCCAATTGACTATGACAAAGGTATGACTTACAGTTTGCTACTAGCGCCCCCTAGTGGTTTAATGCCAACATGCAGCGTGGCAGACTGGCGTGAACAAAGCGATTGACCGAACGAAACCATGGATAAACATCGTTCTCTTTATCTTTGTCTCTCGGTTAAAGTCTGGAAGTGGTCGAAAATAATCTCTTCCGGTATATAGAATATACCAGCCATTTAGTATTGTTGCGATATATTTTGTCATTCTTAGAATTGACTAATTTCTTAGAATTAGAGAATATCTGTCGCCAAGACTTGCTATACTTTACAACTGGTTCAACTGTTGTGCAATTTAACAGAATTTCTTTAGTCAGACACCATGTGATACTAATTGCAACTAGAGTTAAGTATTTGTGCTACATATACTTCAGGTTTGCTATGTTAGTTTAGCGATTACGGGGTCTTTTTATAAATATGAATTGGTATTGAATTTTTCTTTTTGTTTGAGTTGAATGTGTGATAGTTGTGTGCCGATTTGTTAAAAATAGAGAGAACGCTAGCGACTCCAAAAACACCCCTCCCAATGAAATAGTATGGCTACCCTGTGACGTCACAAAATCAAGATGGCGGCCACCTCACATGCCAACGGATCCAACAAAGGTTTTGCTACGCAAACCTGTAACTGCCCATAACGAGGACGGATTGACGCTGTGGTTGTGGCCGACTGCTTTGCCTAGCGACTTGCCTTCAAACTGCAACCTATGATGTAGCTTGTCCAACAACTTTAGAATTGTCTGACCTCTGGCCAGATGGAATCGTAAAAGTGCTTTGTCTTGGTGAAGTGAAGTGTATTCTGGTGTGAAGCTACTCTCCATGTTATCATATTAGTATCTTAATATAAGTGAGCTTTTTGTGAAATCCTATGGGCCTTGTGCTTCACTTCATGTTATAAATTCTAGAATATAATAACTGAGTTACTATGTATCCTGAATGGAGTTTAAACTGTAAACGCCAACACAATAAATTGGACTTACCCAAATTTTCGGCTGATCAGCTACAGTCTTTGTTAAGGAGTGAACAATGTGGGTAAGTCCAATTTATTGTGTTGGCGTTTACAGTTTAAACTCCATTCAGAATGACTTCTACCAACACAGATTAATTTTCAAGTGAAGTTACTATGTATTGCACATCAAAGTTGGGAGATAAGTTAAAGGCATCCAGAGCATTTTATGAGGCTTGAAACATGAATAAAAAGACTCCAATTTCTAGTCATTCCTACACATAGTAAGTTTCAATAACACTATACCATTACATATCGACATTAAAGGAGCAAAGATTCGATGTCATTGTGTGGTGAGAACTGATAGAAAATCCAAGCCCTAATAGACTGATCCTGACTGCCCATCACAATTAGCGGTTCGACCAATGAGAGAGTGACTGCATGTCCGTCAAATATTTGCATTTTTATGTTTTAATTTTGCATTTCTACGTTTTGATGGAGGTGGGCGGGGCTATAATATCGGTCTATTTACACTAGGCGCGTGAAACTAAAAGATCACGATGTAGCTTATTTTTGTGACGCTTTTGAGCATTTTTGATAAGAAATCCGCACTCAAACGTGGTAAACAGGGGCACTAAATGTCAATTTCATAAAGATTACAGCAAGTAGAATACTTCCAGTTTTCAAGCATCATAAAATGCTCTGGGTGCCTTTAATTAGGCAGGAAGGGTGAAAATGGTTTAACTGCACAGAGCAGAGGTTGGAAGGGAAGTTTGGAATCTTCTGACTTGCCCCGTTTTCTAACAGTCCTTTATTTCTTAATTTGAGTTTATCACAAACAATGTGAAAGGGAAGGCAAAACATGTGCTTAAGCACCTTTACAAGCTTCCCCCCACACTAACAGCCCTGTTGACAGTGCGTTGCTTGGAGAGGTATAAAGATAGGCTCTACCAGCCTCCGAGGGTCGCTGGGAAAATAGTAGAAATTGGCCAAATAGAGTCAATTGTATGAAGGGAGTCGACTACCCTCCATGGCCAAACTCCCCCTGCAAATGTTCTCCCTATAGCCAGCGCGGTTAGTCTGGTAGAGACTAGTATAAAGAAAGATAAACGTCAATCTGCCACTCATTAGCGTTGCAAACAACGTGAGAATGCCGAGTGATTGATGATTAATTAGATAAAAGATTTCCCTTGAGTAACCTGCCTGGGGTCATTTCCGGTTCATATGATAGGAATGAATAGATCCAAGCTTTGTCTGAATTTAAAAGGAGCATCACTTGTCTACGTCAATGCGTGACGTCAAACTGACAGGAAATACATGTATCTTATCATGACAATAAAATCGGCTCCTCTTTCTTTGAATTCGGTACAGTCATTAAAAAAATGATGGATTGAAAAGGATCAGTGTGAAAATGATTTTTGCCAACGAATCTACGGGATAATCACAGTTACAGGACATAGTGGCTCTTGCTGGAAGAATGATGGAAATGTATAGATTCTAATAGTGCGAAGTTATGTAGTAAGGCATGTGACAAACACAATTTTGCGTTTAAAAAAACTTGTTTAGTTCCAGCTACGAGAGAACAACACACGTAAGATAAATTGACTTATATTTTTTTGCTATAAAAATAACGACAAACCGCAAGCACAAGCCTTGTATATTTTCTTACATTCGAATCACATGTAACGTTACTTATATCATTATCGTCCATTGATATTGTATACAATATAACGGCTGGGTACGAGTGGACACGATGACAATGGCAAGGACAATAGCCATGCTGTTTGCTAACATTTCTTTTTTTACACCATAGAATCTACGCTGCTCGTTTTTAACAAGTTGTGGACTGATATATTACATGTATTATTCAAACTTTATAAAAATCGATTGAGGGAACAGATAGCCAGGTGAGGTGAACGCCCTTTGGTTACTCATCAGACTGTAGTGTGTGTTTAGAGGACGCGCTAGACTCATGTTCTCAGTACACTACAGGTGAGCCGAACGTCAGAATAAACAAATTAGTCCCGCGAATAGGCGGATACAGTTCCACCCCTCAGGCATGTAGCGGTGTTTACACATCAACGCCGCGGTTTAGCGAACCAGAAACGAAATCATCGGAAACGATCGGTATTAGTATTACGCCTTCTGAAACGGAATGTAGTCAGTAGTGCACAACAATCACATCCATTTTGTGTAATATAACTGATCACAAACGTTAACCATATATGATTAAAGAAATGAATAAAAAAAAAGGTACACAGGTGACCCCGTAAGGATACAACCGAACACCCACGACAGTGGGTACAGGCATAAGAGGTCAAAAGTCATCGTGTCTCTAAAGAATGATAATCGTCGTACCGCGGAATTCTGTGTGGAGAGGAAGTGAAACATCCGGGATGTTCACTGACTTGTTTTGAATTGAACACGTGCAGAATTGGCTGATATCAAAACACAATGACTTTTTGTGACAAGTATAGCTACGTTCTAAGTATCACCGCGTTCACGTAATTGTGAGAACTAAATCTAAACGATATTTAGGGGTAGCAACATGCAATGAGTCTGGTGTATTGTATTTTCCCTCAACAAAACCAAGGAGGTTGAAATAGGACACCAAAATGATATGTGTTTATTGTAGTTAGATGTCAACCGAATGCTGATTAGCCTGTGTTTACACAATCTCTCGCTGGCTGGCCGGCCGCTAGTAGCGCGATTCAGTCAGGCTAGCATGTTGATGTCGTCCACTAAAATCAATGTCACAACTTGTAATCTATGTTACTGTTCTCGTATGATGAAAACAAGCATTTGTGGTGACAAATACAGTTCGTATGCATTGTGATAATAATGTTGTGTCTGTACGCCAAGAATACGTCATCGGCTGTTCCACTTGTCCATATCTAGCTATTTAATCACGGCAGAAAACGCTGTGTCACTCCATCGTATACCTCGTTGTCTGGCACGAAGTTCCCTACAATCCTTTCGACTTCGCAGAACTGCACCGCAGTCATTACTAACGTTGCTAAATATAGCTCGCCGCTTCTAAGTATACCTGACCACCTACGATCGCCCTCTGTGATCCTTTGTCTGCTTGTTCGGTGACTCGCGGGATTTGGGCCAATCACCTGACACTTTATGACGTACCTGTAGCTCCGCCCACCTGTCGATAAAGTAATGACCATATTTGGAGTGGCGGGTAGTATGACGCACCCACCTGAATCAGGCCCTTCAGAGGGTACAAAAGGACGAGGCGTTCCCGGTGTGTCTCAGATTTACCTGCACAGCGAAGACTGAAGTAGCCCCAAGTCGTCAAGTTTTGTCGTCGTCTGCTGAGAGGGCTGGTTAAGATGAATACCTACATGTTTCTAGCCGTGCTAGTGTCGGCTGTGTTCGGCTGCGCACTGGCCGACATGACCATGAAACAGGGAATGGTAAGCTGAACCTTTTTTTCTTTTCCGGTATCGGATTATACTTGAACTACAGTGGCTATACGCCAAAAATAGTTACTCAAGCAACTGGATAAAATTTCGAAACAGTCAGACGTTTCAGACAGCATCCGCTGTCTTTCGTCAGTGACTAACGACAAGGACTGGAAAACCAGATTTATACCATAACTCTGAATATGTATATTAATGAGGTTAAGACAATACAGTAGCTATAGTTTACGTCTCCCCAAGTATCAGTTTCGCAGACAGAATGTGTGACATTCCGTTCATAAACTAAGGCATTTCCTGACAGGACGCATTGTAATTGGTCCCAGAACAGCGAAGTTGCTGGCTCCGTATGTTTGGCATTCGCCAGATTTTTCCGTACCAGCTACAGGCTAGGGCGGCTCCCAACTAACAATGTTGAAGTACAATAGCGTGTTATTGTCACTGCCAAAACCGACCTTCTTTCAACATAAGGTCGCTAAAAGCTCACCCGAGGAGGAGTGTAGAGATGGGCAGATACAGATCCCCCCAGGTACACAGAAAGACAAAGAAAGAACGCCAACCATTGTTATGTCAATCTTCGAAAGCAGAAGACAAATGTGCCGAAAACAGGATGCACATGAAAAGACGCTGAAATACTTCGCACGCAGTTTAACGCCATCTTGTGGGGTGCAGTGTCGTCGGACCATGACACAGGTGGAAATACAGTAACGTTACATCTTAAAGGGGCCAGGGGATGGAGTGGGCGGCTCCAGTCCGACAGGTCTGTAAAAAGCCCCAGTGTCAGTCGGTCACCATTAATATAAAGTTTTGAATTATGCTGGATACAAACAAGATGACGTCACCTGTTCCCAACCCGTATGCCTGTCATATGGAGGCAGAACCGTATGCTATCGTTGCTTCGTCTTCGTACAAGTAATTCGACAACACAGTCTATAGCGCAAGTTTGTTTATGAACGGAAAGTCTGTAAATTGACAAAACAAAAGGATTTTCGGAAGCAAACAGCCACTACAGTTTAATCGGTTGTAAGTATTTGCACATAAACGCTAGCTCAGTAGCCTCAGCTAAAGCGAG
Organism: Branchiostoma lanceolatum; assembly: GCF_035083965.1. Taxonomy (NCBI): domain Eukaryota; kingdom Metazoa; phylum Chordata; class Leptocardii; order Amphioxiformes; family Branchiostomatidae; genus Branchiostoma; species Branchiostoma lanceolatum. The sequence goes on along the minus strand of NC_089723.1, from coordinate 16,434,324 downwards.
CTTAATTCTCTAATAGGACCTCCTTGCTTTCATTAGAAAATCTGTTTCAAGATTCCAAACAGATTTGAAGTTTCATGGCAGGTGTACTCTCCAAGCAGAGGAGTGGGTCCGGCAGGTTTTTGGCGTGTTTTTAGGCGTTTTTGTCGGGCTATCTACTTTGTCATGGTTTCTTTATCTCTATAACCCACACCTCGGTCAGTGCCGGCAGAGGTGTGGGTTATAGAGATAAAGAAACCATGACAAAGTAGATAGCCCGACAAAAACGCCTAAAAACACGCCAAAAACCTGCCGGACCCACTCCTCTGCTTGGAGAGTATGGCAGGTGCACCTTCTTTGTCAACGGAATGTTCTAAATGTAAAGGGCAGTTCCATTTGCACCTGGGGAATAGGGTAGACGACACTTTACATACCAAGCACCAAACATACCGAGTGAGAAAAATATACCTTTTGGATTTTACCATGACAATGCCGAAAGATTGTGATAACCGTTCTGAATACGAAAGCCTGGAGACAAATTATCTATTTACTGAGACCCATGAAACTCCAAACCCACCCAGTAGAAAGCGGCTGACCAAACGAACCGTCTGCAATGTTTGCCACCAAGGGGCGAGAGAAAAAGGCATCCGTAATCCAGGGTTTATCGTGTTACACCTTGTTATCATTCCTTTGTAGGTCGCGTAGTCTGGCCCTGGGAAAAAGACAGAGCTGTCTAACCAGTATCCTTTTGCAGGGTCCCCAGAATGTGTGAAATTGAACGAAATCGAACGAAATGGAACGAAATGGAACGAAAGACAGAGCTGTCCAACCAGTATCCTTTTGCAGGGTCCCCAGAAAGTACGAAATCGAACGAAATCGAACGAAATCCAACGAGATCGAACGAAAACGAACGAAAGACAGAGCTGTCCAATCAGTATCCTTTTGCAGGGTCCCCAGAAAGTGCGAAATGAAACGAAATAGAACGAAATCGAACGAAATGGAACGAAATGGAACGAAATCGAACGCCTGACACGTCCGAAGGAAGAAATGGGATGTTTATACAACGTAGTATCCACTCATTGTGTGTAGAGAGGGAAGGGGTGGGCCATTTTTATGGCCAACGCTAACCAAATTAGGTTGCTTTTGCCAACGTGAAGTACTCAATGGCTGAACTTTTAAATTTGATTGACAATTTGTTACGTCTCTTTTCCGCAGGACTACCTGATGAATTACGGATACATGTCCACACCATCCATGCAGTCAGGCCAACTGCAGAGCGAGGATGCTATGAGGGAAGCCATTTCCATGTTTCAGGAATTCGCCAACATTACAGTGACAGGTAAAAACTATACTAAAACAAGTTGTTAGCTCACAGTTGCACTAGGCTTGTCTGTTTTTACTTGGCCCAAATGATTCTGTGCAAATGTTGTAAATTTGTGGGCCCCCAGAAAGCCCGAAATGGAACGAAATGGAACGAAATGGAATGAAGTGGAACGAACTACAACATATGTAACATTGTGAAATGAAATACCAGTAGATAGCGAAATGTTAGGAACGTTGTATTTACTATTGTAAGAGTTGTATTTACTATTATCAAATAGATTAAAGAAATTAAACACGTTATATTATGTATTTACTTCCTGTTCCGGTCTACTGTGAATGTTACAACCTTCCTTATATTTCGCTATCTACTGGTATTTCATTTCATAATGTTACATATGCTTTAGTTCGTTCCATTTTGTTCCATTTCGTTCATTTCGCACTTTCTGGGGACCGTAAATGGGTCGTTTATCTTTGCGTTGTCACGTTTTCCTGGTGAAAAAACGCAGCGACTGGATGTTACTGATAACGGTTCTAATCGCCTAACATCACGTCTGAGAAAAGGGCCAAACTGTCGTAACGGGGCGTCTCGGTGTCTATCTGTAGCACCAAATGTTAGTCGCCTGTTAGTCTTAGTCTAATGTAGTCTGTGGGTTAGCCGTCACATTAACAGTCATCTACACCTCGGCTAGAGACTTTTTGCAGAGCAGGCGTCTATCGAAAGAACTCGGTCACTGTTTTAATGGAAAATCGTTTATTGAATGAGGGGAACTATCGGAGACTGCCAAGGGGAAATATCGTGCTAAAGAGTACACCAGCTATGAGTCAGCATCCACGTTTAGACACATAACATGGCAAAAACATAAACAGACTTACTTCCTTCAAGTTCAAGACGATAAGAAAACCCCCTGTACATGGTGACTAGGTGGTTTAGGAGGAAGGGGTTGGATTTCCACCCTATAACGGGGAATTGCATAGCCTGGTACCAGTCTCTAGGAGTCGGCTTAGGGGTGTTTTACCGGGCCCAGTCTGCTTAGTTATGATTGAGCCGTTTCCGTCAGCCTTTAACTTAGCTGCCATATAAAATTTCGCAGCCTTACCTACTTTAGCTGCCATAGACAGTTTCGCTTAATTTAATCAAAGGCCGTAAACCCACACCCCGAGCGGGCTAAGCTGTCTGGGCGGCCGGGCATCACTCCCATCGCCGTAGAGATATCGGGGAGCCCCCGATGGTATGGTTTCCAGGCTAGGAATTGCAGTGTTTATAGACCAGCTAAGATGGCATTAGATGAAAGGAGGTGTAAAGATCCAAATACAAGATCATTATTGGGCCGCGTGTGCTATCTGTGGCGGCGGCGCGAGTTGCTTCCCCGCCCGAAGGATTAGCGCCAGGAGCGCGGTGGTCTGGCACCCAGGCTAGACGAATTCATGATGTTGACAAGAGTGATTTTGTCCCTTCAGGTGAGATGGACGCTGATACCATGACGATGATGGAGATGCCCCGGTGCGCCCTGCCGGACATGATGGGCACCCACTCCCGCGGGATGGCCCGCCGCCGCCGCCGCTTCGCGCTCCAGGGCAGCACCTGGCCCAAGATGGACCTGACCTGGAGTCTCGCCGACGCCGACTACACACCCGACCTGGGGAAAAACGACGTCGACGAGGCCATCACGCAAGCCTTTCAGGTACTGCAGATGAAGGAACAATTTTGTAAATACATTTAACTGTCCTTAGATACCTTAGATAAGTGGAAAAGATTGACGGAAGACTGACTGTGGCTGGACTAATACCGCAGCAGCAGAAAACAGTGGACTACTACTACTATAGTTCCGGGTCATTATTGAAAAATATTGGATAAAATATTCAACGCAACACACCGAAATATACGATTAAGGGCAATACAATTATTCATTGTTTTCACAACTGAGTGAATGGTAAACGGCTTGGTGTTTTGGTATCCTATGCACTTTCCCAAATTATACAATAAAAAGGTATGCAAATAACTGGCTTTCACTGTACAATCTTTTCAAAGACATCGAATTGGTAAGTCATAAATGATATAACTGTCTAGGTCGAAATTGTTGGTATGTCTTGACGGGACATATATGGTGTAGAAAATGTAGATACTAGTTCCAATGTTGAACAATGTTTTTTTCATGTTTAGCTGTGGGAGGATCAAACCTCACTGACGTTCACAAGAGTGGACGCGTCCAACCCAGCTGACATCGTCATCAAGTTCGCTCCCATCATGCACGGCGACGGCGCGCCTTTCGACGGACCCGGGGGCACCCTTGCGCATGCGTTCTTCCCGCAGTTCGGAGGCGACGCCCACTTCGACGAGTCGGAACAATGGACTGTGAGAACCTCTTCAGGTACAAGCTGACACATTTCATCTTCCGACATTATAAAGTGTGCCATAGTTTGTAAGGGATTGCATCCGTCATTTCGGATGGTGACGTAAAGCCGGCGGCCCCGTGGATGAGGGAGCTTTGGGCGTAAGCCTCAAGCGTCAAACCTCTGCACGTAAAAGAACCCAACACACTTATCGAGAAGAGTAGGGGTGACCCGGTGTGATTGGCCAAAAACGCGAGCCGTGGCGAAGCCGCATTGCACTACCACTAGATACTTGAAAAAGCATCATGCTTCACCTCAATTGAGGATGCCTGCTTTACCTTTTTACCTTTATAGTTTATAATATACGTATTGTGTGGCCTCTGTGGACTGTAGTTTGATAAACTTGGAGACTACACGTGACCATGAAAACGGAAGGACTTTTAAGTCCTTCCGTTTTCATGGTCACGTGTAGTCTCCAAGTAACTCTAATTAATCAAATTCGAAAGTAGTTCCTTCTTTTGCATACATGACGGTTATTTCATTACGTAGCGGCCACTGAAAAGGGAACACTATACTATATATTCATTACATTATTACATTTTCCCCGCAGGAATTAACCTGTTACAAGTAGCAGCTCACGAGTTCGGCCACTCCCTGGGGCTGTCCCACTCCGAAGTAACCGACGCCCTCATGGCGCCCTTCTACCGAGGCTTCGAGCCCAACCTTGTGCTACACTCGGACGACATCGCGGGAATCCAGATGTTGTATGGTGAGTGGAGCTTTCAGTATTGAGTCTTATTATCTCCATGAGAAATTGTTTTGGGCGTGTCTGTGTGTCTATGTGTGTTTCCGGACTATTGTAGTCAGCATAACTCAAGAACCTTTGATGGATTACGATGATATTTGGTATGTGGGCGGGTGTTGTGAAGCCAAAATTCAAGGTCGATTTTGGGCCCCCTGGTATGTGACCTTGGTTCTGCAGCAGAACTTGATCTTTTTCTATCTTTTGCCCTGGACATGCTATAGTCTTGATTTTTGGTGACAGATAGCTTGTTTGAAGAAGCTTTCAGTACTTCTACATCATAAATGTATCATTAAAAATTCTACTTTGAATGAAGGATTTGGTCTTCAAATTTTCGTAACAAATTGGTACATGGATATTCGGGCCGGTTATTGTCGTATATCTCTGGTATCAATCAGTAAACTCTTCACAATATCGATAATAGTAAACGTACACATTACATTACAATACATTATATGAAATGTTCTTGGCCAAGTCCATTTTAACTGAAGGTACCACCGGAAGAGTACATTCTCCCAAGGGGGGGGGGGGTTACAAAAACATTTCAGTCAGTTTTGCCAGGGGATGGAGATGAAGTCAAATATGACGTATTTCAACTATTTACTTTACAACTGTTACCTTTCTAGTAATGTTCATTTTCCCCCACATTAGCTACACTGAAACGCAAACCTTTTCATATTTGCTGAACAAGCTAATATTTATCTCTAGTATTGTGTCTTAACTCCAAATGCTTTCTATAATATAGGCATGCCGGACATGGAGCGCCCGACCCCACGACCCGACGCCGGCATGACACCCAACCCCAACCCCAACCCTGACGTCCCCGACACCTGCGCCGGAGAGGTGGACGCCCTCACCATCACAGAGGACAGCAAGACATACGCCTTCAAAGGTAAACACCTGCCCCCTATCACTTCAGTATAGAACTGCAGTTTTGCGCGATTGATTTCTCGCTTTCCACATCTCTTTTTTGCGACTCACAAGTACAATGTCAAGTCAAAGTTTATTGCACAGCGATTGTAACAGGTACAATGTAAGGCAAAATACTACTGACTACTTATATCAATCTAGTACAAAATACAGGAAGGTTCTAGGCTATACTATGATCTAGTACAAACTACAGGAATGTTCTAGGCTATACTACGATCTAGTACAAACTACAGGGAGGTTCTAGGCTATACTATGATCAAGTACAAACTACAGGAAGGTTCTAGGCTATACAATGTTCTAGTGCAAACTACAGGAAGGTTCTAGGCTATACAATGATCCAGTACAAACTACAGGAAGGTTGTAGGCTATACTATGATCTAGTACAAACTACAGGGAGGTTCTAGGCTATACTATGATCTAGTACAAACTACAGGGAGGTTCTAGGCTATACTATGATCTAATACAAACTACAGGAAGGTTCTAGGCTACACAATGATCCAGTACAAACTACAGGAAGGTTGTAGGCTATACTATGATCTAGTACAAACTACAGGACGGTCTAATTCTAGGCTATACTATGATCTAGTACAAACTACAGGACGGTTCTAGGCTATGAAACTACAGGAAGGTTCTAGGCTATACTATGATCTAGTACAAACTACAGGACGGTTCTAGGCTATACTATGATCTAGTACAAACTACAGGACGGTTCTAGGCTATACTATGATCTAGTACAAACTACAGGAAGGTTCTAGGCTATACTATGATCTAGTACAAACTACAGGACGGTTCTAGGCTATACTACGATCTAGTACAAACTACAGGACGGTTCTAGGCTAACTATGATCTAGTACAAACTACAAGAAGGTTCTAGGCTATACTATGATCTAGTACAAACTACAGGAAGGTTCTAGGCTATACAATGTTGTCAATGGTTGATGATATCAACAGGAGGTACAATAGGGAGTCGTATATGTTGTGACACGATGGTCTCATATCTTACTGACAGGGAACTACTTCTGGGAGCTAACCTCCGCCGGCATGGCTGACGGCTATCCTAAGCTGATCTCTGAAGTGTGGGGCGATCTGCCCGGAGACCTGGACGCCGCTGTGTACTACAGAGTCAACAAGAAAACCTACTTCTTCAAGGTAAAAAATTCATCTTGAGCAAGTCAAGTTCAAACAAGAAGGCTGCTCGTGTTTGTAAATGTCAATGTCTGTTTATACAAATGTATCAGTACATAAATTTTGGGGTCATAAGTTTATTTAGATTTTGATCTTTTCAACCAACTAACTTGTTGAATGTGGGGTCGTGTGGCGTAACGGCAGGGTGTTCGACTCAGAACCAAGAGGTCCCGAGTTCGAATCCCTGACGCCACCGATGTTGTGCCCTTGTGAAAGGCACTTTACACGACTTTCCTCACTTCGCCCAGGTGTATAAAGATAAAAATTGGTATGTTGTTATCTGTACGTGGTACTGTTAATGTAAGTTGTAAAACGTCGTCCTTGTCTGTCAAAAAAACGAAGTAAAAAAAAAAAAAAAAATAACTGGTTACAATGCACTTCCCCAGGGTGACCAGTACTGGCGCTACACCAACACCCAGGCGGACCCCGAGTACCCTCGGCCCATTACCCAGTGGAGAGGCCTCGACAACGACATCGACACCGCCTTCGTCTGGTCTGGGAACGGCAGGCTCTACTTTACAAAAGGTGACCATCCTTTCAGAAAATTTCAGATTAGATGGCAAGTTTCACTGTTATGTGGAAAATGGAAATCATCTGTCTGTATCAAACTTGAAACTCCACGTTCACACAGCCATGAAGGACATAGCTCATTGTACTCCTCAGAACTTAGAAGCTGGTTGGTCTACATTGTAAAGATCTTGCTAAATTTAAATCTTTTCTATTTCACTTTCCTCTGAATGATTCTTTTTTGGACATTTTGTAACAGTTGCTATTGCCCTGTAAGAAACCTACTTTAATACAAGAAGACAATTGTAACTGGTACAATGTATGGCAACTTTCGCACATGAAAGTTGACCTATTGCTAATAATAATAATGATAATGATAATGGTTTATTGGTCAGAATTTACCCGTGCAATGGCAGCCAGTGCTGAATTGCCGCTGGGCTTACAATCACATAATACACAACAGATACACATTTGCTCCACACAAATATAAAGAACTAATCTAATACATGACTAACAGTAGAAATAATCTATAGAATAATGCGCATGCTAAGCTGCTAATGCTTTAGAATAGATGCTGACATTTTTTTCTCTTTGCGCAGATGACCAGTACTACCGGTACAGAGCTGGGCGGGGTGTGGACAGGGGGTACCCGAGGGACCTGGCCGTGTGGAACGGTGTTCCCGCGGACGGGGTGGACGCGGTCATGCAGTGGCTGAACGGCAGGACATACTTCTTCAAGGTCAGACAACCGCTCAATATTGTCATAGTGAATTTGGGCCAGAGTATTATTGAACTGTACTGAAGCGTACCACTGGTTTTTTTCCCACACAGTTTTACATCGTTTTAACCTTCCGATTTACGCACACCGCGCCCTATGTTGGTACGATGTACACAACTTTACTTTGATTAACCATGAAACATGTGAAAGAAGTTGAAACTTTGAAACTGTTCTTATATCGAACGTCACACACATGTTAGTTAGAGTTTAAATCCTCCCACACCACAATTGATGTATAGGGCGGTACCCATCCCCGTTTCATAGCCCTAGGCCACACTGTGGTGCAATCACTGCAGCAGGGGGCTAGCCCACTGGCAGTGGAGTGTGTTTAACTTCCATACTGTTTCAGAAGTATGTACCATTTTTATAAAAGCTTTGGTATGACTCAATGCGCCTCTTGTCCAGAAGTGTCCTAACCCGGGGCTTGAACCCGGGCCTTCTGGTCCAAGTAATTTGAACCAGATGTGGCAAGTACCAGAAGCGCAGACTACTATACCACAGGGACACTCCCTTCACAGACATGCACACATTCATAAACGATTTATCATATGAGAAAGGGTACACTCAGAGGAGCAATCTATCCAAATGGCCTGTAAATACGACGTGTTGGCCGTATAGCCCTATATGCATTGTGGCATTGAAGAAAGTAGTTGGTTCAATCTACTGTATGAAATAACGTTGGATTTCTTCTATCCTACAGGGCAGCCAGTATTGGCGCTTCAACGACACGACTTTCAGCGTGGACCCCGGTTACCCGAAGTCCACCGCACAGTACTGGTTCGGCTGTATGATGCAGATGGAGGAGACCACGCCCAAACTGCCGCCTTGTGAGCTTCAAGGAGTCAATAGCGGAGTCAACGTAATCCCCAGCGTAGTCTTACCTTCGCTTCTGTCAGTGTTAGCAGCGAAACTGTTGTTCTTCTGAGCAGATCTAGACTTCTCATAGTGTTAAGAAATGAGCTTTAAGAGTGTGACGACAGACATTACTGTAGTCGCGCAAGTTGTACATAGATACGATAGTATTTTTAAAGTGTTGAATATCAACAGCGTCTTCCGGTATCTTAAGTTAAGTGACACGCGCACAAATTAGTTTAACTCCTCGGGAAAAAGTGTTTAGTGATAGAGTAGGGAAGTGCAATTCGTCACAGAATCGTGGCCGTTAAGGTGATGTAATTAAATACGATAGTGTTTTTTAAAGTGTTGAATATCAACAGCGTCTTCCGGTATCTTAAGTTAAGTGACACGCGCACAAACTAGTTTAGCTCCTCGGGAAGAAAAGTGTTTAGTGATAGCTATAGAGTAGGGAAGTGCAATTCGTCCCAGAATCGTGGCCGCCGTTAAGGTGATGTAATTATAAGTTATAACAATATTTTCTTCGACTGGTCACTATTTGCGACTTGGATGTCATGTAGGGGTAGAATAAACGCAGTTCTTATACTAAATGTAGAATGTGCACACCACGCTGGCCGCTACCAAGCCTAATGTGTAAAATAGATGTTTTTATATTGTATTCGTCTTTTCAACTTCTGGTGTATTTTTCATTAATATGTGAAAATGAGAACGTTAGGTTTCTTTCTCAATCATGTGCAGGACGCATGGATTTGTTTTTATAAAATCATGACTAACATATTTCAGGGGTATCATAGTTTTTTACTGGTTGAATGTTGTTAATAAAATTAAAAAGTTTGTTCAAAGAAACTGGTTCGTTATACAGTGACTCAATGAATGTATGAAGACAGAGAAAGACAAACTAAGCGGAGAGGCCGCAGAGATGTACAGACTAGACTTCAGTACCTTCAAACACGGAGCCCTTCCCAATACATCTAAATCATACAGCACGTCGCCGGAACGTAAGTGGTCGTGTTCGCGTATTTAAGGTTAATAGCTTGCATACAGGTTCATTTAGTTCTGTCCAAAGACATATCTTATGCAACGGCTGTTACTCCGATGTAACGTTGACCAAAGAGAACAAAAGAGATTCGGCAGTTATGGTAGGCTTAAATAGCAGGCTCATTACCATATAAGCGTTACGCTCTGGCGACGTGCTAAATTATTATAATCATACCAAATTTGGCAACATGACAGGGTGCTTATTGAACCCTATTGTTCATACTGTGCGTAAACGGAGGGTGGACATTTCTCCTCACTTGTCATATTTGAAAAAGAGAAGATATTATACTGTATCAATGCGTATACCTCTTACATATCTACAAAACGTAATTGATTCTTTTTTAAATTCTTTCTTTTGATATATGCCTAAGCCGTAGGCAAGACTGACATTGAATCATCAATATATATAGTTCGATGGATAAAGCTAGAAACAAACATCACAAGTCTTAAGAAGAACATAATACAATACATTCACTAGAAGTCGTTTTAATAGAATATTACAAACATATATGTACCAATTCAGATATTTTTGACACTTCTTGAATGTCCCTACAGTATGAGTTTTGTTAGTACTTAAGATATACTCAAAAGATTTCTGTATGATAAAGATATTGATAAGTTGAATAGTAGTTTACATGATAAACCTACCTCACATATGTAGTATATCTACATACTTTCTAACAATTGGACATTGTTACGTGTTGTTACAATCATGTTTGGAGTTTTCCCTGGGTTATTTGTACAACGTTTTGGTTAGGAAGTTAAAGGCACCCAGAGCATTTTATGAGGCTTGAAACTCGAATTCAAAAAAGTACAATTTCTAATCATTCCTACACATGGTAAGTTTCAATAACACTATACCATTACATGTCGACATTAAAGAAGCAAAAATGCGATGTCGTTGAGTGATGAGAACTGATAGAAAATCTAAGCGCCAATAGACTGACCCTGACACTGTCCATCACAATTAGCGGTTCGACCAATGAGAGAGTGACTGCATGTCCTTCAAGTATTTGCATTCTTATGTTTTAATTTTGCATTTCTACGTTTTGACGGAGGTGGGCGGGGCTATTGGATCGGTCTTCCACTAGGCGCATTGAAATAAAGGATCACCATGTAGCTTATTTTTGTACCGCTTTTGAGCACTTTTGATATGACATTATCTTAAATGTCAATTTCATGAATATTACAGCAACTAGAATATTTCCAGTTTTCAAGCCTCACAAAATGCTCTAGGTGCCTTCAAAGTAACACATTCAACCAAACACAACTCTCTTCAACGTATCATCACCTTCGTGTATACAGTAGTTATCTCGTGAATTAGGACTGGTGTGTATAGTTTAGCTATACCAATATATGCAATAAACAAGCATCGCCACAGGTGTTTAGTAAGTCTAATAACACTTAGACATAGTTGTAATTCGACGTAAGAAGGTTTTCAAAGCTACCTGTAATCAACCTTTCCAAAAATAAAGTTTTTTTCATTTTTTTCAGACCTAGTCAGAGCTTATTTCGTGGCAACTTCTGCACTGAATCGTTCAAGCTAATGTAAACGCTCCAGCCATTTCTCATAGAAAACTAACGACTTTTTATCCGTCTTATCTACCAAAGCTCGTCGTCATACTAAATCGTGTAATACGTGGGTACCCTGTAGTGGACTAGGAGTAGTTCAAAAAGACGAAAACGGCCGCTGGTTCAGAAGACAAAGTCCTGTGGTCTTGTGGATCTCAGTACACAACATAACGACATAGCTGCCGGAGTTTCACCTGTTCTTGAAATACCAGTAGGTAGCTACATAGGCATGTGATAATAAAACCGATCAGTGCTTGCTGAACAACTTTTTTTTAGATTTCGTTTTGAAATTTCTTGTCGATGTTTCCACAAAAAGCCTAGCGTAGCTATGATGACTTTTGTTCCTATCGGGTCCTTCAGATACATATGCTACACGTTACCGCACACCTTAATTCGGTCCCTTACTAGAGCTGTGAAGTTCCGAGTTTTAGAAGTAGGATGTACTCTTCACAGGCCTTCGAAGATAAATCTGGGAGCGCAAGCTACACAAGAACCTTTTCTTGTATAAAAGGATCGACAAGACTCAACTGTCTTCTACACAAAGTTGTAGTCGATTCATTACTGCTATCAGCAATGACGTGAATCATTTCGCCGTTCTCGTAGGTTTCTTGAGGCAGTGCGTGATGCCGAGAGCGACCAACGTCAGGGCGACAGCGGCACCTACCGCGGCGACGGCGGAGAGTCCGGGCAGGCCTCTGGAAGTGTCTCCGTCTGGAATATAAGAACAGAATAGCACACATATTCCTTAAGCCTCAATAAGATGTAGAAAGCACGCGCACCTATACGGTTTCTGCTGCCATTTTTTGTTCGTAAAATACCAGCGGAAAAGTCTATCTGGGATGTATGAAACCAAATAGTTGCGCCTGCGCATAAAGATGAAAACGGCAAGAAAACAGTCACACAAACAGTCTCTACGGATTTGGTTGTCTAGTAAATCTTGCCATGTCAAAAGGAGGCATTAACTTTGTGTACAAGATGTACAAAGACTCTGTCAACTAGACGACCAACCAATCTTACCGTCAGAGGCTAACATCGCCGATCTCTTCCCCCTGTTGGCTCGCCCGCGCATGCGCACACGGTTACACGTGGCGATGGCCTCCTTGGCGCACTCCTCGTACTGCCGTATGGGGATGTCGCAGGTGTTGGCGTTACCTGGAGGAACGTCAAACTCAAGACTTAACATGGCGGTAAGGATTGTCGTCTTTTCATGAACAGTGCTTGTAACTTCTAGTTCATAGTTCAAATGACATCAAAATAACAAATGTCCTGAAATAACATAAACCATTATGATATTGTTTAAAACATAGACATTTGCACAAAATATACACCCTTCAAATGTTATTGAACATCGAACCATCAGAACATAATACTTCCAGCTTTTGATTCTTCCCACCGGGTAATTACATCAATCACTGACTTTACTCTTCCGATGACGTCATAATGAACAGGGTAGCCGGTTTGGAACTTTGCACTGCGGCTCGGAAAGAACGTTCTTTTGAGAAGCAAACAAACTAAATATTGAAATGTCTAAATACTGAATGTAATCACGATAATTGTCCACTGTTTGGTCATCAAATAATGTTTTTCACAAGCCGTGGTGCAAGGTTCCGAACCGGTTGCCATGTTCAGTGTGACGTCATGGGAAGAGTAAAATCACTGATTACCTTGTTGGAAGATCAGAAAAATCCGGAAGTATGGTTTATCATGGTTCATTGTTAAATAACTTAAGAAGGGTGTGTATTTGTTTTAAACGTTTATATTCTTTGAATGATACTATTCCTATTACAGATAATAAGAAAATGTTGTATTTTGGTGTCACAAACACTTTAAACTTCAGAACAATTCTCCAGAACTCACCTGTTGACTCGACCCTGATAACCCTGCTGTGCCCGTCCAGGGAGTAGCATTTGGACAGCATTTCACTCAAGCAGTCCTCGAACTGAAGCACCGGCACCTGGCAGGTGTCGGCAGCACCTGGATAAACAACAGTGCAGGTTCATGTAGCTGTTATTCAGTACGAGATATCTTATGGCATTGGTGGCTTAATAGATAAGGGAAACATTATCAGGAAGATAGTCTCTCTGTGTGTATATGTATGTGCATGTTCGTGTGTGTGTATGTGTGTGTGTATGTGTGTGTATGCGTATGTGTATGTGTATGTGTGTGTGTGTGTGTGTGTGCGTGTGTGTGTATGTGTATGTGCATGTGTATGTGTGTGTGTGTGTGTATGTGTGTGTATGTTTGTGTGTGTGTCCTTGCGCGCGTATGTGTATTTGTTTGTTTGTGTGTTTGTGTGCTTGTGTGTGTGTGTGTGTGTGTGAAAGGAGATTTAGCCGAATGTAAAGATTAACGTTACATTACTATTGCCGAAACTCAATGGAAACGGCGTCAAGAAAGTAAAAGAACATGACTATCGGTTCCCTGTGTTAATTATTCTACAAGACCGTCATCTGAAGCCTATGCCTCATTCTCAAAGACTATACCTGATCCTTACAGCGAGTGACGGTGCTTTTTTTGGCGACGCCTCAGTGGCGAGCCAAATGGCATAGTATTGTGTGCAGTTTGCAAATATTCTAGGATCTCCACAGGCATTTTAAGCCAATAAGAATGTTTGGAATGTTAGTCAGAAATGCAAAGGATAGAAAGCCATGCATGCAGCCCCCCTGGGGACATTCGTCTTTGAAAACCTAGACTAGACAGGCAGCCACATTTGTCAACCAGATGTGTCAGGCTTTAATGTATACATGGCCACTCAGATCTATTTATCTATTTCTGTACTCTTTTACTAGGGTAGCTCCCTCAGTTGGAAACATTAAGACCATAAAATTGCTGTTTAGACACAGAAAAAAAGCTGTCACCCGCCAGATATCTGCAGTCCAGACATCTAGAAAACCTGTGTCTAAATTGGGCCTTAGATATTTATAACGCAGTTACGCGACGTCTTACCGCGGCAGATCTGTTCGGTGAGACTGAGCGTGAGCGTGGACAGCGCGTCGAAGTCCGACACGGTGGTGATGTACCGCTCCGCGCTGGCGATCAGCTTCAACTCGTTCATGTTGACGCTCCCGACGCTGATGGCGTACATGATGACGCCTGCGCTGTGAGCCATCTGGGACGGGTAGCTGACGTCATCCTGGGAGAGGGACATATAATCACATTTATTACTCCGGGAAAGAGGATGACCTCCTTACGGGAGTATTGGAAATGCTTTTGTTTGCGTGTTCGCAGCTAGAACTCAAGTTACCGTCGTCGCATTGGTGTGTAACCTAGCATACTGTTTGCTAGGTTGGGCGTGGTGATGCACGATGTCTTTGTTACACCGTAACTGCATTTATCGTCAAGTCAGTATCGTAATTGCACCCCAATATTGACGCGCAAGTGGAATTGCCCTCCCATAGAGACCATGCTTAAAGGCCGGTCCTCTGTCGCCCAATGTAGTAAGCAGATATAGGGTAGATTCTTTCGCTATTTGCTGTGATCGTATAGTCACTGTTACATTGTAAAATAGACAACGTGCATCACCACACGCAACCTAGCAAAAGATATGCCAAGTTACGCACCAATGCGGCAACGGGAATTGTGAGTTCTAGCTGCGAACATGTGCAAAGTGACATCCTGTTTGCGTATAAGTATGGTGTCCAGTCGCAGCGCGCATATGTGCGCACAGGTCGGGGCGGCACACTTTTACGCACAGCGATTTTTTGTTGTTCACCTTGTAGTGCCTAGTGGTGCAGAGGTCAGCAAGTTTGCTATTTCTGCAGCACGGTATATTTTTACAGGGAGGGGGGTTGCTAGCCCTTCCACTTCAACGTGCTTGAGGCACCTCCCCGAACACGGGACCCACATCTAACGTCCCTTCCGAAAGATCGGTCCAGCCCCAATCGAGATGTACTTCCCCAGGAATTAAACCAGGGTTTCCCAGTTACCAACTTATTGGAACCAATAGCTCACCTGTGAGGCTGATATCAGTTGAGCTACAGGGACACCCCTATATCATTACAGTAACCACAGACATTTTAACACTATAGCACTAGCGCCCAGAATTGGTGTTGAGTAAAGACATTGCAGCCCTAAGTAGTCACAGGAAATATTGTCAATGATAACACGGTTAATGTGACATTCTGGATATCTAATGCATCAATTCTTGTTGCCACGCTACCTCATCGTTTCCTCATTGCTAATTGATATTGCAAAACATCAGTGTGACTGTGAAGTGTTTTCTTAAACTTCTCAGGAAAATTACGTCATCGTGTTGCGCAATCGGTAGGGTGTTTCGCCCAGAACCGAGAGATCCCGGATTCGAAACCACTGCTATGTCCCGATGTTGTGTCCTTGGGAAAGGCACTTAACACGACTTTCCTCACTCCACCCAGGTGTGAATGGGTTGCTGACTTCGGTTGGGGAAGGTCGTATTGAGGTCACCTGCTGGCGCCGAATGGCAGCCGCCCAGACCCTTGCGACAGTTCCACAAAGTGCAAGTGTGGAACAAAATATGTATCTGTTGTGTATTATGTGATTGTAAAGCCTGCAGCAATTCAGCACTGGCTGCCATTGCAAGGGTAATTTCTGACCAATAAACCATTCTTATTATTCCAAAAAAAATTACTCAAGCAACTGGATGAGATTTTGAAACAGTCAGACGTTTCAGATAGCATCCGCTATCTTTCTTCAGTGACTAAAGAAGGGTCTGGTACAACTAGGTTTTATACCAAAACTCTGAATAGATATGTTAATGAAGGGAAGACAAGCGGATGCTATCTGAAACGTCTGACTGTTTCAAAATCTTATCCAGTTGCTTGAGTAATTATTTTTGGCGTATCTTATTACCTGGATGTCTAACCTTCATTAACATTCTTATTATTGTTATTTATTACGGCTGTCTAATTCTGGACGGACTGAATTCAAATCAACAACTAGAGCGTTCCCCCCACCTGCGCCCTGCCGTCCGTGATGACGATGGCTATCTTGGGAACGTTCCCGCGGAACTGGCTGTGCTGTTTCATGAAGGTGATGGCCTCCCCCGTGCGAGTGAACCCGCCCAGGAACGGGATCCGGTCGATGGCGCGCATGACGTCCTGTTTGGTCAGGTACCGGTTCATGGAGAACTCTTCACGCACCGTGCTGCTGTACTGGATCACACCCACCTGTGGAGTGTAAATAGAAAACATATCATGGAAACCCGTCGTCCCTTTGTTCAGTTATTCTCCCTAGAAGATTTTCACAATAACGCCACTGCAGGTCTAGAGCAAGCTGCTAGGGGCCCCAAACCTATACCACTTCTTTATTACATCACAAGCTATCTGCCACCCAAAATTCAAGACCACAGCACGTCCAGGTCTAAAGATACAAAAACGGAAGTTCTGCTGAAGTACCAAGGTCACATACCAGGGGGCCCAAAATTGACCTTGAATTTCGGCTTCACAACACCTACCCACATACCAAATATCATTGTAATCCATCTTGAGGTTCTAGAGTTATGCTGTCGACAGTAGTGCGGAAACACAAACACACATACACACACACATACACACACACACACACAGACACACACACACACAGACACACACACCCAAAACTATATCTCCATTTTTCATGGAGATAACAACTTGTTGACAGGCTGAATAAAAGTTCTAAACGGGAACTATGTGGCTCCAGGTGTCTTACTGAGGGATGACTGCGGTGCAATAAATGTCGGCTAGCTGAGGAATGACTCCACTCTATTTCATAGAAAAAGTTGTTTGTTTTAGAAAATGGACGTGGGAATGCTCGATAAATCCTGTTAAAGCAGTGACTTAGACCTGCCGCCAATCACCTACCTACTACAATAAAGGCGTGACTATCTAAGTTACCCTCTCGAAAAATGTTATTCGGGAACACGCGACCTGGAATTGACACCCCCACCGGCACAAACAGTGCGTCACCGTTTGAGAAGAAGTTTTTCTACCAGTCAAATCAGAAGCGAGTAACGTTTGAGTGCATATGGCAATCTTACCTTGGTTGCGTCTGGCCCGATCTGGAACTGGTTGATGACGTTGCGCAGGAAGGCCTTGGACTTGTCGAACTCGTTCGGACCGACGCTGGTGGACCCGTCCACAAGGAACACGAGGTCGAAGGAGAACTTGCAGTCTGTGGAAAATTGAACATTATATGTACAGGATAAAAAGACTCTTTTTACACAACCAAGAGATTTATTCCACCGACGTTTCGGTGACCATCTGTCACCTTCTTCGAGGCACTTCTGACTGGTTCACATAGCAATGCAGCACAGGTGTTGCTGCTTATACATATTAATGAGATGCAATCCCAAACGCAAAGTATCTACATATGTACAATCACAGGGGACGGCATCACTATGCGGTCCCAAACGTACAGAAGTGTAACACATACACAACTATCGATCATTTATATGTACAGCTATAACACTGCTATAATATAAGATAGCTTCAATACCAAAAAAGCTTTGATATCTTATTCACAAGCCTTTGAATGTCTTTGTTCAGCACAGAACCATTCATAACTATCTAACGAGAACACAGTAAAAGTCCCTGTAAAAGTCTTGTATATCGTTAACTTACCCTGTATCTTTTGATAAAGAGTAACAACATATCTTTATTTCAGCAGAGGAAATACCGCAAGTAACTAGAGTTAAGTATTTGTGCTACATGTACTTCAGGTTTGCTATGTTAGTTTAGCGATTACGGGGTCTTTTTATGAATATGAATTGGCATTGATTTTTTCTTTTTATTTGAGTTGAATGTGTGATAGTTGTGTGCCGATTTGGTAAAAATACAGAGTACGTTAGCGACCCCCAAAAACACCCCTCCCAATGCGACGTCACAAAATCAAGATGGCGGCCACCACACATGCCAACGGATCCAACAAAGGTTTTGCTACGCAAACCTGTAAATATGATGCTCCTTACCTGTTCGTATTTCACAGCGAGCGCCCTCAAACCCTTGGAGACAGTTACAGCGGAACCCAGTCTTCATGGGGATGCAGGTCCCGCCATTCCGGCAGGGGGCGGTGATGCAAAAGTTGACAGTGCTAGGCCCGTCGCCCTGTATGTTGGTGGGTTTGGGCTTCAAAATGGACCCGGTTGGCTTACCCTTGTTGACCTCTGCAACGTAAGTCATATTTTAATTTGTTTATTCTCCAAGCAGAGGTTTCGATGGGAGGGGGAGGGGGGTAGTAGTGGCCGGAATTTGTAACGCTGCCTTCTCGAGAATAATATTTGTTACTTTCGCACAAAAGGGCTTTCAGACCAAATCATTTTACATAAGACGCGTTTCGCTGACGAGGCTAAATGTTTCCTTTCGTCTTCTGTCACAGACCTCTGATGGCGGGCTGTCACATATCATCATCATTTCAAGAAACATTCACGTCCAATGCACATTTTGCCTTCCTACAGTTGGAAATACATGTACAATGTACTACACTTGTTATGTGTTTGTTTATTTGTTTATTCATTCGCATATGTACAAGTGTTTAAAACAAAGATATACAGGGCAAAAAAACATGCAAGGGGGCCCAGAAGCCTAGGTGGCTTTTCTTTGGCCTCCCCTCGAAATCTGACAATAGGAATCATATCAGAAATTGTACATAATCCAAACTAAGGAAAATTAACGAATAGGAAATAAGTTGAACTTATACCATAAATCTTAACAAATGAATAGATACGAGGAAATACAAAATTGATTTTAAGGTATTAAACATAATAAGGTGCGCTAATATGATCAAAACTAAACATAATTAACAAATTTTGAAGAAGTAGATCATAAATTAAACAAGATATTAATCATCTTTGCGATGCTTCTGTGATGACATCTTGAATGTACATGGATTATATAGAGTCAATTAAGTAACGGGGCAACTACTTGAGTGGACAATAAACATTCTGTGATCATTAAAGAATATGGAATCTAAAGAATAAAGAAATTTGTTCGGAATAATATTAAAAGATAAGGGTGTTGGCAAGGGTGTTGGCAAAGTTACTCACGACAAACTCCACAGAATGCGTGGCAGTTCTCCCGTACGTAGTCCGTGTTACATGACTCCACGGTGGGCCAGCCCGGATTGGCACCGCAGTACGGATGCTTGTCTTCGCACCTCTCTGCAACGCGTAAATGTATGGAGTAGTACTCAAACAGATTCAAAGTAAATTGTGGTAGTAAATAAAGGGAGGCATATCTAAAGAATAACCTCTTCAACGGAAAGTAATCGGACAAAATGAACAAACAGTTTCGGTTGTCCTAATATGGCACACCACAGTTAAAACAAGCTGCTAGGGGGCCCAAACCTACACCACTTCTTTATTACATCACAAGCTATCTGCCATCCAAAAATCAAGACCATAGCACGTCCAAGTCAAAGGATACAAAAACGGAAGTTCTGCTGCAGTACCAAGGTCACATACCAGGGGGGCCAAAATCGACTTTGAATGTCGGCTACACAACACCCGCCCACATACCAAATATCGTAATCCATCAAGAGGTTCTTGAGTCATGCTGACTACAGTAGTTCGGAAACACAAACATATTCTTCAGACCACAGTGGTTTGCTAATCTTCCACGATGTCCACCTACCTGTGCAGAGTGGGCCGTCCCAGCCGGGCGAACACAGGCACGAGCATGTGGTGAAGTCCACCACCCCGCCATGCTCACAATGTATTCTACATTCTGGGGAGGTAAAACTGCTTGTTAAGTCCCGATGGTAATCGCTGCAGTAATAGACCCCTTCCCAAATACCGGCGCCATTTTGAATCTTGCGCGAGCGCGCGTTATTTGAGCACGAGAAAAGTAAACAAACGGTAAAGACGACGGCGTGGGAAAGGCTAAACAATGGCGTCCCCAATAGAAAGCAGCGTTGAGTCATCTGAGTCGGCGGATATGCCACCCTCCCGAGCAGGCCAGATATGCTCGGTACGTTACCTCCCATACCGGACCTGCCATTTCGCCAGAAGCGATTTTACAGGCTTGAAATGGCAGGGCCGGTATGGGAGGCAACGAACCGAGCATATCGGGTCTGATCGGGAGGGTGAGTAATTCAGTGTAGCACTGAAATAGACACAAACATTTAAACAGAAGACAGCAACAGCAGGAAGCGACTAGATTTGTAAGTAGAAAAGGAATTTACCGAAAAGATTATGGTAAGCAATGCAAAATCAACGGGTTCAAGCGATATCAAGATATACGAGACGTTTTTTGCTTGCTTGCCATAGGATAGACAATCAACTTACTAGTAACACTGGAGGCTTTTGATAAGAAACACGATTATACGCACCACCCTGAAGGTGATGTTTACTTTGAAGTATATCTTAAGTTCTCCAACTAGAATCTCCTACCTTCACAATTGGGTCCTTTCCACATCCCTGCACAGTTACAGTCGCAGGTGCTGTTCATGTAATTCTTGGGATTCCCACCTCGCACTCCGCCATTCCTACACGCAGGGTACGTTGGACAACCTGGGAAAATTGAGACCTGTCAGTGAAGTACATCATGTACATCGCAGCACTAGTACTGATTACGCCTGTTACACTAAAAAACACAATGACTGACAGTTAAAGGCACCCAGAGCATGTTATGAGGCTTGAAAACTGGAAATATTCTAGTTGCTGTAATCTTTATGAAATTGACATTCAATGCCACTGTTAACCACATTTGCGTGCGGATTTCTTATCAAAAGTGCTCAAAAGCGGAACAAAAATAAGCTACAGGGTGATCTTTTAGTTTCACGCGCCTAGGCCTAATATAGATAGAGCGCGATACCATAGCCCCGCCCACCTCCGTCAAAATGTAGAAATGCAAAATCAAAACATAAAGATGCAAATATTTGACGGACATGCAGTCACTCTCTCATTGGTCGAACCGCTAATTGTGATGGACAGTCAGGATCAGTCTATTAGGGCTTGGATTTTCTATCAGTTCTCACCACACAACGACATCGTATCTTTGCTCCTTTAATGTCGATATGTAATGGTATAGTGTTATGGAAACTTACTATGTGCAAGAATGGCGAGAAATTTGAGTTTTTTATTCAACTTTCAAGCCTCATAAAATGCTCTGGGTGCTTTTAATAGAAGTGTGGACTTACTGCACTCCCCGCAGAACTGGTGGCAGTTGTTGACCACGTAATCTGATCGACACGAGTCTGCTGTGGGCCAGCCTGGGTTAGCGCCGCACAGGGGACTGGCGTTCGTACACGGCTCTGGAGAAACATGGAGGTTGTCATTATCAAAACGAATAGATGGCCAACATCACAAAACTCCAACAGTCTGAATGTGTCACCACTAGAACGTCTTTATAACAGAAAAAAGGTGTTCGGGCCTTGTCACACTTGTGCGTATATTCAAGTGCGCGTGAGTTGCGCATTAACATTTTATTGGTTTAAGTAAGGTTTGCGGAGAAAAAGCTGTTTTCTACTTTGATCCACCGTTGTGCAACGAACCTAAGAAATCACTTATTCGGCTGCAAACTTAACCCTAACCCAAAACATGTTAATACGTAACTCATGCGGACTTGTATATACGCACAAGTGTGACAGGGGCTTAAGTGTCCATTGTATGACGTTTATATTGCGAACAGAAATATTATATGAATCGCACGATAGTGGGCAATGTTAAGTCTAAATTTCCACATACCCTTTTATATTGTTTCACAGAATATCTAATGACTATAACAGTTTATCGACATATAAGCTATATGTGTTTCATAGATATTTTCTTTGCGAGTTGCATTTATAACGATTGTTCTCGGCGAAGACACAAAGTAGGTAGACTGACTGTCACAGAGGTCTCCGTCCCAGCCAGGCGTACAGGCACACGTGCAGGTAGACCGGTCCAGTCTTCCGCCATTTGCACACCGCACGTTACATTCTGTGGGACAAGATACGGCAAGGAAGGGAGGATGTTTCAATCCTCAAACATATGACAGTGTTCATGATGACAGCATCCTTACTTCATTGTTTATTGTTCATTGGCACATAAAAACAAGTACATTTTGTTGCAAACAGGAAAGAAAAACATTCAGGGGAAACCTGACACCTCCTAAGTTTTCATTCACCAGGTTGTATTATTTCAGCCAGTAGGTACCCATGTGAGTAATGAGGCTGTTGTAAGTTGTAACGCACTCGAGGCACCTCCTCGAACACGGGACCCCCATTTTTCGTCTCTTTTTTTTCGAGGGCTTCCCCTTAACTGCGATTAATCACTTATTGTAATGATGGTTGCTGGTCATTTCATAATGTATACATACCTTGATAAGATTTTTTAAAAGTCAATCATTATAGATAGATAAACAAAAATTAGGAAAACAAACAGACCTTAGATAACTGTTTTACTGTTTATGCTAGGGTCACATTTCCAAGCCGGGGCCCGGCCGGGCAGCTTGTGGGAACGAAAACTATGATATAGAAGACAACAAAACACACAAAACTTTTTAAAAATTATTCCTTACCATACGTTATGTATATTCATGATATGCAGCTTTTATTCTTTGTTTTCTCAAACTGCCCGGCCGGGCCCCGGCTTGGAAATGTGACCGTAGCATTAGCGAACGAAATGAACCCGCTCAACTCACCTGCACACGTGGGTCCGCTCCACAACCCAGCACAGTTACACTCGCAGCTCCTGTCGCCGTACTTGGACGGGTTGTTCCCGCGGTAGCCGCCGTTCCTACACCTGGGGGACTCCTGGCATTCTGTGAACATGAACGGTAAAATAAGCGCCATTAAACATCCCTCTGAAGCCCCTGTCACACTTGTGCGTACGTACAAGCCCGCATGAGTTGCGTATCAACATGTTTGTGGTTTAGGTTAAGTTTGCAGCCGAAGAAGTTATTTCTTTGGTTTGATAACTAGACTGCTCAACGGTGGGTCAAAATAGAAAACAGCTTCCTCCCCGCAAAATTTACTTAAACCCAAAAAAATGTTACTGTGGAACTCATGCGCACGAATATATATGCACAAGTGTGACAGGGCCCTTACGCGCGCACAGAAGATGGTAACGTACGTTAAGGCCCTGTCACACTTGTGCGTATATTCAAGTGCGTATGAGTTGCGCATGAACATTTCTTTTAATTTGTCTATGTCAAGTTTGTAGGGATGAAGTTGTTTTCTACTCTGACCTACCGTTGTGCAGCCTATTTATTTAACCAAAGAAATTACTTCTTTGGCTGCAAACTTAACCTAAACCAAAAACTTGTTAATACGCAACTCATGCGGGCTTGTGTATACGCACAAGTGTGACAGTGCCCTTAAATCAGTCTATCGGCTAATATCTAATTAGCCAACGGATTGCTCATTTGCCCACTGTTTCAGAAATCATTAATCAAAATCTGCCCTATTTAAGAATGCAGACTGGTTGCAAACAATAAACAACACTAAGAAAATAGTTGATAGACACATATAGACAGCGATCAATGATTTCATAGATGTCTTTGCAAAGGCACCAACAAAATGATTAAGCTCTGTAGCTCACCGCATTTTCCACAGAAGAGAGGACAGTTGGTGATGACGTAGTTGTTGGAGCAAAGGTCTGTTGTAGGCCATCCCGGACTCGCTCCACACAGCGGGCTTTTGTTCTCGCACGGTTCTGTGGGGAGGTAATATCAACATCGAGTTAGTTAAAAGTTAGTTAAAATCTTCCCACACCATTATTGATGTATAGGGCGGTGCCCATCTCCGTTTCATAGCCCTCACACATTTGTGGTGCTATCACTGTAGCAGGGGGCTAGTCCACAACATCGAGTTAGACACTTCCTGTTTTATACGGTATAACCCATTTGGACAGTGTCATAAACCAAGACAACGAAAGAAAGAAAAGAGACACGTGCCTTATCTGACGACGGATTCTACTCATGATAAACGCAGTGACATACAGACGCGTTGCCTATTTCTAGTGAAACTATTCAATGTTTATTTCCAAACCAAATGACTAATACTAGAGTTAAGTATTTGCGCTACATATACTTCAGGTTTGCTATGTTAGTTTAGCGATTACGGGGTCTTTTCATAAATATGAATTGGTATTGAATTTTTATTTTTATTTGAGTTGAATGTGGGATAGTTGTGTGCCGTTTTGTTAATAATATAGAGAACGCTAGCGACTCAAAAAACACCCCTCCCAATGAAATGGTATGGCTAGCCTGCGACGTCACAAAATCAAGATGGCGGCCACCACACATGCCAACGGATCCAACAAAGGTTTTGCTATCGCGAGCATCTTTCTCATACCAAGTGATGCCAACTTACCGGAACACTGGTCTCCCAACCACCCCGGTCCACACTCACACACGCAGGATTCTGGGTAGAGCGTTCCGCCATTTCGACAGATTTTCTTACAGCCTCCCGAAGTTACAGCACTTGTCTCTGAAATAGAAAGAAATGTCGTATAACGTCTCGACCATAGAAGCAATTGTGTAAATTATACGTTGAACTTAACATGCTGATTTACTCATCTATTCATCTACATGTACATTTATGTATAGGTTATTAATTTGTATCCACTTCGACTGTTTGTATGTATAGATGTAGTAGACCTTACGAAAGTCGCTGTACTTTAGTTGTGTCAATAAAGATTTCTATCAACAGACGGTTTGCTGGAATGACCAAATATAAAATAAAGAAATTTGACCAGCTCTTGGGTCAATAAAATATATAATCTACAAAATATATGGATAGACTATTGTATGAATCGATTTTAAGAAAAGGCATTTTAAAAGATGTATGGATATGGTGAAAAAGTAAAGGAGAAGGCGCACCGCAGACTCCACAGAAGGCGTGACAGTTGTCTCTCACGTAGCTCGTCTTGCAGGAGGCCTGGGTGGGCCAGCCCGGGTTAGCTCCGCAGAGCGGGCTCTTGTCCACACAAGGGTCTGCGAACATAGAAATTAGTATTTAATCGGTACAAGACGATAGCTCTCCACATTGAACTTGTCTCCACCAGGCCTTCCTACGGGGGTATGGATCGTAGAATTCGAAAATAAGGAATAATTCGCCAGTAGATTCAGTCCATGGAAGGTTAATGATTTCCCCGCCTGCAAATGTTACTCTAGGGTGGCAAAACCCTCCTGGCAAATATTCTCCCTATAGCTGGCGAAGTTTATAGTCTAGGAAAAAAAAGCATGTTGCATAAGACCATGGGTCTGAAAATGTGAAACATACATACATAGTAGAACAGAAACGTGAAAACCTTTCCAAATGGAACAACAATAGTTAGCTAACCAAGCTTGATTTACAAATATCATAGTCATGCGCATGCATCGTTAAAAGTCGTGAGCTGGACTAACCGAGCCATACTAGTATTACACATCCTTACCTTGACATTGGTCCCCGTCCCATCCAGGTGTGCATTTGCATGTGCATGTGGCGCGGTCCAACGTGCCGCCATTCAAACATCTAGCCTGGCACTCTGAAATAAAAAAGTGAAAAATCAAAAAGACGAATCATGGCTGTTCACCAAATCATGGATTGTCAATGTTTACGTACACCATGGCACCTTGACTACACTGTTGCTAAGGGCCCTGTCACTCTTGTGCGTATATGTAAGTCCGCATGAGTTGCGTATTAACATGTTTTTGGTTTAGGTTAAGTTTACAACCGGATAAGTGATTTCTTATGTTTGATCACTAGGCTGCACAACGGTGGGTCAAAGTAGAAAACGACTTTTTCCCCGCAAACCTTACTTAAACGAAAACAAATGTTAATGCGCAACTCACGTGCACTGGAATATACGCACAAGTGTGACAGGGCCCTAACATTTTTTTGGTTTAAGTAAATTTTGCGTGAAGGAAGTTGTTTTCTACTTTGACCCACCGTTGAGAAGTCTAGTTTTCAAACCAAAGAAATTACCTCTTCGGCTGCAAACTTAACCTAAACCAAAAACATGTTAATACGCAACTCATGCAGGCTTGTATATACTCACAAGTGTGACAGGGACTTTAAGAAAATTATACAAAATAATAAGCATATGAATTATTCTGTCATCAAATATCAAAGGAAAAGCGGAAAACAAACAAATCAGGAGAAGGCAATGCTTGGATGTTCTGTAATATAAGGGGAAAAAATGTATGAATTTTCTGGCCAACCTGAGCAGGTGTGCCCGCTCCACAGCCCGACACAGTTACAGTCGCACGTCCTGTTACCGTAGTTCTCCGGGTTGCCTCCCCGCCGACCTCCGTTCTGACAGGCCGGGTGCGGCGGACAAGCTGGCGAACGAGAAAGGTCGAGGTCTAACGTTACGTCATGCGCCTTTTTTTAAACACCCGCAAGCAGTTTGCATATGCACATTACAAGTCTTACGTAATCTTCTCAATGTCTATTTGTTTATACTTACGCCATTGTTATCATGCTAATAAGAGAAACGCTAAGGCCTAGGCCAGATTTATCCAGCCTCTACCAGACCCCGCGGATGGCTGAAAAAATAGTAGAAATTGGCCACATAGAGTGAATAGTATGCTAAGGGAGTCGGTTACGGAGAGGGGGTCCAATATGCCATCCTACTGTACCCCTCTAGCAGACTAACTCCTCTTGCAAGTTCTGTCTATTTGGCCGATTTCTACTCTTTCCAGCCGCCTCTGGAGCCTGGTAGAGGCTAGTATTTACACACAAGTTTTCGAAGTTGACTTGGGGCTGTGAGTGAGGAGCTTTGGGCTTCCAAAGTGGAGTTTTCCTACTAGAAAAAGCTATTCGAGTGACCTAGGGTTCTCCTTGCATAGTCCTGAGTTGACTCAGTTAAGCCGGGCCTAACAATCAACACAGGACGCTTTACATCATGGAAGCCCATCTGTGTTGGTAGTAATCACAATACAATGCTAAACTTTCTTCCAACACTATGGTATACGTATTCACGGATCAAATTTCCAACGATCAGTTATAATTGATCCTGAAAGAAGAAGACGACAGTGGTCGTTGAAAATTTGATCCGTGAATACCTTAGTGTTGGAAGAAAGTTTTATCATTGTATTATTAGGACGATTTACACTTTGCCATCTAGTAAATACAAGCAACAATCTTAGCTACTGAATACATTGAATGTACGGAGGTAGACCTTTCCAGCGACGTCTATCGCCCTTCCTCAGTTTTCATGACAAATAATGTTTTCCTAGATGTCAAACTTTCACCAACGTTACAAAAAAGACCTTTCTGCTATATTTGAAGTACTTCTTAAGCCACATCCGAAGCCACAAGAGAACTTCAGAGGCGCACAGATTGTCTCCCGAGACTGGAGTTAAAAGTTAAAATCCTCCCACACCATAATTGATGTATAGGGCGGTGCCCATCTCCGTTTCATAGCCCTGGGGCCACACTGTGGTGCAATCACTGGCAGTGGAGTGTGTTTAACTTCCATACTGTTTCATAAGTATGTACCATTTTTATAAAGTCTTTGGTATGACTCAATGCACCTCTTGTCCAGAGGTGTCCTACCTGGGGCTTGAACCCCAGTCCTTCTGGTCCAAGTAATTTGAATCAGATGTGGCAGAGTAGCAGAGGCGCAGACCACTACACCACAGGGACCCCCCCCCCCCCTAGACTGGACAGCCAAAAAAAAAGAAGAAGACTTACAGCATATGCCGCAGAACTGGTGGCACTTGTCACGGACGTAGTTGGTGGCGCACATCTCAGTGGTGGGCCAGCCCGGGTTCTTACCGCACAGGGGACTATGGTTCTCACATGCTGCCGACACTGCGCCCTGGGAACGAATGGGAATACAGGATACTCACTACCCCAGCTAGCTGCAGGTGTTTTGGTAAAGTTACATAACCCTTTTGTAGCCTCGTAGTTATTGGCTATTGGTTCTAATTAGTTGTTTTTTTTGGTATGAATGGTTTATTATTATTATACAACATTCACAGACAACAAGCAACAGCATCGCAGGTTTCCGTAGTTACCTGAATTGTGCTGGTGTTACAGTGATTAAAATCGCAATTATAGTCAACAAGTTGAGGTCATTCCTTTTAAAATGCATTTACGTATAAAACGCAATCGCAGTAAAATATTGATGTACAAGTACAGTCAAGAATCTACCATAGATGCATGTTACATTACATTATACACAAAATGTCCGTGGGCATTGCACTATCACAAGGAACTGGCAGAGTCAACATTGTTCAGAAGCATGGCCATGTAGGGCATCGGGCTTTTCTTAAAGCGCTCTGCTCTTGTTGGTGACTGGGAGACCCCAGTTCAATCCTGGGTCAGGACATCTTATGTGACATCATCAAAGACAGTGCACAGACTAGAGGGTGACTACGTTGGTGGCATAGCTGCTCAAGGCATGGAAGCATATATAAGGATCTCAATTGAAACCTTTTTCGTCTATATATAAAACCCGACATTTGTTCTTCAGATCCAACGTTCTACCCGCTTCTTTGAGTTTGAGAAGGATGACGTAATGCTGACTTGATGTTGTTACAAGGTCGAGCAATGAGAGACTGGGAGGGGACGAACCATTCAAGCATCACAACCAACTGAGCCTTAAAGTACCGGATGCATTCTTGAGAAAAACGTCAGTACCTATTTTTGGTTGAAACTATTTTGGGCTGTTGTTTGATCCGCATATATCTGACAAAGAAGACCACCTATTTACGCTATCGTTGAATACGTATGAGGAAATGCAATTCAATACTGTCGTACAATTCGGAACGTTTTATCCCCACTTTTCTACCAAACCCTCTTTATTGCTTTTGTCTGCCACTTTCCCTTTGATGATATCCTCATATTGAAATCCTACCGACATGCACATGTTGCCATCGCGATTGCAAAAGCTCGAGCAATAGCGTTCTTCGTAACCCTACAAAACTTTACAAACATTGGCTATTGACACATTGTCACACATAGCAAACGAAAGTCTACGCACATTTTAGAAAAAAAAAACTTTCTATTTGTGTTTTAATCAATCTACCCCTTTCTAGGACTTCAATCAGGCAAAAGATAATGCTTCAGCCCCCCTGCCCTGCTAATTCAGGTAACCCCTTAATTAAATTGACCTGACGGCCATATTAGGATCGACCAATAACCAGATAGGACCAGTCTTCACTGCCATCGTCATACCGCCGACAAAGTTCTTCCGGTCCGTTTCCTGAACTAGCTCTCCATTGGTCCGCTTCCAATGTTATTATGTCACAAGTTAAGGCTCTCCAATGTTCCTCGCGACCCCTAAAGGTTTTGCCTAGGATGATGCTGTGTGGAACGTACGCAAATAGGTACTCAGTGGTTGTGCTGGCAATTGCCAGTGTTCTTTCGGGAATGCTGCTAGATCAACAATCTTGACATAGCCTTGCTCACTTCCCATCTTCAACATTCATGGCAGGCATATGACCATTTTGGGGATGTAAGCCATTGGGCAAAAGTTGACTTCGCCTTTCATAGATTTATAACATTGTATATACATGATATTTAAAAGCAGAGGCCCGCTTGAATCATTTACACGAATGGCTCAAATATTTCGATCTGGCATCGCCTTGCCAACACACGACGTTGACAAGAATAAACAAAAACAAAAATGTGCCGATTAATACTGGTATTTGCTGGACTTCATTGTGAACATGATTGTGAGAACAAAGTCTGTGCATACTACGTTAATTTTCTGAATTACTGGAATTAAGCAAAGAACAGAGAATAATATTACAGTAACTGCACTATATTCACTCACATGACATCATGTTAACCCTGACCCTTTCACTGTAGAGGAAAACAAAGCTTTCTCTGCTAATATGTGTAAACAACTTGACAAAATCAAGCTGCTACTATTCACAGAGTATGTACATGTGGTGTGTGGATTTCTAACATCCTCATTCGGAAACCATCAGGAAATAAAGAAAATCCAACTGGGACAACATTTCCAGAGAGTGACGCATCAGTCAAAAATGTTCCTCATTTGAGCGCCAACTCACATCCCACCCTCTTCGACCCATCTCACAATCTTCTTCATATTTACTCGTAGTCCTAAATGGCAAAGGAATTCACTTCCCTCCTTCACAAAGAAGCAGAGGACCAACACGTACCCCAAACACACCTGAACTTTTCCCAAGGCGTTGGCTGTCGTGCACTTGAGCAAACATTGGGTTCTTTGGATTTGGACGTTGATTGACGGGATACTGTGAACCACAAGCCGACCACAATCGGCTTGTTGGCATGGAAGAACAATGGATTTCGAGCAGTACTTGAGGAAGTGACAGTTGGGACACAGCGGCCATTCAGAACTCTCCGAGCATCTTGTGTGAACCCTGGCAAAAGGGCAGCGCCGACCATCCTGCGTGTGGTTGTGAATCAACCGATAGAATGGCCACCCCAACGTTTCAAGACTAAGCTAGATGTAATGTCACTTTTACGGTATATCTATCATTACATCATTACATTCACAGGGGAATGGCGCTACTTGTGGATGCTCACATGCGATGCCTATAGGCCTGCAGCGTTTCTAGATTAATGAATGTGTCTTTTTTTCAAAATAAGGAGACAAGCTAAAGCGTATGGAATTGGGTCAACTTAACGAACAAGCACAAAGAGCAAAACGTCAAAAGGTATTGTTGTGTGATAGGTTTCGCAGTTGATGTTTTAAAGGAAGTTTAGTGCACTTTGCCCAGAGAGTAGTAGTAGGTCTACCAATCATTATAGATACTTGTCGTACTGAGTTACCAAGTAAAATGAGAGGGTTGTTATACTCGGTCTGCGAGAGAACGACAACCGCAGTGAACATGACTCTTGACCCCGTGGACATTGATTTCCATGGGTTACAAAACATACCCATGAAGCCATTGTTGTTGAATCCTGCTAGCTAGGAGGTTTTTTTTACTGTCGCCCTTCAATGTCATTATTTGTGGCGAAGTCTGAAAACGCAAATACAAATTATAGAAATCCCCTTTCTACAAACAATGAAGATGAAGTTTCGTTTGATCACAAACTTCCAAAAATTACTAGACATGGAATTTACAAAGAACAGAGAACAACTTAAGATGGTAGCAATATCCTTGCTGTTTCCGTGTTTCTGTAGACTCCAGTAATTGCATAATATGGATTTTTCTCTTCTAATTTTCCGATTACCACTTCGAGCCGAGTTGCCCTATGGTCGCAACTGGTCAATCATGTCGTATTAATCGCATCAATCATTATTCTGAACATCAAGACGACAGAAAATGGACGGCAATGTGGAATCCACAGCCAGGAGAGTTCGTTCGAATCGAGTCGCCCACCCACGCACATGGTCGACTTGATGAAACCCCAATGATAGAAACGCTGAAATAAGGCATGGACGTGACGCTAAATGATTCGACACCAGCCTATGAATCGCGCATGCATTCTGTTTAGTGACAAAAATCATCCGAAGATCCATTGTAGGCACGGTTGGAGGTGGATTCCTGGACAAGTTCAGGATGTTTTTTTAGAAAACTTTTAAGACATCACTGTTTGTCCGAGTTCTGGGAAATTGTCGCTTTTTTGCTATGATCCGTTCTAGTTGAAAAACAGTTGCCTTTCTCATTGGCAAATTGTTCATCTACCACAAATGTTCTCAATGGACTGTTATCTTATTCAAAATTTACCATACTTAACAGTCGATACCTCGCAATACCTCATCTTAGCCCTCCATTTTAAGAATTTGACATTTTCCAATGAGTTTGCCTTTCCTGAATCGGCAGAATCTCGTGGGAGCAGGGAATCTCGGGTACTTGTTTGCCGTATTTAATTATTTGTCAGTCATGGGAATAACAAGGATGTAAGTGCACCATTGCTAACGACTGCATCATCTCAAGGAGTGCGGAATTTTCTAGAGGACTGTCGGAAGCCCCGCCAAGTCTAGCTGAGTTTGAGGATCCCCAAACGTAACGGGGATGGACGCGCATTGCCGACGATGAAACCTCATGGGTCCGACTAGGGCCCTGATCGTTTCTCAGTTCATCGCAGCGACAAACCAGTGTTTACCCTAAGATTTCGTCCCAGCTTCGGAAACGGATCAGAATGTATATCAAACTGCACACCTAAAATAGAACTATTTCAGAAACATCAATTGGACAGTATTTGACCACCGTATGGTGATCACAATGGCCGCACCACTGCGAAAAGTAATGTGCACGTACCTCTACAAAGAATGAAATCAAAACGATAGCCGCTATCACTCTCCAACTTCCTCCTCCCTCCATGGATGGCACTGAAAGCTTCACGCTTGTAAAATCCAAACTTTGCTCGCAATAAAATCCAAAATTTACCGCCTCTCTCTCGTAAATTATCGGGTGTCAGTAAAAATAAGTCTCGCGCGCTCTGCGCTCACGATGTGTTTACCGATCCCAGTGGTGCGCAGTTTTCCGGTGGGCTATTGGCTAGAGCGCTTCTTACCGGGTAACGCTGGAGGAATGCGACTTTCTCAATTGACATGGGCGAGCGTGAAACAGGATTTGCCCAAGCGAGAGGGAAGAATGGGGTAGCGGGATTTTTCCTCAAAGCCAAGCCACAAAACAGTGGCGCGCCACTCATTTAGTTTTTGTCTACTTGAAGAATCTTGTCAAAAAGGTCCCCCAGTAATAAAGATTCACGGTATACGTACCACCCATTAAGAGTTCAATATTTAACTTCATCCGGGCGCTCTTTCAATATTCATGCGATGGGGCATTCAGTACCGCCTTTCAATACAATATGTATTCTTTTGTATGGGGGCCCGCTGGATGATGTATGCGGTCCGCAAGGCCTGGCAACTGGTGGTCACGACATGTCCTTTTTTTTTCTACCATTCTTTGGTAACATTTTTACATACAGGGCACCGTGTAATAAGTAATACACATCCAAAGGTACATGGTATTTTCAACTAGGCGCGTTAAGTACGCATTGGGATGGTGTAGGCGTGTTTTCCACAGCTGCCGCAGAAATATAATTCCCACAGCGGGGGATAATGCCTTTCTAATCCCAGGACTCAATTCTTATGAAGATCCAGAGGACTTGAGCACACAAGCTAGACCTGGCCCTAGCCGAGGACAGTATTGGTACAAAAAAGTCCAGTTATGTACAAACAATTTTGGTTTTCTGAAGTGTTGTGATCAAGTTGTATTAATGTAGAAATGAGAGGTGGTGCTTTACCTCTCTATCTCTCTTTCTATCTAT
The DNA here is from genome assembly GCF_035083965.1 of Branchiostoma lanceolatum. Lineage (NCBI taxonomy): Eukaryota > Metazoa > Chordata > Leptocardii > Amphioxiformes > Branchiostomatidae > Branchiostoma > Branchiostoma lanceolatum. The sequence goes on along the minus strand of NC_089723.1, from coordinate 16,400,947 downwards.
AAGGTTATCTATGGTCTAGGGAGGATTATATATAAGGCAACACATGAATCTTCTTAATTAGACTTATTGATGAATCCAAAGTTGTGCAAAATTTGTATTTCCAAAATTGGGACCATCATCTCTATGGACACCATAGGGCTGGAACTTTTGTGTTTTATTATGATGTTTGGGTGTAGTTAATTCGATAATCTCCAAGCAGATGTGAAGTGTGGGATCTGAGAAGATATGCAAATACAATATCTGCTCCACCACAATGTATTTCATTTAATTTCTTAATACTTGTTACATGGTCATCATATGTCACAGAAATGTTATTACACAGAATCACATTGACAGGCAAAAGCAGGCATATTTATTCAAAAACATAAAATCTACAATTCTTTTCTTACAAGTCACCAGTAAAAAATCTATATCTTTGCAACAAAAGAATAACCTTATTAATTTATTGATTGTAAAAGCGAGAGTATAAAGCACTTTTAATCTTAAAAGAATACTTGTGTGATAAATCACCATCCGCAATGTAAAATCGTGTTATTTTCTTTTCCTTTTTTCATCGGAAAATACAGATGCACTTCCAATTCAGAACTAACTAATTATAGTCATTAAACTCATTGCAAGCAATTGATGTTGCATCCTATGTAATAAACACCTTGAAAATGTCAGTTCATTTCAGTTCTTTGACAGGACAATAGCGTGCCAGTGTACTTGCAATGGTCAAAGATATTTCACAGGGACCTCCTTGGTCTAGCATGGGAGTGGAGCAAAATTTCTGAGTTGTCAAATATTTGGGTTGTCGGAAAAAATGGTCCAGTCCGGGCAGCAGAAAAATCTGTCCAGTCTGATTAGGGGGCGGAAAAACAGTCTGTGTGCGGTTGCTCCCCCTGGCAGAAAGCAATAGAACTGCAAATAGTATGGTCACCTGAATGGCTAGGGCAGACATCATTCCTTGCAGACACTGGACCCTATCACCTTAGCCCCAGTTGCTTCAACTCTTAAACAATGCTGCTAATGGCTGTGATAAGATGTGTAGTTGATACATTTCTGAGCAACTGGGTAATTATGTGCTGAGGGTGCCACCTGACTAGCTAAGAAAGGCACTTGATCTTGCAGACACCATACCCTTGCACTTTAACCCCTGCATTTGCACCTCTGTCCCATTGCTGTTGACGACTGTGAAAAGATGTACACATTGTACAATTGTAACAGTGGGGATCAACCTCCACTAACTGACCAGTCTGACTGGTCCGGACCTTTTAGCCTAGTGGTTAGCGCGTTGATTTCCCAAGCCGTGCAGATCGGGATTGGGACGGGTTCTAATCCCGGGAGCGGTGTACTTGCCCCTTTGGGTTTTTACAGTGGTTCCCACACCGGGAATCGAACCCGGGCCTTGGCGGTGAGAGCGCCAAATCCTAACCACAATGCACTACACTATGTTGTAAAAGTGTAGGACTTCATCACGGTGCCTGCAATCCCCACACAGCTGGTGTAGTCACTCAGTACACCCTGGAAACCACTGCAACATGGAAACAATAGCGTAACGGTTACCTTTAACAGGCTTTAAATATTCAAAACAATTCAAGCCTTCATCATACCAATAAAAGAATCTTTGTTTTCTATCTTCTTTAACATGAATATTGATATGCCGACAGAGTGTTATTGTCTGGTAATACTCTACACAATAATCGCAAAGAAACTTAAGGAAGCGAAGGACAATAGTTAGCTAGTAAAGATGGCATTGTTGTACAAGTGAAGAACTCACCTTGCCCTTTGAAGAGATCCTCCCAGCAGCGTGTATTTACTGTCCAGAACTCTCCTGCCCCCCTCCCGCCTCCACTGGTATACCCTGATGGAGAAGTCATCTGAGCAGGACACAGCCTTGTAGTTGTCCTGAAACAGTAACAACCGTGAATCAATCTCTTTGATGTGGCTTCATGCAGGCATTTACATGTACATCATTCTGCAATCGGGAGTGTCCCTGTGGTGTAGTGGTCTGCGCTTCTAATACTTGCCACATCTGGTTCAAATTCGGTTGAGGACACTCCTGGACAAGAGGCACATTGAGTCATACCAAAGACTTTATAAAAATGGTACATACTTCTGAAACAGTATGGAAGTTAAACACACTACACTGCCAGTGGACTAGCCCCCTGCTGCAGTGATTGCACCACAGTGTGGCCCAGGGCTATGAAACGGAGATGGGCACCGCCCTATACATCAATTATGGTGTGAGAGGATTTTAACTAACTAACATTCTGCAATCACTGATCATGTTAGGATGATTCTTTACAATGATAAACTTATAAACAAGAGGTTAAGAAATCTTTATTGACACAACAAAAGTACAGCGACTTTCGTAAGGTCTTCTACAACTACACATGCAAACAACAAACAATGGTATACAAAATGATTAACCTAAGTACAAGTATATGAATACTTCAACATGTCCAGTTTAACGTATCACTTACACTACTAGTTCTAAGCTCTAAACATTCTTTGATATATTTACCTATTCTTACACAGTAAGGGTTGTCTCCTTCTAGAATGTATTTGAACTTATCTATAGAATGGAATGTATGAAATTATATTGAGCAAGCGGAAAGAAGGTTAAACAGGTTTGAGCGTTTATCATGATATCGTGGACAATCTAGGATTAAGTGTTGTGTTAAGTCAGAATAGGTTTTCCTCAATGAATATTCAGTGAGTTTGGGGCAAAAATTTAAGACCTTCATGGAATTTTCATGGAGTTATAAAATAAGAGAAATACATGTATTGAATTTTACCAAAGAACATTGATACTGTTCACAGTGTGAGAACATTTTTTAAGACACACACAACCTTGTACAGACTTAAAGGAAACCCATGGCAAGCAATATTAGGGCCCGAAAATCGGATTTTGAAAGTCAATTTATTTAGTCATTTCTATACATGATTAGTTCAAACAACACTGGCACAATGTATAGCGACGACCATCATGCAAAAATATGAAGTTGTTGTGATGCGAAAACTCACCGAAAATCGTTGCGGGGGTTTCTGTAGGCTCGTGAAACTAAGGGGATCGTACGGCACGATTTTGCGCGGTTTTAAAATGCTCAAAGTATGAAGTTATTAAGCAAATGTTCTAAACAGTGTTAGTAGATGTCACTACCATAAAGATACCAGCATTTTTTTATTTTATATTTTGGGCCCTAAAATTGCTTTGGTTGCCTTTAAGACAGGTCTGCTCACCACATGTATGCCTGTGACTGGACCTTGATGATCAACATAAGTCTTCTCCTCTGTCAATATGCCACCATTTTGTAAGGACCATGTTTTTAGATGCACATCCTGGGCACTAGCGGATACCAGCATTTTGTGGACGACACCAAGTCCTCTGATGGCTCCAACATGTGCAGATGTGGTGTGAAGAAGTACTGTGTGACAGAGTTACAGTTTTATTATCAAATTGAATTGAAAATCTACAGGAAAGGGAAAGGAAAGTGATCTCGAACCAGTTTAGCTCAAATGAATTCAATGAACAGATGAGCTAATCTTCCACTGGTCGTGACAGGAAGACAGACGCTATTTACAGTTTTTACAGGTTCATTGTACCGGGGAAATTCCCCTAGCTCTTTTCAACAAGCAAAATGAACAGTGGACCATGGCTTAACGTCCCGTCCGAAGGACTGTGACCCTTTCCGGTAGCGTGCATGTCGGGTGAGCGACACAGCCGGGATCGGACCCGGGGCTTCTAGTTCCAGAGGCAAGATAGCTAACCACTGGACTACGCACGCTACCATACCACGCGACCAGGCATTAAAACATAGATAGCATGAGCAATCTCATAAGAGTAAGCCAAATTTTTTGTACTAATACGACCAAATACATGTTGTAAAACATCTTTAAAAACTAATGATATTCACCTGGAGGACTTTTTCCCCTCCCATGTGTTCTGACTGAAGATGCAGGTTTAAGATCCCACACTCCAATGTCTCCATTTTCATAGCCAATGGCAGCCATGTTTGGTTTCCATGACAACCAGGTGATACAGCAGGTGTGTTGCAGGCTGGGATGCTCCAGCTCTCCCACCAGGTAGTCCTTGGCATCGCCTGTGAGACCTTCAGGTGACAGCAACCTTTCCAGATCATACAGCTTTAATGAATGAATGAAGACCTTTATTGCACACACATACCCACTGGGTTCAGTACAGGTCACAAGAGAAAACATCACAGTTTGCAAATACATATATATACATGTATATATACAATCATAAGCTAGCACTAGTCTAATGATTATGTTAATTTGGCCCCTTCTCGCTTCTTAGTAATATTGTAAATATAAGTACAGGTGTGTTTAATAATAGAGGGTTTATCTAAAGCCATTAAAAATATGATTTTTTCCGCGATGCCAAGGCAAATGAAATGGGGAAACCTAAATTGAACTTGTTTATAAAGCGCAGCTCTCTCTTCTTTTTTAAACTACATTCCACTAAAAAGTGCTGCTCGTCTTCTATCCTATTTAAATTGCAATGTCTACATATTCGTTGTTCCAGGGGAGTGCGGTTATGACGTCCGGTTTCAATGTGAAGTTTGTGACAGCCCAGATCCGGATTTTCTGACTGCGGTGCTTATGTGATGCCATATATTTTCGACACTTACTATATATATTTTCTTCATCATACATGGACTTGAACAATGTAAAATGTAATGTTAATGTGAATCTGCCTGACAAATAAAAGACGTCTGCTGCTAGCCAGCACATTTTGAAAACCCATGCAAGACCTTGTTGAAAGGATTCATCAACTGGAGATCGTACTCAACCAATGTCAAGGCAAACTGTAGCAGGGGCTGGAGCTGGGTTAGTTGCCATTGAGCTAATACATGTAACCTCCATAAACATTAATCCACTGGGTTACATAAATCCGCCACTTTGAAAAACAGTGGCTTTGAGTGATCTCTAGTGCAGCACCCCTAGGTATGCACAGTTTAGATATACAGGAGTGCATCATACTGGGTGACGTTGGGTTGGAGATCTGTTTGGACATATCTTTTCAGGGTGGCAGAATTATGTACCCTGGTGGAATTATGGTAATAGATGTTATCCCCCCTACCTATCAAAATCATAATCATCTGTCAGGCTGTTATGGTTGTGGTGTCTAATGATAATAATAATAATGATAATGATACTGGTTTATTGGTCAGAAATTACCCGTGCAATGGCAGCAAGTGCTGAATTGCTGCAGGGTTTACAATCACATAATACACAACAGATAGATATTTGCTCCACACTTGCACTTTGTGGAACTGTCGCAAGGGTCTGGGCGGCTGTCATTCGGCGCCAGCAGGTGACCTCAATATGACCTTCCCCAACCGAAGGCAGGTACCCATTTACACCTGGGTGGAGTGAGGAAAGTCGTGTGAAGTGCCTTCCTCAAGGGCACAACATCGGGGCATATCGGGGTTTCAAACCCGGGACCTCTTGGTTCTGGGTGAAACACCCTACCGATTGCGCCACACGATGCCACAAATAATAATTATAACAATAAGCTTTGTTTGTAGACTTATACCTAGACTTATAGACAAAGTACAAAGAAGCACAAATCTAGAGTGATAAACAAAAGTGAGCGTAGCAAACCTTCATCCCTCCACCATCACTTGATGCCACAGCCAGTATCTTGTCCTTGTGAAGACTGAGGATGTTGAGAGCCATGCCGGGGACAGCAGGGAACGTCTTCAGACAAGCTGTGGTGTTTCTCAGGTCCCAGATCTTAATGTCTCCCTGCCCTGTACCAACCTGATGAAAGATATAAGTTTTAAAAAAAATCACAATCCTCCCACACCATAATTGATGTATAGGGCGGTGCCCATCCCCGTTTCATAGCCCTGGGCCACACTGTGGTGCAATCACTGCAGCAGGGGGCTAGTCCACTAGCAGTGGAGTGTGTTTAACTTCCATACTGTTTCAGAAGTATGCACCATTTTTATAAACTCTTTGGTAATTGACTCAATGCGCCTCTTGTCCAGAGGTGTCCTACCCGGGAGTTGAACTCGGGCCTTCTGGTTTCAAGTAATCAGAACCAGATGTGGTAAGTAACAGAAGCGCAGACCACTACACCACAGGGACACCCCCTTGAAAGATATAAAATAGTTCTTAATTATGTAATGGATTGTGGGCTCTTGATGCCAGTGGGGAAAAGGTATTTGAACAGGAAAGAAACTAAGATGGCAAAGTGAACAATTTCGACCTTTTATTTATCTATTGGTTCAGCATGTACATGCCAGGGTTGCCCAACTAGCTAGGAGGCTATTACTAAGGGCGAACCCATGTGCGGCCATAGGACTGTAGGTTTTGAACCACTCACACCGGGGCATGCCCCCACTCTTTTTCAAAACATTACCTTTGTCATGTGTATTTACATAATATCTAATTTATTTGATATTTGACTGAATGTTTTTGGGGAAAATGGGACAAAGATGTCTTTATACAGATTTTATGCCGGACGCGTGCAGGAACATTATAGATTTAATTCTGCCCGCGGATGGAACAGGGAGATATATGCTAATTACGTAATACAATCCGTCACGTAATGAACATGAGGTAACCATCCAATGCTTCACTTGCTGGCCTGCCACAGTCGGACTAACAACTTTTCTGGACGTTCGTAACCTAACTCATGAGCATAATGGCATAAAATCCCTTTTCGCCCGGCGAAAATAACACATCGTCTATTGTACCATACATAAGTGCAATGAAATCACAATTCAAGGTAGCAGAACACAGTTTTCGGCCTATGGGGGTATCTATAGTTAAGGACCACAAAGTGACCCACATCGACGTGGATAAAATCAAAACCCTACAAAATCACAACAAACGAATATGTTGAAGTCAAGAGTACGATCTACAAAATAACTGAAAACAAAAAAAGTTACGGTTTTATAACAATTTGACGGCCACTTTGATATGGGTTCATGCGGGGTCATACGGAACTGCAGCTGAATGGGAAAACTTCACAATCTCATTCCTACCATCTTAATGCCCACTCACTATACTGCCATACAGTAAAGTTCGTGCCTCGCTGGCATTCACGTCAACGTTTTTACACACGGTTCAAGGTTTAGGGCGCACTACATGTATTTTCTTACCGCTACGTCACAGACTCCGGAGGTCCCGGCGAAATACTGTGTGCTCATACCTCAAGCAACAACAGCTACAGTAACACTCACCAGAAGTACAGTGTACCCTCCTGACTTGCAGGCTGCCATTTTGGTCACCCCTCCATCATGTCCTCTGAGACTCCCCCTGTTCTGTCCGGTGGAACAGTCCGACATGTGTACATCTCCATCCTGGTCCCCACTGCACAGAATGGACTCTTCCTCCCACAGGGACAGACAGGTGACAGCACTTTTGTGTTCTGTACCCACCCAGAGCTCACTGCCCTGGGTAGGGAGAGATTACACATACACATTGATGATACTGTAAATGCATTTAAGTTCACGTGGTTTTTATTTCGCGCTATTAAAGGCAAAAATGGAGTGTTTGCAGTGGTTTTAAGTTTGCTGCTACATACTGCTACAGTATTGGACAAAAATGTTCGCGGTGGTTTTAAGTTTGCAGTGAAACGGTCGCCGTGAAAACTGCGAACATAAAGCCACCGCAAACATTTCTGCATTTAACAGTAACTGCAGATTCTAACATTTTATACATTCTTTTACTTGCTTTTCCTGGCTCTGTTACAAGATTAAAAAGAAAGGTTCTTGCCTCTGTGGTGTTCCAATATACTCTAACTTACAGTTTTATCAAAGTTTTTCAAAGTGTCTAAGGTTCTACAAATTGATGAAAGCTGAAAATTCTAACATTTTCTACATGTCTTTTACCTCCTTTTCTTGTCCCTGTCACCAAATTAAAAAGAAAGACTCTCACCTCTGTGATGCCCCATACTCTTACAGTTTTATCAAAGTTTTAGGTTCTACAAATTGATGAAAGCTGAAAATGCTAACATTTTCTACATGTCTTTTACTTCCTTTTCTTGTCTCTGTCACCAGATTATAAAGAAAGACTCTCACCTCTGTGATGTCCCATACTCTTACAGTTTTATCCTCAGAACAACTCGCCACAATGGGGCGAAAGGTGGCTGTGTCAAAGCACACTTCCTTCTTGCTCAGGTACACAGCATCCTTGATCTGGCCTGTCAAAAGTATTGGGTTACACGTTAGCTTGAACTTAAGGTACAAAATTTAAGCAAAAAATCAAAGAACTCATACCTCCATTAAATATTTAGAGTTTTTGTAATTTTCGTGACAACGTATAACACAATCATGTCCATTTCACTCATTACAATTGCTCCACTCTGGGGCACATGCCACACACGGGTTCCTGACTTAAGTAGTTTAGGCCATGTGCCAACATTCTCTTCCTGTCAGTCTGCTAAAATAATTTGGACGCAGGCCAGCTCCACCTTCACATCTTGCCAGTCCCTGGTTACAAATTTGGACCCGGGCCTGATCCTGACTGTCCATCACAATTAGCAGTTCGACCAATGAGAGAGTATCTGCATGTCCATCAAATAGTTGCATTTTTATGTTTTAATTTTGCATTTCTACGTTTTGACGGAGGTGGGCGGGGCTATGGTATCGGTCCATTTACACTGGGCGCGTGAAATTAAAAGATCACCATGTAGTTAATTTTTGTGCCACTTTTGAACACTTTGATAAGAAATCCGCACGCAAATGTGATAAACGGTGGCATTAAATGTCAATTTCATAAAGATTACAGCAACTAGAATATTTCCAGTTTTCAAGCCTCATAAATGCTCTGGGTGCCTTTAAATAGGACCTGACAACCTGATCATTGTCAAACAGAAAGACAGAACGGAATCCTCCCAGATTTACCTTGGTGTCCTCTGAGAGTTTTTGCCCGGTAGTCCTTTTTGGGTGCCCCCCTCCCCATGCTGGTGTCTACAGCGTGCCTGTGTATGTAGTACTCCTGCCAGGCCTGCTCCCCTGGGGTCATGTTGGACAGGTTACAGAACAGCCATCTCTGTAGACACAGGTGCCTGGGGGAAAGGGATAAAAAGCCTTAAGTTTGCTAGGATCTAATTTCCTGGTAGAGAGCTTTTGCACTGTTTTTAAGTAAGCGGTGAAGAGGTAACCACAAAAAACGTGACCATTAAACCACCGTGAAAAGTTCAACATTTAAGGTCTCATTCATGAGTTTTTTCGCCCCATAGCCTAACATGTTATCATACATGTTTTATATGGGTGCGTGGGTGATGAAGCTATAGGAAATGCACCAAGGTCATTCATTCTCTGTTGAGCACATTTACCCTAGATCATGTGAAAAAATTGCCAACTACCTTAACGTTCATGCAGCCATTAATTTTTTGGGGCACGGACTCTTTTAGGGTACCCACTCAGAGAAATACAGGAATGAGACCTTATAGTTAACCTCTGTAGATCTCTATAGGAAACCTTGATGATGCTAAGATTCTAAGCCTGGAGTTTTGTGTAAAATCGGTCAACAATACATTTTGAACTTTTCTTATATAAATGAATATTTAGGGGGAAATGCCTTGGGATAGGGCCGAAGACAAATTGGTTTTGAAAAATTGAGTGGCAGAGTAAACCTATCAGTGATATTGCTGTACTACAATGCATTGATCTCATCAGATTTCATCCATGCACATTGATTCGCCGGGGTACATAACCCTAAATCCGCCACATTGAAAAACTGTGTTTGAGAGATCTCTAGTGCAGCACCCCCACAGTTTAGATATACAGGAGTGCACTATACTGGGGGACGTTGGGTTAGAAATCTGATTGGACGTATCTTTTAAGGGTGGCGGATTATGTACCCTGGTGGAATTAGGTTAGTACATATTAACTTTCTTTAAAAATTGCCATTGAATCTGTTACTCAATATTTAAAGCGTAACATTAACGTTAATGGTTAGCACAAACTTTCAAGTCACAGGCTTTAAGGGGCAAAGTATGTTCTCCTTAAAACAATACGCTTCAAAAACAGTCTTGTGATATGAGTGACTTACTTCCACAGTAGAGGAGTTTGGGCAGCATCATGCCAATTCTGTGTTGGAAAAACAAGAAAAATCATTGTAATGTTAAAGGGACGTATTGTAACATGAACATAAAACAAAATTCACTGTTTTGGTTATCTTTCATTAATTATAGAATACACCTATTACACTGCACAGCAATATTCATCACGTATGGATGCAACTTTGTAGTATTGTGCGAACGTCTTCAAAAAAATTTATAAAAGCACTCCCCACCGCCGCTTGACTTTTCCGCCATTTTGTCAAACATTCTGACAAACCATCGCCGAACACGCGATCAAACGCGCGATGTTCTGAAGTTTGTTCACTTGTGGTGATTTTCCTATGACGCTCGATCTCCTACCACAACGGTCGATTCGGATTTTTCTTAGCGTTCTATGCTGGCTCATTTGCATATTGAAAAACGGGGTCCGCTATGTTATATGCAAATAAGCCAGATTTTGCGCGTTTTGCGTTTTTAGTCGTTTATCAATGATGGAAATGTGACAAAATGACGGGAGCATCTTGGAAATAAGTAACAAATAAGTTACAAATGTGAATCTGAATGTAGATTTTTCAAATTCTGAATATTTTTAGTTTTTGCCAACCAGATTCTACAATACGTCCCTTTAACATGAGGCCCTGAAAACATTACATGCATGCAAAGCTACATATTTGCCATCATTTCCAGATAACGTAATGAGAGCTAATCCTTTGGACCGCCCAGCTGGCAATATATTCTGAGATATCAAGCAACGATTCAGGAAATCGACTTTCAAAATAAATGACTGTGATGTTGGGTCATGTGAAACCGCCCCCCTCCCCCATTTTTCACGTTAAAGTTTCACTCTTAGCCAGAAGATCGACGAGGGAGACGTCCACGTTACCTTACACACTCTGGACACCTTTGCGAGGTCGTGGCCGTCAAGATACTCGAAGATCTGGAGCAGACAATCAAACGGCACGGACAGAGCGCCGCTGCTGTCTTCAGCGTCAACATCAACTTCCGCCATCTTCCCGTGATGACGTCATCGTGTCAGGGGATCCCCTGACAGGAGTTCCCTCGTATGGTTTCGGGTTACAACAGATGAACGGAGCGCGCTTTCCGTTTTTCTCCGCAAAATGTCATGATTAAGCAGAGTAGTTTTCCACCTTCGTTGTGCAATATTTTACCTATAAGCGTGGTGATCGTTTGTCCACCGATCAAACTCTCTGACTACAAAAATGTATCAATGCAACGTCTCGCAAAGCAGGTCGAATTATTGGATAGGTTAATTGATGCAAAATCTCAAAACGCATGACCATTTGAGAGGATTTTAGGCACATCTTCCAATCAAACGCGTGGCTAGTTGATGGTATTAAAGAAACAAAGGAAGCCGGTATGGTGACCACACACAGTTTTATCTACTTGTCCTTGGTGCTGAACTCCTTTCATTTGGAGCCTTGACCTGTTTCTATCTCCTCTTTCCATATCACCCCGACCAATCAAACCACGTGAAACGCATTGAAACTCAGTTTCCTATCAGCTATGACCCGACAAAACGCTTTCTAACTTGCGTTAACGACTACATCTGACTACATCTGACCAAACAAACTTGCCAGTGAGATGGTTTCAGCTTCCAAAAGATGTTTTCAGATTGACAAATTTGCCACTTTTGAAGTGATTGAATCCGCCCGCGATTGAACATTTAAAAAATAGCTTCTACTACTTTTCTCTAAACGTTAAATCGCAGGCGGATTCAATCACTTCCAAAGTGGCAAAATTGTCAATTACAAAACATCTTTTGGAAGCTGACAACTTCCACCATCTCACTGGCGAGTTTGTTTGGTCAGACGTAGTCATTAACGCAAGTTAGAAAGCGATTTGTCGCGTCATGGCTGATACGAATCTGAGTTTCAATGCGTTTCACGTGGTTTGATTGGTCGGGGTGCATATGCACTTAAAGCCTAAACCCTATATCAATCAATGCACCATCCATAAGCAAAATCTGCAGGGATATGACATAAACCACTCCTTTATACTCATTCATATTTTATTTACAAACAGTTACTACACAGTCTTGGTGGGCGAAAGAATTTGGATATAAAGTTGTATCCTTTCCTTCCATATGCACTTAAAACCTAGAACAATACTCCATCCATAAGCAAAATATGCAGGAACATGACATAAACCAGTCACGTATACTTATACTTTATCTACAAATACCTGGCCTTGGTGGGCTAAGGATTTTTGATACAAAGTTTAGTTACAGAAATCACAAAAGTACAGCATAGCTAAGTGTATCCACATGATAAATGATAGTAATCACTATACAGTTATTGCACAGCATATTCTACACAATGTGCTACTTTGACAAACCTGTTTTGAGTTCTATAACGTTACACTTTAGAAACAAACAACAAACAAGCTATTTACAACAGCACCATGTGAATGAGAAATTAGCTCCGCATTAAAGGCATCCAGAGCATTCTTTAAGGCTTGAAACTTGAATAAAAAAACTCAAATTTCTAGTCATTCAAGTTTAGATAACACTATAAAGGAGCAAAGATATGATGTCCTTGTGTGGTGAGAACTGATAGAAAATCCAAGCCCTAATAGACTGATCCTGACTGTCCATCACAATTAGCGGTTCGACCAATGAGAGAGTGACTGCATGTCCATCAAATATTTGCATTTTTATGCTTTAATTTTGCATTTCTACATTTTGACAGGGGTGGGCGGAGCTATGGTATCAAGTTCTATTTACACTAGGCGTGTGAAACTAAAAGATCACCATCTAGCTTATTTTTGTGCCGCTTTTGAGCACTTTTGATAAGAAATCCGCACGCAAATGTGGTAAACAGTGGCATTAAATGTCAATTTCATAAAGATTACAGCAACTAGAATATTTCCAGTTTTCAAGCCTCATAAAATGCTCTGGGTGCCTTTAAGAAGTTATGCGTTGCAAAAATCTTGCTACATAACTTGCTGCAGAATGATACTGATACTGGCAGATGTTCTCTTGGTAAATAAAAGCATTGTGCCCCAAATCTTGTATCCATTGCATCTGGCTTACAGTTCATTACATTCTGTTATTCAATGACTTTTGATTATGAAGGAGAATTTAGTTTGTATATTCTCATCGGAAAATAAAGTTTTTTTAGCCAGAGCAACTAACTTAATCCATTTTAATGTACAAAAATTACATAAACCTTCTGTTTACATTCTCTTTGGTTGATTATTATAGAGTGGCTCCTTACCTTGTCCGAACAGCAATAAATTGCGTATAAATTAATTCACAATGTTAGCATTGAGCTGCAAATCCAATACTTTTCCTACTCTTGTTATTTGTTGTTAAGATTATCTCATCATTTCATTTTGGAGATTTTGATTCAAACATATACTTGAAAAGTTCATTATGTCACAAAAAGCAAGCACTTCCAACAGTTTTAAATGTTAGACTATAATTTTACATGCTGTGAAAGGTTGTACAAGGAGGCAGAGCTATATCATGAAAAAGACCTTTGGCATGTATAAAACTGTTAACTTTTCAAATTCTACAATATTCTTAAAGGCAACCTAAGCAATATTAGGGCGTTGAAAGTTGTATTTTTCAAATTTATTTTTTAGTGATTTCTATCCATAGTAAGTTTGAATAACAGTATCCCATTGGATATCCACCATCATGGAGCAAAGATTTGATGTTGCTGTGTGGTGTGAACTCATTGAAAATCTGAGCACTTGGAGGCCAGCCATCATTTCAAATTTTCCGAACATATGCAATTTTGACCGATAAGTCCCGAACGCTTCCGGAGAATTAATCACGTGGTCATGGCTCAATATGCTCGGATATTGTGACGTCACAGGGCCGGAAGTTACCGAAAATTGTCGACAGAAAATGGTTACGGCTGAATTTTGGGCTGGTTATTGGGTGGTACCAATAAATAAAATACTACTTTTGCAGCTTGTTTCTGCGCTCTTTTCAAATGCCCAAAGTATGAAATAATGATGCAAATGTGCTAATATGGAGTAAATGTCAATTTCATATAGATTATTTCCCTTATCCAGAATACTTCCAGTTTTACCCCCTGAAATTGCTTAGGGCACCTTTACTAGGTGGTATCAACCTATGGTACTTTTAGTCATGTAATAAGGGACAAATTTACCCTTTACCCAAACATACCTCCATGTACTTACAGTGTAAGGGTCCAGGTAAGTCCAGGTAATGTAATGTTACAAAATCTATGAATGATCTTGATAAGTTCACAATCTAAATCAATATTTGTACCCCTCGACGGATAAACATATACATAATATACATGTACTATTCTGTTATGACACTCTTTCACTAAAAATGCAAACTTCGGAATACAAATTCATTTGCCTAAATTCCAATTACACAATATTTGCTTCTACCCAATACAGATAAGAGGATAATTTTGTAGTATTGCAGTTGCAAACAATATGTTTCCTTGTGTATAAAACCAATAACACTACAACGATGGCGGAATTACAAGCTGTTTTGAAAGATTGCTACAATACAAGATTTTAGAGGCACTTCCTCAAAGTTGACCACCACATCTAAAAGCCATGATCATGTGTACCTATGTTTGTTGAATCATGTAGTAGCTACAAAGTTTTATTTCAAAGCAGTTTTTTTCTTTGGCTTACCTCAGTTTATTGGGTTACTCCCTAACGAGCCCCTAGTGCTGAAGTAGCTAGCTCTTTGGCCAGTTAAACACTAACTACACCAACAGCCTTACCCTAAGTGACATTGGGCATGTTACAAGTAACTTTGGGTGGTGTGTAAGTATTGTTTTTGGTTTACAATGAAAAAGCCGTCCCGACAAAACCAGTCGTGGTACTAGGCTGAATAAAAGTTCTCAACGGGAACTATGCGGCTCCAGATGTCTTACTGTGGGACGACTGCGGTGTGAAAGATATCGGTTAGCTTGAGGAATGAATTCAGTCAATGTTTTTGGTTTACAATGATCACATTTTCCACTTTGAGGCATTCTGCTGAAAGATGACGACCATGTCCTTGAGGGTGGTCCTGTGTAGGTCGGCGGCGCGCAGGTGGATGGGGCCGGGGTGGTGAGCGGCGAGGTCCTCCTCCAGGGTGCAGTTCTGCAGGGTGATGGTGTGGAGGGAGGGCAGGTTGTGTCCTATGCTGCACACACGGGCTGTGAACACAGGGGACATGTTGCCATGGATAATAGTTTATAGTACACTTATGCATTGCCAGACTTTGTGTTTTGCTGACAACAACAACTGATCTTTACTGCTGCAGTAGTAAAGAATAATCTTCTCTGGAAATTTACTAGTTCCCCCCAGAGATGGAGAGAGAAACAGTATAGTTAGGATATTTGGAGTTTCTTTTTACACAACCAGGAATCTCACCTGCTAACGTTTCGGTGTCTGTCAGACACCTTCTTCAGAGCTTCTGACTGGAGTCGCCGCTATAAGTACAAATGTAGCCGATGTAGGTGGCGCTTTTGCGGCGAGAATGCAATCCCAAACGTGGCTGAGCTTGTATCCCCCCTCGTCTCGGTTCATCACTGGTGATAACCTACTGAGCTCAGCCACGTTTGGGATTGTGTTCTCGCCGCAAAAGATGATGAATTAATGATTTCATTTGCCACCTACATCGGCTACTTATAGCGGTGAGAAGCAGTACTCCAGTCAGAAGCTCTGAAGAAGGTGTCTGACAGACACCGAAACGTCAGCAGGTGAGATTCCTGGTTGTGTAAAAAGAAACTCCAGTATCCTATGTTCTACCAACCTGATGAAATTATTTTCGGAAGAAACAGTAGTTTCTTTGCAACTCCTGTTGTTTATGATTAAAGAATTCAGGACTACAAAATGTGATTTCACTGCATAATCTAAACATTATACCTTGCAAATTTATCTATCCATGATTTATTCAAGGCCACAGGCCTTCTGATTGTTCCCTTAGAGCAAGGAGGTTACATTATATAACCTCCTTGCTTAGAGCACCTGTGCATGGTACTTGTACATGTATCTTTCCATCAATCTGCTTCTTGTCCCTCTAAAACTTATAAGAAGGTGATATGTCTGACTTACTCATGCTGGTGTTGTCTCCAGACAGCACAAGTTCCTCCAGGTTAGGACAGTACTGCAAAGACAAACATCATGAGGTCAGCAAGCATATGTAAAAGCAATTGACAAACTGAATATATTCTGCATTAAGCCGGCGTCACAATTCATGCGAGCGTCAGCCGACTTTGTTGATCGCCCGAAGCTCGCCGAATTTGAAAATCACCAGAGCGTCGACCGTATTTTCCAATGAAAATCTCAGGCGATGTCCGTCGAACACTAAAAACTAAAAATCCCCCTGAGATGGTACTGTCTCTTGGACATGGATGAAGTCAGTATCAACTAAACCTGGTAAAAAGCCAATATCTGGATAAACTTTTATCTCTAAAAATCGCCCGAAGCCCGCGTAATCGACAGGACGTCGGCCGTACTTAGACCGAAAATGCACATTTGAAGCTCACCAACACATCGGCTGAGCTGAATTTCTTATTTGTGACGGGGGCTTTGAGCTGGGTCTGCTTTTCTGAGGAAAGTGGGTGTGGTAGAGAAAAAGTCGTTCAAGTAGCCTAAAGAAGAAAAGGAGGAAGTATACATACATATCCCAGAATTCTGGCCAGGAACCTGAGGTTGTTGCAGGCCAGCTGCAGTGCTCTGAGTGACAGCAAGGGGGAGCTGTGGTCCACCTGGAGCGATGCCAGGTTGCCTACTTTCATGCTGAAGGAGGACAGCTTGGGACAGCCCTGCAGTCTCAGGTACCTCAGCAGTGGACACGTCAAGTCTGCAACAAATTGGTCATTGGTCATCGTTTGGCTTCAAAACTAGACTCCCTTTCTCACAGATGAAACATTGCCTCCCTGTCTCTATTTTATAGATACGAGGAGGAATACTTCTGATGTCTGCTTATCAAGCCATGATACCCAGACACCAAGGGGGTCTTTTCGATACACAAGGTGCAAAATGGCCCATCTGTAATCATGATGAAATTTAAAAAATTTGATTGTTTTAAAAGTGTATGAAAAAGAATATTGCCATGACCCAAGCAGTATTACTCATCACCCAATCCCAGAATAAGATTGCTATTTCTCATCAAGGTGTCGAACAAATAATGTACTCAAGTTTTCACTAGCCTGGTATCAAGAGAGGAGACTCAGGATCTATGATAGGTTTTTATTCATTTATTTAGATTTACCACATTTGTGGAAGGATTGACATAACAGGTGACTATCACCTTTTCAAGATGTCAACCCAGACCAGACTGTAAGGTTTGGACCATCGCACACTGGGGCATGCCCCTACTCTTTTTCGAAAGGTGTGGTGGGTTCTTTAACATGCTCGGGGTGTGGCTCTCCCCAAACACGGGACCTCCATTTAACTTCCTATCCAAGGGACGTCCCTAACCGAAGCTAGGTACTCATTTACACCTGAGTAGAGTGAGGAAATTTGTGGCAAAGGCACAACGTCCGGGCACATGTTCAGACATGTCTGGGGGCAAGCCAGTATCGAACTCGGGTTCCCTTGTTTGACGGCCAAATGTTCTAGCCGTTACGCCACACGACGCCACATATGGTTTGGATACCATGCTAAGTTTTCACTGCACTGTGACATGCCAAGACTCTGAAACAATGTCTTAGGCCACACCAATTTAATTTCTTGTTAAACGGATTTTTATGTTAAAAAAAAAAAAGATTTTAGAAAAAAAATCATGAAAACAGAAGGCTGTGCCAGCTTTCTGTTTTCAAGATTTTTTTTTTTTTTAAATTTTTTTTTTGGAAAATAAAAATCCGTTAACCAAGAAATTAAATTGGTGTGGCCTTACCCAGTCCGGTGAGATGGATACACTGGTCCAGTGTGAAGGAGTGGAGTTGTGGAAGGATGAGGGAGAGCTGTGTCTCGTGAGGCAGTCCTCTCAGCTCCAGCTCACACAGGCTGTTCTGACACCTGCTCAGCAGCTGCAGCCGCAAGTCCACCGACACCTGATACAGGAAGCAGCAAGCAACAACTAAAGATCTGTATCAAAGTTAAACTGCAATTTCCAACACAAGTATTTGGACTTAACCAAATTTTTGACTGATCAACTCCATTCCTTGTCAAGGAATGAGCAATCCACTGTCTCTGTGACGGAGGGCGCCACAGACTTTCCTATACATATGATCCACTGCTCACACAGTCACATGTCCTATCTGCATAATGTTACACCACAGAGACTGGAGTTGATCAGTCAAAAATTTGGGTAAGTCCAAATACTTGTGTTGGAAATTGTACTTTGATACAGATTGACTACCATTAGTACCAACACAGATGAACTTTCAAGTGAACAAATGAATACTAATTCCGTGACATCCTCATGGCATGACATTATTATATCAAGGTGTGAAGTTGGACACTCTCTACTACATATTGTACAATATCTACAGTAGTAAGCAATATCTGGTGCATAGATTGACCCCAATCAATATTATTACTTGTCCCAGGTCAAGATAATTTTCCATGGTCCTTCCTGATCTACATTATGCATGCTCTCCCCTAACAAACTATTGTACAATCCCTGACCTAATCCAAACAACACATTATACTTTGTTTAACTACTACATGTACCTGTATTGAAGACTGATATGGAGCGTAACCTCCATTAACATTAACCTGTCAGGTTACATAAATCTGCCACTTTGTAAAACACTGAGTTTGAGAAATCTCTAGTGCAGCACCCCCCAGGTATGCACAGTTTAGATATACAGGAGTACATTATACCGGGCGATGTTGAAGATCTGTTTGGATGTATACATTATGTACCTTGGTGGAGTTATGTTAAACTTAGTCGATGTTAATACTGGGCCCACCTTTGGTAAGTGACTGAGGTGCAGCACAGTCAGTCTGCATCTTTCCTCCAACACTACCTGAGACAATCTCCGCAAGGCACTCAGGGAGAGATGGGTCACTGTAGCTGGCACTTTCACATAGCTGCAATACGAACAGGCCAGGTTTACAAAATATTTAACTTTACAATCATCATAGTGCAAAAAATATATAGAACAGAAAATTGAACTTGACTATGTTCACAAGGGGACATACAAAATTCAAGATGACTAGACAGATTGTTGTCTCAGGTTTTAACTTATGTTCATTAAAATTTACCATCTTCCCAACAAAAGCTGAAATACACTCTCAAAGCTTTGCTGTAACATGATCATAGGTGGCCATGTTACTACTACATGTAGAATGTGCCAATCCCAAGGAGGCATTGACAGATAGCTAAAAGCCAGTGTTGTAGGGGTGACGACCCAAAGTTGTGTTGCGCAGTGCACAATCTTTGAATTCCTTTATAGACCCTACTTAAAATCTTTAAAACCTTTCTTTTCCTTGAGATTTTTTGCCCAATCTGGAGACTTTTTTGGTTAGAGGGAACAGGTAGTGTCTTAGCTTTCCCATTTTGGTTGAAATTTGTTAAGTTTGCCATTTTAGTTGGCGTAAGGATAGATATGAGTTGTTGGGTCATGCGGAGGGATACATCAGAAATCTGGGGTCAAAGGTAGGGTTTCCTTGAAACTGGCAGCTTTCCTTGGAGTTTGAGCTGTACAACCCTCTGTTTTCTTTGCATGGTTATCAACTAAACCCTTGTGAATTTCCAGTGTAGAAGCATTTTTAAGATTGAAGTTTGGGTTAGTACTTTTATGAAGCCTTGTTTCAGTGTATTTTAACATGCTTTCCTATGGGCAGCCATAACTTAAAGGTCAGCCGCCCTGCATACACATGTACATGTACATAGAGTCATCAGAAACAATAAAATTGATCTTGAAAAGTTACTATGCAGCAATTGTCTTACTTGACTTGGTTACACCCTGACAGGCGAAGATTGGTCACATTTGGGCAGGAGGACAGCAACTTCGACAGGTAGACCTCAGACAGATTCTCACACTTCAGGATGGTCAGGTCCACAAGACTCTCACATCTAAAAAAAAATTTTGATATTCAACATTACATAGGATATGGTGAATGAAGATTCATATACCTTAGATACATGTATTGAGATCATGGGAAAATATAAATTTGGCTAAAGAAGCCCAGAACCGAGAGGTCCCGGGTTCGAAACCCCGATATGCCCCGATGTTGAGCCCTTGAGAAAGGCACTTTACACGACTTTCCTCACTCCACCCAGGTGTGAATGGGTACCTGATTTTGGATGGGGAAGGTCGTACCTGCTAGCGCCGAATGGCAGCGACAGTTCCACAAAGTGCAAGTGTGGAGCTTATTATTATTATGTCCCTACCTTATATCTAGAGTATCTGTTGGCTTCATGCACACACCGCTGACATCCAGCTGTCTCAGAGACTTGCTGTGTACAGTGTAGTTAGCAAAGCTGCAGCCAGTCGTCTTCAGCGTCTGCAACTTGTCACACACAACGTGGAACTTCTCCATCATGCTGCTGCACCACTGAAATAAGATTGACAAAAAATAGCTGATTTAGTGCATTCCTTGTATTTGTAACGTCTGTATTTTTCCCATCCCTCTTTCTCTCTCCTCCGCTGTCCCCATTGCCCGCCTTTATTTTTTGGCCACCAAAATCTTCTTCTATATTTCATGATCATTCAAGGAAAATATAACATCTACATGAACAAAAATTCTTCTTAATATGTAGCGTAGATGAATCGTATTTTAGGCCGCGATTTCACATGAAATAGAGTGGCCAAAGGCCGAGTAACGCCGGGACGCCATCTTGGTTCACATCAATATGCATGTTTACCACTTTTTTCTAAGCGCTGATTGGTTTGCGTCACAAAACCTGTGCTCTGATTGGTCGACTGCAAGATTTCATGTGATCGACATGGCATAAGTTTATTTATTTGGCAGGAGTTCGGGCTTATCTGAACAAAATAGATCACATATTTACTCCAAGATGGTGATGTTAAGATCGTCGGAAAGGTCTGGTTGGACTTTGATTAAAATTTTGCACAAAAAAATTGCGATATCGTGAGTGTGTTTGTGTGTCTTGCTCAAAGTTCTATTCGCACCCCCCTCCCCTCCTTCGGGACGTCAATATTGCTATTTCGGACAGTCGTATAGTTCGGGGAGTTGTATAATTTGCGCTGACAAATGGGCTATACAGATATGCGGAATCTACTGTACAGTAACATACTTCTGCCAAAGTTATGTACATGTAGCCTGGTAGATTAATGTTAATGAAGGTTACATGCAGTTTTCTACGTGAGGACTTAGCGCTGTAATTGATAATCAAGGTACATGTAACAACAAGTTGTAGATGTAAAATGTAACATTTATTATTACATAAAAGCTGCTCCAGAAATTTCTTTACTGTATCAGTAGTTGCAAACTAAACAGGCATATCTGGTAAAGATAGTTGGGCGGTCTTGAGCACAACTACCTTATAATTCATGCTATACTATAAGGTCTCATTTAGTTTTTTTGCCCCATAGGCTTACATGTTATAATACGTGTTTTACACGGGCGCGTTTGTAAAGAAGATATAGAAAATGTGCCAATGTTATCCATTCCTTGTTGACAACATTTACCCTAGATCATGTGAAAAAATTGCCGACATTTTCACTATACACAATCTCTTTTTATTAGCAATTACAAACTGCACTTAACTACACCCCTAAAAAGGCACTTTCCAGCTGTAAGCGCATGACCGCATCACCTACAATGCCCGGGCTGTGTACGTCAGACCTCACGGGCTGCTGCAAACTTTGGCTGCTAATTTCTTCAGAAATCAGCTGGACTGGCTAAAAGGGAATTTCCCACCGATATAAACACACGTTCATGCAGCCATCAATCTTTTGGACACGGATTCTTTTAGGGTACCCACTCGGAGTAATACATGAATGAGACCATAAAAGGCTCATCTATAGATATCATGTGCAAAGGTAGAAGCCTCTTACCTGTGTGATGACAGTGGTTACATGTGGGCTGTTGATGACCACTAGATTGCTTAGCTTTTTGGAGCTGTAGACTCGGACCTCTTCAAGGGATGGCCATCCATCGATCTCCAAACTTCAAAAAGGGAAAGATACAAATAAATCAGAACAATCCATTACAAAAAAAACACAAAATTGTATTTGAAGAAAATATCTTATCTTATACTCCCAAAAGTGATAGTCATCAAATCTGACTAAAAAGAATTGTAAATGGTAATGCCAAAATCATTACTGTGACAGTTTTATTGAGAACACAATTCTATATCACTATAGTCACAGCTTGAAGGCTGAATTGATGTTGCAATATTATAATATATGACTGTTAGCAACAGAAATAGTGATCAATATCTAAAACAAACAAATCTTAAAAATATAGGACAGCATGCTTAATATCAGCATGCTTAAAGGCATCCAGAGCATTTTATGAGGCTTGAAACTTGAACACACAAAAAATCCAATTTCTAGTCACTCCTACACATAAGTTTCAATAACACTTTACTTTAAAGGCGCAAAGATACAATGTCGTTGTGTGGTGAGAACTGATAGAAAATCCAAACCCTAGTAGACTTATCCTGCCTGTCCATCACAATTAGCGGTTCGACCAATGAGAGTGACTGCATGTCCGTCAAATAGTTACATTTCTATGTTTTGACGGAGGTGGGCGGGACTATGGTATCTGTCTATTTACACTAGGTGCGTTAAACTAAAAGATCACCATGTAGCTTATTTTTGTGCCGCTTTTGAGCACTTTTGATAAGAAATCTGCACGTAAATGTGATAAACAGTGGCATTAAATGTCAATATCATAAAGATTACAGCAACTAGAATATTTCAAGTTTTCAAGCCTCATAAAATACTCTTGGTGCCTTTAAAATCTCTTGCTCAGCTTGGTTCTGTTCCCCTAACCTGTTACTCACTTCTTCATGAACTGACAGGACTCGATCTCCAGCACCTTCAGACAGACGAAGCTTGCACCGTCACCGCTCAGGCAGCTTCCCACCATGTTTGGGATCTGCCGAATGGTCAGGTGTTGCATCATGGGAGCTCCGTGACTGAGCGAGGGCAGTCTGGAGCATGTTGGCTCTTCCATGGCGGTGACCTTGTTGATTTGTTGTGACCTTTTAGTCTGGAGAAAACATGCAGTCAATGGTATATATAATTATAGGATATCAGTGCGATAGCCTTGTGGGGTTAAGTCTTTGCTTTGGATTTGAGCGGTCACGCCGAAGACTACAAATGTTACATACTGCTTTCTCTGCTTAGCACTCGGCACTGAGAAAGAGTATGGGGTTTAACATACACTAGCCTGATTTCAATCAAGCCTCCTGTAACCGCTCGCCGCCCTGCAACCGCTCGCCGCCTAGGAGGGGACAGAAACCCCCGGACAGCTGGAGTTTGCGTTATACAGACTAAACATACACCATCACTAGTGGACTAGCCCACTGCTATAGTGAGCTGAGTGCTATAAAAATGGGCACCGGCTCTATACACCAAAAGGTGTGGGAAAGATTTCGACTTGAACAACTGACAGGAAACAGTTTACCTTTTATTCCATGGGCCAAAAAATAAAGTCTAGATGATGCTTTGTCTAATAAATTTTCATATTAAAGGACAATCTCACTATGTTAACATGATATAACTTGGCACAATTTCCATTACAAGCTCTTTCCTTTCTGCTATTTTATTAGGGTCTCCAGAAAGTGCAAAATGGAACGAAATGGAACAAACTAAAACAAAATACTTCTGTATTTAAAATGTTTCCTGTTCCGGTCTACTGTGAATGTTACAACGTTCCTTATATTTTGCTGGTATTTCATTTCATAATGTGACATATGAAACGATTTTATTAAGATGAAATAAACTGTTCAGGAGTTCCAATATTTGTTCAGCTACAACTGCTTACATGTCTCCCCAGGATGAGTCCATCCAACAGTTCCGGTTCTGTCAGGTCTGCGCACCTCTCCACAGTGAACCTCTGCAGACTGGGGCAGTTCACTGACACACACGGGAGGTGCTGGATATCCTGCAGGAAGAGACATACACTAGAAAAAAAACTAGCAAGAAAAAAACCCCTACGTCAAAATGGTCACACTCAACATTGGTGACAAAAAAAAAAACACCCCCATCCTTGCATGCAAAAACAGAACAGGGTTGCTATCGCAAACCTGTAATTTTGCACATTTGTACCCTGTCAGCAAAACATTTATTGTAATTCTTGATTTGTTAACTGTAACTTGATTTTAGCTAATTTAACGGTCACTTGTCAACCGCTAAAATTTCATCATCGCTATTATTTGATCACTAATATTTAAGACAGTAATGTTTGTTCATACCGTTAAAATTAAGTGCCGTGACCTACTCCATTTCCCCCCAACGGCTATATTTTCCAGCCGCTACATTGAAGTGATTTACAGAGTACATGCATACAAACAACATCAAATATTCAAGACACAGAGCACATTATGTAGGAAAGGAGGAAAGTAGGCAATGGATACCTCCAAGTAAGCTTGATGCAGTAGGTTAATGAAATGATTGTTTCTACAATGCATCAAGCAACCAACAAATGAATAAAAAGGACATAAGAGTGAAGTGATACCTTAATGATCAATCCAGTTAAGGTGAGGGACCTGACAGTGACATCATGGCAGGACACATCTCCGCAAACCAGCTCTGACAGGTGGGGCATCTACAACAGAGTTTAAAAACATACCAATTTAGATATGAAGATTATAAGATACATTACTAGCAATATATTAAAGGTGTCTGTCCAATTACAGTGATATAGTCAACTATCATTACTATCCAACTACATCATACAAAGTGGCGTCGTGTGGCGTAAGTGGTAGAGCGTGTGGCTGTCAAACAATGGGACTCGGGATTGATCCCGGGTTGTGCCCAGAGACATGTCCGAACTTGCGCCCCAACATTGTGCCCTTGGAAAAGGCACTTTACACGTATTTCCCCCTCAGTTAGAGGGACAAGTCTCCAATGGCAGCTGTCTTCAACTGGCAGACGAGAGCATCGCCAGGCGGACTGGCGATATCAAGGCGGACCTCAAGCGTAAGAGTCATCCGGCAGCTCACTGCAAGCATCCCAACCAGAACCAGTACGTCTCCTTCAAATTGGTGCCGCTGGAGAAGACGGATGCCCAAAGTGTGTGGGTCTCAGATTCGCAACTTGTCATTCACCCTAAACAAATCCATGCGAAGGCTACCGTGTCAACCCTCCTCACTCAGGTGTAGGGACTGACACGGTCATCATGCTCGAATTTTCATCTGTTTGTATCTTTATCTGTACTTCTGTATGATCTGAATAAAGATTACGAGTGATTGCCATGATTGCCATAACATTAGTAAAACAAAGACAAGACAAACCCTTGGCAGCAGAAGTGAGTTGACTTCTGTGAGGTTGAGTTGTTTACATCCTGTGATGTTCAGTGTCTCCACACAAGACAAGGATGGCAGGGACAACAATTTCTGGAGACTTAACCTGGAAAATACAATAGCTTCTGTATAAATATGCCGATTGAAATGCTCATGCAGTTTTCAATTTGCAGAAAACAAATTCTACAGTTGCAGATATAATATGTGCAACTTGCAACATTCCAGGCTAAAAGATTCAGGGTTGGCATCAAGAATCATAAATTAGCCAAGTTGTAGCACAGTGAAGCATAGATCTATTCATGATCTGTCATAGACTTATTATCATGTAAGGTACAATATCAAAGGCATCCAGAGCATCTTTATGCTCTAATTTTACATTTCTATGTTTTGACGGAGGTGGGTGGGGCTATGATATCGGTCTATTTACAGTAGGCGCATGAAACTAAAAGATCACCATGTAGCTTATTTTTGTGCCGCTTTTGAGCACTTTTAATAAGAAATCCGCACGCAAATGTGGTAAACAGTGGCATTGAATGTCCATTTCATAAAGATTACAGCAACTAGAATATTTCCAGTTTTCAAGTCTCATAAAATGCTCTGGGTGCCTTTAAGAATGGCAAGGATACGTACAATGATACCCAGTTGCTTGAGTAACTGTCATTTGGCGTTTCTTTTTACCTGGATGCCTTAACCTTCATCAACATATATGTAATAATAATATAGCGATTCTAATTTTTTTATCATATCAGACATGCCAATTTTGTCTTTCAACATGGCCAACATTTTTGTCTGTCATCAACAACAAGATTCCATCAAACAACAGACACTGAACAAAACTGTTGAGGCATGACCTACTCTGTGGAGTAAGAGATGTCCAGTGTCACCAGCTTCTCACTCTCCACAGACAGGTCTGTCAGGGCAGGCAGGTCACGGAACTTGGCCTGTCAATCAAATACAACGTCAACCAATCAAAACCAAGTATAAGATGACCTACTGTAAATGCAGAAATGTTTGCGGTGGTTTTATGTTCGGGGATTTTGCGGTGAACAATTTACCATGAACTTAAAACCACTGTGAAAAGTCGTTCCATTGTGTGACTGTAGCGCTACTATTGTTTCAAACGGGAACTCAAAACCACAGCGAACACTCTCTCCCTACTGTTAAGATACATCCCAGTGAACATTTCTGCATTTACAGTAATCAAATTTCATACCAATCTGTAGACAAAGAACACGGGACCAGGCAATGCATATACACCAGGGGTTCATCTAAATCAGGAAAGAGGGGCGCTGCGCCCTCTTGTTTCAGTCCAGTGCCCCCTTGTCGAATTCAGATTTTAGCTTAATCCCCAGCATACAGCCTTCACTCAGCAATCAATTCTCCCATAAATACATAGAATTCACTCCCTCACTTGTGTGTGCTCCCTCTTATTCAATTTTTCTAGACAAAACCCTGTACACCTTCTACAGTATAAATCAGTGCTGCGTACTTAAAAGTAACATCAGGTACAGGTGCCGGAACAGAGCTTTAGGTACAGGTCCGGACCTGTACCTGTACCCGAATAATTTGAAAAATGTGTTTTTCTGAACTTCTTCGATGACAAAAACATAAACTGTTTTCAACTTGTCAGTATCTTTATTCAGAAAACATAACTAGGTTTCCTACCACCAAACTCCCTTGGCCTGAAATGCCAAATGCTATCAAAACTCCTGGCCTGCCTGAATGTCAGAATGACCTGTTGCATATTAGTTACTCTGTTCCAAGGTATCACTTTGGTCACCTTTGGTGTTGCATGAGATCAGGAGATCAGTCACAAAATAAGCACATACTTGGTGCAAATTTATATCGGTACAGTACCGGTACTTCATGATCCGGTATTTTGGACCTGTACCGAATAAAATTTTACGGTACAGTACCGGTACACAGAACCAGTACGCAGCACTAGTATAAATGTATGCTCTTATAATTACCTCTCTCATGACTCTTGATTTGATGCTGACCTGCTGTAGAAAGGTGCACTCTGTAACATCAAGTCTTCTCACTGAGGACACAGAGAGACACTCAGACAATGAGCTGTGACCCACTGCTATTCAATTGACATCCATGTGTACTACATGTATTTACGTATGTACTTGATATGATAAAGTTTGAGTTTCTAGTTCGAGTTTCTAATAAAGTTATCTATCTATAAATATGTGGCGCGGTGTGGCACCTCTTGAAAAGGTGATAGTCACCTGTTAAGTCAATCCTTCCATGAATGTGGTAGATCTCAATAAATGAATACATGAATAAATAAAATTGAGTAATTTTGTAATAGTACTAAATGTTAGACAGCAAATGAATATGTTTATCGTAAGAAAGCAGTCTGATGACTCACATGCTACACAGTTGATTGTGATGGACTCCAGTCCACTGCACTTGGAGCAGTCCACTGACTCAAGTTCACCAAGCTCAGTTAGTTCCAGGTTCTCAATATCTGTAACGTCAAGAAATAACAGCCACTAATGAAAACACACTCCTATAATGTCAAAGTGCTCTACTTAAGGTCTCGGTTCTGAGTTTTTTTAACGATTCGGAGCCGACCTGACTCATTCCCAGAAAGGCAATAGCGCTTCTCCAAACATCGTTTTCCGGGCAATTTAATGTTTCAGATGGATATAGGTGCCTTGCCACCGACCGACAGACGCATTTGATATTTTCTGTGGAAACATCATTTTTGGTGAAAACCGTAATTTAAAGCAATTCTCATCCCCCAAAACTGCTATTTTGGGGCATTCTTCGAAGGCCACTGGAAGGAAATAAGAGTTTTCTTAGGATAGTGACTGATATGACAATAAAGGTAATCATTCTGTCTGTGCAATTAAGGAAAATGAAAATAATCATGAGGAAACGTTTTCTGCAATCCCCGATGGTGCGAAAACGCACGATTCGGGTAATCAGGTGACAAGGCCGCGTTACCGTTATCACGCACTAATACCAGGAAGTCTTTTCGAACGACCAAAACTCGGAAACCGTAAAACGCTATAAAGATCGGACTTTTCAGAAAATATAAAAGATTACACACTGCTATAGCGAAAGCCAAAAAATCTGGAGCCAAAACTACTGAAAAAACCTATGATTTGCGTCTTGTTTTAGGGACTCTTTAGCCATCCGGTCACTTCAAATTCTGTTTGCCAGGCCTCCATCCGGGTGAGTTGTAATGAATCACCAACTCCAGATAGAAGGATTTGGACCATCGCAAATGTTGCTCACCTCAATTACCCCAAGGTCACATGCTCAGAGTAATTGAATCACTCCTGAAGAGGGTCGACATAAGAGCGACTAAAAATTTGAGGTGAGCAACATTTGCTTGTGTTGAAGTGAAGTATCTAACTTTATCATGGGATGTACCAACACAGATGAGCTTTCATGCTAACTTCATTATCGCTCACCTGTTGCTCTCAGACACAGCTCTCTAAGACCTCGGAATCCAGCCCCAATCTGCGCAGAAAGGAACATTATGTAAGACTAGCTTCCACAATCATTGTTTCAATATGATTATTCAATAATCATCCATCCTTTTTAAAATATGAAACGCTCTGTAGCAACTGGCAAGATGAGCTAATTATGGAGAAGACAGTCACCATCCTCTTCAGCAGATTAAATAACAGATCATCATCATCATCTTGCATACCCCCATATAACCCCGTAAGGGGCAAAGTAGGGGGGGGGGGATGGTCCCAGGCTAAGGCGGGCAGGCCTCCAGCCTGGCACGGTAAGACTCAACTGTGGGAGCCGTCACAACCGTGCCAGGCAGAGCATTCCACTGTGGAATGGTGCGTGGAGAAAATGAATGCTTGTATGAATCTGTCCTAGCATTAAGTGTTTGAAATTTGAGATGGTGACTCCCCCAGGTGCGCCCCTGAGCTGGCTTCAGTAGACTGTCTGTGTTTATATTGATAATTACGATTATCAACTAGTTTTTTGAAAAAGTTGAGGCGGGCGTTCCTCCACCTTTCGGAGATAACCTAAAGGACACTTAAAGGACATCATTGATCTAAATACAGCCAGACCCTTGCGACAGTTCTACAAAGTGCAAGTGTGGAGCAAATATGTATCTGTTGTGTATTATGTGATTGTTAACACTGCAGCAATTCAGCACTGGCTGCCATTGCACTGGTAATTTCTGACCAATAAACCATTATTATTATTATTATCATCATTATTATTATTATTATTAGAATAACTTACTCACCCAGAGGTTTCTAGTAAATATCAAAGCTTTTGAGTAGATAAAAAGTCTGACCGTTTGCTGGGTGATCTCCTGTAGTCCGTAGCAGGCTGACAGGTCGACATCTTGCAGAAGTGGGCATGTCTGGCCGAGTGATCGTAATCTCTCCACGGAGAGTCTACATCTCTGGAAACTGGGAGCAACAAGTACGTAGATGAAGAGGTTTGACATGACACAACCCCCACCAGGGCTTGAAATAGTGGGTGCATGAGCACCCAAGATTGGAGCTGTGCACCTAATTTTTGACTGTGGGTGCACCAGTGCACCAAGATATTTTTGTAGGCTATAGGATGAGGGTACTATTGTACACTAAGTATACAGAATATTCCTGAAAAGTAAGTATCAGAAAAAGTATATTGTTTGAAATTTTAAAGTTAGCTACAGAATTACAGATTGAAGTTCTTAAGAGTGTTAAACTTTGTAATTATGTTTTTCTGACACTCAATTTTATTCTCTGCAGTGCGCCCAAATTTCTTTCTGTGCACCTAATTTTTTGGGTTGGGTGCACCAGTGCACCTATTTCCAAAAATGAATTTCGAGCCCTGCCCACCAACAGGCAATGCAGACTGTGTGTAACAGAGTGCTGCGTACCTAAACGTAACATCAGGTATTGAAAATGTGTTTTTCTGAACTTCTTCAATGTAAAAGACATAAACTGTTTTCAACTTATCAGTATCTTTATTCAAAGAACATAACTAGGTTTCCTACCGCCAAACTCCCTTGGCCTTACTATCAAAACTCCCAGCCTGCCTGAATAATCTGTTGCATATTAGTTACGCTGTTCCAAGGTATCACTTTGGTCACGTTTGGTGTTGCATGAGGTTAGGAGATCAGTCACAAAATAAGCACATATTTATATTGGTACAGTACCGGTACTTCATGATCCGGTATTTTGGACCTGTACACAGTACTGGTACGCAGCACTAGTGTAACATGTACCCGGTAGCAGAAAACACAAGAAGACTAATACTTTTTTATCTTAAGGTATTGTTGAAGGGTGGCTGAGGAATTTTGGGATGTTTTTGAAAAAAAACTTTCTTAAGCTTTATAAACCTTCCCCAACCTTAATTTTTTTTTCAGGTAGTACCTTATAGCAAGGTGATGATTTCTGCAAATTAGTATGATGTCATGATTATGTCATCAAGATTATAAGGCCACGCCCCTTTTTTAGAAAAAATGCTCTCCTTGGCTTCGATGTTTAACAATAAAACTTTGCAGGAATGTACATGATAGTAATAAATACTTAAAGAATGATGCGTGCCTACGAGATTATTTTGAAATATCGATTTTTGGCGAATTTTTTTTGTTTGATAACAAAGAAAAATTTTGAGCAAAGTTTGTACCCTCACCAGACTTGTCTGAGTTGTATCGCAGATGGAGGTTGCTCAGGCTGTAGCCATATATCCATGGGATGTCTCCAGTCACTGAGAAATAAAGCACACAACATGTAGTGAAATACATCAACATTCAACAGCTAAACCATATAGGAATCCTGACAAGGGGGTTCAGGCCTTTCAACCTGGACAGCTATGCAAAATTCAAGGCAGTCTCATAAAAAATTCAAAGACAGAAAGAAAACATGTCTTACAATTGTTGTAGGTCGATACCAGCGATAGTAACACTGAAGCTTAAATGTGCTATGATCATAGATGAAAGCAACATTTCTATAATCGAGCACCCTCCTAAAAGCAGGACCCCTATCGCTCGTTTCGTTGGCTTGCTCGCGTAGGGACCCTGCTCTTTAGCCCCGGAAGACACGGTTCTGGCGACGTTACTGACAGTTGCTCATGAATTATTAATGAGCTGTCCTTATTTGGCACAATTTGGCGGTTAATTTGTTCTGGACCTAAAGTAACGATGTGAGACGTGACCTGATTGGTTGATAGCTTGCCAGCACCCTTTGCGCTTTTGCTCCAGATGAGGTTTAGCAAACCCTCTGATTGGCTGAAGCTGTTTTGGTGGCGACGGCGCCAGAATTGTGTCTACCGGGGCTAAAGAGCAGGGCCCCTACGCGAGCGAGCCAACGAATCGAGCGATAGGGTCCTACTTTTAGGAGGGTGTAAATCAAGTGTAACGGAAACATACACCATAATTCCCAGTTCCTGGAGGGCGGGGTTGGATGTGAGCAGTTTACTGATGGCAGTACTCGTCACCTCCCGACAGTTGACAATGGTGAAGGACCTTAACCTGGTACCCTTTTCTGCTACAATGGCCACTGGAATGATACCGTTATATAAACCGTTCAAGTTAACGCCTGTGAATGCTTCAGAAAGAGACCAATGCTATCAGAAAGAATAAGGGAGATTTCAAAATCAAGTGATAAAAGTACAGTGTACCCCAAAGTTGAGTTGCGCAGTAGAGTGTAAAACATTCGAATACCTTTGTAGTCCCTACTTAAAATCTTTACTACCTTTCTTTTCCTTGAAATTTTTTGTCCAATCTGGAGACTTTTTTGGTTAGAAGGAACAGGTAGGGTCTTAGCTTTCCCATTTAGTTCAGCAGTTTAGGTGGCGTAAGAACATATGTGTGTTGTTGGGTCATGCGGATGGATATGGCCGGGAACTAGGTCAAAGGTAGGGTCTGTTTACTTCGGGTGGCGTTTCTGTACAACCCTCTGTTTTCTTTGCATGTTTATTAAGTATACCCTTGTGACTTACTGGTGGAGAAGAGTTTTTAAGATTGAAGTTAAGGTAAGTACTTTTAAAGGGCCTTGCTTTTGTGGGTCTTATCATGGGCTGCAATGGGGGCAAGTAACTTTGTTGTCATCCCTGTATTGCTTCCTTGTCATGGTTTTCTGATGCTACTTTTCCATGAGAACACCACCACTAGTAGTAGGAGTAGTACCGCTTTCTGTATTACATGAACCTTTGAACTGACTTAAGCCAAACTTGTAACACATCCCTGTTATTACATCTATAGCTCATTACACACAATGGTTGGGTATCATCAAAGAGCTTTATCGAGATTCTTAGGCACGAACAAAGAATTAAGAAACAAAAAAAAAACAAAAAAACATCAGTGCTGTTTAATGACCTACCAGAGTCATCGGTGGTGTGTTCTGATTCCAAGTGTAGGTTTCTCAGCTCTAGGCAGTAGTTCAGACTGTTTGTCAGCAGATCATCAGTCAGAATTGAACCAATAGCTAGGTAATCTGCACGGAAGACACAAATAGGCTCATCTTTAACTTGAAAAGAATGTTCAAAAGGCAATTTCATTAAGTTTTTCAGAATTCCTCCAAACCCAGCTACTCACCCCTGCTCACCTGCATGTTTACACAGCTGCAACACCTTCAGTATTCTCTCTTCTGTTGGTTCCTGGCACATCCTGAAGTCAAGGTGTGTAATTCTAGACCTGAGTATAAGACAAGGTTGTTTAACTACAATAATGACTGCAGTGCTGTATGACATCTCTTATCATGTTGGATGATATATCTTTGATGACAGATCTTTATATGTAGCCATCAAAGATCCCATGCCATCCCATATGAGATACAAGAGCTATATACCACTCAAAAAATCATGACCATAGCCTGTTCAATACACAAGATATCAAAACCAGAAGTTCTGCTGCAGTACCATAAAAGTGTCGCTAAGGGGCCCAAAATCTAATCACTTCAAGCTCTCACCAAGACCTACTCACCTACCAAATATCAAGACAGTCCATCCAGGCATTTTCAAGTTATCATGGAGACAGACAGACTGGGGAACGGGTTTAATCAACTTGTGTTTGTTTTTTCTTGACTTTCCAATTTTTTTTGTTTGAAATTTTTTGGGCGTGAAACCTTATATTTGTTAACCTTCAATTCCCTTCGGATGAACTAATTTGCATATTTTAACGTGCAAATGATCAAAACTACAGGTAAACTTTTCCCCATGCATGGGTGTGGGCTGGGTGTGGTGTGTGCTACATGTATTTCCAAGGGACTCAAGTCTATTCCCAAGGGAGAAAAATTTTGATGATAAAATTACTTTGATATTTTGAACCTGTAAATAAATTCTCCATTTCAAATTTTCAACACAAAAATTTTCCACGCAAACGCGAAAATTCTTAACGCGAACAAAACCCCAACCCACAGACTGACACACATGAATGCTGACCAAAACATAACCTTCTCAGTGAAGGTGATAATTCTCACCACAGTGCAGGACTCTGGCACATTTCGTACAGTGTCCTACATGTCTGTGCCACCACGCCCACCTGGTGCCACTCCAGGTGAGACAAGATGTGGAACAAAATCTCAGGTGAGAAGATCTCCAGCAAGGAGTAGTGAAAGGAGTATCTGCAAGAAATGAAAATATCATTGTCAAGGTGCACTAATGGCTAGTAAGCCAAACATGATCTCTTTTATGTTTTAGTTACTAACAACTGAATGTTATTGCATACAGAATGCTTTTGAATTCAGCATATACAAATTTATATACTTAATTTTACAACTGCCTTTTCTGGCTCAAATCAAAATACATTTCATATTAAATAAAAGAATAAAAAAGACTCTTTTTACACAAGTTAACACAACCAAGAGATTTATTCCACTAACGTTTCAGTGACCATCTGTCACCTTCTTTAAGGCAATTCTGACTGGTTCACAGGTGTTGCTGCTTATACATATAAATGAGATGCATTCCCAAATGCAAAGTATTTACATATGTACAATACCAGGGGATGACATCACTATGCGGTCCTAAACGTACAGAAGTTAATGCATACACAACTATCGATCAAAAAGCAATGCAACGATTATCATCTATTTCTTAAGGATGTTACATCTCATCAGACTGATCCTAAACTTTGTTGTCTCTCACCCCTCATCTTCCAGAAACTCCTCAGTGTCCCAGTGTGTCCTTGGGAGGGTCCCAGACTCCTCCTCTGTCTCCATCCTCTCTCTCACATCGCTGTCATCCGACATCACTTCGTCATGTTGGATAGATGTGAATGTCTAAAGAAAAAGGCGGAGGCAATTGACATGATGTTCCTTAGACTTTTTCCCCAACAATTGACAGGATCCGAATATTGGAAAAAAAACTGTGTCATCCCAACACAATGCAGGGGTAGAATGACCTTAAAGGCACACGGAGCATTTTCTGAGACTTGAAAACTGGAAATATTTTAGTTGGTGTAATCTTTATGAAATTGACATTTAATGCCACTGTTTACCACATTTGCGCTCAGATTTCTTTTCAAATGTGCGCAAAAACGGCACAAAAATAATCTACATCACCTTTTAGTTTCACGCGCCTACTGTAAATACTGTAGATACCATAGCCCCGCCAACCTCCGTCAAAATGTAGAAATGCAAAATCAAAACATAGAAATGCAACTATTTGACGGACATGCAGTCACTTTCTCTCATTGGTCTAACCGCTAATTGTGATGGACAGTTAGTATCAGTCTATTAGGGCTTGGATATTCTATCAGTTCTCACCACACAACGACATCGTATCTTTGCTCCTTAATGTTAACGTTATAGTGTTATTGAAACTTACTACGTGTAGGAATTTTTTTATTCAAATTTCTAGCCTCATAAAATGCTCTGAATGCCTTTAAATCAACAGGTCTCTGCTATGAGTTCATTGCAGCAGATCTCCCCTTGGTCATTGTCTATATAGAAATGTAACGTAAACTACTTTACTATGCTAAACCCTAGCCTATGTTAGAAGACGACACAGTACGTTGTGAAGGGTTTGCGGAAAAAGCTGGGCTGTCTACCTGGCCTGGCTAGCTGGCCTGTCTACCTGGCCTGTCTACCACGTCAGGCTAGCAACCCAAAAACTCAGAAACTCAGAAACCCCCATTCATATCCCCACAAATTGTGAGGCCCCAGTGCAGCCGTGCCCCCTAGCGGAACGTTTCCAAAGCACACCCATTACTCTGGGCGCGGCACAGCACACGCCGATCGTCATTCGAAACCGCGATTTTCGTCCCCTCTTCTTGATTCCTACGAAGTTTACATGAATTGCTTCATCGTCTGAAAACGAACCTGTTGTTACCATCTCATGATTCTATCGCCCTTTGTTTACGCTATCCAAAGGAACTCTCGAAAACTGCATTACCGAAGTCACAGACGTCGCCGATCGCCATCTTACTTCACGTGACCATGTTCTTCAAGCTTGCTTCACTGGAGGGCGCTGTTTCAGTACGTTGCCTCTGAACGCGGACCGGCGTATGTACCACATGGCTGACAGACTAAAAATTACTGATACTTCCGGTTCATGTTTACCGTCTGCTTTGAAACAACAGCTTTTTATGTAGCAAAGTTTAACCCAGGCAGGGCGCTGTGCCTGCAGGCCGTATGTTGTTCCAATTAGTACGTCCGCCGGGGACGTCCCAGGACAGCTGTCCCAGGATGTGCACCAGGTCACCCCCCGGTCACCACGCCAGAAAGCCTGGGCGAGGCCCCGCCTTCTTGTCACTGAACTGAAATCAATCCCATAGTTACGAAGCAACAAGTTCCTCTATAACGTCTGCGCCAATATCCAGCATTATAACGCAGACCCGCAAACCTGTATGCTTTGTAATAGTTAGGCCATGGCTGAGGCCTTTCTATGAGAAAATAGGGAAGCTTCTCCCACAATGGGCTTTCTAGACTCCGAGTGGGGGAGCTTCACTATTTTCGCATAGAAAGGCCTCAGCCATGGCCTAACTGTTTTAGAACATGGCCACATCCCCGAAGATCCTCTTTCTATCAATATGAATCAAATATATTGTTTTCAGCACATCATACTAGTATTATAAAAAAGATAAAAAGTATTATATTGAAGCAGAATGACCTGTAAACAAGCTTCGTACATGTCCTATCTGTTTTCAGAACCTGGCCACTACCACGAAGTTTCTCTTTTACAATTCATCCCTGTGGTCTCAAAATATTACATACAGATTTTAAACTGGGATTTTTTAACTGTGAGTTACTAAAATGTTCCTTTCCTTTTCATTGTAGTACTGGAACTGTTTGAGTTGAGAGCATTATGTGTGTTCTTTTCAAAAATCTAAAAAATGTGATTCTGATTCCCAGTTTCCCAACTGTTTATAAAGAGTAGAAACTTGACTTTCCATTTCATTGTAACGATTGCTTGAATTTGTGCCTGTTAGTCTTTAAAGATTTGATTCAGTTTGATACTTTTGTTCTTGTGTGGCTGTAAGATAACAATGTCCTTATGTGAATCAAATAATGAACCCTCCCTACCCCCCTGGCAGTTAGCTGACACTGTGACCCAGGTCTCACATGGCCTAACTATTACCTTTGCGCTCTGTGTGTTCTCATCTGTTGCATGGAGCAATTTCGTAATTTGCCGTACACAAATACCGTAGGAGTCTCCTGCAGTTTGCTGAAAAGAAATCGGGGCACAATCTTTCCTTGCGGTCTTTGCAATATTGTTATTAGTGATTATCACAGCAAATATCTTTCCTGTTTGGTTTAATTTGACTTTGAATTCTGAACGAAAACTCCAGGCTTTTAATGCCTGCGCTACTTATGATAACGTGGATACGTCGGACTGTCAAAACGTTTTATAGAAACATATATGTATACATGGTACATGCTAGAAAGATATCGTCAATTTTGTCAACTTCTGACGTACGTCTCTCATTGTCATTCTGGTCTACTTCTGACGAAAGTCTCCCATCTTTTTTGTTTATTCGTTCAACCGGCCCACAAGCTGTTATGAAATAAACGCACAGGGTTGGGGTCAGGTTTCTACGTACTTGGGATTATAGTGGCGCCATTTAAAGTTACCACATGCCAGGTAAGGTACAGACTGGCAGTATACAACGGTCTACTCTTTGCCCCTGTAAATGATTACCCGTGTAGTTTGAAGACATGGGAATGTTGTCACCGGCGCCTGAACCATCTGTCAACCAACACGACGGATTATATCTCCATCACAGCAAAGTTGCACGCACAGACAGACACGTCCGTTTCAGGCACGAGTGCCATGTTTATTATCACCTTCTGGCAGAAGCTGATAATAAACATGGCACTCGTGCCTGAGACTGGTATGAAATGGACATGAAAGTGTAAGCAGACTTACATACATCAACTCTGCATTCGACCCCCCCCCCCCCCCCCCCTAGTAGTGAAGTATCCATATACATGTACTAGAGTAGAGTAGAGTAGAATTTTCGGTCAGGTAGGACTGTTCCAGTTTGAGGTTAATCATTTTGTATACCATTGTTTCTTGTTTTGCATGTATAGTTGTAGAAGACCATACGAAAGTCGCTGTACTTTTGTCGTGTCAATAAAGATTTCTTCTATGTATTAGATAAAACAAGGAACCCTAGGCCTGTTCACTGTCCGTTTACGTTATGTTCCGTGTAATCAGCACACTGTGAAATATACACCGATCGTGGCCACTTTCTGGACAGGGCAGGACAGATACGGCCGTATCAAGGATCAAGGATGAAGGTCATTGTCATCTCAGCGTCCAGACATTGTTTTGTCGTGCTTGTAGGTTCAACAACTCTGCATTCACCTTATTTCAATAAAAAATAAAGAGGTTAGAAACAGAACGTATTATAGTGTAACATTGTATCAGATATCAATTTATCAATAAAAAGATATACCATAGATACACCATAATCGTTGCAAGGCATGTTTATTTTCCAAAAACTTAGCCTTCTTGTTTATTAAAACGTGCGTGTTAAGATACCTATTTGGGTATTAAGATAGTTTGTTTAGATAGCCTTGTTTCAAAGCAGACGGTAAACATGGACCGGAAATGTATGAATTTTTAGTCTGTCAACGTCCGCCGACAGCCACGTGGTATGAACGTTACATATTCCGGTCCGCGTCCCGCCTACAGCCGGCCCAACCGTAAGACACATGGTTCCTTTGTTTATCTAAACTGTTAGTATCGTTGTGTTCGCAACTTCACCCTGTCCCACAACTTACGCATTGAGATTCACACAAGTTGGGTTTGATACTCAATTCCGGGATGCCCCTGTAAACTGGGAGACACCGGTTAGGGAAGGGTGTCTACGCTGGAGCCGGAAGAGACGTAAAATGGTGGCTCCAAGTTAGATATTGATACAACCTGGTGTCAACAACGATGTATTCAGAGGCAACTCTACTCTACTCTGAAACAGCGCCCTCCAGTGAAGCAAGCTTGAAGAACATGGTCACGTGAAGTAAGATGGCGATCAGCGACGTCTGCGACTTCGCTAAATGCAGTTTTCGAGAGTTCCTTTGGATAACATAAACAAAGGGCGATAGAATGGGAACAACCTGTTCGTTTTCAGACGATGAAGCAATTCATGTAAACTTCGTAGGAATCAAGAAGAGGGGACGAAAATCGCGGTTTCGAATGACGATCGGCGTGTGCTGTGACGCGCCCAGCGTAACGGGTGTGCTTTGGAAACGTTCCGCTAGGGGGCACGGCTGCACTGGGGCCTCACAATTTGTGGGGATATGAATGGGGGTTTCTGAGTTTCTGGGTTGCTAGCCTGACGTGGTAGACAGGCCAGGTAGACAGGCCAGCTAGCCAGGCCAGGTAGACAGCCCAGCTTTTTCCGCAAACCCCGTTGTGAAGACGCCCCCCTCCCCCGCACAATAAGCCATTGTTAGATGCATATACGAATCGGCAAATGTCTTGATTAAATCTTCTTGAATTATAGTTTGGCAGGCCAGTCTGATGACCAGGCAAACTTCTTCAATCCAAGGAGGTCATAGGGGATCGCAAAACTCAAGGAGGTTATTATAATAAAACGGAGTCAGAATTATACTCAAAAGAAAACAAATTTTCTTTGGTGATAACAACCTCTGCAATACTCACCAATTGGACAAAGAACTTCCCTTTTTCTCAGGAACCCGCAGAGCCAACATTTCAGGTCATCTTTCCGTCTGCTCCCCACGGACCAAAACACAAGTCTGACCAACCCTGCAAGCCCTTGAACTTCGGCTCCTACTTCCGGGTTTGCAGTCTAGAACATTAACCAGAATCCTTTGCGCGACTAGTTCAAAGGTTACTTCCTGTTTTTTTGGCGCGAAACTTTGTACTTGTCAGGCTGTGTTCAGTCGTTATTTCGCTTCAAGCGAACGAGGAAAAACAGTCTCGACGTGTTAAAATTTGGAGGACAGAGGCCATTGAAAGGATGTTCCTGTCGATAAGATTTTTTTCCACTTTAACAGGATGTAATAAGATTTTTCTTGCACTATTTACAGGATGTTCCTGACAATAAGATTTTTCTTGCACCATTTACAGAATGTTTTTGACAATAAGATTTTTTCTTGCACTATTGACAGGATGTTCCTTTGTTAATCTTATGATTTACACCTCATGATCCAGTGCACGCTACCTCTAACAATTATACTGTAAAAATAAGCCTTCTTTACATTCCTGAGCAATGGATGTTAAGTAAAAGACAGACTGGGAGGACACTGGGTCCTCCTCCTACAACAGCTTAAAGTTCTGTCAAGGTGTTATTAGCTAAATTGACTCCAGCCCTCATCCCAACATCATATTAAAATGGATTATCCTCTGTAGGGCATCTCTACCCATCTGGCTCCAAGAACGATAACATTGAGTTTTCAACTGTCAAAGCAACCCCTTCAAAGTTGGAATGGTCGCATTTTTCCGATAGCTGTGAATTTGGAAATATGCCTTATACCTTGCTTAAACGTACATGTATTTGTGGTTTCTACTTGGTACTCTAAGAAACCAGTAATAAACTGGGGCTCTGTAGAACTTTACATGTAATTTGTAACTGACAGCCAATGCCTGAGACATTCTACCAGTGAGCATGGCAGGCCAGTGTTGTCATTGCTTTATATTCTTGGTTAGGTACTACAAAACAGGTGCATATGCATGCCTCATTGCAAGAACCTTGCTTATAGTAGGTTTACAAGCCTAGGGTTCTTTATCTTGGTACAAAATGTGACCAGAGACGCTACAGGTTCTTGGATGCATGATTTCTGTGACTGCCTAACATTTCCTATATTTCAAGTTTGACATGCAGAATATACTAGCAGCAGATATTGCAGATAAGATCATATAAGAACTTGTAAATGGTGCCAAATGTACTTCCCTTGGACAGAGAGCAAGAAATGCATGGAAATATGTGCAAGAAACTGTTTATTGCTGTTGCGACCTGAGATATTTTACAGCTCCATAATTGAAGTAGACACAGTATGTACAGAAGGTTGCAAATAGACATGTTTGACAAAACTTGGTGCCCTCCATTGGCATAATGCTGGTGTCAACAAACTTAACCCGCGACAAAATTAAGTTGCATTTTAATACAGCAAAGCTACTTCAAAATACCTCAAAATAAGGTTGCTTAACAGCTGTGGCACAATATATATTAAGTACTTTACATTGGAAAGCATTTCAAAGAATCAGTTGGGTATAAAAATCATCAACTAGTTTAAAATAAAAAGATGCATAATTATAGCAAAATACAGTAATGCTAGACCGCTCAAGGGATCTACGACATAAAAATATAGAACACAAGCTTAAACATCTTCCACTAATTACACGACACATTAAAAGTTATGGTTTCTACTATACATTAAAAATCAAGAAGCCATGATGGTGATCCATGCTATCTGTACAGAATCTCTAAATCATCAAGTGACAAGTCTGATACACATAGGTTGTCAGATCCCGACAAAAAAGGCATGGGTGGGGTGACGGCCTGAACACAAGTATTTCATAGTGCTCGTCTTTCAGGTCATGTACTATCCACGGACAGCCCAACATGTTATCAAGAGGATTTAAAACTGAACAGATCTATCTAGAAGTCAGCGTCCAACGTAAACTTCTGCTGAGCAGGAGAGGACATCACGCCCATCTTCTGGTACTCTCCCACTTTCTTCTCGAAGAAGTTGGTCTTTCCCTCTAGCGAGATGTTCTCCATGAAGTCGAAGGGGTTCTCTCTGTTGAAGATCTAGATAGGGGATGGAACATGAGTAAGTAACTGTAGTCATGTCTAAGCCGAAACGGTGAAGCAAAGAGTCTAGACGATAACAAATAAACAAAGCACGCAAATGTGTGGAAGGAAGACTTTGGACAATGCGAGGGTGACGACATACCTTACTGCACTTGAGTTCTCCCAGTAGTCTGTCTGCCACAAACTCGATGTACTGCTTCATCAGGTCATGGTTCATGCCAATCAGCTTCACGGGCAGGGCCTCTGTTAGGAATTCCTGCAAAACAAAGATACAACTTGGTGAGCAGCTTGTAATACAATGTATTGGAATTCAATCCAAGGATATGATGACACTGGCAGATATGCAAGGACTGAAGGAGACAAAATAAAAGCTAATAAAGGGTCAGCAATGACAATATTTCCTTACAGATAATGGGCACTTCTAGATTGCTTGACTTGTCTGCAAACTTCAAAAGCTAACATTCATTGAAAGGAGGGGTTCATCTAAATCAGGGAAGAGGGGCGCTGCGCCCTCTTGTTTCAGCCCAGCGCCCCTTTGTCGAATTCAGATTTGAGCTTAATATCCAGCATACAGCCTTCACTCAGCAATCAATACTTCCATGAATTCACTCACTCTCTCACTTGTGTGTGCTCCCTCTTATTCAATTTTTCTAGACAAAACCCTGGAAAGTACCTGTTCGATCTTGACGGCATTCCTGATGATCTGGTGGACGGCCTCCTCGCTGGGCTTGTTCGCCAGGTGGCTGAACATCAGGCAGGCAAAGTCACAGTGCAGACCCTCGTCTCTGCTGATCAGCTCGTTGGAGAATGTCAGTCCAGGCATCAGACCCCTCTTCTTCAGCCAGAAGATGGCGGCGAAGGAACCTGGAGTGGCAAAGCAGCAAATATCAATACATGTTACAGGCAGTTTGTATATCTTTGGAAAAACCTACACTGTGAAATATGAATAAAACAATCAGGGTAACTTGATTTTGCACAGTTCATTTTCAATGTCTAACTAACTCTAACCCAGGAGCTTACTGACAGGGTTATCATTCAACGATTTGGCTTTTGTATGGTAACAATTAAACTGTGTTCATACTAACCTGAGAAGAAGATTCCTTCTACGGCAGCAAAGGCAACAACACGCTCCCCAAACGTGGCGCTCTTGTCTCCAATCCACCTGAGAGCCCAGTCAGCCTTCTGCTTCACACAGGGCAAGGTCTCGATTGCATTGAAGAGATGGTCCCTGTGGGAAGGAGTTTTTGTCAGTATGAGTGGAAATACATCACCTTATCTGGGGGAAGGGGAGCAGAGTAGTGCTGTTATAGTCCAACAGGACTGCTATCAATGTGGCCTAATGGCAGCAACTACATGTAGCAAGTATAATGTGCATGCAGTGTCGTAGGGACCATTTAATCATGTCCGTAAGAGCTTTAGCAAGGATTATATGGCAGCATTGATCCTTATCAAACACACAAAAAAAACAGGGAACATCTCACTGACCTCTCTGTTGGGTCCTTGATGTAGGTGTCAATTAGTAGACTGTACATTTCAGAGTGGATGTTCTCAATGGCGATCTGGAAGCCGTAGAAGCACCTGGCCTCTGTGACCTGCACCTCCTGGCTGAATCTCTCCACCTGGACAGGAGACGAAGAATGTTTTTTAAGTCATGACCATACCATAACCAGGGACAAATGTACATAAAACCATTCGATCATCATGTGTGATCAACTCACCGGGTTCCTTTTGCCAAAAACATCACGAGCAGCAAAAATTAATGAATAAAGTTACATGAGTCATGACATATAATCATGGACAAATGCTATTCAGAAATAAGGGGATCAAAGTGATCCATTTTGTTTGATTACCCATCACTCACCAGGTTCTCGTTGACGATACCATCACTTGCAGCAAAGAAGGCCAGCACGTGCTTGATGAAGTGTCTCTCACCGTCGTTCAGACCTTCCCAGTGACCCAAGTCCTGCAGGAAAACAAGATCATTGTCACTATTGTTTCAAGTTTAGATGTTCAATCTGAAAGTTAATACTGTAATCCCACTAGAAACCTAACATC
Source organism: Branchiostoma lanceolatum (assembly GCF_035083965.1). Classification (NCBI taxonomy): domain Eukaryota; kingdom Metazoa; phylum Chordata; class Leptocardii; order Amphioxiformes; family Branchiostomatidae; genus Branchiostoma; species Branchiostoma lanceolatum. Next base: position 16,357,369 of record NC_089723.1, on the reverse strand, counting down.
AAATGCAGTACAGGCTAGCCTAGTTATATGGAATGCAGAGTCAACAAAATTTGGCTGGTCAGTGGGCTGATGGGTTTTTAATGCATATGTTGTGATAAATGGGTAAGTGACCCCTAGGGTACGATACATTACCACCTTGGCTGTTGTTTGCATTTCTAATTGTTTAGCCAGCACTTATTACATGTGTTCTTTTCCAATTTTCCTGTTCATGGTGACTGAACTTCCTGACTCCTGTCAATTGTCTACCAGGACATTGTAAAATTTAATACCTTGGAGAGGTCTACTTCCTCCGCTGTCCAGAAGGATGCCTCTGCCTTCTTGTACATCTGCCAGATGTCGTGGTACTGGATGGGGAAGACGACGAAACGCCTGGGGTTCTCACGCAGGAGGGGCTCATCCTGGGGAAACAAATTTACAAAGGAAGGTGTAAATGATCGCTGAAGCCCATTACAAAGGAAAAGTGTTGATTGGTGAAGCCCACTGGTTGCATTGATCAAGTGCCAGAATTCCAGGAGCTCCCTTGATTAACACAACACAAACAGGTATCCTGTGTTAGTTACTCGAAAAAAAGCAAATAGAACTTGAAATCAACTGCGCAAATCATCGTTTTCAATTTTTCTTTTGTTCCAGCTGCATGCACAACTATATTACAGTATTTAGATGATGTAAGTGTTTTACCTGTTCCTTTGTCTCTGGCTTTTGAACAGTTTGAACCTATGGACAGAATGAAACATGTTGGATGAATACTGGAACACTAAGAAAAACATGCCGAAAATCAAACAGGAACGACCTCGAATGTAGTAAATATTAACCAGAATTCCAAGAAAAATTCGCTGAAAAACAAATAGGAACCTCTAATGTAGTAAATATTAACCAGAATTCTATCAGTAACATGTACTTTTGTTATCAATGTTTGTTCAGCAGATACTGCAATGGAACAACAGGGATGGGCAAATTAAACTGACGGATCAAGTTTATAAACAAAAACTTACCACTGGCTTCTTGAGTTCCTTGATGTCTGACGATCTTATTATATTCTGGAAAACAAAATAGAAATCAAACTTTAATTCAAATTGAGTGAGGGGGTCGGGATGAAGAAGTCTTATCCAACGCGTCTACTCATTTAAATATCAAAAGAAACGCCCCGATGATTTATGTAAATCCATTTTCGCGGGAAATTTTACGTAACAGCTGGCTCGCAACGGTTTCCTTATGCAAGATCTCGGGTTGCAACCGTCATGTTGTGTAAGAAGCCAGGATTTTAAAATTGCTACTGGTTTTTCTTTGTTGCTTACCTGGCTTTGGCTCTCTCCGAGGACCTTCCTTGCTTTTCCCTTGGAGGGGGAAGACGGGACCTGAAAGTAGAAACATGAGAAATAAATAAATGACCGTGGGGAGCGTTACCGTGGAACGGGGCGGTTAACGCCAAATTTTGCTTTCATACTGAAGTTGAAACTAATGGAAAATTTTAGACAACCAGTCTAAATATAAATTTCATTAAGAAATGAATGAATACTGAGGGGAAAATAAAGCCATGAATAAGAACTAATTCTTCCTTTTTTGGTTTTCGCGCGCGGTCATTTCCTGTCGAGCATGACAAAGGGTTTTGCATTTTAGCCCCTCTTCGTCGAACGATTATCCGTCGAATTCTCAAAATCTCAATGGACGATTACTAATCATCAACATCCTTCTTTTAAAGAATGTGCAATAGTCGTTCAGTCAGTGACGAAAGAGTTAAAATTTTGCTGAAAAGTAAGACAATTTGTGGCAAGCCGTGATGCACAGATTTACATTTTGGCGCCAACACGAGTACAGCACCATCTCTTTTTTTCGCTGTTCTGGCCGGCTACAAATGCGCTATTTCCCTCAGCTAACACCGTGGTATGTCTCAAGACATTATTGCAAAGCAGCAAACTAGGCAGTTGGAAATTGGGAGGCGAGATAAAGATGAATTTCTCTCACTCCCTCTGCTCAAACAAAACAGAAAATGGCGCCGGAAAATTACCTGATTCTCTCGGTCAGCAGAGATCTTCAGCGCCGAGAAGTCCTGCTGCACGGACTGGGTAGACTTCGGTGAGTGCATGGAAAGCATCTCTGGTTTCTGTAGAGGAAAAATTTGCAGTCGTGGAAGAAAAAATTGGCGGGACAGAGGAGTGAAGCTGCAACAGGGAGAGTTACACTGACTAACGACAGACCAGCTGGGAGAGACTGAATTTTTGGCGGACTCTGCAGCGTTCATATAACGCGGGACGTGGCAAATCTGACCAATCAGAAACAAAGAAATAAGGTGAGGCTCAAAGTGGGCGGATTTAACCAATCAGAACACCGAACGTCGCGGATTGGACAAAATTTGACCAATCGGAGAGGAAATTCACCCTGGGCGAGCCTTATGTAACCAAGAAAAGGGATTAGACAACGGTTGCATAAGAGCGATATGTAACACAACCAACAGACAATATGTGCAGATTTTGCAGACAAAGATATTTCATTAGTTTTTACTATAAGCATCCACAAAATAAGAATGTAACGATTGAGAAGTGAGCAGATACAGACATTCTAGCTGATATATTTTCTCCCCTACTGCAACAGTAGTATATTCCATCACCCTGTAAACACACTGTCGCCAAGGATATTCATGTGGTTTTGTAGTACTACGCGAAAATCATATTGACTTGTTTTCTATTTTCCTGATCGAAATACGAATGTCTTGTAGTCTGTTGTTACCGAAACTACCATTTTAGAGAATTCATCTCTGGGCATTTTCCTTAACTGAGCTGAGAATATCTGGGTTTATTTTGTTAGTCGCAAGGGGATATCAAGTTTCCGGGTGTTGTGAGGCACCCAAACAAGTTTCAGAAATCATGGCGGACAGTGTGAAAAGTTTTGATCAAGGTGATGTACGGAGAATTCACAGCCAAAGAAGTTCAGGTCGACTCCACAAAGGTTTGTCATTCAAGTATATAAAACAGAAGAGACCACAGAAACATGCATTTATAACATTTTAGGCGATGCGTGAGAGGTAGAAGTACAGGTGCACTCTGGTGATGAAAAATATTATGGTCTTGTGAGGGAGGGCCGGATGGGAGGGTCTGTCACTAACATTTTGCTAGAGACTTTCTTTTAATATCAATAAAACGTCTTGTCAATTACGTAACGCAAGTTACGAATAGATAATCCGGTATATTTGCTATCAGCTGGAGATGTTTAATATCATTAATTCTCTTGCTAACTTATTCATCACACTAACTCACTATGTGATGAATTATGACAGTTGTCCCAAATCTTTACTTCAGGTCATGGAATTGCAGCAGCCACATCTAGCATCCCAAGCAAATTCCAGACAATAGTTTCAGACAATTCTGACAAGAGGGGATTTGGAGCCAAGGCAAGAAGATTCAATCATGATGAACACATGGTAAGATCTGTTTATTTACTAGTAAGTTGTTGTTTTGCAGTATTGAGGTCTGAATGTTCACAATCAGCATAACTTTTTATTTTCAAGACAAAGAGAAGATATACTGATCGTTGTACTTGTTTCATACCATTGCAATGTGTCTTTATTCCCACTCAGAATGATCTACCAGGTCCCGGATCATACGTGAGACATGGGACACTAGAAAATACAAGTACATCTCTCTCCAAGAAGGGTACTGGTGGATTTGCTTCCAAGGTACATGTATTATTGTATAAGTTATTGTTATGTATACAGGAGAATGTCGGACGACTCGGCCCATTACCAACTCGGCCCAGTCAACTCGGCTCATCTCCATTGTCACCTAGGCCCCAAAACCTCAAAGTCAACAGTTTGAACTTGTCTGACAAAAAGATGTGGTCATTAAAATCATGTTGATTGCCTAAGCCCTGGTGGTATGGGACTCCGAAAACCTCAATTAAGTCAACATTTCAAAGTTGTCTGACAAAAAGATGCGGTCTCTATTAAAATCATGTTGATTGCCTAAGCGCTCCAAAAACCTCAACAGTTCAAAGTTGTCTGACAATTACGCAAAGAGACATTGTTGCTACAAATGTTACTATACCCAGGACATGGCGGGTAAACATTAAAAATTACAGTCATGAGGTTATGGTTTAGAAGGTGAGTGTTTCTGTTTTTGTTTTATTTTGTGGAAATTTGACGATGAGCCGATTTGACCACTGCGATGGGCCGAGTTGACCAGATTTGCAATGGGCCGAGTTGGAAATGGGCCGAGTTGTCCTGATATCTATACACGATACCTTATAAGTCTGTGAGATTGAATTGATGTCAGGGTTAGATATTACATGAAGCAATGTTGCAGTGAAAAAGCATAATACAGATCAATAAGCATATAGACCGATCCTGTCGAACACCATATCGAACGAATAGAAGACCCATAGAACTCCCTGTGCTATTCAGAGCACCTCCGTCAAAAACGGTGTTGGCGGTGCAGAAATGGCACGTGTAAAGTAGGGTACGTATATCTGGGACAGGTTTTCCACTGTATTGGTTGAATGCATGCTCAGAACAAAAACGAATTTAAAAAGAAAATAGATCGGGCACTCAAGGAGAGGAATCTTGTACCACATGCTGACTACTACAAAGTCCGCTAGCGCAGAGTTTCGTCTCTTCAGTTACTGGTGTGTGAAACTGGTTAACTTGAAAATGAACAGGGAAGTGAAAGGATGCATTTTAATTCTTAGTTACTAAATACCATGCAGATGTTATACATGCAGTCAATACAGTGGGAACCCTGTCACAGATATATGAACCCTGTTTTACACGTGCATCGACTGCTTGTCAGAAACTGGGCGCTGATGCCCACCGACAAGGGAAAACTATGCGGCGCATACCGCTTTAACATTGACCGAAAACATTACGCTCTCACTGCAAGTACATCTACCCCCTCCTTAGACAACTCTACCTGGTGGATACAGCCTTCAGCAAAGAAGACATAGCATTCTTATTTGGCCCGCTTTGAAAGGGTTTCAGTGTCACAAAAGCTAAACCGAAGTCAGTGGCATTATTTTCAACGTAGCCGCGGCGGCCATGTTTGGTCCGTCAAACCCTGTTTTTGACGGAGGTGTTCGAAATCGAACAGGGGGCGTGGCTTTGGGATCGGTCTATTGGCATGACAGTCCCGTGGTCCTGTAATGTCATCAGTATGAAATTGAAAGGGGCCATCAATTTCAGTGGAATGATAGCCAGTTTTTGGCTGGTGACTAGATTCCTATACTTAGGTAAGTACCTTTAGGTCATACGGCCCTTTTCCACAGAGCACAATTACTATGATATCATCCTACAGTGTTAGTATTATTTGTATATCAGAGAATGATGAATTGTTTCCTTATTCCTGTGAAGTATTTATGGTATTTTGTCACAAATACATGTTAATTGAACTTTCATTTTGATTTAAACCTCCTTGCTTAAACATTTAAACCTCCTTGCTGAACATACAATTCTTTCTTGTCGTTCATTTATAGAGCAAGAGGAAACAATCTCATACCGTCCCAGCCGGCCCTGGCCCAGTCTATGCCCTGCCATCCTTGTTGAGGACCCAGGGGGACTTTAACAAAGCAGGGTGCACGGGATCCTTCCACAGACCAATAGCTGTCAGCACAGAGAAACCAGACTACAAACCAGCTCCTAACACATACACTGTAAGAGGAATACGATATAGTTGAAGTTTTGTGATGATATGATGTGTAAGAGTGTAGTAAATTACATTATTGAAATGAAGAATAAGCTAAAAAATAGTTACTCAAGCAACTGGATAAAATTTTGAAAGTCAGACGTTTCAGACAGCATCCGCTATCTTTCGTCAGTGACAGAACTGGAGAACTAGGTTTTATACCAAAACTCTGAAATGTTAAATTTTAATAAGATGAAGACAATCAGGATGGTTCAAAAGAACATTAAGTCGAGACATTAGGAAAGGAGTCTTGACTTAGTCTTCTATTGAACCATCCTAAGTTGTCTTCTCATTAACATTTCAATTCTGAAATTGTCTATAGAAAACGGTTACGACTGGATTCTGGGCTGATTTTTGGGTGGTACCAATAAATGAAATACTCCTTTTGCGGCTTGTTTCTGTGCTCTTTTTAAATACCCAAAGGATGAAATGTGCTAATGATGCAAATGTGTTACTAGTAATATGGGGAAATAAAAGTCAATTTCAATTTCACCAAACAGAATTGCTTTCCCCAGAATATTTCAAGTTTTACCCCCTGAAATCACTTTTGAGTTAATCTGCCTTACCTGGTGTTGGGGAATGTGACAGTATCACTTTGATGTGAATCAAATGCAATATGTTGTCTTTTTTCCCTCAGGTGGTGGAAACTAATGTAGTTAAAAACTATGGCCAACCTGTGCAGGCATCATTTAAGTCAACGTAAGTAATAATTCTTTACTCTTAAATTTACTTGAAATGTCTTTAACCTTCTCCCTGCTGCCTAACTCTGTAACTAATTAAGTATGAGGTGCCAAATGGCTATTTTAGTGTGCTAAAGGTTAATAGACTTGTGTTGAACATAATGGTCTTGGTGGTCTATATAAGAGTACATATATGAAAGGAGACAATTATTTTCTTTACGAATGTTTTTTTTTTCAATTGTAGAAAGAATAAATTCAGTAGCACTTCCTGCAATTGTTTCAGTTGATGTTGATTTACATGTATGAACCTCAGATGTTTTGATGTGTCATACACATACTATGTGTCATGCTATGTAGGATGTTAAGTATCAAACACATTAAGTATTAGGCCACACCAATTAAATTTTTTGGTTAACAGATTTTTTTGAAATTTCAGCCAAAAAAAATCATGAAAACAGAAGGCTGGGGTGAAAACTTGCACCTGACCCTGTTCACTCCCTGAAATTGTGTGCACTAAAGTACAAACTTTCCTCTGAGATTCTGTTTTCTTTCTTTCTTTCTAGCATTTTTTTTAAAAATTACGTTAACCAAGAAATTAAAATGGTGTGGCCTTACATGGACAGTAAGTGGTACACTAGCTCAGCTGTTTACATGACCTGTTTTTATTTCTCTCTTCAGAACAAGAAGGCCGCCCCCACAAGGAACACAAATTGTCAAATCCAAAGTGCCAGCACCATGTAAGTTCTTTCTCAAGTTTCTCAGAAGCTGTAATGTTGGTATGAAAATATATGATCATTGCAAACCTGAAATACATGACTGATGGGTGATGTACATTCCATATCCATATTACAACAAAAAATGATAAGCAGAAAATCATATTTTTACTGACATGTCTATGTCATTCCTGACAGGGCATTATGACATCAATGATGATCAGGTGAAGGAAAGTGCCAAAGTCCCTTTTTCAAGTTTCAAGTCCACATCAGATCGGATGAGGAAAGTCAACCTGAATGAGGTACAACAGGGTTTTAACCACTTCATTTGAAAACATGTTTTCTTGATATCATGTTTGTTGTTGTCATTGATATTTTACATTCCATGGAAAAAGAAAAATTTCAAGTTGCCTGTATCTATCTCTTCCTCAATAGAACCCTGGTCCAGGAGAATATCGCCCCTTTGAGGAAGCCGACAAACGATCGGGACAAAAGTTTCCGTAAGTACTTGCCAGAGTTGTACTTAAAGAAGCCAAGGATGTGATTCCTTTGATTCAGTCCTTAAAGTTTTAAAGACAAGCATCTGACAGTATGAGGAAAAGGTCTAAATCCTCCCACACCATAATTGATGTAAAGGGCGGTGCCCATCTCCGTTTCATAGCCCTGGGGCCACACTGTGGTGCAATCACTGCAGCAGGGGGCTAGTCCACTGGCAGTGGAGTGTGTTTAACTTCCATACTGTTTCATAAGTATGTACCATTTTTATAAAGTCTTTGGTATGACTCAATGAGGAAAAAGGGAATCTATATTCATAGATGGTTGTTTCATCCATGATATTGTACTAATTTTTTGTAGATGTTGTCTTCCTCCAGAATGAAGCACTACCTGTGTATCTCTGCCCCAGCCATGCCCCTGCCCCACCCCATACCTGACCCGGGCCCTGGGGCCTACAACCTGGTCAACTACAAAGGTCCGCAGAAACACTACATGTCCAGCTCCATGTTTGTGTCCAACACCAGCCGCTGGACGTTCAAGGGGAAGGAGCGAGACCAACCAGGACCAGGTCAGTCTTTCATAGGCCCTGTTGTTGAAGTGACTGATATGGTCCCCAATCCCAGAGGCCCCTGTTAATTAGGTCAAATGTAGATATGCAAAACAGAAACGTAAAAATGGCATGCCTGTGCATTTTTATTGGGAGTCATCCTTGTTCCATGTTACATTGAAGCAGAAATTCCCAGGGGAGTCTAGAATAGTAACCACCATTAACATTATTCTGCCAGGTTACATAAATCCGCCACTGGGGAACATTGTGTTGGAAATCTTTTTGGACATATCTTTTCAGGGTGGCAGAATTATGTACCCTGGTGGAATCGTGATAGTAGATGTTAAATGACATCTGGGTAGTATCACAACCTTTTTATACAAACTGCTATATAAATGTATAAATATATCTTGTTCCACTATCAATATAACCCTGTATTCTCTCCGCAGCCACATATCATCCAGAAGGGACGGGCAAGCAGTCCTTCATCTACAACACATATGGAAGATGGGTCCCCACTTAGTGACTGGAGCATACATGGTTACTTATGCAAAACTCTTAAGATGCTAGGATATTTGGGGTTTCTTTTAACACAACCAGCCAGGTAATCTCACCTGCTGATGTTTCGGTGTCTGTCAGACACCTTCTTCAGAGCTTCTGACTGGAGTACTGCTTCTGCTATAAGTAGCCATTGCAGGTGGTGCTTTTGCGGCGAGAACGTAATCCCAAACGTGGCTGAGCTTGTATCCCCCCTCGTCTCGGTTCATCACTGGTGATGACTTCCTGATCCATACTGCCTCCTTAATCCGAAACGTCAGCAGGTGAGATTACCTGGTTGTGTTAAAAGAAACCCCACATATCCTATGTTCTACCAACCTCATGAAGTTATTTTCGGAAATCTTTAGATGCTGTACAGTAAAGATGATGTATCAACCAATCTTGTGCACTTTCCCTGAATAGAAATCTTTGGTGGAAATGCACTTTACATCATATACTATTAAACTGGTTGGTCTGTGTAAATCATTGTGTCAAGGTAGAATCAATTTTGTACAGGAGGGAACTGTTATATATTCTGTCAGGGAAGCTTTATCTATCAAAAGTAAAAACTATGCTGCTTGGTACTTAAAATGAAGGCACCATATTAACTATGAAATTAATATTTGAGAAAGTTCTCTACAAAACTGGGCGCCATGAAGCTTAAGAGTCCATGGTGAACAGATAATGTTTTGGAGCTGAGCTGCCATACAAAATTGTGCCAGAACATCCTTGTCACAAGTCTGAGCATTCACATGTCAGTGAATAGGATTTTAATAATAAAATCCAAAGGCTATTGTGTATACTATGAAGCACCATATCCTATTATGTGCACATGACTATGGTATTGAATATATCTGGTGCCTTCTATGAGAAGTGTAGATATTTTGTACATATGTATATACAGAAGAGAAGTATTGTAAAAACTGTTTGTATCTGTGAAATGAATAAAAAGTGTCCAAAACCTGTGTCAAATATTAGAATGAATCAGCTGTCTTTCTATATCTATATACAGGAAATCATAGCCTCAGAGTTGTACCTTACTATTGATAAAGCCTCTAATATGCCTGGTATGGGAATATCTAAGAAAGCATGCATGCAGTTGTGTTATGTTACTGTGCAGACAATGTGATGAAGTTTTCTGATACCACAGCTAGTATACATCTTACTTTGCTACCTGTCAGTACAAAGTAGTAGTAGTCTATTTGATATATGGGCCAATATAAGCTGGAATCCCCTTGGCCCCTTCTTCTTTGATTTCGCCCTGTGTCTACAGGCATAAGTTATATTCCATTATTATGGTCAACATCATGTATCAACTTTTCATATTCAGTCCTCACCGACTTCTTCCCTGTGCATCATTCAATAAATCAATTTATAGTAACCTCACCCATAACATGAGTCGAAGGAATCGTGTATGAAATGAGCTATCTCATTACTACATCTAAGGTGTTAGAATGTTGGAGGTGGGCTGTTACATCTTCAAGGGAGGATTCCAAGCTTCGCTTGCGGCCGGCTTGCGGTCTATGCCAGACTAACTACGCCGGCTATAGGGAGAATATTTGCCGGGGGACTTTGGCCATGGAGGGTTACATTCGCAGGCCTTAGGGTTGCAATATTGGACCCTCTCTCCGTAGCCGACTCCCTTCACACAGTTGACTCTATTTGGCCAATTTCTACTACAGTAGAAGCCACTTAATTGCACCTCGGATAAACGCACCTTCCGTTTAATTGCACCAAATCCCAAAATCCCAAACCGGTTCCCATTCACTGCATTGTTAGTGACTCCGCATAACTGCACCGCGCATTGTCACCAATTTCGGATAACTGCACCAATTTTTTTTAAAAATCCTCAAAAAGTTAACTAAAAAGGTGCGCTAAAAATCGGCAAACGTGGTACAAATGAGCTGATACCTGCCGGTGTAAAGGCGCAATACCGCCAATATGTTTAAAACTGTTTTTGAGTAACAAAAGAAGGCGGTCTCCATTGACAGTCACGTTGATAGGAATCGTATGGGAGGTCCCCGGCGGGTCCAGGGCGTGTCGGCACCATCAAGAGACGCACGCCTACCAAAGGCGGCATTGCGCTTTGGCAGACAGCATGCTGCACTCAATAAAGATTGGTCTCTACCTGTACTACTATCTTATTACTGTGAATGCATTCAAGTTCGCGTGGATTTGATTTCGCGTTAAGGATGGCATGGGGTGTTGTCGGTGGTTTGAGGTTTGCGGCAGCGCTACATACTGCTGCCGATAATAAAATACCGGCGTCTTTACGTACATCTAGTCGGAAACAATAGAGGCTCGGCAAGGGCTACAGACGTGTAGGCGGACATAACAGTCCCTTTTGGCGGTGCGGTGCTAGCGTGATCATCTGGCTGAATCCGCGTCCTAGAAACTTCCTGCATTCACCGGAACGAGGTATACGCGGGTTAGGCTCTGATACTGTATAAGGAGAATGATCTGTCCTTGATCTGAGTCATCTAACCATATCTGCCTACTAGATACACTGTACATTTTGTTCCTTATTTGGAATTTTGACGACGGAGTTTTTCAGTGTAATTCCTGGACACAAGTTGCAATTAAGAAGGTAATCTCTGCCAAACATACCGCTATCTTAACTTAGAATTGTCAGACCTATGTCACCAAAGTCATCATTTTTAGAAATACAGTACAGGCGGAGTTGTGTTTGTTAGATTAGATCGTCCTTGTGCTTTTACGCTATCGGCGCATTTTTATCCTTTGTTTGCGCATTCACCAACACAAGTGTGAAACTTTCGATGTAATTTGTTGACTCAAGTTGTAGATACGGTGTCAAGTTTGTCTTAGTCATACCTACCGCCATTTAAACTAACAAATTGTGAGACCAAAGTCATTATTCTAGCAGAATGTTACAGTCGGAGTTGTTTTCTTTGCTGTGCGAATCAAGCATATTTTCTCTTTCTACACGTGTACAGTACCTAGCTACTGATTTAAACATCTGTGAGGAAGCAAAAGAAATGTTAAGTTTAATCTGTACAGTATCATGGTAAACTTTACAAGATTTTTGTACAGTACATGTCCTTGAATACGTAAATAAAGTTAATAACTGCATAATTTCGTCCATTTTCTTTGTGCTAGTGTTTCTGACTAACAATACACCGCCCCGCCCATGGTGGTACGGTCCAGCTGGACATTTCGCATTATTGCACCAGCCGGATAATTGCACCAAAAACGCTGGCAAATGCGTGGTGCAGTTAAGCGGAGTCTACTGTATTTTCCCAGCGACCCGCAGAGGCTGGTAGAGCCTACGTATTATCAAAATAGCATTGAAGATGAATATCATTTCTTAATGACATGCCCCGCATATACTGTAGATAGACGAAAATTAATGGATATGATCTCATGTAAATTCAGTAAACCCTTGCCAAAGGCAAACATAGACATGTTCAATCTACTTATGTCATGTCCCGACACCATATCTACGTACTTAGGCCAATACATATGTAGCGCTTTACAAAAGAGAGAATGTATTTTAACAGACCGAAACGTTTAACATATATTATATCATTACGCCATTTACGTTCATATATTCTTGTCATTAAAGTTTTCAGAATAGAATAGAATAGACTAGTTTAGTACCCATTGTATTAATTGCACTGTCATTCTTGCCATACATTGTGCCAGGTACAATTGTCGAGCAATAAAGTTCATCATTATCGCCGAGCACTCACCGACTAAGCTGACATCTAATATAACAAACTACCTTCGCTGACCCAATTGAGTGCTCGTCAAACACACCATGAGAGCGAAAATGACATAATGAGTATGCCCACGGTGATGACGTGAGTACTGTCGTCACTTCGCTTCCGAGTACCCGGCCCCCACGGCTAATCAGTAGTCCCCTTGTGCTTCAGATTACAGGGGAAACACAGACGTCATCAACGACACGCGTGCACCTGTCTTAGGGCCCTGTCACACGTGTGCGTTTATTCAAGTGCGCGTGAGTTGCGCATTAACATTTTTTGGGTTTAAGTAAAGTTTGAGGGGAAGAAGTTGTTTTCTACTTTGACCCACCGTTGAGCGGTCTTGTTATCAAACCAAAGAAATTACTTCTTCGGCTGCAAACTTAACCTAGACCAAAAACATGTCAATACGCAACTCATGTGGACTTGTATACTAGTATATGCACAAGTGTGATAGGGGCTTTACTCATGTATAAACATGTTTTGATCACGATACTGGTGGCACATGACTTTGAAGGTTCATCTTTTAGTATTTTCATGCCAAGACCAAGCGATTATGGTATTCAAGTTCTTACTAAAGAAGGTGATATCATACATAAATCAAAATCACGTTCTGCAATTTCGACTGCCTGTTTTGTTGCTGTGACATATGCAGGGATGGTTCTACCAATTACTATGCTTAGATCTAATATTTGCTATTACGTTGAAGCCTGCTGTGCGGATTACGGAGGTGCATGTTCGCATATTCATTAGGAAAGTAAGTGAGGGAAGGGCTGTGTGTCTACAATATAATCAGATATATATCGCGCAAACAGAACATGGAACTGTATAGACACCGTACCCACAAAAACAGTAAGAATGGTTAGAATGTGTGTTTGGGGCGTACAATCAACAGTAATGGCGTTAGAAGTATCGAACCAATGAAAGGACTTTTAACCAATACTGCGCAATTGAGATGATGTCCAATCAGCACCAAGGAGAGATCTACGGTATTTGGCGCGTCAACGATGGTTGTTTATCTACCAAGTCTGCCGAATCGTTATTACGAAAGTCGTTATCGCGTAAAAGCACCCCGAATGAAACACAAAGAGCGAACTGACAGATTATCAACATGACGCTATGAAATAACACTTACAGCTATATGGGTGGTACTGCTAATTACACGAATTTACCGCAGCAGACGATAAAGGTTTTACATAGGACCAAAAGTCCAAATTGAGTGTCATCAGACTCTGCACCTGTTGCTCGCAAAGCTTTGATGAAAGGACAATATGTTGTATCATGCACCTACTGGATTGCATATGAAGCACAATATTTTGCGCTAGTTACGCATTTTCTTATGTGTTTCTAGAGGATACCAATTGATAACATTAATGAATACAGCGCTGGTGCCACAGACGCCATCAAAACCCATTGGAGATATCTTTAATTTGGCAGCCATCATGTATTGCGTAGTACGTAGCTATTACTGATGCGCTACACAGCATGGAGAATTTAAAGTGTACACTCTCATCAGATTATAGACATTTCATATTGACGTCCCATCCACGTGTGAAAATCATTTCATCACGGTATGCATGGAACTTTGAGAAGTGTGTTAGATTGACTCTGCAATGTTTTTTGTATCGTGACCTTGGAAGTGTTGGGACCGGAAACGACACTTCTCCTGACATGCAGTAGGACGTGCGTGAATTTTTGATTGTGTACCGCGTGCGCAAAATGTACCGCATCTGTCCTTGCCTCCCACGCACGGTCAGAATTGCCATCGCTTCAAGCGGGCTTGCGAACTCCTGACGTCCGCGCCTGACTCGGTGGAGAGGCTGGGACGACACTGAGCGCTGTAGCAGGGCCTGAGCTCGGTACGGTGCACCTTTCCCAACCCTTCAGCCGGAAAGAGTGAGACCACCGAGATGGCGGATGACACCGACGGCCCCTCCTCCTCCTCCCCTTACTCCTGCCCGCCTCAGTTCGGGGTTCGCTCCTACCTTCACCGCTTCTACGAAGATTGTGCCGGGTACGGAGGGCCCGACCCTTCAAATCCTCACGACAACCCCTACATCTCCGATGACTTTCGCTACCTCATCAACCCGAAGCCGAAACGTTCAACCTACATCTTCTGCAAGCTGGCGATGGTTTGCGGCCTCAGCCTCCTTGCGTTCGGCGTCGTCGCCATCTTAATCGGCTACCTGATCCCCCAACGTCGAGAGCTCGTTGGCTACCTCCGCGGCGTGCCGGTGGTGGATTCAAGCGCGTCAGATCTGAACGACAAACTGGATGCATGCAAGCTGACGGGCCTGATTCTACTGAGCTTGGGCGGTGTGACGGTCGCCATCTCCCTGCTCGTGCCCAGCTTCCTGCTAGGGTACATGCAGAAGGAGATGCTACTGCAGGAGGATTTCAAGGTAGGATGATAGATCACAAAAAGGCGTACGCTATGTAGATGTTCTTTTACCGACTATTGTAAATATAGTTTGTTGGGGAGGCATTGGGAGCATCTTTCAAAGTGCACATATGTCCAAAATTTGATTTGTGACGGTTTTTCCGGATCAAATTTAACCATACTCGTACTCGGAAGCTATGTTTTCGATGTGCATGACGTTTGTTTTGCGACATCTCCATCATGCATGTGACGCGTCCAGTGGCCTTTTTTTGCTTGCATGGCGCTGAAACGGTAAACAGCATGTCAATAGGGGGTCAATTCATGATCATTGCCATGGCCTCCAGCTAATCGTTCATGTCATGCTTGCAAACATTCTACTACTAATCCTTGTCGTCTTGTATTTGCGATACTGTATACAGTTATGCTTTTATATGTAATCACTGTCTACTGTTTTTGATCATAAGATGACTTTATATAATTTATTTCAGCACGACGTGAAAGTGATTTTCTGCTTCTTAAAGCTTTTAAAATATTTTTAGTCAGTACTGATAGTGATGAATGATTTTAACTGTCCCAGTAATGTAATATAACGTTACTTCTAGTATTGTGTGTGATTTGTGAGTGTCAGAGCAATTCAGGGCCAATCCCAATGGTCCTGCGAATCTGTACAACTACACGAAATGAATAAAAACCATTATCATTCTGTCTTTCCACTCCAGGACCGCATCGCTAGTGACCCCTTGCTTGTGGGACCAGGAGGGTACGGCACCGTGGGCATGACACCGCCCGTGTCCGGCTCGGGATCGGGCATCCCTGTCACCGAGCAGGTGAAGACCGTCCAGCCGGGGGCCCAGGAACCCAAGCCCGCCCCCACAGGGGAAGAAGATAGCCTCCTGGAAAACTAGATATCATTACCTTCGGGAACATTCCATGATTTAGCGCAACAAATGCTGCAGAAATATGTCCACATTACTCGGATTAAATGTATATATTATACGGAGTGAACATAGTTTATAGCCTTAGTGAGTGATATTGAATGTATTTTCCTGTTGAAAATCACGTAGCCCAGAGACATATACCTCGACGATGGTATCTATTTTCGGAATTTCTCAGCTAGAATGCAATGCGATGGTGTTAAGTCGGGACCAAGAAACGACTATTGAAGGTTGATGCTTTAATAAGCTTACGGTTGTTGAAGTTGCAGTGTAATGATAAACAATACTAGACATGCATCATTATTTTGTTGTGTTGTGTTGCAAACTATTCAGAGCTATTATATGTTGTGCTTGTGTAAAAGTTTGATACATGTACTTAGGGATCAAACATTAATTCTAACGGGTCTACTTTATAAACCAGGTTTGTCTGTGATGATATTGCATTTACATGAACTGATAAGAAAGTAGATATCGAGTGCTACCATGTTGCGAAAAAAACACACGATACAATCTTGAAACAAAGGTATGTCACAAGACTCTCACATCACTGTCAATAAATTCCTTCTTTTTTTGCGAACATGTGTTTATCAGCTAGCCCAGGACAACTGTAGCTACGTTGAGTATGTGAACTTGAGTAATTAATAAACAGATATCCGGAAATTAAACTGATGACGATATTCCGTATCAGATGCTGTTGTCATTACTATCAATATCCCTTTGAATGCAACAATTCTGATGTATATCATTTGCTTGTTTGTTTGTTTGAACCTTTGTTTATTCATGATGAGCTCAAATCGGCACGCAGGCCGCTTTTCATTGAGGTCATGAGGGAAGAGGTAAGGGTCAGATACAATATAGCAGAGATACACAGTCATTTGAGTCATTCGTTGAAATTGCAAGCAGCACGTTTGGGCACAGAGGTGAAGATTTTTATTTGTATCAAAGGAAACTAGAGTTTCGCGATCTCAGACCTTCGACAAATGATGTTAACCTTCACAATTTATGATGTATAGAGGTCCTCGTTTGCATAAATTGTATCAGTTAAATCTACTCTGCCCAAATTGAATACGTTGTCCAAAGTATGAACGTTGTATTGTAGCCAAGAGGGATACTGTACTATTTTCTCATTGATTATGCAAATGAGGCCCTAATTTTCTTGATTTATGTCGATGATGTTCACCTTTAGTCAATTAGTGTTTAGTTAACTTCTAAACGCAGCACTATGAAATTCCCGTCATCGACCACTATGGTATTATAGTATTTTCTCACTAATCATGCAAATTAGGTCTTCATTTGCGTGATTGATTTTCTCTTTACCACTCCGATTGAAGATTTGATAGTTGATGTTGGCGACTGTTTCCAATTTTGAAAATGCTATCAAAAGAGAAGAAATTAAGTTAGAACACTGAACGTATTCGTTTATGAAAGCTAAAATATGTTGCTCATAATCATGCATGATATTACGTTTGTGTGGTATTCAATGTTGAAAACGAAGGTCCAAATGACGTCACTCGGAAAACCGAAGCTCCTTTTTCGGCAATCTTCGGTACTTTCACCCGAAGGTTGCGTCACTTCCGGTTTTATGCAGCATCCGATCTATGAACGACCTGAAGTATTTTCGGGTGACAGGATCGGAGCTGAGCTGCAGCCGAGGAGGAAGAACCACGCGATTGAGGACACACAATCGAAATGGTATGCCATAATGTTTGACAAAAGCATATATCTGATACTATTGGGACAAATCTAGTTGCTGATCATAGACAGTCGTTTTGGTAAAGTCTTCAAAATCGACTGTTATGAGGACGGAAGTCACGACACGAATTTTTGGGGAGGGGGGCACTAGACGTATGGTATGCACAAAATTACTCAGTCGGTCGCAGACTGCAGCGTTGAATCACTGTCTGATGCCTTAAGTGTGTAAAAAGTACAGTTTGAGACTTAGGAATATGAGCTAGATATACACTTTGTTTGATGATGCAAACCAACTAACGTTAAAATACTTAGATGTTGCAGGATTATGAAATGAAAACACACAAGCATATTTTGAAGCAACATGGTATATCAAAACATTTTTGATATACCATGTTGCTTCAAAATATGCTTGTGTGGTGTTTTCATTTTTCATTTCCTGCAACATCTAAGTATCTAAACGTTAGATGGTTTGCATCATCAAACAAAGTGTATGTCTAGATGTATTATACATGTATATGTACAGTACATGGGTTTAGAAACCATCGTTACGCATTATACTGAAACTTCCAATGCAGAGAAAATAGATTCAACCTAGTTTAGTATTGACATAGATAGATCTTTGATATTTGAGTTAAATATCATGCAATCATATGCTATTCAATGTTATGCCTGCATGCCAGAGATATGGCATTATGTGACCGGTGCTTGCCTCCAGTATGGGGTAAGTAGTACAGTCTCCTGGCTCCCGGGAATAATTTGAACCGGGCCACTAGTGCACAAACCCAACACACTTATCACTAGGCTAAAAGATCTGGACCAGTTAGACTGGTTAGTAAGTGGCGCTTGAACCACACTGTAACATGAGCTCTATTTACCAAGCTCAACAAAACTCTGTGTCTTTTACAGATGGCGAAAGTATTCCTGCGCATCAGTATGTGATTAGATCATCACCATGAGCGCCGCCAATCACAACCTGAACTTGGAGAGGGAGCGAGAGCGCGAGGGAAACCTCAATGGCGGTGCCACGGCTGCCGCCCCCAACGCCAGCCCCACCGTGGCGGTCGTGGCGAGTAACGCCAACCCCGGCCGCGTACGAGTCAACCTGATGGAAGGCGTTGGGGCGCGCGTGATCCGCGGGCCTGACTGGAAGTGGGGGAAGCAGGACGGAGGGGAGGGGCACGTGGGAACTGTCAGGAACTTCGAGAGTCCCGAGGAGGTGGTGGTTGTGTGGGATAACGGGACAGCAGCAAACTACCGCTGTGCTGGAGCGTTCGACCTGAGAATGTTGGACAGCAGCCCTACAGGTGAGGGGGGAAGTTTGAAATGTCTGCAGGAGTGGACAGTTCAAAGACTAGTGGTTAATCTAAATCAGAAAAGAGGGGCGCTGCGCCCTCTTGTTTCAGCCCAGCACCCCCTTGTCGAATTAAGATTTTAGCTTGATATCCAGCATACAGCCTTCCCTCAGCGATCGATTCTTCCATGAATACATAGAATTCGCTCCCTCGCCTGTGCGTGCTCCCTCTTGTTCAATAATTTTCTTCTAGAAAAACCCCGAAGACTGTTTTGGCTCTCTCTGACTCTCACATCAGAAACTGGCGATTATACAAATTCTTATCAGTTTGATTATGCTTAAGTTGTTGAGCAGCCATTTTAGTTTTGAAAAGTCTGTGAAGATGATTGGAATTTAAGAAAGAGCTATGGTTGTGTTCTTCATACTGTATTGCTGCTATAGCCTATAGCAGTGATTTTTTAATGATTTTTTAGTGAATATCCGCTGGCGTATGGAAGAGGAATAACAGGTATTTTGTTAATGCAATCTATCACAATTCTCATGATCATACATTAGTGCTGCGTACCTATACATAACATCAGGTACAGGTACTGTAACAGAGGTCCGAACCTGTACCTGTACCCGAATAATTTGAAAAATTAACATGTGTTTTTCTGAAAATGACTCCTTCAATGAAAAATTAACATTTGTTTTTCTGAAAATGACTCCTTCAATGACAAAAACATAAACTGTTTTCAACTTGTCAGTATCTTTATTAAAAAATCATAACTAGGTTTCCTACCACCAAACTCCCTTGGCCTAAAATGCCAAATGCTATCAAAACTCCCGGCCTGCCTGAATGACCTGTTGCAAATTAGTTACTCTGTTCCAAGGTATCACTTTGGTCACGTTTGGTGTTGCATGAGGTCAGGAGGTCAGTCACAAAATAAGCACATACTTGGTGTAAATTTATATTGGTACAGTACCGGTACTTCATGATCCAGTATTTTGGACCTGTACCGAATAAGTACACAGAACCGGTACGCAGCACTACATCATGTATGTTTTCTAATGTTTTTTCCATAGGCATCAAACATGATGGCACCATGTGTGATACCTGCCGTATGCAGCCCATCTTTGGAATCAGGTGGAAGTGTGCAGAGTGCACCAACTATGACCTGTGCTCCTCCTGTTACCATGGAGACAAGCACAACTTACGTCATAGATTCTATAGAATAGCCACTCCTGGAACTGAAAGGTATGTGAATGCCGTTGATTGTCAGGATTACTGTTGTAATATTGTGTAAACAGTTTATCTGACAATGAATGATAATTCTATCAAAACAAGAGCTTTTAAAAAAAGCTGGCGTTTCGGCTACGTTTATAAGTGTGAATTGTCTTTTCCCTTTACTTGAAGTAAAATCTGCCAGAGGAAGTCACTCAAGGGCTGTTCAGTCTATAAGAAAAATTGTCATTTTGGGAAATGAGTACTGTTTTAATAGAGAAAGGCAGATTGGGGAAAGCAATTTTGAAGTTACGTCACTTAACTTAAGTGCTTTTGAAAAAGCTGGTCTTGGCCTACAACTTGTACTTATTTGTAAAATGTATAATAGGCTCATTATAAAAGCTATCAATGTAATTATGTACATGGCACGCAATAAAACATAAAATTTGAAAAAGCACCATTGAATCATCAGCACTATGGTAATTAAGTGAAATAGAAGTTCATAACAGCTAAGGTTCTATCTAAAATGACTACCAAATGTCAAACAAATCAACAGCTACCTCATCCGTATTATTCTGGTTTCCGCATTTACAACATTTCTTCCTTATTTTCCTGGGTAATTTTGCTAAAATTCATGAAAATTCCCATAGTTTTGTGCCGAGGGGCGCCACTTTCCACGTCCGTGTTGTCTGAA
Source organism: Branchiostoma lanceolatum (assembly GCF_035083965.1). Classification (NCBI taxonomy): domain Eukaryota; kingdom Metazoa; phylum Chordata; class Leptocardii; order Amphioxiformes; family Branchiostomatidae; genus Branchiostoma; species Branchiostoma lanceolatum. The sequence continues at coordinate 16,336,813 of NC_089723.1, read as the reverse complement.
TGAAGTCGATACTGAACAATGGAGCATTTGCTACTGTAACAAAGAATCGCTGTTTTGCAAACAACATCAAGAGCCTCTGTTTACATCGGGGATAGAAGTTTAGTGGCGAGTGTTTTGCAAGAATCATCTTACCGCGCATAGGAGCCGCTGCACGGTATTTTCCATTACAATGAACAGAAAAATTCGAATGCCGGGTTTGGAATCTATGAAGTCCTGTTCATAAGACAAAGGCCTTGTATACAGTGTTTCCGCCAGAGGGGCGTCTTCCCGTCAAATGACGGCCTTATGTCGTTTTGGACGGCCTGAACTCAGACATAGGCCGTCCTCTTTAAAAAAAAGACAAACTAAATGCCGAGAAATCGGGGAAAAAAATACGAGAGGTCGGCATAATTTCTTTGTTTTTCTTTGTTACTGCGGGCGTGGGGACGCTCTATATCGTTGGACATTCACACTCTTTTGTTTGTTGCTATTGTTAAGCTTGCGAAGAATCGATGTCGGTGCCTTTGGCATACGGTGATCTCATTAAAAACCCGTTTTTCAAGACTCAATCGAAGAAAGTCATCGAAGCAAACAAGAAAAACGTAAACAAAACAAGAATTTCGCCCGTGCATTTCAGCCTCTACGTCGTAATTTGCCGCGATTCGCCGTCATTTCTGACCGTATTCGACACAATATATATTCCTTTGAGTGTTTTTCCGTGAAAATTCTCCATATGTACCGTAGATAAATCATAATTTTCGCTATGAGTTCACATAAGTCGAGCCGCAACCTGCCCCGTCCCGGGCCGTCCGCCATGTTTTTAAGCTCATTGATATGCAAGGTTTTAAGCGCTGATTGGTCCGCGTCATAAAATCCTGTGCTCTGATTGGTTGACGGCAAGATGTCACGTGACCACAGGGCGGGAAAACCCCTTTACACTTCAGACGCTTCTGGTCACTAGTATACTTTATATAGATCGCATTTTGTGACGATTGAAGCAGTATTAAAGCGACCTTCGTAACAAATTGATTTTGAAAAATTAACAAAGTCTTTTCTGATCACAACATTCAGTTACTTTTCCTGGTCAATTAATTTTCGCGGTACGGTCAATTAATTTTCGCGGTACGGCCCTCCCCAAGTGGACGGCCTCTCAGTCGCGGTCTGGCGGAAACACTGCTTGTATCTATTAAATGAATATTTAAAAATAACAAATATAAAATATTTCTTTATTTATTAATGAAAAAAATGATATTCATAAATATGATATTGATAGATTAATATAATATCAATATATATTTTTGATATTCAATATCTAAAAAGAAAAAAAAATCCATGCACGGAGACGAACCCGGATCTTCTGGGTCTGAAGAGCTTCGCGTTGCCAGATCGGCCAAGCTGCGGTACGTAACTATTCACACTGGACGTAATGCTATAACCTTACTATATGGTATCATTTATGCCGATTTTTGGTCGTTTTCTTGACGAAATCATTTTTTTTCTTCTGCAATCTTGTGGAATAGATGTAATATGGTCATTTTTCAGGATATCAAAGTCCGAAACCACAATGCAATGATATTTCCGAACAGTTGTAGCAGTTACATGCGGTCGCCGTCCTGTGTCACATGCAAATCTGCGCCGTCCTGTGTCACATGCAAATCTGCGACACAGTGTTGAACCAAGCTTCCCTGGTCCATGCTTGAAGCCTTGCTTGAAGGTAAAAGCCAGGACAATACGTTCCGGCGCGCATGCGCCGAAACGTAAAAATATGATTGGGCAGGGTTTTCTATTTTCATTTGGTGTCTTGAAAACAAAGACCCGATACACAGACACTGGACGTACGACAACCACATACATTTTTGGCATTCATCCCCTTTTTTCCTGTGTGTGAATCGGCCCCGCATGTCGTATGACAGGCATTTTAAGGCCCTTATGACTTTGTCATTCGTTCACCCTGGATCATGGATGTTTGTTTGTTTGTTTGTTTGTTTGTATTGCATACCCGGTAAACCGCCTCATGGTGTAACACACCAGGTTTGTACTGAAGAGTGCAAGCTGCATATCTGGACAGATTTATATGATCCACACACACCGGGAAGGACCCCTACTCTTTTCAATAAGTGTGGTGGGTTCTTTTACATGCTCAAGGTGTGGCTCTCCTCAAACACGGGACCTCCATGTGACGTCCTATCCGAGGGACATCCCTAACCGAAGCTAGGTACTCATTTTCACCTGAGTGGAGTGAAGAAAGCTGTGTCAATTGCCTTTCCCAAGGGCACAACGTCAATGGGACAGATCAGGGAACCCTGGATTCGAACCCGGTACTTTCGGGTTCTGGGGCTAAACACCCTGCCACTACGCCACCGCAACGTACAACACAGGATAAAAGGCGTTGTCGTGGACATTGTCGTACGTCCAGAAAATTTTCCCAGTGGGACTAAGTGAGTCACTCTTTCACGAGATGTGCATAAATTGCAATGTGCATAATTCATTCTGTATCTTTCTCTACGCTATGTATGATAATGGTTCACTAATTTGTGTAGTGTCAACTGCAATGCCTCATTTTTCCCATTGCTTGATTTGAATCTTGTGAAATAGTATAGAAGAAATGGTGAATTTCACAGTGACTTCTGGCTGTGTTTGTTTAACATGATTATGCATCCCCTGTTAGCAACTGTAAAAATTAGTACTTCACTGTCACTGCATTTATCCTATTGTCTATATGTATATAACAAGTAGATGAGAATGTGGATGGTCTTTCTTATGCTGGACTGTTGATTCTGTGTTTGTAATCTTGTCATTTTGCATTAATCAAACCACTGGATGTTTTGATGTTTTATTAGAAATTCATTAGATTAGAAAAATCTAATTTATTCTTTCCTGGATTCATAAAAACACAGAGCAGACATACAAATGGTAACAATGTGCACAAAACATAACACGTACATTATATAGAATACAACATGGTGTATTCAGTATGAGCCGAGGTCCCATCCCGACTGTGGGTTGAACGGCCGGAGGGCTATCTAACCCGCGGTTGGCCTGGGACCTCGGGTAATATGGAATACACTGTCTTGTATTTAATTTATGCCATACTTACCCGAGAAAACACACATTTCAAGGCGAAATGCGTCAGAAGTTGAGAAAAGTTGGTGTCAGGAGTCAAACAAAAAATTGTAACAGCCACACATTTCAACATCCAAATTTTCGACAGCGGCACACTCGGCGCACTCGAAATGCATTCTGAATATTCTATGGAAGCCCATGTGACAAAAGTAGAAACTCGTGTGATAACCCAAGGTATGACCATGACATAAATATGAGTGCAACATGCATAACAAGACTACTGAGCAACATACTACATTTCAAGATAATGAGACGATAATACCGTAAAATCCCTATTTACGTACGCACTTTTTAAACTTTTCAAGTCGCAAGCAGGTGCTCCAGGCCGGCGCCAAAGTCGGGGTGCTTACGTTAGGAGGGGTTCTTCCTCGTAAAAATCGCATATCAGCTTGAGAGTACGGTACATCTTCATGCAAATGAAGTGTGGAATGCTACCACACAATCAATCAGTAATAAAGAATATATGATATATTTAAATTGTTTGACATTTTCTACCCAGAAACATTTTCTCCGTAACCCCTTGAGTCGGTAAACATCATCGGAAGGATGATCATGTCAACCTCTAACTATCCACCGAAATGCTGGACAGGGGGTGCATACGTTAGGAGGGTTTTTCCCCTGAACGTTTCAACTCACTGAGTCAGGCCCGCAATCATCCTCAAATCGGGGGTGCGTACGTTAGGAGGGGTGGGTACGTAAATAGGAATTTTACGGTAAGAGTGATTGAACATCACCTTTTATTTTTTTGTTATCAGGAGTCTGATGGAGCAGCGCAGAAAGAGTAAGAAGATCGCTGCCCGTGGGATATTCCCCGGGGCTCGTGTAGTCCGAGGTGTTGACTGGCAGTGGGAGGATCAGGACGGCGGGAACGGGCGCCGGGGGAAAGTCACCGAGATTCAGGACTGGAGTGCCTCCAGCCCTCGGAGCGCCGCCTACGTGCTGTGGGACAACGGAGCTAAGAACTTGTACAGGGTTGGGTTTGAAGGAATGGTGAGTATCTGCAAGGCAACCTAACAATATTAGGGCGTTGAAAGACGTATTTTCAAAATCAATTTGAGTGATTTCTATCCATAGTAAGTTTGAATAACAGTTATGAACACTATCCCATTGCATATCGACCATCGAAAATGGTTACGGCTGGATTCTGGGTTGATTTTTGGGTGGTACCAATAAATAAGATACCCCTTATGTGACTTGTTGCTGCACTCTTTTTAAAAGCCCAAACTTGCCAAAGTATGAAATAATGATGCAAAGAATATTTCCACTTTTACCCCCTGAAATCGCTTAGGGCACCTTTGTTCCTTGATATTTGTGTGAAAGATACTGTTCTTATAAAGGTAAGCATCATGACAGAAAAGAAAGATGAAATTGAACTCAGAGAGGATGTATCTTGAAAGTGTCAATGAAATTTCAACATGGGATACAAAATTTACATTGTTGCTGTATATAATCTTTGTCTTCAAACATTCTAGTGCCAATCTATCATGATAGTGCCAATCACCTTCATTGCATCAATTCCTTACCAAACAGTGTCTTTTGTGTAGCTTTGGCTAATTGCTAACAATGTTTGTTTACAACATGTTTTGATTGTCTTTTGTCAGAAGAATAACATTGCAGGTTGTCTGTGTCAAACAAACGCTCATTGTACCACCCTCATTGTACCTCCAGACATAGAACTCAACTTCGCTACTCTCCAAGCAGAGGAGGGGTTCCGGCTGGTTTTTGACGTGTTTCTAGGCGTTTTTGTTGGGCTTTCTACTTTGTCATGTTTTTTTTGTATGTGGGTTGGCTATACAAAAAAAACATGACAAAGTAGAAAGCCCAACAAAAACGCCTAGAAACACGTCAAAAACCAGCCGAAACCCCTCCTCTGCTTGGAGAGTACAACTTCGCATCAGTGACCACTCCCTACACGTAGAATCTGGAAGGCATAACCATACCCCTCTGAAGAATAGAACATGCAAATTCTGTAACCATTTATATGTTGAAAATGAAACCCACTTTTTACTTGATTGTTCCTTATATGAAGATGAGCGCCAATCGCTGTTTAAAACAATAGGATTAGACAAGAAATGTACAAAAATGTCAAAGCAGGACACTTTTATATACCTAATGTCATGTAAGAACGAACATATAATAGACAAAGTATGTAGTCATGTTTCCAAATGTTTCAAAAAGAGAGAAGAAACTACTAGGTGATCAACATTAGTTTAGCAATAGTCGACAGTTTGTCTATCATTTAGTTTGTCAATGTTAGAATGTAGCAGCTGATCAATTCATGTTTTGTATTATGCTTCTTATAGACCAAGGTGTGGTCGTCTGTGCATTAAGCCCTTCTGGGCAGGAATATGCAATAAAGACTATTATATTATCATCATACACAACAGCATCATTTTGAGTTCTACAGTGTAGATCATACTCTATGTTGTTGTGTTTCAGACGGACTTGAAGGTTGTCAACGACGCCAAAGGAGGCACGTTCTACAGAGACCACTTGCCCTGCCTGGGTAAGCTCGGTAGGATTATTTCTTTTCAATTTTACCTTAGATGGAGAAGAAAAACAAGAAACCAAAAAATGAGGTTCTACAGACACATGACAGAGCTGTGTTTGAGGAAGACATACTATGTAAAATAGCTGCTGGTTCTATCATTAGTACCTGCAAATGAGTAAGACAGTCATAGTATTGAATGACATCCCAGACCTGTTTTTATTGAAAGAATATATCAAAAATTGACACCTGATATTACTGTCCTCAATTTTCCTTTGTTGAAATACTTTTTATGATTTACAGAGCACTTAAGTGGATAAATACACATTCTGGACCTGGCAATTGTACCACAAACCATATAGCATCCATTGTGTCATTTCTTCCCTTTATTTTTTGAATGAGTGTCACACATGGTAAAGAAAAGTTTGAACTATGACCCCACTGGTCCAGTATCACCCATAGAAATAGTGATACATGTACCGTCCATGTTGTCCATGCAAACTAGACAGTTTGAACTGTGTCACCTAAAGTACCATGAACCGTGGAAGTCTTTTGTGCCAAGGAATGCATACAAACAAAAGGCAGGTCACACATAGACAGCTGAAGAATGTAAGGTGGTGACAGCCTTGCTGTGGAAGGGTGTACATGTACACAGAGGTCCAATGGAGTTTCTCCACAAAGCTTTTTTCCATTTACTTTACCAACTGATGTTGTTTCACGAAGTACATAAAAGTGATGCAATTTTACAGCCAGCCTTACCGAAAAGATCAGAAGTCTTTCTTTCAAAGTCCAAAAGTAGCCTCTATTCCTATGTCTAATCTGTATGGCAACCGGCTCAGAAAAAGTAGAAACTTTGTCAGAAACGCTGACTACAGCCTCCCCCGTGCCCCCCTCCCCCGTGCCCCCCTCCCCCGTGCAGGTGAACAGAGTGCAGGAAGCAGGGCAGGGCCTGGAGGACTGGCCATCGGGGACCAGGTGAACATTGACCTTGACCTGGAGATAGTTCAGTCCCTGCAGCACGGACATGGAGGCTGGACGGACGGCATGTTCGAGGTGAGGTTCACATGTCAGGGTTCGAAATAGTGGGTGCTTGTGCACCCAAAATTGGAGCTGTGTACCTGATTTTTTACTGTGGGTGCACCAGTGCACCTAGATATTTTTGTAGGCCATAGGGTAAACGTAGTATGGTACACTAGTATACAGAATATTATTGAAATGTAAGTATCAGAAAAAGCAATACAACCATTTGTTTTACTTAATTCTATATATATATGTATTACTTAGAATTACAGATTGAAGTTCTTATTAATTAAGAGAGGCAGTAGCGTAAACTTTGAAATTATGCTTTGCTGGCATTCAACTTTATTTTATGTGGTGCACCCAAAATTCATTCTGTGCACCTAATTTTTTTGGTTGGATGCACCATTGCACCTATTTCCAAAAATGAATTTCGAGCCCTGCATGTCAATAACAGTGACTCTGCAGTTTTGAACTCTGTACACATAATATCAAAGTAGATTAGCAATTTCTGTATGTCAAGGCCACACCAATTTAATTTCTTGGTTAACGGATTAAAAAGAAAATAATTTTAGCACGAGGACATCATTAAAGCAGAAAGCTGGGGTGAAAACTTGCACCTGACCCTGTTCAATCCCTGAAACTGTGTGCACCAAAGTACAAACTTTCCTCTGAGATTCTGTTTTCATGTTGATTTTCCAATCTAGCGTTAAAAAAAACAACTGTTAACCAAGAAATTAAATTGGTGTGGCCTGAAGCTACAGAACATTTTCACCATTGTTATTATCCTATTTTAAGATGTCCTGATATGACTGAATACAACATTGTTTGGCAGTTTGCTCATGCCTTTTGTTATTCATTGGTTGAGAAATGCCAGAATCAAAACTACCTCACTTACTGGTAATTGAATCTATTCCACACTCTGTGGCGCTCCTCCTTGAATGATTTTGAAATTTGTAGATCAATTACAAAGATAAGAATATGTAGCCATAAATTGAACATTGAAGCCGGAAGGTATCGTAAAATTCCCCGTGATCAAAGGTTTTGTCCATTCTGCCCAAATGAAATTAAAAATAAACGCTCAAAGCTATTCACCTTTATCTCTGCTTGTTCAAGTGAGTTCATTGCACTCCATTCTGTTGATAGATTCAATTACATACCAGGAGGTAATAATCCTTACTGTGTACAGATAGATATATACATCAAGGAATGTTTGGACATTAGAACAAACAATGTATAAGTATACAGCACGTGAAATTACGATATGTTGCTCTATCCCATATGATTGTGTGTACTCAAACTCCTTTGTATGCACCTATTCGTTTGTATGTATGTATAGATGTAGCAGACCTTACGAAAGTCGCTGTGCTTTTGTTGTGTCAATAAAGATCTTCTATATCAGTGTTTTCGCCGGGGCATTTGAGCGTAGGGGGCCACTATGCTGTGATTTGGATCCCCTATGCTGTGATTTTGGCCCCTACGCTGTGTTTCAACCAGCATAGGGGGGATTTTCTGTTGTTTTGATGCAAAAGCATAAAACTTTGGCTTTATTTCACAATCTTTAGTCCTCAAAATGCAGGAAATAGTGTCTTTGATAGTTTTAAAGTTCAAAATTTCCAGGGGGGAGGATGCCCCAGACGCCCTTAAATATTCCTGCCTCACCTTCAGACCTGTAGTGTTTGCCATGCGGCTTTGCCGCGCAAAGATGCCTCTACGCTGTGAAAAAATCCTGGTGAGAACACAGTATATGAAAATAATGCTTTAATTTTGTGTACTTTTCTTGCTTTCCTCAGACCCTTGGTTCTACTGGCACTGTTTGTGGGATTGACGAGGACCATGACATTGTAGTGTCCTACCCCAGTGGGAACAGGTAAGTGACGCACAGTTTATGTGAACTTCTGTAGAATAACTGTACTGCCTCCTGGTGTCTTCTCCGTGAACAAGACAGTTGACGCAACGTTAAAAAGTGGAAAAAAAGTGGAAAAAAGTGGAAAAAGTGATCTTGAGCCAGTTTGGCTCACTGAAGAGCTATTCTTCCACAGAGATGACCGATGCTAGCGTAATACATATGTTTATTTACAAGTTCATTGTACCAAGGAAGTGCCCCAATCTCTTTTTAACAAATAGGATAAACATCGCACCATGGTTTAATGTCCCGTCCTTAATACTGCAACCCTGTCCAGCAGCATGTCGGGTGAGTGACAGGATGCGAACTCCCAACCTTTTGGGCCAGAGGCAGGGTGGACGGCACGCTAAAAATTAATTAGGAGAAAGAAGCTTTGTTTGCTCAAGTATCAGGACAAAAATTAGATTTTAAAGTTTGCTGCTATCTTTACAGCAACTCATCATGCCATCTAAGCACATGAATATAAAGATTTAAAAAAAAAAGGAAAGGAAAGTGATCTCGTTTAGCTCAAATGAACTCAATGAACAGATGAGCTAATCTTCCACTGGTCGTGACAGAGAAGACAGATGCTATGTACAGAATTTACAGGTTCATTGCATCACATGCACGCTACCGGAAAGGGTCTCAGTCCTCAGGACGGGACGTTAAGCCGTGGTTCTCTGTTCATGCTCTTTTCGACAAGCACAATGAACAGTGGACCACAGCTTAACGTCCTGTCCTGAGGACTGGAACCCTTTCCGGTAGCGTGCATATCGGGTGAGCGACACAGCTAACCACTGCACTGCGCACGCTACATTCTAAAGTTGATTCTTTCTATACGCTTTAGGTGGACCTTCAACCCCGCGGTCCTAACCAAAGTCAGCACCTCCGCCAGCTCCTCGGCTGGTGCAAGCGCTGACACTTCAGCCAGGGAGAACTTCCAAGTGGGAGACTTGGTGCAGGTCAACAGTGATCTGGAGAGAGTCAAGATGTTACAGAGAGGCCATGGGGAGTGGGCAGACGCCATGCTGCCTGTAAGTTCTGGTGTCGTGCCGTAGTTTTCAAATTGTTATTCTTAGCCATGCTGGGTAAAAAGATATCCTACGTTGACACTCAGGCTATCAGTTTGTGGCCATGCTTAAAAGGCATAAGACACCAAAATACAACATTTTCTTATTATCTGAAGTAGGAGTAGCATCATTCAAGGAATATAAACGTTTAAAACAAATACACACCCTTCTGATGTTATCTAACATTGAACCATCAGAAACCATACTTCCATGGATCCAGCTCTTTATTCTCATCTGATCTTCTCACCAGGTGATTACATAAATCAGTGACTAATGCCCAGTCATGACGTCACAATGAACACGGCAGCTGGTTCGGAAACTTACACCACGGCTTGTGAAAAACATCATTTGATGAGCAAACAATGCTTGATTATCATGATGACATTCAATTAAAGGAAATAACAATATCTATTTTGTTTGCTTTTGAAAATAACGTTCTTTCCGAGCCGTTGTGCAAAGTTCCAAATCGGCTGCCATGATCATTGTGATGTCATGAGTGGGCAATTCACTGATTAATGTAATTACCTGGTGGGAAGAATCAAAGCTGGAGGTATGATGTTTTGATGGTTCGATGTTCAATGACATCCGAAAGTGTGAATATTTTGTGAAAATTTTGATGTTATTTAATTATAGTACTATGGTTTATTTAATTTCAGGAAAATCTTAATCTTGATGTCATTGGTGTCTCATGCACTTTAAAAATGTATCTAGTCTTGAAATCATCAAGATATTTACTCTGAAATTTTGATTGTTTTAAGTTGCTTGAACCTGCTCAATTGATATAACCCCTATCCTTCCCTCCATGGTGTTTTCAGACCCTTGGTAAGATCGGCCGCGTACAGCAGATCTACCATGACAGTGACCTGAAGGTCGAGGTGTGCGGAACATCCTGGACCTACAACCCCGCTGCTGTGGCCAAGGTGGCTTCAACAGAGGCGGCACTGGGAAATTCATCTGGGGGTACGATGCTTCTTCCTTGTTGTAAATTTTGAGCTTCTATTATGGGCATTATGTAAAGAGAATTCAGACTCTACAACTGGATAAGAATTCGGAGATTTATTTATTATGGGCATTGTTTCCTTTATTCAGGAGCTTTGTGGTAAATGGATAAAGTGGCAGACATGATCTTTTCAGCAGGGCTCGAAATACTGAGTGCATGTGCACCTGTGTGCACCCAAAATTGGAGATGTACACCTAATTTTTAACTGTGGGTGCACCAGTTCACCTATATATTTATGTAGGCTATAGGGTACAGGTAGAGGTACTATTGTTCACTGGTGTACAAAACATTCTTGAAATTCAAGTATCTGAAAAGTAATATAACCTTTGTTGTACAGTACTTTGCTTGATGCATTACTTGTTTGAAATTTTGAAGTTAGCTATAGAGTTACAGATTGAAATTTTAATAAGAGCGTTAAGCTTAAATGTGTTTTGCTGAGTCAGACATTCAGCTTTATTCTATGTGGTGCACCCAAAATTCTTTCTGTGCACCTAATTTTTTTGGTTGGGTGCACCAGTGCACCTATTTCCAAAGATGAATTTCAAGCCCTGATTCAAAAGATGAATTCAGACACACAAGCGTCTATCATGGGTGTAAATAGACGTTCAATGCATTGGACTTGTAGGCAAAGTATTTTGTTTAAGTGTGTTAAACTGGTGCCAAAAATGACTCAACGTTCCTCTGTGATGCAAGCAGTTCTTGTGGGTTTGAATTCGTCTGTTGATAAAACTCAGGCCATCTTTATTTTTACTTACATGGGAAAAGTGTTTCTAAGCTGTATCAGGGCAGATTAAGGTTACTTTAAAGGCACCCAGAGCATTTTATGATGCTTGAAAACTGGAAATATTCTAGTTGCTGTAATCTTTATGAAATTGACATTTAATGCCACTGTTTACCACATTTGCGTGCAGATTTCTTATCAAAAGTGCTCAAAAGCGGCACAAAAATAAGCTACATGGTGATCTTTTAGTTTCACGTGCCTAGTGTAAATAGACTGATACCATAGCCCCAACCATCACCGTCAAAACGTAGAAATGCAAAATTAAAACATAAAAATGAATTTGACGGACATGCAGTCACTCTCCCATTGGTCGAACCGCGAATTGTGATGGACAGTCAGCATCAGTCTATTAGGGCTTGGATTTTCTATCAGTTCTCACCACACAACGACATCGTATCTTTGCTCCTTAATGTCGTAATGGTATGGTATAGTGTTATTGAAACTTAATATGTGTAGGAATGACAAGAAATTTGAGTTTTTGTATTCAAGTTTCAAGCCTCATAAAATGCTCTGGGTGCCTTTAATGTCTGCCAGTGACTATACTAACAAGCAATGCCTCTTTACTTCAGAACGTCTGTCTGCCCTGCTGAAGAAGTTGTTCGAGACCCATGTTTCTGGGGATGTCAATGAGGAACTGGTGAAGGCTGCAGCGAACGGTGACAACCAGAAAGTGGAGGAGATCCTGAACAGAGCTGAGTCAGATGTAAGGATCAGACTTTAAAGGGCATAAGACACCAAAATACATGTACAACATTTTCTTATTATCTGAAATAGGAGTAGCATCATCCAAGGACAGGACTCGAAATAGTGGGTGCATGTGCACATGTGCACCCAAAATTGGAGCTGTGCACCTAATTTTTGACAGTGGATGCACAAGTGCACCTAGATATTTTTGTAGGACTGGTTATAGGGTAAAGGCACTATTGTACACTTAGAGCATACAGAATATTCTTGAAATGTAAGTATCAGAATAGCAATATAACCTTTTGTGATGTATCACTTGTTTGAAATTTTAAAGTTGGTTATAGAATTACAGATTGAAGTTCTTAAGAGTGTTAAACTTTGTAATTACGTTTTGCTGACATTCAAATTTATACTATGTGGTGCACCCAGAATTATTTCTGTGCATCTAATTTTTTGGGTTTGGTGCACCAGTGCACCTATTTCCAAAAATGAATTTCGAGCCCTGAAGAATATAAACGTTTAAAACAAATCCACATCCTTCTGATGTTATTTAACATTGAACCATCAGAAACCATACGTCTATGGATCCAGCTCTTTATTCTTATCTGATCTTCTCACCAGGTGATTACATTAATGAACCATCAGAAACCATACGTCTATGGATCCAGCTCTTTATTCTTATCTGATCTTCTCACCAGGACTGGTGATTACATTAATCAGTGACTAATGCCCAATCATGACGTCACAATGAACACGGCAGCCGCTTCGCAACCTTACACCACGGCTTGCGAAAAAAATTATTTGATGAGCAAACAGTGCTTAATTATGGTGATAACATTCCATTAAAGCACACAACAATATCTATTTTGTAAAAATAACATTCTTTCCGAGCCGCAGTGCAAAGTTCCAAATCGGCTGCCATGTTCATTGTGATGTCATGACTGGGCAAGTCACTGATTAATGTAATTACCTGGTGGGAAGAATCAATAGCTGTAGGTATGAAGTTTTGATGGTTCGATGTTCAATAACATCCGAAGGGCGAACATTTTGTGAAAATTTCTATGTTATTAAACAATAGTATTATGTTTTATGTGATTTCAGGAAATTCTTAATGTTGATGTCATTGGTGTCTTGTCCCCTTTAAAGCATTCCAATAATCTACTGCTTGTTGACATGTTGTTTCCTCGAGTGCCTCAAGATTTATGAAGATACGGTACCCAGTAATTTTTACCCAATGCATCAATTTCACAATTTCGACTGCACACAATTTTGTTAATAATCTGGATGCTGCAGCTAGTTTTCTTGCCAAGTGTTTTGATCTTAAAATGTCCTGTTGTGAGCCATGATATATAATTATGGATACCAAGTTTTGATTGCTTCAATTTTACTGTTACATCACTATCCTGTCATGCAGTTCCCCTATGTGCTGATAGCTGGCGCTCATGCACCATTCAAAGCTATGGTCATCTCTGCCGTCCAAGTTATAAAAAAATGCAGTTCTGTTAATTGCCAATAGGTGGCACTCATGTACTATTTACAGCTATGTGTAACCAACCCTGCTGATTCTTCTCTCCTCCAGGCCAATGGTCATCTCTACTGTCTAAATCATATAAAGAAAATGCAGTTCTGTTAATTGCCAATAGGTGGCACTCATGTACTATCTACAGCTATGTGTAATTTACCAACCCTGATGATTCTTCTCTCCTCCAGGCCAATGGTCATCTCTACTGTCTAGATTATATAAAGAAAATGCAGTTCTGTTAATTGCCAATAGGTGGCACTCATGTACTATTTACAGCTATGTGTAATTTACCAACCCTGATGATTCTTCTCTCCTCCAGGCCAATGGTCATCTCTACTGTCTAAATTATATAAAGAAAATGCAGTTCTGGTTATTGCCAATAGGTGGCACTCATGTTCTATTTACAACTATGTGTAACCAACCCTGATGATTCTTCTCTCCTCCAGGCCAATGGTCATCTCTACTGTCTAAATTATATAAAGAAAATGCAGTTCTGTTAATTGCCAATAGGTGGCACTTATGTACTATTTACAGCTATGTGTAACCAACCCTGCTGATTCTTCTCTCCTCCAGGCCAATGGTCATCTCGACTGTCTAAATTATACTGTATAAAGAAAATGCAGTTCTGTTAATTACCAATAGGTGGCACTAATGTACTATTTACAGCTACTGTATTGTGTAATTTACCAACCCTGATGATTTTCTCTCCTCCAGGCCAATGGTGTTTTTGCTGGCCACACTGCTCTCCAGGCAGCCAGCCAGAATGGCCACATAGACGTGGTGCGCTGTCTAATAAGACACTCTTGTGACCTGGAGGTAGAGGTAAGAACCCACCCAACATGTCAGAGATACGAGGGGTGATCAATAAGTCCTCGGCCTCACCCAGAAATAAGGTGCACAACTTAAATTTCTTGGCATAATTATAAAGTATGACGTCTTTTAGCAATATCCACCAAATTTCAAAGCAATGTGGTCATCACTTTTCAGTCGACGTCCATTTGAAATCAGTAGGTAAGTGTCGAGAAAAACAAGGTTGAACTGTGATCAGAGCTGTATGGGTGGAGTTTCTCATGCCATGAAATCGGCATCAGATCTTCGAAGACATTCATTTTTTGGTCAAAATGTTTGATGAACATTCCCTTCTTGTTTCAACTAAAAGGAAGTGGGTATCTGACTTTCAGCAGAGCAAGTCGGCCCGCACACCCCAGGTTGCAGCTCAATAAAAAGTCAATTGTCCATGTCGTTATCCTTCTACCTCACCTAGTGTTACTGGGTGCCACCTGCAAATTAACAATCACAATGATTTGAATTTTGGTAGACATTCATAAAAGCCTTTATTCTTTAAAATTATTCCCTGATATTTGAGTTGTGCACCTTATTTCTGGGTGAGGCCTAGGACTTATTGATCACCCCTCTTAATCTTACAATGTCACACAATCCATCCCCATCCATGGAAGGAAACACACAGCTGGACTGTGATAATTATCTTGGTGTAGTATCCCTCAAACTTAAAGCAATGCGATACTCTTCTTAATGTCATACCTGGGCCGGGATAACAATTCATATGGTGTTCTGGACCGGGCGATAACTTTGGTTATCACACAGGGTTCTACTTTTATCTCAAGGGCTTTAATAGAATATTTAGAATGCACTTCCAGTGCGCCTTCGGCCGTCAGGCGATACGGCCTGTGGTCATACTGGTTCCTCTGGCGATATGGAATATTCCATGTTGTATTCTATATTTACCAGCCCAAAGTACAAGATCAGTGGGCAAACGTGTGGTAAAACAAATAACTATAATTTATGTTTATGTGAGAAATAACTATCATAAATTCTATCTAACTAAACTCTCTATCAGTAAACTGTCTGAAGTGAAGAAAAGTCTTGCCTGATAAACAAGAACACTTAGTCTAAGTTTTCAGAGTACAAACATGTAATACCACTAAGTTTTGCATTTTTACTCTTTTCTATGGTGCCTTTTTTTTGCTCGCATGACCTAAGAATATGCTTCTAGACAATGTTCAATGTTGAATATGATAGTCATCCTGGAACCCATTTGGCTTGAAAACTGATGTCAAAGTTCAAACTGAAAATAATCTCTTTCTTTTGTGTTGTGTTTGATGGAGTGTCTGACCAGAGTGGTGTATGGCATTTTCATTTACCTTTTGTGGCATCGTGTGGCCGAGAGGTCCCGGGTTGGAAACCCTGATATGCCCCGATGTTGTGCCCTTGGGAAAGGCACTTTACACGAGTTTCCTCACTCCACCCAGGTGTGAATGGGTACCTGGCTTCGATTGGGGAAGTTCGTATTGAGGTCACCTGCTGGCGCCGAAAGGCAGCCGCCCAGACCCTTGCGACAGTTCCACAAAGTGCAAGTATGGAGCAAATTTGTATCTGCTCTGTATTATATAATTGCAAACCCTGCAGCAATTCAGCACTGGCTGCCATTGCACGGGTAATTTCTGACCAATAAACCATTATTATTATTTTACCTAGGACAAGGATGGAGACCGCGCCATGCACCACGCAGCCTTCGGAGACGAACCCACGATAATCGAGCACCTGGCTCGAGCTGGAGCCGACCTGAACGCACGCAACAAGCGGCGACAGACGGCACTGCACATCGGGGTCAACAAGGGTCACGTGGGCGTGGTCAAGAGTCTTCTAGAACTAGGTGCTCATCCTAGTCTACAGGTAAGATCATAACTCCATCTTATCTTGAGTATCTTGGATGTAGTAGTAAAACAATTTAAAGGGTTCTTGTATGATGGATATTTGTAGAAAATCAGATATTGCTTCTGGAGGAGAATGGTGCACGTCATCAATGTGGCGTCGCGGTGGTGTAGTGTTTGGCCCCAGAACCCAGAGATACCGGGTTCGAATCCGGGGTTCCCTGATTTGTCCCGATGACGTTGTGCCCTTGGGAAAGGCACTTTATATGACTTTCCCCACTTTACTCAGGTGAAAATGAGTACCTAGCTTCGGTTAGGGACATCCCTCGGATATAGGACTTAAATGGAGGTCCCGTGTTTGAGGAGAGCCACACCTCAAGCACGTTAAAAAACGCCCACACACTTATCGAAAAGAGTAGGGGTCCTTCCTGGTGTGTGTGGATCATATAAATCTGTCTGGATATGCAGCTTGTACTTTTCAGTACAAACCTGGTGTGTTACGCCTTGATGCGGTTTACCGGGTATGCAATACAAACAAACAAACAAACAAACAAACAAACAAACAAATCAAGGTATAATATGTTCCAACAAATCCAAGTCGGGGGTGATTATCACTTGTATGTGATAGATTGTGTTTTTGTATGCCAGGAGTCGAGATAAGAAGTTTTCTGTCCTTTTGGTACACCCTTATGCCATTATCAGATTCCATATATTAGGCTTGAGAAGCCTGAAGTATCTCTGCGGCAATGATGAAAAAGAATGGGTCAAAGTAGCCTCTAACTTTCGTTGGGAATACAAACTCTCCACAACACAAGTCTGATGTGACTCTCCTACCTTGACTTGTCCCATGGGGGGAACATTTTTGGCAAGGTAGTGAAAGGGCATTGGTATTTAAGAGTGATTTATGCTTGTCCAAGAAAGGTCTATGGCAGCAAATGGCTTCTACTTCAAAAGCAGATGACAGGAGAATTTGTCACAGAGTTTCCAATCAATCTGGGACTTATGTTGATAACATTCATTTGGCTATGAAGGACAGAAATATGCATTTTTTCAGAAGAATTTGGATTGGTTTGTGCTGCCATGCATGCGAATTGGCAAAGGGCTGTCATTCAGTAGTTTAGTTTCCTGTTACTTTCACTGAGAGCTGGAATATGAGTCCCATATGGTCCAAATCACTCGCAATCTAGAGCACTGCCTTTAAGTAAGTGAAAATCAATAATGGTAATGAAAAATGATATCATTTATTTCCCAGCTAAAGATGCCAGTGAGGTTGACATTTTTGTTCGCCCTTGCAGGAAAAAAAAAAACTATATTCAATAATCAATGCCATGAAGGCCTTTCTATTCATATTGATCCTTTGAAACTGCCCCCAAAGGTCCATGCACTTGTATACTTGCTTTGACTATAATAGCCCAATAAAAAGCTGTTATGGGATCTTGCAGTGGCCATGGTATCATATTTGTCATATCATATTTTATCGAGCAGAAGACCTTCATAAGCATATATGCTTCTTGTCTAATGCTCAATAAATGAATGTGAATATTTAGAATAAAAAAATCATATTTGTGGGCTACAGTACATAGATTCTCTAATCACTCTGTCCTGTTTAAACTACATTTCTTATTCTTTATTACGAGAAGGTTGACAATGGTGACTGCACAAAGGTTAAAGATTTTGGTTACATCGCTGCAGTACCTTAATAAGATCCAAGAGGGCCCTTCTATGTTGTTTTGCTTTAGGTTGTTCTGTTTGTGTATGTTTCACTCGTAGTGATAATAATAAGATCAGGAGCTGCAGAGACAGATTTACCTTTCTTTGTTACCTGTCTCTTGGAAATTGAAGGGGTGTCCCTGTGGTGTAGTGGTCTTCACTTCTGTTACTTACCACATCTGGTTCTGATTACTTGGAACCAGAAGGCTTGAGTTCAACTCCCGGGTAGGACTTCCCCTAGCTCGACAAGCACAATGAACAGTGGACCATGGCTTAACAGTGCACACCCCAGTTCTTCCGCGACCGGGGTCCGAGATAGTGCGCGACAAAAAAGTGACAAAAGGGTTCCGAGGGGCAGGGTTTGAGTTCACATTTCTCATAATGTGCTTCGAACTGATATTGTATACTAGCATGGCTGAAAAGCCTATGAATTGGTGTGTTTTTGGTGAAATTGCGTTTCGGTCCGAGCCGTATTTCCGGATATCCATCCGCGTTGATAGTGAGGTGTCCCCTGACCCGAGATTGACCTTTGTTGCGTTCTGTGTGTGATGTTGACATGCCTCGCGCCGTGGATAATTTTTAGATACTAGAATTTTCTTCATAATTGGCTTGATTATACACTAGCTTTTCCTCTTTCTGATAACATCAGTCGTTACTGCTGCAAATTTTTTTTCCACATGTTTTATCCTACGCGAAAATGCCAAATTTTGCGCATCATTTTTTACGTGAAAGTTATGCTTTTTTTCTTATGATTTACCAAAATTAGAGAGGTTGAAGAAACAAAACTCAGTTGGTCTTGTAGCGGAAGGAATAGGCTTTCATCCCATACACAGTTGATTTACAGTTTTGTGGGCGCATCAAGCCATTGCATGCAATGTGAGCGCTTCTGATTCCAGTGTGTCTGTGCATGTGACCATAAGTATGTGCATATCATCACTTGGAAACCCATACTGTAAATGCAGAAATAGTCGCGGTGGTTTTATGTTCGCGTTTTTTTTGCAGTGAACTTTCAGCGCAAACTTAAAACCACCGCAAAACTTTTTGTCCACCTACGACTGTAGCGCTACCATTGTTTCAAACGCGAACTTAAAACCACCGTGAATACTCCATTTTCTCCCTACAGCGAAATAATAACCACGCGAAGTTAAATGCATTTACAGTATCAGTATAGGCCTGTATCTTGTGTGATGATTGTTAGAAGACAGGTACATTGCATAAGTTAAAGGCTCTGTACTGATTAGACATTTATGTTGGTTTAATAACTGGCGTGTGCTTCCTATTGATGTGTAGCTTGAACTATAATATATTTTCGCATTTTAATGCCCTCATTTACATAGCATGAACAGGCCTCTCAATCTGCGCTACCACGCCTGGCTAAGCATCAAGCAAGCACTTGTGGCCGTCAGAATTTCGTTCAGTATTAAAGACATCACGAATTAGATTACAACTGCCACCATGAAATTGCGTGGTGAATTTCATTGTCTATGTCATGATGGGAAAACATCAGACAAAACTCATGGAGCCTGTCTTACATTGTTCTATACATTGTTTTCACTTCACAATGCCTTTTTTTAGTTCAAGTAGCGTGCATCAAAATCCATGCAACTCAAAAGCAGAGTTTGCTTGGCTGAAGCAATCAGTAAAATTGTTGCTGCAGTATAACCGACAAGGTACATATTAGAAATGATATGTCAGCCTTACCGGAGTCATCACCAGTGCGGGGGACTCATTTGGGTCTGATTGGTTTTTCTTTGTTTTTATGTTCCAAACGCGACGTCCGAGAACCAAGCTATTAAGATGATTCTGCCAAATGAACGGTGTCAAACTGAGCGAACGTTTTGTATCGGCTTTCCTATACAATTGAAAGTGATTCTCAAACATGGAGGGATTATTTTGCACTGCTGCAGTTTAGTGTGAAATAAATAAATAAATGCATAGCTGTTGGTTCATGTAAGCTGGCTATTGCTGCAGCCATGGGCATGGATCCATTCATCGGACATATTTCAGATTAAAGAAATCTGACAGTCAATATCCTTCCTGTCAATTCCCTACAATTTGCTACCTGGTAGGACCGCGGGCACCCCTTCGCAACCAATCAATGTATTGCAGGGCCAGGTGGCCCATCTGAACTGTACTAGGCCCTGCAAATGTGAAAAATTGACTTGTACATTATGAAGAAGCATTGGCACGTCTATTCCATCAGATCCCACAATTTTCGACATTAGCTGTGCCTCACACTACGTGACCCAAACTCTGACCCCAGCGAGACTGCCTCGCTTCAATCAATGAATGTTTTCTAATTTCATTGTACCCTGGTGAGGCATACATTCTACAGAATGTACAGATGAAATGCAGCGCTTCCTACAGGAAATGATTAGTACTATACAAGGAACTCAGGCTTGTTGGATCATCATACTGTAAAAAGGATTCTAGATAATTTTGTATGATTATGTCCTCAATAGGCATGTTATTATTGTACCCCACATGGTCAACCAACTCTGTAGAGTATATTTATATTTACAATACAGGTAGATTATTGATAAAATCTTTAAATTTTTTTTGATAGTCACAGAGTCAATCCTGCTCTTCTAGATCATGCATGTACATGTCCTATAATGTCTTGATATTGAAATTACATAATTCTGGTACCGGTATTCACTCTGTTTCTCCTATGGGCTACATGTCTGTCACATATTGCTTAGGGTCATGTATTGCTATGTATGGCATTCATACTACACCCTTGCAAACCCAAGATGACTTATTCATAGGTAGACTTACATTTTTTCTTTAACAGAAGATGATCACATGCTGCTTAAATGTATGCGCCTTAATTAATGCCTGGGACCTGCCCAAATGGGTCAAGGAGATTTTCTGGGAAATTGAATTTAGATTCTTAGAAAAATCTGTGTATTATCAGAACAAGTTGAATCTTGTTTCTGTATAATTGTTACCCTCAGAAGCCCTTCCCAAGTGGGGTCAAGACAGGTGTTATAGAAAAGCCAGGGCCTGCATCAAGGCACATTTTATGTAGACTGAATTCCGTTTTGGATGGCATCTGTCATGATCAGGGTATGACATTTGGCTCTGTCCAGATTCTACTTTTAGATGCAAGGAACAGCAAGCTCTAGTCTAAATTCATGTCGGAATCTGGTCCAGAAACTTGTCCCTGACAACTAGGCCAAACAAACTTGTGAGGTTTCAAAGGCCTCCCTGAATCGCATGTCCCCGAAACACAGGACACTATAATGATGTCACCGGTATGGCGTATGCAAATGTTACACGCCAGGTGAATTGTTGTCCCCACGCACGTGTACATCAAAAAGCGTTGGACAGCGGAGTATATTATAAGAGGCACTCGGGGCCAGACAAGTCGGGAGGGGGGCCGTGAGGGGACAGATGTTGGTGCGAAAGGTGGCGCTGAAACAGCCAGCCCTTCGCCTGTCTATAGAAATCGATGAGGCCGGATATTTTATGTCCCCGGATCAATAGACAGTGTATTACTTTGATGATTTTTCTGTCACACTGGAAATATGGTCCAGATGCAGCGGTGCAAGTGTGAGATGATTATGTGTCATGACTGATGAATAGTACTTAAAGGCTGTCATACGGCTCTGCTACTATTGGTTTTTACAGCATTTGCATCTTTTTGACACCTCTACGGCTACACCAATTGAATTTCTTGGTTAACGGAATTTAAAAAAAAAATGCTAGGTTGGAAAATCAACATGAAAACAGAATCGCAGAGGAAAGTTTGTACTTTGGTGCACACAATTTCAGGGAGTGAACAGGGTCAGGTGCAAGTTTTCACCCCAGCCTTCTGTTGCTAAAATAATAAAAAAATCTGTTAACCAAGAAATTAAATTGGTGTGGCCTAAGGGCTAAAAATGAAAGCAAAGTTTTGTATGTACTATGCAGAAGGAGCATTTTCAAATAATTTTGTTCTTGATATTTTAGGTCGATATACTGAAACTGTATGGCTGTAATGTGATTTCCAGACAGATATATGGAATTTCAATTAAACTAATCAGCACTAATTTGGCCTTGACTCGATTCAGGCCAAAAATGGATAGGTTTCCATCAGAGAAAACTGAATTTCTGCTTGAAATGAAAGACCATGTGCATAATGTAGATTGTATCTTGTACTCATGAAAAAGTTTCCTACACCACATTTTGTTATTTGGTTGTTCTGATGGTACTGTGGTTAACATCCACTACCATTAAAAAAACACCTTGATGTCTGAAGTGTGCATACCTCGGAAATCACTGTTACTGCGCCAGTAGATATCTTAAAATTCATCGCTTTTTAGATTTGGCGGTATTATGATTAGTGGCGGTATTATGGTAATGGGTGTTACACGTACATAACAGGTTTTATTATGAAAATGAGCTGTAAGAATATTTCACAAAGAATTGAAATGTTTTTTTCTGTACCCACCTGTGCTGCACTTTTCTGTAAACAGTGTTATTTTGGCAATGTAGTTGACCACAATCACAGAATTGTTGACAAGTAACGAAAGAGCCCAATACACTTAAGAAATAATAAGTTTATTGCAAATTCCTGCCCGAAGGCTAATTGTAAATAACATACATAAATGAACAGGGTACAAAATAGGTATAAAAGCGGCTAAACTAGATTATACAAACCAGTCTTAAAGTAATTGTCTATGAGGAAATGTCTTAAAAGGAGTTTCAAGATAGACATGTAACTTTTAAGTGTGTGCATCAGCATAAAATCCCTCTTTTATGACAATAAGTTTGCCAATATAAAGAATTTCTAGTTTCAGGAATTGTAAAATGACTTCTGCTGCATCATACTCCCATGCTAAGAAAATGATGAAATCTTTTTTTTTTGTGACAACCTTAATTCCTTTACCTGAGCAGACTGCCTATATTGGCAAGCACTTTGTAATATCTACTGGCTAGTTGGGCGGCTTTGGCTGTTTTTTTTTTTATAGCCAAACCAATAAAATGAAGAAATAAAATAAACTGCTAACAGTTGAGTTTGTACTGAATAGATACTGGCAGTTAAACTGATAACGGGATGTTTTTGGTGTACGCAGGACTCGGAGGGTGACACAGCGCTCCACGACGCCATCAGTAAGAAGAGAGACGATATGGTGACCCTCCTACTAGACGCCAACGCAGACATGACCATCACTAACAACAATGGCTTCAACGCACTGCACCACGCAGCACTCCGAGGAAATGCCAGGTTAGTCATTAAAATCTTTATCGTTTTGACTTTCATAAAAGGAGAACTATAAGAGTTTGACATAGAAAAGTACTCAGTCTGTAAGACGGACTAGATCATCAGTGTCGTTCATTTTCTTTTCAGAAATCTAATGGTTTCCCACTTTTAAGTGATGGCATGTAAAATGTTGTTAGTTATCTCCATGAAAAATGGAGATATAGTTTTGGGTGTGTCTGTTTGTCTGTCTTTCTGTCTGTTTGTGTTTCCGCACCACTCTAGTCAGCATAACTGAATAACACTGAAGAGCCTCTAACTGGATTTCAATGATATTTGGTATGTGGGCGGGTGTTGGGAAGTCGAAATTCAAGGTTGATTTTGGGCCCCCTGGTATGTGACCTTGGTACTGCAGCGGAACTTCCGTTTTTGTATCTTTTGACCTGGACGTGCTGTGGTCTTAATTTTTGGGTGGCAGATAGCTTGTGATGTAATGAAGAAGTGGTGTAGGTTTGGGCCCCCTAGCAGCTTCCTCTGGAACTGCAGGGGCATTTTGTTTTGCTGATGCACTGATGATGTGATAGGGGTGTTGAGTACTGTATAATTTATGTATAACTTGCATCTGTTAACACACATCTGGTAAATATATAAAACACACCTGAGTGAGAAAGGGATTCACTGCAATAATTTAGATTGAAACTTTAAGAGGTGTTCCTCGAACCTTATTGATGCGTACATGAATTATTGTCCTGGACTGTTAAAGCAGGACTATACTACAATACTAAATTGTTGGATGATGCTGCAATATCATATTCTGCCAACAAATTTCCCAAGATGACAAAGCCAACTTAGTCCTTCATATGAATGTTGACTTTGACTTTGTTGCACTTATGACAAGTGTTGCTGATGGCTAGTAAGATCAGGGTCGTGACGATGCTGTCTTGTCTGAGGAACATAAAGTAAATAAGACTGTCTCCTTGATGTTCCTTGGATGTCGGCTGAACCAGGGGATCTAAGTCACAGTTTTAACAAACAAACAGACAGACAAACAAACAAACAAACAACAGCCTCGCAGGTAACCGTTTTGTTACCTCAATTACGCTGGAGTTTACATGCAGTGTTTTAAAATCGCAATTATTGGTCCATTATTTATAGATCATGTATAATTTGAAGTCATTCTCTTTAGAAATACATGTACTATCATTACATATACACTGCGAACATCAGTAATATATTGATGTACTAAATGAACAATAAATGTTTGCTACATTACGTTATAAACAGACTCCATGGGTATAGCACTAGCACAAGGAACTGGCGGAGTCAACATTGTTCAGTAACATGACCATGTAGGGCATGGGGCTTTTCTTAAAGCGTTCAGTTTGTCTTGACTTGTTTTGCAAGAGTCAAGCTGGTTTCTGGACCGCCTTGTGCGCCCACTGATGTCTCAACGGTGAGGGGGGAACCAATGACGGTAGTCTGGAGACTGAAGGAGTTTTCTGGCAAATGACACGCAAAGGTGATCTTGCCGTCGCTCCAAAGTCTCAAGGCCTAGTAGAAGACAGGCATCTGCATAGTTTGCGTAGTTCTCACCTAGAATAGTTCTGGATTTTCTCTAGCTGGTTACGTTGTGGTTGAGTGAGGTCTGGATGCCACGCTGGTACGGCATACTCGCACACCGGTCGGACATAGCTAGTGTAGATAGTGACTAAATCTTCTGTAGGCAGTCGGAATGTTTTCAATTTTCTAAGCAGGAACAGTCTCATGCCACCTTTCTTTACCATGTGGTCAACCTGGGCATTCCATCTCAGATCTGCTTGTATGTACAAGCGCAGTAACTTTGCCACTTTAACCTCCTGTAGGGGGTGGTTATCTATTTTGAGTGGTGGGACGGTTCTCGAAAAGTGTAGGCACATCACCTTGCACTTTTTCGGATGAAGCTGCATTCTGTGTGCCGATGACCAGTTGTTTAACTCATCGAGATCGTGTTGGACCACAGTATGTGTCATAACATGTAAGATAATATAGATGTTGAGTAAATCATATTCCCCATAGTTCCAAACTTCCAGTGATGGTCACTGAATCGGATTGTACCTGGTTCCATGGAAGCTGAGGAGCCAGGTGTTGTTAAGGTTTATGGCCACCACTAGTACTGCATAGGATGGAGTGTATCAGAATTCCAGGGATGTTGGATGGATTTGGCTCCCTATATAGTTTCAAGGGTGTTCTTAAAGGCAACCAAAGCAATATTAGGGCCCAAAAAATTGGAATGAAAAAAATGCTTACATTTCTATGGTAGTGACATTTACTAACTTTGTTTAGCACATTTGCGTAATAACTTCATACTTTTGAGTATTTTAAAACTGCGCAAAATTGTGCCGTACGGTGATTCTCCTAGTTTTGTGAGCCTACAAAAACTATGGCCACGATTTTCAGTGAGTTCCCACATCAAACTAACGTCATATTTTAGCATCATGGACATTGCTATACATTGTGATAGTGTTGTTTGAACTAAAAATCATGTATAGAAATGACTAAATAAATTGACTTTCAAAATCCAATGTTCGGGCCCTAATATTGGCTTCCTTTAACACAGTTATGGCATGTAGTTCTTTGGATGTTGCCTAGAGAGGATTTTATAGAAATCCGTGTACGATAAGCAGAACAAATTCTGTCATGTCTATAGCTGTTGAGCTTCCATCAAGTCACATGGGTGCAGGATAACATTTTCTGTCAAGTCACATGGGTGTAAGGAAAAAAATTTCTGTCAAGTTTTATGGGTGTAATTTTCTGTCAAGTTCCATGGTTGTAGCGGTACATTTTCTGTCAAGTCATATGGGCATAGGGAAACATTTTCTGTCAAGTCCTATGGGCATAGGGAAACATTTTCTGTCAAGTCATATGGGTATAAGGAAAAATTTCTGTCAAGTTTCATGAGTGTAATTTTCTGTCAAGTTCCATGGTTGTAGTGGTACATTTTCTGTCAAGTCACACGGGTATAGGGAAACATTTTCTGTCAAGTTCCATGGCATGGGTATAGGGAAACAATCCCCTTTAATTTAGAAAGGTATTCTTTGCATGGACCAACAAATTTCAAGGACCCAAAGTATCCTGCATCAAAAGCTAGACTATATGTTCATGTACATTGTACTTGGACTGGTCGAAACAATGTAATTGGCATTGGGCGTGTTGTTGAAATTTGAGATATCAGTCATTGAAAAAAAAACTAAATTCTATCACTGTCTGGTATACACATGACGTATTTCTCACAGAAATCTTATTTCAGTATTTTTGCTATTTTGGGATGCAGCTGTCTCAAACATTTGTGTGTGTGTGTGTATGTGTGGCAGGGCAATCAATGTTAATGCGACTTAATTCTACCATTGTATCGACTTCAAGCATCTTTGTAGGTGGTATGAATATGGTTTGCAAGCAAAAGAGACACAATTTAATCTTTAATCAATAAGAAGGGCCAGGTTTGACTTGTTCTATTGACATATTTGCCGAAGTGCCATTTATTGGCTTTGAGAATTACTCTACAGGAAAGGGGAGAATACAAAACAGAATGGTAACAGCAATCATGTCCTTTGTAGGACATTATCTCTTACAGACATTCTAGAGGGCATCAGCATGCAAAAGATGATAAAGAAATCATGGCCGATAGCCACTGACCAAATTAGAATGGTAACGTTAGCTTTGCAAAATGCAGGAGAAAATGTATCTGTATCTGTATCTGTATAGCCGGTATAACCGCCCTTCGGCGTAACACACCAGCTTCGCAGGCACGCGGCGCGGCAGCAGCTGGTTATATTACACTGAACAGCCTAAAATGCAGTTTGATTTATGACCGTGGTGCCTTTTCTTTATACTGGAGCTGGATGTTAATCTTGACAGGAAGAAAATGCCCTTGTGTCCAATGCCTGAGTTCCCTCCCGATGATAAATGGCATCCGAAGCTTACAATTTTGAGTTAGAGCCATCATTCTCGGTGGGTTGAAATTGAGAGTCTTTCCCAAGTACACAGTCTACCATACAGCACAATGATATTCCTATGCAGTAATTGTAGTGGTGTCTGTTTGTTTATTTGTTCGTTTTGTCATTGTGTTGAATACTGTAATTCTTGTTTCTTTCACTGTAACTTTATGTTCACTGTTTTCACGATCACCTCTGTACCGTGACCTTATCATCACCGTGAAAAAAACATGTTGTTCTTGCCGCCACAGTGAAGTTAAAGTTCAGCAAAAATGTCCATTTTCCTTACACCGTGATATTTGACTACCGTGAAGATAAAGTGAATTACAGTATTGTGTAAATTAAAGTGGTAGCTGCAGTTTTGGGTGCAGACCTAACATTCAATGGGAATATCTGCACTGTAGTGTAGGTGCCTGGAATTTCAATGCCATCAAAAGGAAATGACACAAATACCGTTATACATGTTGCTGATCCAGGGCAAACCATGTATTAAATCACCATCAGAGCCCCCGGCAAGGAAGCTGCATTTACATCCTGAAGCCTAACATCAAATTTTGTAGCAGTCGTCAACTAGGCGCTTTGAACAGGATTCAAACGCTACAACATTACAATGGAAGACATCCAAGAAAGTCATTGCAACTAAGTAGAACATGGCATTCCTTATTACTGATCGGAAATGAATAAGTAGAGATGATAAATCATGGATCTCCATGATCACCTTTAATGAAAAATCAACCAAGAGTCATGCACATTAACGTGTTAGGTATTTTGCCTCCTTGTCAGTTGTAGGACTAACATACAAATATGGCAGACTAGGCTGACTTTCGTTAGCAAGCCTGTCCATTCCCTGTCAGATTAGCAAGAATTAGTCTTGCCGATATGATGCTGAAGTGTACAATGTAGGTGTGGCAGAAGAAAAGGGGAGCCTGGAAGTCTCTAATGCTACAAGTATTGATTTCTTTCTGGTTATAAACTTCTTTAAGCTGACATGGCCATTGATATGTAAATGCATGTTTTCCCAATACTACTGGATATATGGCAGCGCACATGAGTGTACATGTGCCTCCCATGACAAGACCTCCCAGCACTTAAGAAATTGCCAGCCCCTAATATGGTGATTTTGGGATGAAATCGACTCCTCACACACTACAAAAAATGCCATTCTCGTTTTTTCTTGTTTTTTCTTTGTTGAAGAAAAGTTATCTTCCAGAAAGAAAATTATTCCGTGTGCAAGAATAAGAACGAATAAGGAAATGTCAGTGAGGACGTAAGGAATATAAACTTTTTCTTAGAAAATTTTTCTCTAACCAAGTTGTTTTTTCTCACACATATGTGACTAAAACCTCGAAATAAATTTTCTTGTTGTTATGATTCTTCTTTGGCACAGAATTTTTATCTAAGATATATAAATTTCAGAGGAAAATATTCTAAGAAAAAGTTTATATTTGTTACGTCCTCACTGACATTTCCTTATTTCTTCTGTCCTCAAGAATAAATTTCTTACACCTAGAATGAGTTTCTTTCACTAAGAGTGAGGTTCTTGAAATAGGAATACCTTTCTGTCCTCAAGAATGAATTTCTTACATCTAGAATGAGTTTCTTCCACTGAGAGCGAGGTTTTTGACATAGGAATACCTTTCTGTCCTCAAGAATGAATTTCTTACACCTAGAATGAGTTTCTTCTACTAAGAGTGAGGTTCTTGAAATAGGAATACCTTTCTGTCCTCAAGAACGAATTTCTTACATCTAGAATGAGTTTCTTCCACTGAGAGCGAGGTTCTTGAAATAGGAATACCTTTCTGTCCTCAAGAACGAATTTCTTACATCTAGAATGAGTTTCTTCCACTGAGAGCGAGGTTCTTGAAATAGGAATACCTTTCTGACCTCAAGAATGAATTTCTTACACCTAGAATGAGTTTCTTCCACTAAGAGCGAGGTTCTTGAAATAGGAATACCTTTCTGACCTCAAGAATGAATTTCTTACATCTAGAATGAGTTTCCTCCACTGAGAGTGAGGTTCTTGTAGTAGGAATACCTTTCTGTCCTCAAGAATGAATTTATTACACCTAGAATGAGTTTCTTGCACTAAGAGTGAGGTTCTTGTAGTAGGAATACCTTTCTGTCCTCAAGAATGAATTTCTTACACCTAGAATGAGTTTTTTGCACTAAGAGTGAGGTTCTTGTTGTAGGAATACCTTTCTGTCCTCAAGAATGAATTCCTTAAACCTAGAAACAGTTTCTTGAATCAAGATGGAGGTCTTGAATCAAGAATACCATTTAATAAATCAATGATAATATAATTTAAACATGTTCCAATCATATTTATTATCATTGATCTAATTGTTTAATACACAGTTTTGGATTTTTCTTTCTAATGCCCATTCTTAACCAAGGATTGCAAAGATCAACCAGTTTGCAATACAATTGTTTCCATAAATGTTTCACATTTGATGCTGTGATAAAAGCACATTTTCTCTGTGCTCATACAAATAACTAATTGTCCTTCTAAAACTGTCAGATCTGCAGTGTTGTAGCTGTCCTTCTTATAATCAATGACTTGTAATTGTTGAAAGATTTTCCAAACTTGAGACGGGGGCATCTTCTTTGGTCCAACAGGTTTCTAAGTCTAGAAAAACACACAAAAAAGATGACGATGACTCAGTCATTTTCCTACATCGCCCCCCTCCCCCTTATACATGCATGGGGATGGGGGCTTGTGCATTTGCTTGAAAATGTTATACTTATACTTTTTTAGTACCTTGTAGGTATTACTGCACTTAACGTACATGTTCTGCAATTACTGGTTGGCTGTATCATGCAACCACAAACACAACAAAGGTTTCTAAGCCTAGAAAAACACACAAAGAGTTAGTGACTGTCATTTTCCTATATCGCCCCCCTCCCCCATATACATGCATGGGGGAGGGGGGGGCTTGTGCATTTGCTTGAAAATGATATACTTCAACTTTTTTAGTACCTTTTAGGTATAACTGCATTAAACGTACATGCTCTGCAATTACTGGTTGGCTGTATCATGCAACCACAAACACAAAACTAAGAGTATCTACTTGGGAAATAAGTTATTTTCATGCAAGACGGGCTATAACATACCTGGAGCATATCTGTTGATGGCGTTGGCCTGAGGAAGCATTTTGGAACTTAAAACAAGTCATCTACGCTGTGTAGTGAGTCCCACATGATACCAAAAAGTGTCCTCACGAAACTAGCCACATCTTTCCCTATTATTGTAAGATCTAAATCCAGCTGTATCAGGCAAATACAGCTGGAGCCCAAAGTCAACGGTCCACATTCAAACTCTCTTTACAGCAAAGGATGATGGGAGTATTAAATTAGCATAATTTACTTTCTCATTACAAGAAAAACAATAATTATCTTCTTGAGCTTTACAATGTTAAGAAAAGAAAGGAAATCATGCAAATTCGAACTTTCATTTTCAGATAACACAGAAAAGCAGGAAACATCTTTCTTTAACTTTGTGGAAAAGGAATTCGAACAGAAAAACACTTGGGAATTACTTGTTTTACAGTTTCTTGATTTTCTCATTTTTCTTAACTGTATTTGGTCAAGAAAATCCTTACATCTTCTTAGATATACTAAGAATAGCAAGAATCATATTCCTCAGACTTCCTAAATCAAGAAAACAAGAAATGTCAAGAATGTTTTCTTAGTGAAATGAAAGTCTAAAGAAAAATTCATGTATGGCAAGAATAAAAATCTTAAGAGTAGATTCTGTAAAATACTCCATTTCACCAAACAAGAAGCAAATATTGTGTGAAGAATAAGGAAGAAAGATTGACTAGAATTTCTAGAATATTCTTGCTGATAAAAAATCAGACTAGAAATCCTCTCTTCACCTAAGAAAAACAAGAATAAAACTCTTAATGTAAGATTTAACGTACAAAGGTTTTGCGTAAGATTTCTTGATTTTCTTGAAATTCTTTATGGAAGAAAATCTTTCTCTCAATAAGAAAAAACAAGAAAACAAGAAAAATAAGAAACAGCATTTTTGGTAGTGCATATGGGTGATGATTATATGTTGACTTAGGAGTCTCCGACATGTTCCTAGCCTGCAGTCCAGCCTTCCTACAGCTTTAGTCCGGTATCCAGGCGGGAAGCGGAGCTTGGGTAGCGGACTAAAGCAAAGAAGACTGGACTCCAGGCTAACATGTTCCTGTAATATATAAAGATGTCAGGACTGTGTAGACCAGGCCTCATCGTATCACACCACACACCATCACACTAGTACAATATCACACCTTATGTCATGCCTGGGCCTGATACGGGTGTTCCGGACCGTGTGATAACTATCCGTATCACATGAGGTTCTAGAGTTGTATCACATGCCTATTGGGCTTCCATAGAATATTTAGAATGTATTTCGAGTGCGCCGGTTGCGCCGCCGTCAAAAATTCGAATACCGGATTCGGAGGTTAGAATCAATGTTGTTACAGTTTTGTGTTCGAGGACACAAAACTCCCTCTACTTTTGGCGCTTTCCGCATTGAAATGTGTGTTTTTTCGGGTGGGCATGACATAAATAAGATACAACACGGAGTGTTACATATCACCCTCGGTCCTGGCCCTCCCGCGGGTCAGATCGTCTGCCTCCCTCGGGTCTGGGATCCTAGCCGCGGTCGGGCTGGTACCTCGGGTGATACGGAATACTCCGTGTTGTATTCTATATACATTATACCACTGTGACACTGTATCACCCCAAATACAGGTTTAAACTGCATCCCCGGAATTCTCCCGATCAAGAAGTACACAGAATGTCTCAGATTTACAGACAGATAATCTTTCTGTGATCTAAGTCCAGTGGAGTGGACCTACATGTATGGTAATGGTCAGTCTGGGGATGTCATGCACTCTTGGAGCCTGAATTGCAAATTTCATTGTGACCAGAATTTAAACAAATGACCGGTGCTCGGACCTGGATGGAGGCCAAAGTGGTCGTGAGAACTTTGGAAATGGGTTGCCATCAAAAAGCAACAACTTAACATCGGAAAACACTTCGAGTCATGATGTGTGATGTCTTGATAGGCATTAGGTTCGATATAGGAGATGACACTGCAACAAATTCAGCAATATGCAAATACACGTGATTGCTTATCCAAGAGCCAGATGTAGCACAGTGGTTGCAGATTCTCCTCCCTGATATCTGGTATTCAAATTTAAGATTTGTCAAATGTCTGCAAAATTACTCACCTTAATACAGGAACGAAGTTTAACCTCTTCCACTGGTCCTAATAGCAAGACACTCAGTGACAAAGCATCCGCCAGAGGTGCAGCGCAAATCTTGAAGCACTTTACAGCACCTTATGTTGAAGTATGAAGGAAGGAATTGTGGTATTGGCTATGATGGTTCTTGGAGATCAATCCAAAGGTGTTAAGAATTCGTATATGGCTATGCTGCAACTTATATGTACAGGGTTTCATCCTCACCTCACCTATCCCTTGACCTCTTTTTGGGTCATTGGGGCACCATGAATAGATCCTCCACTAGTGATGCGTACCTAAACCCCAGACCTGATCCAGACTGGACCTAACGTTTAGGTTCAAGTCCAAAAAAACCTAAACGTCTGGAAAGAAGTCCTGACTTGAAACAAAAAATCTCTCGCTTATGTATAGTTATACTCCCTTTTTGTCTTAAGCCATCATAAACCTTCCTTAGATCATGAAATTTGCAATGAAAAAAAACATGAAAATATTGCTGTTTTTGTGTTTTATAACAGTTACTGAACTTTTGTGTTTACTACTGACTGTATATAATTTCGCATACATAGTTTTCAAAGTGCATGTAAGATATATGCCAATTTTTGTAACAGGAAAAGATATTTTAGCAGACATATGCCATAGGTTCAGGTCCGGACTTACAAGTCTGCACATGAACCTGAACCCCTGGATCTGAATCTGGACCTGAACCTGGGTTTAGGTTCACAGCACTATCCTCCACCATCCTTCTCCACCTCACTCTATCCTCTGCCACTCTCACTGCTGCCGCTAAGCTTAGTCCTGTCCACTGGCTTTTACGTTGTCTTCCCACCGTTTCCTCTGTCTTCCTCTCTTTCGCCTGCCTGGCACTGTCCCTTATGGTATGGTTTTTGCAAGCCCTGACGATCTTACCACACGACCGAACCATCTTAGCTTGCGCTTCATTACAGTTATCAAGAGGTTGACATGTGGTCCAATGGCTTGTTCCACTTTGTTGTAGATTAAATTTTCCTCGTTAGTAACACGGTCTAAGGGTTTCATCCATTGGGTTTTAATACATATAACCAGATAAGTAAAATGGCAACATCAGCATATTTACAGAAGTCCTAGTGAAGTTTTCCTGATTGACTTGCAGATAAAGGTGCGTTTTGGTCAAATGTTGTTTTGTTTTGATTTTATGAAGATGCACGGAATACAACGTACTGAAGGTGATGGAAACATGTAAATGTTCATCTGCCTGTTGTCCAGTACCAATGACATCACTACCTCCTGTGATCACATATCCAGGACAATTGATAAATATAGCAATCAGATATTTGCATGATATATTCATATCTGATACTTATATGTCACTGGAGCTTGTTCCATATTTTCATCAGCTTTCAGTCATTTTTTGCATATTTTGCTATTGATATAGCTACAATGTACTTTTGATGATGAAGAGTATTGATGTTATGACTATGAGTTCAGAAGGAAATTTAGAAGGATGCATTTTTTTAAAATATGTATGCCGACCCTCTACCCACCATTGTGAAACAAATGTCTGGCATCTTTGAATGCTATCCCAGCTCTTGGCTTCTTGTCCTCTGGATGGGTTGGTAGTCACATTTGCATGGGAAATACAGTGCACAATTTTGGGGAGGTCAAAGGTCCCTGTTTTTGCAGCTGGTAGTCTTGTAATGTGTAATACACGTACATGTACATCTATATGTGGAATATGACAACAAATACCTCCTAGCATAAGCTCTGATAAGCTATACGTTTATTCTTTGTGCTTAACTCAAACGGTAGATGTATAATGTAGTTTTTGTGGTGTTTTGATTATAAAATCCACATTCTAGCTTTAGATTTATGCCCGTGCTTGTAGAATTTTGAAAATTTAATCTCTCTTACCGTTTCCGCGTTAGCCAGACTGATTGGATTGTTATTCATGTAGCTGTGCAGTCTCATAGTCTACAGGGCTTCCGTTAAGCCTCCGTGTTGTAACTCATGAAATACAACCCACAATCGTACATCTTCTACTTCATGTAAGATCGTGGACATGATGACTTGGCCTTTTATGGTACAATTAGGGACCCTTTGGAAAATACAACCAGATCAAGCCCGATCTAAATTTATTTACCAAGGGTAACCCGACGTTGTAGCATTCACGAAGAGTAATTGTGTTATTTCCACGTTTGATATTCTGTATCAAGCAGATTTGTAGTATTTCAGAAAATTTAGCTATATTTTTGTCGTTAAATTGTTTGTCTAAGAATGAAGCCTGAATGAGCTGAGTGACAATAAAATGCCATAATCTGTCCTATAGGGTAAACACATGGTATGTACATGTAGTTTTTCCATGTAAGGTGTCAACAAGGTGCATCAAGATGCATAATATGATAACGTACTGGAATTTGGGTTCCAGCCTCCGTCAATACTTTGACTTAGACATTTTCTATTGCATTCTCTTCCCCTCCCCCAATTACGATGGGACGTGGGGTGTCCATCAACTTGAATCCTACAGCCAATAGTGCTGGGATGAAGCCAGGACAGCCCAGTAGGGTTTTGTATAAGGAAATCAAATTGGACAGATATTCATTATAATTTGACCTATCAAATTGGTGTATTAGTAATGGGTATATCTGTAGTTGTTGTATTCAGGCCACAGCTAGAGGGAATGTATTCATCCTTGTAATTATAATCAGTCAGATATTTGATCTCTTTTTCCGTTTCCTATAGTTGTGTAGTGAGTTTTGAATTCCATGTAGTATTAATAATGTGTAGAAGAATCTGCATGGCCTACCTTTCGGAGATTTTTCAATTTGGTACAAGAGGTACATGTATCTATGTGGACAAGGGTGTAGGATTTGCATGCATTACAAGTCACACATATGATTTCGTTATGGTCTTCAGGCCCACACATGATTTGTTAGTATTATGTGTAGAAGAATCTGCATGGCCAATCTTTCTGAGATTTTTCAACTTGATACAAGAGGTACATGTATCTATGTGGACAAGGGTGTAGGATTTGCATACATTACAAGTCACACATATGATTCTGTTATGGTCCTCAAGCTTATACATGATTTGTTAGTGTTATGTGCAGAAGAATCTGCATGGCCAATCTTTCGGAGATTTTTCAACTTGGTACAAGAGGTACATGTACATGTATCTATGTGGACAAGGGTGTAGGATATGCATGCATTACAAGTCACACATATGATTTTGTTATGGTCCTCAGTCTTATACATGATTTGTTAGTATTATGTGCAGAAGAATCTGCATGGCCAATCTTTCGGACATTTTTCAACTTGGTACAAGAGGTGTATGTATCTTTGTGGACGAGGGTGTAGGATTTGCATGCATTACAAGTCACACATATGATTTCGTTATGGTCCTCAGGCTCATACATAATTTGTATCTTGTGCAAGGAAGCAGACTGGACATACATGTATAGTGGAACAAGGTCTATCACCGCTGTGTGGTTGTTTTGTTCGTTTTGCCTGGTAGGGATTTGATGTTAAAAGATGATTCGATACTTTGGACGGTGTAACTGTGATTTGGAGGCCTGTAAAATTTGTAATACAAATAAATTATTGTACCATTGAAGTAGAAATATAGCAAGTTTACAGCTTTGGGAGATAGTTGCCATGGTATGAGGTTGGTTGAAATTTTGCTTTGACCCTTGAGAGTGATAATTGAAAAGTCACTTTTGGACCCTGAGGTAGGTATGGGAGAGTTTGAGAAATTGTGTATTCAAACCATGACTTAAAAGTTGCATCCTGAAACTAGTGTGGTTGTAGATTGTACGTATATGTACTGCAGTCATTTGCGTAGAGATAGAGACAGACACA
The DNA here is from genome assembly GCF_035083965.1 of Branchiostoma lanceolatum. Taxonomy (NCBI): domain Eukaryota; kingdom Metazoa; phylum Chordata; class Leptocardii; order Amphioxiformes; family Branchiostomatidae; genus Branchiostoma; species Branchiostoma lanceolatum. The sequence goes on along the minus strand of NC_089723.1, from coordinate 16,300,659 downwards.
ACGTGCTCTGCACCGATGGTAAATTCCAATAACTTTATTGGTCCTGTAAGCAGATTGCACCAACAAAATTGCAGCGTCCATCGATTTATGGTGATGTGAGCTCTATACTGCTACAAAAATTGCACATTACACTTTTCATGAAACACAATGCTGAGGAAAAACACTTAGCAAATGTCAATGATTATAGCCATGCACGTGGATGTCATACACACCACATATCTATGCTTTACTGCATATGTACATATTAAACATTTAGTTCTGTGCTATATCCACCATGAAATATAACCAAATTGGCCAGATGGACTGATTTTCTGCACGATGTCTGACGTTATGACACAAAATAGACGACTACAATGGATGTTATAGATAAATACCCACTTGGGAGATATTTGACTACAATAAGATAAAAACGCTCTTCAATATACTCGTCAAATTAAGCAGGTGTTTTATTTTGCCTGTAACTAAAACAAAATAGCTTAAAATAGTTGAAAATGTCACAATTCTATAACATGAAATACTTTATTGACACAATAAAAGTACAGTGACTTCTGTTTGATCTTTTACAACTATATTACAACACATCTGCTGATGCCATATCATAACAATCATTGAAAGAAAATATGTTGAGACATCTAACTTCAAAAGAGTACATTAGTCATGTTCAACACTGTAAGCATCAGCTGTTGGGGAAAACTGCAATTAACATTACAGAATCATTAAGCAATTACCTGCAGGATGTTACAATTATACCCTCTTGACTTGTGATACAAGTACATGTACCATTTAGATAAAAAGAAATGATGGTATTTTTTACAACATGATTGGTGTATTCAACAATAAAATGAACAAATATTTGTAAAAATCATCTGTTAAAACCTTCGTAACATCTTTTAAGTCTGGTACAATGTAGAGTCTTACATACATTCCTAATTTTGAGCTTAGAATGATATAATGTAGGGATAAAGAACAACATGTTGTATGCATGTACATGTAATATCATCTTTCAATATCCAAGAATTGATAATAATCTAATTGCATATCAATTGCCATGAAAGAAAAATATTGGCAAGCATTGAAATTATTCAAATGACTATACACAAGGAAAGGCTGTGATTGGTCTAACACTATAGAAATCAAACAGATCATATTCTAACACTAAAGTAAAAGAAAACCTCTCTTAATAAGCCTGTACAATTGAAAATATGGCCAGAGATACTCCAACCTTTTTTCAAGCAAACGTAAATGCTAATTTCAAAATTTAAGGCAGATAAAACAAAGTATTGTTGCTCATGCAATCCTAACAATATAGAAATTCCCAACCAAAGTAAAGTTGCAGGAGAAGGTTAGCACCAGTAGCAGGGTTTTGCAAAAAAAGCCTTAGGTCGGTGTGGTGCGTCCCACTAACCTTTAAGACTTGGATCTACTCTGCTTTGTTGCCAAGGAATTCCCTTCTTAGTAGAGGAAGTTGAATGGAAGGCTTGGAATGTAGGACCTGTAGTCCAACGATGAATGTGCGGTTGAAAATGCAATGCTACAGCTGGTTGAAGGGGACCAAATCCATTGAGGAGTTGATTTGGTTCCAATTTACCAGCTTTAGCACAGCATCCCTGATACTTGGCAAGTGCAGGCAACGTCCTTCCTTCCTTCCTCTTACCTACTTCTAATAAGTCTTTTCCTATACAGTTCTATACAGGTCTTCAGTATGGGGCCATCGGTGGTTCCTTATCTTCCTTCGTCTGTATTCAACACACTGAAGCTTATATGAATTATCTATACCAGTAATTGACTGCGTTTGTCCTTAATACCTGTCTTTATCATATCCTTTTCTTTTGTGCTTAAGACCTTATAAGCTGTCAACTTCAATATGATTTGTAGCCATTATGTCAAGGCATCCAACTCATATATCCAATTGCAAGCTCGTGTTTAAACACACAGGGTAGCAATCATATGTAACCATATTAAAGTATATTTGCTGTCTAGTATAAAATTTCTAGTTCCTTTGATTATTAAAGATGAAGATAGCTATCTTTCTCTTATACCAACCATTAAATGTTTGTTCTAAATATATAAGATGTTTCATTTTTAGTCACTATAGACATACAGTCTTAAGTCTCCAGTTCTATGTTTGTTGTAAAACTTCTCAAGCTTCAAAAAGAGAGCTTTGCATCAAGGTCTAGACTAATGCTGCATCTAGGAAATACCTATAGGGGCCCTTAATGGAGGAGTTATACCAATGAACACCTCTGTTGAAGGATTTTCAATACATAAAGGCTTGACCTGGGGTTCATCCTAGAGCTAATTTGGAAAATGCCACTTACCTTTAAAGCTTAGTATCTCACTCTCTTAGTGCCCAATATTGTGGGTCAGAAAAGGAAGTACATCATTGCCTCTTTCATCATTTAAAGCCGTGGGTTCACAGACAAGTCACGGTAAAATTTACATAATACCTATGTTTATATTACATTGATAAGGCAGATGGAATATTTTCTGCTACAGAGAAAGACTTGCTTGTATTTGGTAGACTAGTAGTCAGAATTATATTACACATACCCTAGGAAACTCAAACAGATGTTAATTCTTATATACAATAAAAAATTAGCTAGCCAGTACAGTTTCATTCTACCCTGCTCTAAAGCCACAACCATGTATTATAAGAGTTAATGAGACTATATATCTTTATTTACAAAATGCCGCTGATTCCCAGTCACTGTCATTGAAGCAAACAGGACAAGAAAATGTGAAATGTTAGAAGTATAACCGGTAGTAGCTAATTTCCCCATATTAGATGATGAATTTAAAAAGGAGACCATGGCATATTTTCTATCCCCTGTTAGCTGCTTCCTGGCTCCGACTTAATCTCCATAAGTATTCTTGCTGTTATCTATCTAAATCTGCCGACCAAATTTGGCCAGACCACACCTAATTTCCCTCCCTCAAGGCACGACTACTAAGGGCCGTGATAAATAGATGATCTCAACGTCTTGCCGAAAAACAGAATTTACCGCTGTAATCGGAGATGATATGTCATTTTTTCTCAGTGACCTTGAAGACACCCAAAGTTACGGAATCAGCACTTACGTATTTGAGATTGTCTTGAGTTCGATTCCCCTCCATCCCATCACAGGATGCAAGACAAGGCCTGTGTTCCCTACAATGCAACATCCAGGCTTGAAAACCTTCCACCTCCTATGAAACATTACATGATAGGCTGCAAGACAGCAAACGAGGGTGGCAGGAGCGGCCTTTGATGGGATAGGGTACAGGACGACTGAGGTCCTTTTAGGAGATGCGTATCAGCATGTGCCTGCCGAGTGCTTAAAAATTAACAAGGAGGAAGTAGAACGTAATCGGATATGCAGGAAAAGTGCGGACCCGTGGCCGGCTTGCAATAAGTCTAATAGCTCCCCAGTGAGGCAGTTGGCTGACTTTCCAATGATAGTCCCGTGACCTAGGAAAATATCCACATGATGAAAGGGCAATGAAATATTAAAACAATAGCTGGAGACATTCCCTCTGGGTGGCCTCTCTTCTCCGCCTACCAAGTGACCAATACTCCCTCCCTGCTGAAGGACTTGATCTGGTGTTAAATGGCCTGGCCGCTCCCTATCCCTCATCCCCGTTTCCCCAGCAGATGGACCTGCCCAGAAGCTGGCAGTACCGGTGACAATAGGAACAGAAGGTGGCCGGAGGACCACTCTGCCAGGCCAGGGACTGCCAAGCCTATTCAATCTGCAAATTATGTGCAGGCATCAATCACCAATGGCCCGCTGATTATCCCCACTCTGATGAAATATCTTCTCGTTTTCCCTCTGCCTACTAAACAGAAGCCTCTGTGGCCACTATAAACAGAGCAGTCTAAATGTTAGCTGAACCAATACAAGCACAAACCTTTGGGGCTTACCTGCAAATGTAAAAACAACATCTATGTCAGATCAATTGCCACAGTTGGTTAGTGGCTTAGTACCAGCTACTGCCTTGTAGCAATCAGACAGCCAGTACTCGAAGAGAGGCCAAGAGTATTGGCAAAATAATCTGTCCGTCCAACAATTTTCGGAGGCCTTTTCAGAGAGAGAGGGCCGCCGTTATGTCAGGAGCTTCGTGTGATGTTGCAAAAGGATGAGCACAGGACAGGAACGAGATACCATCCACCTAAATCAAATTTGTGATTTTATATTGAATTTTTTCCTTATCTAATCGCTAAGGAAGATGAGACACTCCCAAAGCATTGAATTTATAATGCACTTAGCCGTCAGTTAGCAACTTTTGTGTCTGGGGATGTGCTGGAGGGGCCCATGGTTTTTACACAGGCAAGTGCCAAAACCTGGCATGGTTGCTGACCTAACATTTGCTAGATTCCTTACATAGCTAACATCTCTACTACGTGGCCCTCATGCTAACTTTAAATGGCCAATCCCCTTTAAGGGCAACACCAGTAGAAAAAGGGGAGTCAGCTGGGAGAGCTGACCAAGGCGGGGTGGGGAATTACTCGGTATTGGTTGGATGGCAAGTGCTGCATCTTCCATGGCTAATTAAACATGTTTCATTTTCAGCCTTACTGGCTTCATTGATTAGGGACTGGGGGTATTATATATGAATGACCAGTGCAGGGGCCAGCCAGTCTAGAAAAGGTGACCCAACAGGAAGAGATTTTATTTTGTCACAACTGATGGTTTCAAGAGGAAAACTTACTAGTTATGTTATGAATATGATTATGATAAAGGTATAATAAGACTTGTTGTGTCAATATAAAGGCCCAGTGGCATAATTACTCCATTCCTGATTGTCTTCAATTCCCATGGTGACGCCTGCCTGAGTAAATGTAAATGATATTTGCATAATGTGTCCCTTTACCCAATTTCGGTGAGTTGTTCTTCTCGCTGCCTAGTGTGAAAAAATGCGACCAACTGTGCATCCCCGTCCCATGCACCTGTTAGGGACAGTTGGTCGTCCTGTCAATCATTTCAGCAGGACCTGCTAGAACAGCAGAAATTGTGCAAGTCTAAAAACACCCGTGGCTGTTTGTCACCTTGAAGTCAGGGTACTGGAGGTGATGATTTATTTACAGTCTGCCACTGTTGCCTAGCCTGGGCATTTACAATGGAGTTTTGGTTTAATCAGGTTTTTGTGTAGCGGAGGTCGAACTATTAAAGGCTTTGTACAATCTGTCAGCCCCCAGGCCCTTTCTGTGTTTGACCAAAATCTTCAACTGCATTTAGTTCTTATCATTCATTATCACTGCAATAACGCCACCACAGAACCAAAAATATTCAGTTATCATTTTTACGAAAATCGGATTATAACACACAGTTTTCAGTGTATGCTGCCTATGGTTTCTCAAGATATCAAGTAGTGCTATCTTGGTAGTGTCACTTTTCATAAATTCTCCTCAGCTGTGTAGTTCTTATCATTATCACTGCAATAAAGCCACCATAGAAACAAAAATATTCAGTTATCATTTTTTGAGAAAAAATTGGATTATAACACACAGTTTTCAGTGTATGCTGCGCTTATGGTTTCTCATGATATCAAGTAGTGCTATCTTGGTAGTGTCACTTTTCATAAATTCTCCTCAGCTGTGTAGGAACAGGCACGGTGACGGTGTTAAAGCATGGGAGCTGAGTCATACTGTATACCCAGGGCAATACACATGTATTTGTACTAAGTAAGGGGAAGTTTTGATTTCACAAGGTCAGGGCAGCAGTTTGGCAAATGCTCCGTCAATCTCATCCGAATCAGCTGCCCGTCTTGCCATATATACACATGCGCATCGCAGTGACAGATGCACCACATAGCAACACAACACGACTCCTTTCTCCGCAGCATTACTGCTTCCTCCAGCGCTAACCGAATACTTTTTCCTTATACATCCACAGGGTTGACATTCTGTGGTGGTCATTTGGGACGGCATGTCAAGAATTTGTGTTTGCATGGGATACTTTTGACCATGCAGCACTATGCGGACCATGGGGCTATATTAGTCACAACTAAATTACTGTCTTCAACACCCCGGTGACAGGACAGCTGACCATGCCTTTCTCGTGGCCCTGGTCCTGTCACTCTTTGACGAGAAGGGAGGGACATAGGATACTGCGCAAATTTTAGAACGATCCTCAATTTCAGATGTCATGAAAAAATTGATTCAACCGGTGATTTAGAAATTTGTGCAAATCTAGGACGGGAAACCTGCTATTATCAATCAATCAATCAATAAGAATGGGTGTGGCAAAAGGACGTATTCGTTGCAGAAGAGTGCTGATCTAAGCTCGCTCCGAAAATGACAGCAGATAAGAACCAAGTAGAAAAGGAAGAAATTGTCCCTTTGGTAAACAAGAAAACTACCTTTATCACTTAATCATCTAGTCGTTCCAACTGACTCAATTGTTAAGACACTGCCTTGCCCTCCCACCCTATCACAATATATGTACATGTATGTGCCAGCCTATGGGGATCTTATATACATGTACTTCTCACAAACATAACTTAATAGTCAAAACTGAAAGAACAAGCTGGTGTCCCATATATCAATATCATATCTTTTATAATGTCTAGTAGTCATTTGGGTGTGGTTATGTTTCATAATCCTTCACTGTCTTTATAGCAGTTATTATTATTTTATTTCTCCAATCTTAATAATACTCAAGCCCTTTAAATCTGACATCTTGGCCACAGCGAAAAAGAGTCGTATGTAATCTAATTTCCCCCCATCAAATCTGCATACGGATGGGTCAATACCAAATCATGTAGATGGGTGGTACAACAGATGGGACCCTGCAGCAGGGGGCTGTACAACAGGGGGGGCTGACAGTCCCTACACCTGTGTCACAAGCCTGCTCAAACATTCCCTCCCTCCTCTGTGTGAAGATCCTACACCTGTCTCAAAACTTGTTCACATATTCCCTCCCTCTATCCTGTGAAGTCCCTACACCTGTGTCACAAGGCTGCTCAAACATTCCCTCCCTCCTCTGTGTGGCGATCCTACACCTGTTTCAAAACCTGTTCACACACTCCCTCCCTCCTGTTAAGTCCCTACACCTGTGTCACAAGGCTGCTCAAACATTCCCTTGCTCCCTCCTGTGTGGAAATCCTACACCTGTCTCAAAACCTGTTCACACACTCCCTCCCTCCCACAACTTTGAAACATGCCTTATCAAATGCTCTCATTTCAATTGATAATTGTTTGGTGCAGAATACTTGAGGTAGCATTTTATAAGTTCAGTCACGTACTGTCCTTTTTTTCCTATGAAAAGAAAGATATATGAAAGTTTCATTGAAAGTACACATAGCCTTATGGTGTACACAGTCAATGTGAAATCTAATGTAAAATTTACTTCATTAGATTAGGAACATAATGTGTACAAATTCACTACAAATGTGCAAAGTAGGGGGGGCAGGCACCTCCCTACCCATGTTCTTATGTTTTATATACATGTACCTCTGGTTAAAATAGCCAGTGCCACCCCCCCATCCATTTGCAATTCTAATCTCTTCCTTGATATCTTGCCCTGCATTTCTTTCTCCTTTTTCTGAAACAGCCCTATGTGTGTGGCTTTCTGCTGTAAGATGACTCAGTAGAGCTTTGATATCAACACTAACTTTCGTTTAAATAGCTCTATTGAGGGTTCTCTCTTAGTGGACAAATGTAGCACACAAAGGATTTAATTGTATTACTTAATATAATCTGAAGCTATGTATTATCAATATCCCCAAACCTTTTATGCAGACTTCCTCAAAAAATCACATTGTTCCTTACACACTGGTGGTATTCAGCCTGATAATTTGGAGGCTTACTGCGCACATGTGGTAGCAGGTGCACCCCTTTCTCTGAGTGGCTTTCCAAAAATGCACCCAGTCACATGTAAGGTCACTGACTGACATCACATCCGTACTTCCACTCTTTACTAGTCTATTTCAGAGAATAGTTTACCCTTTCTATCCTTAGCAACTGACAGATTGGCCTGTTTTAATAGGATAATGAACTAAAGTATTAAGTAAGAAAAAATGGAGCCAAACTTTGCCAAGTGCATTGACCTTTTCTTCCAGAAGTTTACTGACCTTGGAAGCTTTTTTGTTTTTCAGTTCATGCCAGAGTTGATGCTATGTTTTCTTTTTAACCTTCTCCCTGCTGCCTAACTCTGTAACCAAAAAGGAATTGGTTGCCAAATGGCTACTTCAGTGTGTTAAAGGTTAATATTAACCTACAGCAGTTACCATATATCTTGAGATGTAGCTTTAACTACTTTAGCTTTAACCAAGGAGGTTTTAACCTCCTTGCTTTAACTTGATTACTCTTACTTTAAGGCAAGACTAATTCTATTCCTTGGTTCCTAGTCTAAGATAAAATTGACCTCTAGTTATTCTTTTCTATCTGAAAATAACTTTGCTCTTAGACTATTAGCATACAAATATCAAAGTTATAAACTTGTTTTCATGTTTCATTTTTAACATGTGATATTTCTCTTTTGAAGTGCCCCCTTTTGGTGGAAAAGTAGACATACATATAATCTCCTAAATTTACGTAATTTAGTATTTACATATTACTTTTAGAGAAATTACATGCAGTAATACTAAAAGATATTTTAGTCTTTTGATGTGATAGATATTTTCAGGATGTTCAAATTATGTCCAATCCTATGATAATTTTTTTTACATATTAGCTTCTGTTTTAAGGAAAGCCTCACTACTATTATGACCAGATGACGTGGTAGCCTGCTAACCATACATACTTCTTTACATTCCATACAATTGAGTTCAGTATGGGATAGTAAAGAAGTACTTATGCTTAACAGGCCTGGGTGCCTGATTTTCAGGCACTTGGTCAAGCTAAATACCCCGAGTCTTGTGCCATACATGTAACATTACATGTAGCACTTGGACATAGTGGACTTTAAACTTTTCCTGAACATGAATGATACAAAGCTATACAAACATGCTGTCCTATTTCTAACCATTTCATGCTAAAGAATTGTATACTAATCCCTGGCTTAACAGTGACTGGCATTTTGACTTTAACATCATTACAAATTTCCTCTAACTAAAAGGTGAGGTTGCAGGCATCTGTTTCTCTAGTCTGGTCACTACTTCTCAGGCACATGCTCAGCCCATGCCTAATTTGAATTCATGTCCTGCCAATAAGATTCTAAGCCAATGCTGCAGTATTGGATCCTATGCCACAAAAAGTTCCCAGTTTAGATACATCATGCGATCTATACTATGACGTTGTCGATATATGTTTGCTTGGTATGCGTTTAGCGTGGGCGGGTACCAACATGCAGATGAACAATTATCATCATGGTTTAGCCAAAAAAAGACTGAGGAAAATAGTTTCATTTCTCAAGGCGTTAGCAATAAATGGCTCTCGGCACCACCAGTCCAATATGCACCGATGCAATGCACATAATAATTCAGCGCCGATCATTAATCGATCAAACTTTGCCAATGCGAAATTCCTGAATTGAATATATCCCGTCGGACCCATTTTACGAGATACATGCCGGAATCTGTCCAGTCTGAAAAAACCCTAATGTAAACCCAAGCCTAAGCCATGGAAATAGGATGGTTCCAAAAATAGTAACACGATGCCCTTGCCTATGACATGAAAATGAAATCATCTACTATTGCCTAGTGCTATTCCCTAATACCATGACCTTGGTATTGGAACCCCTCCTATTTAAACCTAACCCTTGCTGTAAGGCATGCTATGCTTAAGGCACTCTTGTCCTTACCCACCAAGCCTGGCCAGGGTGGCATACACCGGGCATACATGCATGCAGTCGATGATGGCACACTCCCTTGTATCCACCCCTCCTCTCTCTGCCTCAGCTGGGCATTTGCATGACAAGTAACTATGCAGCAACCTTGGGAGCTACCTCTTTTTGCCTGACAGATAATAACCTGGGGTTCAGGGGTGTGCAAAGGTCACTGCCCCTGGTCCAGGGGCCTCCATAGGGGTTGGTCGTACCTTGGTCCAGGTCTGCCCAGGGCAGAGTTAGACGGTTGAATGGAGTAAGGCGCTCCAAGAGGGATATAGCATGGCTGTAGAACAGTAGTAGAGATGGCATGCTCCTGTGTGTCCAGTCACCGGGGTTGACCGATGCAGACTGAAATCCCTGCCTCCAAGCATCCGCATTTCCCTCTCCTGCCAATCCCTGGGCCTCATGCATGTACCTCCCAGTTTTATACCGAATAAGGCATCTGAAAAATGCAAGAAAGGGGCCAAATTTCATTATGCACGCTGCATTATTTTCCCATATTTAGGCAGCCCACTATTGGTCACCAGCCCCCCTGATTGTCCCAAGCCCAACTGCACCTCTTGATTGGGGCCCCCAAAATAGAGGCGATTAGTTGCTATATTTAGTTTGTCCAAATAAAGAGAACTGCCTGTATCTAATTATACCGCATTGAAATTCAATAGCCCTACTCTATATTTGGTGTGCCATGATGTCATGCTATCTAAATATAGTGCCTGCCCTGTTGGTGCTATCTTTCCTGTGTACACATAATGCCTGCTTACAGAGGTTCTCAGGTGAATGGTAAACCCTGGGTATAAAGATGTCTACGGAAGGTTTATGGTTTTCCACCGCTGGGGTAATTTCTTAATTGTGCTTCATGTTTTATACTTGTTCTGTTGGCTGATTCTTGGTAAGCGTTGCCATGGCTTGGGATGAAATTATAGTGTGAGATTTAGGTAACCTGTGCTGATAAGCCTTATATACTGGGACTGCACTTTGACTGGGTTTGTTTGTAGTTCACTCCTCTGTTGTTTAGTTTGTGGGAAAGTGTGTGGGAGACATGCAGCAGATTGTTGGCTTTACAAGGGCTGAAAACCTCTTGCCTGTGGAACTAGATATGACATTCAAGGATTATCGTATCCTTCAGTTTCGGCAGGATACACACAGGTCAGGCCTGGACAAAAAAAGCAGCAAGGGAGTTTCCCAACATGTCGTGTTTATAAGCAACCAAACAATGTGAGCAGCCAAGCACGCTGGGAACGTGTTAAGCCTGCAAAGGTAAGGCAACACTTCTTGTGTAGCCTTGTTGCGTCATGGTTTTCACAGAACATTTTAGCAAAAAGAAGACATCATTTTTATTTACAAAATTGTTTAAAAGGTAAAGCAACACTTCTTGTGTAGCCTTGTTGCGTCATGGTTTTCACAGAACATTTTAGCAAAAATAAGACATCATTTTTATTTACAAAATTGTTTAGATAAAAAATCAGGCCCATGGCACCCATCATTATCATAGGCCATATTAATGTGATTGATTTGATTGGTTGTTACATTTTTCATGAAAGAAATTAATTGCTCAGGGGAGGTGAAAACTGTAAAGCCTTGCCAATCCTGCTCATACAATTGGAAATGTGACAATTATTGACTACAGTATAATTCGATATCAATAAAGAAAAATAAAAACAATAATCGGCTTATTCTCATAATGAGGTCTTCAAATGACTGTACTTTGAAGGGGATGTTATAAGCTGCCAGTCCGATGTGTAGGGGGATCCTCAAGCACATTAAAGAACCCACCACACTCGTCAATAAGAGCAGGGCTCTTGGTGTGCACAGACCAAAAACATTCGAAAATAGGTAATATCATGATTTGTAAATTCTGATGTGTGAGAATCTATAAAACTCAGTAATTGCCTAGTCTAAATTATGTATGATATTTTGGAAGGTGATGGTCCTCTTTAAGTCTGAGATGATATTATTGCATAACTGGTGTTGGTGAAACATCATGCTATTTTAGACTTTTGATGAATGGATATATAATGGTTTATAATGGATTGATGCAGTGACTGCGAGGATATCTCCTTCCAACATAGTTTCTTTGTATTCAATGAAAACAATTAATCAGGTGTATTTCTTCTTACACTTTTAGAATCTGTAGTGTATATGATTATTGTAGGTGCCGCCAAACAGACAACGAGGCCTGTCTTTTTTGGGGTGAAATTTGTTCACCCAAAAGAAAAGGTCTCCTTTACTCCATTAATCTGCATGTACAAGACCAGCTGCCCTATAGTTCAAAGCCAACACTTTAAACATATGGATCACTGTTGTCTTAATCTTACTGGTTATTGAGATGAATGTTTTTTGGCTTGATTTAACACATTGTTTGTTTATCAGTTGAAGTCCCTACAATCTTGCAAATAGTGGTTTGGATTGAAACCATGCTTCTATAATTCAGAGATGAGAACGATCAAGCGATGCAAAATCCGACATTGTTGCCTGCTGATTCAAACAAATCGTATATGAAACTCACACAACTTGTATATACAGCCTCAGGTCTAAAATACATGTGCCTGTATTATGGGATCTGTACTATATGTACATTATACAAATGGCCAAGGTAAGATTTAGGGTTAAAGACATTTAGACTAGCTGCCATAGTTCCTACACACACTCAATGATGACACAAGATGTGATTTCCACATTTCTTAAAGTTATAGATTTAGTTTAGCATTGCCATTCGTTTCGTAATTCCTTTTATCATATGGTTTTTAATCTTTTAGATATAATTGTATCATTCATTAATGTTATCAACGGTAAATCTCGGCGCAATTCAGCTTTTGCTGCAAGGCCGATTTGTACTGTTTCCTTGAATAAAACCATTCTACACATGTATAAAAAAATTTGGTTAGGGACAATTTTCACAATGCCATGTTTCTGCTGACCACTGTGGACCGGCCTGTGGAAGGGTGTTACCTCAGCTGTGGGTTTGACAGGGGGGACAAGTGCACCATTCCCAGGATACCCAGGCCTGGGGTTAGGTCTCATTACCATTGGGCCCCGCACCCAGGGGACACATTACCTTATCACTGATCAGCTGTGCACACAGGTTACACCTGTCATGGCCCCCTTCACCTGTTCAGCCTGCACTGGTGTGACCAGCTGGTGCTTAGATTAGACCTTACCCTAAGGCGTGTGCCCACTTTCTGTATCACATGTGCTGCTTCTACATGTCTGTAATGTGGCATGTGCTGTAGACGTCCTTGCCATTGTAAACTACTGTAAATGCATTTAAGTTTGCGTGGTTTTTATTTCGCGCTAAGGGGAAAATGGGGTGTTCGCAGCGGTTTTAAGTTCCCGGCAGCGCTATAGCCACATACTGCTACAGTATTGGACGGAAATGTTCGCGGTGGTTTTAAGTTCGCAGTGAAACGGTCGCCGCGAAAACCGCGAATATAAAGCCACCTCGGACATTTCTGCATTTACAGTGAACATATGAATAGCAATAAATAAATAAATCGTAAAAGGGTTGATGCTCATTTGCCAGTGAGTCGAAGCATACCACCGGTTAATCTCCAAGCAGATGTTAGGTAGAAAATCATGACATATTCTGACCAGCCAGCTTTTCTTACAATGCGCTACCCCAGAAAAGCACTGAACTGTAAGAAAAGCCAGTCGGTCACTATAAACCTTACGATTGTCTACCCCAACATCTGCTTGGAGATTGACTACAGGTCACCTTTAGACTATGACAGAAGAGAAGCCGGCTGAGTTGTGTGTATTTTAGGATGCTGGTGTTGGGGCAGTAGCTTGCTTGACAGTAATGTGACCCAACGCTAAGTCCATCCCTTTGGCGCTGGGTTAAAACTGATGGTATTGGAGGTCAAAGGGTGATGTCCAGCATTATTGAGCAGGATGTCCCCTTTCCTGTGGTCTCACCGCTGGACTCACGGAGGGGCCCTTCAAGGCAAACACGTTTCCTTCCAAAGTGTCCTCATGTTTGGGGGGGTCTGTGTTGCAATTACTGTTCGAGTGTCACCGACGCACCTGTCACAGTGAACTAACTGGTAGAATGTTTATTCTGCCAAGTCCGGCAATATACTGGCAATGGTATACCACAATGCTATCGGTATTCCTTTGAAGGTGTGCTAGAGTTCTATCACGCCCACTACTGTATAGTTCGGCTATACATGTACATGTTGTACATTTATTTATAGGATAAATGAAGATTTGTCTACTTAATAAGCAAAGTACTGTTTCCTACCCCTCCTGCCAGGAATCAATTACGTTATTCCAAACTGATCCATAAAAGAAAGAGGATCAATAATAGCTGTTTGGAAATCAATGCCAACCCATATTTCTATTCTGAATGTTCTATTTTATGTGTTCACGTCTGTTGAAAGATACTGAAACAGTTTATGCTGCTTGCGAAGATAATACTCCAGTATTGCACCAATGTCATATTCGTCAATGTCTCCATCTTGTAAGTACTGGCCATTGTAACTAAATACACTGGCCTGGGACTAGCCAGCAGTTGTTTTAGTTTATATCGTCCCTCAGGAAAGTGAACATTAAAAGGAAAAGCCACCCTACATGTACTCACATACCCTTAGCATGCTGCAGATTATGCAGATTAAGTCCTTATTTGCATAATTTGACAAACTCGTGTTAATTCTTTCTGAGCACCAGAGCTACCCGGTAACAACCAAAAATCCTTAGCTTATCCAGAACACAAGTTACCAAAACTGGAAGTTCTGCTGCAGTACCAAGGTCACACACCAGGTGGCCCATAATCAATATAGACCTCCGTCTTCCCAAGACCTACCCACATGCAAAATATCACTATCCATTTAGAGATTCTTAAGTTACACTGACCACAAATATCTGGAAACAGAAACAAGCACACACACACACACACAGACAGACCAAAAACGATACCTCCAGTTTTTATGCAGATAATTAGCAGAAATATGGAAAAAAAATGTCCTGCCTGCATTTTGTCAGGATGTCTAAATGGTATACATGTGCCTGAGCAGTCATTTGTTATCTGTATACTATACCATAGCGTCCCTGTTATTCCTGTTAGGGTTGCAATATTGGTGGAGAGTGGAGACCATCCACTACACTGCAGTTTGCTAACGATCCACTAGAGGTTATCGCAACAGGATGTTTTGGCATATAGAATGCACCCATGAAAATTGAAGACAGTAATGAGAACCTTTCTCTTTTGGACAGTGTACATGCGGTATCAGGGATTCACTTCATCTACAATCAATCAATCAAACTTTATTGCACAACAAATGTAACAGGTACTTTGTATGGCAAGTTCGTAGGTAGTACAAAATATCAAGACATATAATTTTGTCTTGCTTATTAACAATGCTGATGAATTCTACAAAACTGAAGACTAAACACTACGGTATCCAATAAGAGTAATACAGTATACGTATATGGAACATGTATTACATGATACACAGGAAACTAAGTTTACATCAATTGTTTGCATCAGAGATTAATCTATTTCTTTTTAGAAAAGAGCTAGATATGTATTGGCCTTTGTACAAGGAAATTGCGTCAGTACATGACATAAGTAAATGAAAACTTTCTGAGCTGTCTTTCCTCAATATACGTGGGACATGTTAAAACATGCATCCTCTATGATTTAATGGGTGGTGAAGAGTAGAATGACAGCTTCCCTGCTCAACATAAACAGCAGGAAAAATGTCCGTCTCTGCAGATCTGCAGGCCAAACCGCAGCGGCACATTCATGTGGGCCTATGTAGGGACATGTTGGGTCAGCTGTCCCCACACACTTGCCAGATATGTCGGACATCCAGCTGGACTGCACATTTCTCCATACTCATCCCATACTGGGTGGCCCCAGGGACGCACAGACCCTGATGTATCAGCTGTTCTACACAAGTAGGGCTGGTGTCACATGTTCACACATGACGCCCAAACAAACCCATGCTGCATTATACGGCCCGATGTCCTTGGAACAGAATGCCACGTATACATTTTCAGAAATATTGTGGTCGTCAAAAATGCAAATAAGACACACCATCTTCTTGTTGTGTTTAATGCCATAGCAGTTAACATTGCAGTTTCGATACTACTGGTTTTATTTTTCAGTGAGGTTATGATGTTCTCAGAAATGATGATGGGGTCTGGAAGGGTATTAAAGGGATATTAAAACTGGTAGGGGATAGATAAAGGGGATATGATGATTCGATAAAGACACTGTGTAATGAGGATTGTGAGATTTCTCTCTTCACACAGGAAAAGCATTTCTAGAATATTCCTTTATTACCTCTTAAAGTATA
Source organism: Branchiostoma lanceolatum (assembly GCF_035083965.1). Taxonomy (NCBI): domain Eukaryota; kingdom Metazoa; phylum Chordata; class Leptocardii; order Amphioxiformes; family Branchiostomatidae; genus Branchiostoma; species Branchiostoma lanceolatum. The sequence goes on along the minus strand of NC_089723.1, from coordinate 16,284,614 downwards.
GAAAGAAGCACGCAGAAATTCATGGTGATAATTGGAACGACATCAAAACTTCCGAAAATACCTCTTATGATATACAGTCATATATTTACCCCGCACAGTTTCCCATGTTGCCATCAGCTTGCTTATTTGTAACTTCTTCTGGGCAATTTTTAGATTTAAGATAAGCAAATCTTTCTATAAGTTAGTATATAGTAGAGTGGATTCATTCCTCAAGCTAACCGAAATCTTTCACACCGCAGTCGTCCCTCAGTAAGACATCTGAAGCCGCATAGTTCCTGTGTAGAACTTTTATTCAGTCTAGTACCTACTTTCTATATGTTTAGTTTTTTGCTGGGTTTTCTCATTTTAAGATCTATCATAAATGGTCTTAACCTGCGTCTGGCGTTTGAGCTGAGCTGTTCAGCTATCCCCTACCACTTACACTAACATGTGAGCAAAGTTAAGATGATGCTTTACACCAACATACACTGTACAAGGGTTTAAGTTTTGCCTTCAGCTTACAGTATACAATCATGGAACTTTAGACCGAAAGCATGAGTGTGGAAGGTTAGAATCCATGAGTCTCAAACTGGAAAGATATGCCCAGTGAATAGTTTCATCAGGTTGGTAAGTCACTGAATAAAAAGACTCTTTTTACACAACCAAGAGATTTATCCCACCAACGTCTCGGTGACCATCTGTCACCTTCTTCAAGGCAATTATGACTGGTTCACATAGCAATGCAGCACAGGTGTTGCTGCTTATACATAATGAGATGCATTCCCAAACGCAAAATATTTACTTATGTACAATCACAGGAGATGACATCGCTATATGCGGTCCCAAACGTACAGAAGTGTAACACATACACAACTGTCGATCAAAAAACAACGTCGCTGGAATAAGTCTCTTGGTTGTGTTAAAAGAGTCTTTTTATTTAGAAAGAAATGGATGAACAACATCAAAAGTTCCATTTCACAACATTAGATTTTAATGTGTGGAAACACCCTAGGAATAGTAGGATAGAGATATCTATTGGTCATCCATTAGACCCCAACATTCAACTACAGGAATGTCACACCTTGCAGGACGGGAGAATGGAAAATCATCATCATCATATAAAATGAATGCAAAATAAACTGGCCAGTGCGTGTGAGTGAGCAACTTTTTATATCATGTTCAAGCGTGTATGCTTATACTTTACTGTTGTTTTTCTGCAGTGCGATGCGTATCTTGCTGTCGAAACTGCCCCGGCCATGGATCGTAGACGAGAAGAAGGATGATGGGTACACAGCGCTGCACCTCGCCGCCCTCAACAACCATGTGGAGGTGGCAGAGCTGCTTATCCACCAGGTAAACGTAAGTTGGACAATCTGGAAACACACTTCACTGCAGACACTTAAGGTCTCATTCCTGTATTACTCCGAGTGGGTACCCTAAAAGAATCCGTACCCCAAAAATGATGTGTGTTTATATCGGTGGGAAATTCCCTTTTAGCCAGCCCGACTGATCTCAAGCGTCAAACTGATGAAAGCATGTTAGTAACTGAAGAAATTAGCAGGTAAAGTTCGGCAGTCGTGCGCGAGGTCGGACGTCCACAGCTCGACATTGTCGGTGATGCGGTGGTGCGCTTTCTGCTGGAAAAGTGCCTTTTTGGGGGTGTAGCTAAGTGCAGTTTGTAATTGCTATAAAAAGAGATTCTATGTAGTGAAACTGTTGCCAATTTTTTTACATGATCTCAACATAAAATGAATAACATTGGTGCATTTTCTATAGCTTCATTATGAACGCGCCCATGTAAAACACGTATTATAACATGTAAGTGTATGGGGCAGAAAAACTCTTGAATCAGACCTTTAGACACACTGGAAAGCCTTTTCATTTCATTGATTCTAAAGACATGAATGCTGTCTATAAAGTTATTTTTGTCCTAAGAGGCATGACAATGTAGATCCAGAAATCCATGCTGGTTACATCACTGTAGGTCAAACTATTTTACGTTTATGGAGGACGTCCGCATGTTCATTGATTTTTTCCCTTTTAAAAGAGATTTATCAGTCCAGTAAAATATAACAATATTTGTAGCGGAAGTCTGAAAAACTAGATAAGTTGTTGATGGATACAAGAGTACCCACTGTCTTTGGTGTATATGGAAATCACTGTTTTTATGGTCATCAAATAGCTGCACTGTATGGTGAAGATCACTTTCAATGCCTGTTACTTGAATCTTCCTATTGTAGGGGCAGGCCAACATGGATCACCAGAATGTGAACCAGCAGACAGCGCTACACCTTGCCGTGGAGAGACAGCACACTCAAGTAGTAAGGGTAAGTGTACCGTCATTTATGTCATACCTGGGCCGCGAAAACGTTTGATAAGGGTGTTCCGCATCGTGTGATAATTTTCCGTATCACACATGGTTCTCAGGAGAACGTGTTCAAGGAGGTGCCTGGAGCACATTAAAGGGGAAGCGCTAGCAACCCCTCCCTGTACAAATGTAACGTTTTACTGAAACAGCAAGGAAACTTGCTGCCCTTATAGGCACTACAAGGATCTGACTGAACAGAGGAACAAAGAAACAAAGAAACAAACAAAAGAATGAGTCACATTGAAAGTTGACGATTGTGTTGTGTATTTTCCAGCTGCTGGTGAGAGAGGGAGCGAAGTTGGACATGCAGGATAAGGATGGGGACACGCCCCTCCATGAAGCCCTGCGGCACCACACCTTGTCTCAGCTAAGACAGCTGCAAGACATGCAAGATGTGGGCAAGGTGAGAACAGTTATCTTTCTTGGAATCTACAAATCTGTATCTGTATAGCCGGTATACAATGTAACTGCCCTTCGACGTAACACACCAGCTTCGCAGGCACGCGGCTTGGCAAAAGCTGGTTATCTTACACTGAATGGCCTGTCACACCTAACTTTTGCACATCTGACTGCAACCGTTATTTAAAGCTATTTAGTGAAGGTGTTCCTACAGTATTTGATGGCAATGAGTTCCATTCTACTATGGTTCTCGGGAAATATAAATTTTTGAACACATCAATCCTTGGTTGATAACTGCATGTCTAATGTTTGGATTCTGTAGAGAATTGTGTATATATATCATAGAAGGTACATTGTGGGATGTTCTACAAGTAGTTATGCCAAGGGATATTTATAGTTTGGACAGCCATTGTCATCCAGCAACTTAACAGTAAAATGGAGTTTACTTCTGCCACTTCTTTAAATGTAAAAATATACAATGTATAGTGTGGAAATCCTTAAGTGCCCCCAGAGATAAGTAGGAAAGCTACATGAATATTGTGATACGTTGACATGACATAAAAATAATACAACGTGGTGTATCCTCTATATACATTAGCCTAAGTGTCATCCTGTTTAATTCCAGGCTCTACCTTCCCCAAACAGCATAATATATAATTTGTCAGCATACTGGTATTCCAGGCAACTTGAGTGTCAGCGACTGTTTGGTGAAGGTAGAGCCTGGAACTAAACAGGATGACACTCAGGCTATATATACATGCCTATTTGCCACTTAATACAGTCAAGAATATTGCCTATTCTGGAAACCACGCTTTAGCCAATCAGAGAGCGCCCCGCGCCATGACGGCCCCATTGTCTGTGGTGCGCACGCGCATTTCGCGTGACCTCTAGATTTGACCCCAAAACCAAGATGGCGCCGGCACTCAAGAAAGTCCGTGAACGCCGAGACCTCTCCTGTTTTTCACTTCCCGCACTGTCGAAAACCGTTTGTTTCGTTAAACCCTGATGATATGGTATTACATGCTTTCTTACCAGCGAGCCAAGTCACATGTAAAAGCAATCCGTAACGAAAAACATACTCAAGCACGGCGTTCACGCCGTTACCTGTATGTAACGTTACAGGTAGATTGCGATACCTCCGGCGCGGTAGTCTCTACTTCTGAGCGCGACGATAGACGACTTACCTGTTGCTAATACGAGGTGCTGAACTGTCTGGGGTTTAGAAGTTATCCTTGACATATATCGTACTAACGCTAAACCAGCCCTGTCTCAGTGTTACAATATGTACAACATTTTTGCTACCTTTCCCACGTGTGCCAGCAGCTCCTGATGGGACTGGGCACCCAGGGTGCGGACAAGAAGAGTAGTGCGTCCATCGCCTGCTTCCTGGCTGCCAATGGTGCCGACCTGCACATCAAGAACAAGAAGGGACAGACCCCGCTGGACCTGTGTCCCGACCCCAACCTGTGCAAGGCCCTCATCAAATGCTTCAAGGAAAGGCACAGGTATCTGATAAGTTACACATGCTTTCTGAAATGTAGAGTCTTGAAGGTAAACTGGTATGTGTAGTAGTCCACTATATTCTGCTGCTGCAATGGTCTGAATATCCTGCAGCTGCAATCAGTCTTTCTTCATTTTACTCCACTTTGTCTGATTCATCGCAAGCTTCATTAACTCCCGTAGTTTTCTTTCTGGTATATGTACACATAAGAAATACACACTTGTGGTAGGAACATTCCAAGCAAGAGAATTCATACGATGTCATCATGTCACTACATTTGGTTGTCTATCCTACATCAGGAAAGAATATACATACAAAACTAACATACTAAACTTGCAATGCTGAAGGTAAAAAAAATAGCCTTCGTGCACATTGGTAGAATGCAGCCATCTTATCAGGAAATCCTAAGAAAAATAAATTATGAGCAAGGTAACAACAGTACATAGTCAGGTATGGGCGCAGTCACATACGTTGCGCAATCATCATACGATTGCTAACTTAGGGCATTTTGTTTGGACAGCCATGCATGTGTCCTGCAAAGTTTAACTGTCTTGCTACAGAAAAGGCTTTGTTTTATCCTTGTCGCTGATTGGTTCCGTCACATCAAAATCCTATTGCATCAAAATCGTACAACTATCACACAACGTATGTGACCGTGCCCTATGCTTCACAAGTGTAAACAGAAAACTTTGTCTCCCAGCCCCCCGATGCAGCCTCTACACGGCGGGTCCATCCATAACGATGAGGAGGCCCTGGAGGAGTGCATGGTGTGTTCAGACATGAAGAGGGACACGTTGTTCGGGCCGTGTGGACACATCGCCACCTGCTCACTCTGCTCGCCCCGCGTGAAAAAGTGCCTGATATGTAAGGAGCCAGTACAGTCCAGAACAAAGGTACTGTTCTTCAGTTCAAAATCATATTTTATTGCGTATCATATTTGACGTATATCTTTCCACAATATCCTTTTGAACTTCAATGTACAACTATTTTCTTAACAGAATGTAAAAGATGTTTGTGTGACGTCGGTGTTTCGTAACGGTTAGAGCGTTGAACTCGGAATCAATAGGTCCCGGGTTCGATACTCACCATGCCCCGACGTTATGCTCTTGGGAAAGGCACTTTAAACTACCTTCCCAGACGGTGGAGTGACGCCCACCGAGCCTATTCGGCTAATCTGTCAAACTGTGTGCCAAAAAAAACACGCTGCGGATTTGGTTGCCGATTTGCCAAAATCTAGCACATTTGCCACTGAGAACCGTTAGAAATTATCATTAAAAGATGTTTGCCTCAACTCCTTACAATTTAGAGCTAGCTAGCACACTGCCTAAACTTATGGATGAAAGAGATTTCAACCTATTTCAGTAAAAGTGTGATTATAATACAATACTAAACTTTCTTCCAACACTAAGGTATTCACGGATCAAATTTTCGACGACCACTGTCGCCTTCTTCAGGATCAATAATGACCAATCACTGCCGAATGTATACTCGCGAGAGTTACAAACACGTGACTTTATTGACACGTATCATTACAGATACATGACGTCAGCAATTGGTCAAACGTGCCAGGAAGTTTATAACGCCCACTGTCTCTGTTGAGTGATGGCTTGAGTACCCTGATGTATATGGCCTCCTTTATACCTCTCATAAAGTAGACCTGTTCAGTGTCCAGTATTCTGACTTTGTCCAGTGAAACGATATTGCCCGGAGATTCAATGTGGATGTGTTGAGAGTGTTGAAAAGTGTGATTACCCTTTTTTAAAATAAAGTCTGTGTTAACTACATTGTACTGTACTACATGTACCAGAAATTTTATATGATGTTATTTGTTGCATTATTCCAGGTTGAAGAGTGTGTTGTGTGTTCCGACAAGAAGGCATCAGTCCTGTTTGAGCCCTGCCTGCATATATGTGCCTGTGACAGTAAGTTTTCCTCAGGATTCCGTTTCAAATGTATAATAGTTATAAGTGACAGTAGAAGTTACATCTGTAGTGTGTGTGTTAATGATTTGTTGTCCATATTGATTCAGTATAGTGAAAACAGTCTTTGGTGGAGCTCTGGTCTGTTGTTGTTACCTTCGCCAAGAAGGTTATGCAGAGGGTAGTGTTTGTATGTAATTTGTAGAAGACCAGAATAACTAAAGAACGCCTGGATGGATTATCTTGATATTTGGTATGTTGGTAGGTCTTGGTGTGACCTGAAAACGTTTAGATTTTGGGCCCCCTAGCGGCTTGTTATGGTACTGCAGCGGAACTTCCTGTTTTGATATCTCATGTTCTGGACATGCTATGGTACTGATTTTTGGGTGGTAGATAGCTCTTTGGACAGAGAGTAAGTGGTATAGATTTGGGCCCCCTGGCGGCTTTTTCTGGAACTGCAGGTCTGGAGCAGCATTTGTTTTAACAATACTGCCAGTAGGTGCCATGCAACATGCCATACAAGTCTTGCAGACATAGACATAAGGCAATGCTTCTACTGATGGCATTGTGTTGGCGAAACAGTTAGGGCGTTTGGCCCAGCACTATGACATGTCCCTGATACTGTGCTCTTGGGAAAGACACTTAACATGACTTTCCTCACTCCACCTAAGTGTAAAAATGGGTACCTGACTTCGGTTGGGAAGGTAAGAGGCAGTGGAAGGAGAGGAATGGGCTCGGCCTTCTAATACCATGCTCTAGACACGCTGGATAGCAACCCTCTGCCTCTATGGCCTCAAAAAGGCTATGGGCTACCTTTACCTTTTTTCTACTGATAAGCACCTTTGCACATATACATGAGGGAAAAGATTTCTACAGTACAATTTCGTTCATTCTTATAAGATAAGCATTAAGATACAATAAGATAAAGTACTGTAAATGTATTTAAGTTTGCGTGGTTTTTGTTTCGCGCTAAGGTGAAAATGGAGTGTTTGCGGTGGTTTTAAGATCGCTGAAGTGCTATGGTTACAAACTGCGACAGTACTGGACAAAAATGTTCGCGGTGGTTTTAAGTTTGCTGTGGTTTTAAGTGAAACTGTCACCACGAAAACCGCGAACATAAAACCGCCGCGAAGATTTCTGCATTTACAGTATTAGACTTCTTGTTAGACGTGTGATGCTAACACATCAAAATATTCTTCCTCCTGTGCAGATTGTGCCAGTCTTATGAAGAAATGTGTGCAGTGCAGATCTAACATAGACAAGATGGTGCCATTTATTGTGTGCTGTGGGGGGAAACGTAAGTCACATGCAATTTTTGGCGATGCCTCAGGGGCGAGCCTAATGGTATATATATTGTGTGCAGTTTGTAAGAATTCTAGGAATTGCACAGGAATGTGTCCACAGGAATGTAAGACCATAACTCAAGAGTGCCTGGATTGTCTTCATATTTGATAAGTGAGGTCCTTATCTGCATGTGGGCTAAAAAACAAAAACGTTAACAGAGACCACCGTTGCCATGGCAACGTCTTTTTAGGTTGCCAATCTTGTTCCAAATGAAATGAAATACTGCAGTTGGTCTTCATATTTTCACTTGTCAATATTTCAAGATTGTACAATCAGTATCTAATGTGAATAAAGAGACTCTTTTTTACACAACCAAGAGATTTATTCCACCAACGTTAAGGTGACCATCTGTCACCTTCTTCAAGGCAATTCTGACAGATGGTCACCGAAACGTCGGTGGAATGAATCTCTTGGTTGTGTAAAAAAAATCTCTTTATTCAGTGACTTACCAACCTGATGAAACTATTCACGGAAGTATCTAATGTGTATTGTGATGTGTTGACTTCATAGTTTTGGGTTTAAAACCTGGTGATCTACAAATCTCGTTCAGCTGTCACTGATGACGTCTGACCGTTTCCAAAATCTATCCAGTTGCTTGAGTAACAGTTTTCTTGCGTATGTTATTACCTGGATGTCTAACCTTCATTGACATATATGATGTTCTATTCCCTCAGCCCCATTGGAGAAAACCCAGAACCAGGTGCAGGCAGGTGGGCAGGCGACAAACAACGCCGACATTCAGAAGCTGCAGCAGCAGCTGCAAGACATCAAAGATCAGGTGAGGCTAGCATAGTCTATAAATGTATGTAAAACAGTATGAATATGTTCTGTTGTCTATTATCACATAGCCAGATGGCGTCCACCAATCAGAAGCCTCTATTGCCCATGTGTTATGATGCCATAACACACCTGTTTGACCGTTATACGAATGTTAACAAAAAGATAACCTCCCCCTCTACATAATGGAACAGTCGAACGGGTGTGTTATGGCATCATAACACATGGGCAATGGAGGCTTCAGATTGGTCCACGCCATCTGGCTATGTGATGATAGACAACAGAATTAACAAGACTACAGTGGACCCGCTGCTTTTTGGCTATCACTTGGTTGCAATTGTGAGAAGCAAAGGCAGGGGGCAATAGCCATTGACACTTATCATAATGTCCATGAGCAGATCCAGAAAGCAAAACAAGCATTTTGCTTAGATATTTTCAGAGGGCCAAAGTGCAGCTAGAAGGATCCACCCCTTTTCTGAAATTCAGCTGCATGGTCTGGCTCAAATGGGTACAGGCAAGGCCTTACTTGCATCCTTGATCCAGATACAAGGCAGTATCGTCACTTAAGTTTATTTATTAATTGGCTTGGCTGAAATATATATATATGACTCAGTCAAAGTAATTTGATGCTTTTTTCAAGGGCTATCCCTGGGAGAAGATACAATGAATTACACAGTCAATAAATTACATGGTAAAATTGCATAGTATAGGTGGAAGACAAAAACTTCTTTGTTTTCTTGGATTATGTACTTGCCCTTATCTTTTATTGTATATTATTCACTATAGAAGTAAAGAAGATCTTTAACAGGCTATATAGCTTTATCTAATTAGTAGAAATATAGGATATATATCAAAGTGTACGTCTGTCTCCATCTTTTTTCCCCGTCCTAGTCACTGTTTTGGAGCCGATGTTATTAATTTTCATTGTTAGATCTGTCATTTTAAGCTTACGAAAATATAGTTTCATCAATTTCATGTCATGAAGTTCAGATTTTTGTGAAGGATGGGGTGAAATTTCTGTCCGTCCCAAGAAGAAAAATCCTGTCTGTTCATGGAGAGATGGGTCCTAAAATCCAGCATAAAAGTTAAATTTATATTTCTTACAGCCTTCAATAAACCAACTCTAACTAATCACACAGCCTCCTACATTTATACAATTACCAAGAAGCGAGAGGAAGTCGAAAGTACTAGAGTATGCTAGATGTTTATATACAGTAATACTCATGAATATGTATATGTATATAGTTGTGACCTGTGCTTAGCCCAGTGGGGCAAACATGTACAATAAACTTAAGGTCTTCATTCATTCATTTAACCCATGTCTATGTCCTTGTGCAGACCATGTGTCCTGTGTGTCTGGACCGGCTGAAGAACATGATCTTCCTGTGCGGCCACGGGACCTGCCAGCTGTGCGGGGACCGGATGACCGAGTGCCCCATCTGCAGAAAGCCAGTGGAGAAGAGAGTCCTCTTGTACTAGTCGCTGGTACTGCAGGACAGAAGAGCACCAGCCACCAGTCAATCTTAGTACTCTCCACCCAGGCCTTTCTGTGGGCTGCCAGAAATGTAGAGATTGGCCAAAATAGGACAATGTTTTGTGGCAAGCTCACAGCGAAGTTCACTTGGCAAAGAGCTTACCGCAAAAAACGCAAACATAAAACCACCGCGAACATTTCTGCATTTACACTGTAGTAGAGATTGGCCAAAATAGGGGAATAGGGTTGGTTATATGAGTGCACAGTGCGATATTTTGTGTCAATTTCTTGTATTTCTTCAGCCCGCAGAGAGGTCTGGATAGAGGCTACAAGCCTAGTGTGGTGCCCACACCTATTATGTGCAAGTATAGATAATTTTATGTGGATGTCTGTGATTTGATGCTTGAATAGGAAAAACTGTCTTTTTTAGACTCTTTGATGAGCCACTTGTGCTTGATAGATGTTCAGAGTTCCTTTACATGTATATATGTATCATTGTTGCTTTATCTGAGTACAGTGTCTTTCCCTGTGCCCACTTATGTTGTCATTGGACCCAGCGCACCCGGTTTTAAAAAAGGTAACACTTAAAGGCACCCAGAGCATTTTATGAGGCTTGAAAACTGGAAATATTCTAGTTGCTGTAATTTTTATGAAATTGACATTTAATACCACTGTTTACCACATTTGCGTGCGGATTTCTTATCAAAAGTGCGCAAAAGCGGCACAAAACTAAGCTACATGGTGATCTTTTAGTTTCACGCGCCTAGTGTAAATAGACCGATACTATAGCCCCGCCCACATCCGTCGAAACGTGGAAATGCAAAATTAAAACATAGAAATGCGAAAATTTGATGGACATGCAGTCACTCTCTCATTATTGGTCGAACTGCTAATTGTGATGGACAGTCAGGATCAGTCTATTATGGCTTGGATTTTCTATTAGTTCTCACCACACAAGGACATCGTATCTTTGCTTTTTTAATGTCGATATGTAATGGTAACGGTATAGTGTATGAATGTGTGTAGGAATGACTAGAAATTGGAGTTTTTTTAGTCATGTTTTAAGCCTCATGAAATGCTCTGGGTTCATTTAAATGGTGTCTAGAAAGAATAGAATGGTAGCCATTTCATTCACTTGTAATAGACATGTTAAAAACATTGGGAAATTATGTCATTGTACATGTACTGCCATATTGCAACAGAAAATGTCTTGGAAAATGTCTTGGGCTCTTGCTTTTTTGTGTATCGAAAATGAATCTTAGACTTAACAAAATGATGAGACTCGATTACAGTTGTGTAATAATTATTGTGTTGTCTACATTTTTTCCTCAAAGTAATGTAATTCTGCTTCTGTTGTGATAATTTGTCATTGAGTTAATGATGTAGATGTTTGTCATTAAGTGGAATTCAGGAGAAAGGGAATGTGAAATACAGATGCCAGTGTTATGGATGGTACATGTATGTGGTGGATACCACTGTAACCAAAATAAAAAGAATCGGCTTCTAGGGTGTCCTACTAACTGGTATTCTATGTACAAACATCAGGATCTGAAGAGGCTTTTGAAGATCAACCAGTTCATAATTGTACCCCAGAAATGTCCTGAATTCCCAGTTTTTCAAATTGGTTGTTTGTATTTTTGGAGGGCCGTATGCACCCTTAATGCATGAAAAATACAAGGTTTGAAATTATAAGCGAGTTTGATCATGGCTTAAGGAAAAAAATACCTGATTATACGAGCAGGAAAGGAATGTTGCGGCTTGCTACTAACTGGAAGTACTGTACACGAATGTGCTTGCTAACAATGTAGGTAGCACTGGTAAGTTAATATCATACATATAGTATCATTGTGTTATTGAACTGCTTTGAATTGCAGTTATGGAATATTATGATAAGTGGCACAAGGAGATTGTCAATTACGTTCAATATTTATAAATCAGATGGGGAACTAGCCAAAGCTTTAGCCAAGAAGTTAAGGAAATATTATAATTTTAAAATTCAGAAGTGGCTGATCTGTATGCTTGATAAACATGTGCCCATATTGACGATTGGTCGAATGAGAATGTAAGAAACAACGCTTGGTTTTTGGTAAGGCTTTTAACAATTTCAGAGATGACGTCTGCTTTGTAATTTGTATTTGACAGATTGTGTTCTCAACCTGGACTGTCATTTTGTCTAACTACAGAAAACATCATGTGCACTGAAAATAGTCTTACTTGGGGGGCCATTGGATAACTAGACGTACTGTCTCTACCTCTATGGCACACTAAAACTGCATAGATACCCAAACTGCAACCATTGCTCATTCAAAATCATTATAGCAGTGACTGTAACATATGTAGATAGCATATATAGTGACTGATTCATATCCTTCATTCATGTTCTGAGTTAAAATAACTCAAAGAAATGTTGTTCACATTGTATGCAACTGATCACACTTCTTCTATTAAGCATTGGTGAAAAATTATTTATATTACATTGAGGATATGAGTATTGTGGGTATAAGATAATCGAGTTACTTCGTCAAGGTTAAAAATCAGTATACGTGGAACATCTTTTATGCCGTACAAGTCGAGGTCAGGTAACTACCGGAGTAGGAAATGTTGTCAAGATTCAATCTTGTCCCATTATTGACTGGAAATGCCGTCACAAAAAAAGACATATTGTGCCACTAATGTGTGGGCATTTGTTATTGTAAGCTTAAGCTTTAAGAATGGTCGGTTAAAAAAGGAAAGGAAGAAATGGAACAAGGTATTTTAAATGAAGTAAATGTTGAATCGGTGCAACATGCCATTCACATCTGAATAAATCTGTTGGGCAAAAATGTGTTTTACCTCAGTAATTTATTCCATTCATTAACTGTGTTCAGAATTATTTTGTTGTTGTTTATTGTGTCCTGCATTTTCTAGATATTATGTAATGTAAGATTGAAATGTCAACCAAGCTTTTTAAAAAGACACAGTGATCTTTACCAAGGATCAGGAAGTAAGCAGACTGGTGGTGGCCATGGTGCTGATCACATCATCCGGGCCCTAGCTGCAGTTCTACAGCAACATGCTAGGTGGCGTTGATGAGCAGTCAGCGTGTAGTCAGTCAGTACACAAATGAATCAAACAAGATTATAGATAGCTGGCAAACATCATTGAATTTTCATCTGCTCTATCCTCAAGTATTTATTCTCATTTTAACCAAGAACATTTAATTCATATACCCTATATAATGTCTTCGTTTTAACCAAGGAGGTTATGTAGACTATATGACCTTGTTTTAACCATGTGGTATTGGGCATTGACAGTCATCACTCAATCAACAAGTAAAATTCCACATATTTTTTTTATTGTTAGAAAAAGAAGACTATTTAAAGTCGAGTTCAGTTACCTTGCTAACTAGATGTACCTTTATCTGAGGTGTTTTTTCAGCACACTTAGCGCTACTTGTAAGATGATGATGTCACTTATATAAATGATTTATTAACTACCATAACTTATCAGTTAAATCCAATAACGTTGTACCTGTGAGGCTTATGTCTCCATGTTGTTATAAAGTAACCCTGTCGTCAGCACCACAAACATTGCAATGTTCCCACATCTCATCCTCTTACACACCCACCTCTCGACATGCACATGTGACCAAATATAGTAAAACAAACAGACAAATATCTAGTCTTACACTACCAAATATTATACCTACATGTCCAGTCAGTTCTCGTCTAGCCTCTTGACAGTTAGGACTATATACAATGAAGTTACACAGATTTAGTTTTAGACAAATAGAAAATGTTCCCTATCAATTGTGAGGACTAGCTCTACTCATAGAGGAGTATTGGAGTGTTGAGTACAATACATACACAGTTTAGTCAACAGGCATTGTTAACTAAGTTACCTAATGTCAAAACTATGTACATAACATGCTTGGGTACAAAGCTGAAACAGGATGGTATGAAAACCCTTGACAGAAAGATGCACAACTGGCTTCAGGAGGAGCACAACCAACTGGATGTACCTTGCCAGTTCTCAAAGCTACATTTTTGTACCAGTAAGAACTTCATGTGGTTTAGTACATGTACATTGATGTACCCATTGATGTCTCTAAGATTTAAACAGTAAGCAAAGAGCACATTTAAGCTGAACACATACTTGTAATGTTGAACTTTTGTTTCTGTCAAAGTCCTTATATCAAAGCCAGGGCGTGATTTGATGTTGCCATACATCTACAAATGTGCATGCATTTTTCTGATACAATACTCTCAGTGTAAATACATGTACTGATGTATAAAAAGCCCAAACACTGTTTTTGCCACCTCTGAAACTCACATGGCACATTTCCCCCCTTCTGACTGGCTTCTTGTGTGCTCAAGTCAAGACAGTACCACAACAAATTCTTAAAAAGACCTTCGTGCAGAACTGATGCAGACTTCCTACAAATGTTATACCTTAGCTGCGCCTTACTACCCTCATTAAATCAGGACCCCTATCGCTCCACGTTAGCTCACTCACGTAGAGGCCCTGATCTTCAGCGGTTCTGGCGAAGTCACCACCAAAACAGCTTCAGCCAATCAGAGGGTTTGCTAAACCTCATCTGAAGCAAAAGCGAAAAGGACGCTGGGAAGCTATCAACCAATCAGGTTACGTCTCACATCGTTACTTTAGGTTCAGAACAAATTAACCGCCAAATAAGGATTGCTCATTAATTATTCATGAGCAACTGTCAGTAACCGCGCCAGAACCATGTCTACCGGCGCTGAAGATCAGGGCCCCTACGCGTGCGAGCTAACGTGGAGCGATTGGGGTCCTGATTTAATGAGGGTGCACTTTACTTGAAAGGAACACTACAAAGGCTCTCCTATAAAGGAATTCACTTAAGACGAGCTGTGTTCCACATGGCCATAAACATTTCCACACATTTTCAATACTTCTGGTCATACACAAACAGAACATTATGACGAGACTTGTCAGAAACTCCCCTTGGTAAATTATGTGCCATTCTTTAAAGACCATCCAGTCTGCTCCCTCTACTTTTGACTTAGAATATTGCTAGCTACATGCACAGTATACTTTTGTCTTGTATACTAGTGTTTTATGCTTGGTCTGGGATTCATCAACTAATTCACTGTTATTTCACTTGGTCATTTCAGTCTACTGTGCTTTTAATTCTTACACATTCCTACAACAAAATTGTACCTTTTGAGACAAGCAATCAAAATACATGATCTTCCTTTCAGCTGTAAGAAAATACGCCTATCCCTGAACAATTGTATACCAGTCAAAACTCTGACTGCATTGCACAGAATTTCATTCTTTGAAAAAACTGGTAAAACAAACCCCAAGACAACATATTAACGATTATTTTGCACAGTTCAAAGACCTGATCTTCACAACACCAAGCAGGCAGTAAAAATAACTGTTACAGCATTTTGTCCTAATGATTTGGCATAGAGATGTTTCTGAAGATAATGTCTAACAAGGCTGAGGCAAATCAGACCAGGAACCTCCACATTTGGGAACCTCCACATTTGGGAACCTCCACATTTGGGAACCTCCACATTTGGGAACTACAGCATGTTGGCATGACTAGTGTGTGTTGACATGGATGACTGGTGAGGACTACACTGCAACATACTGTAAGCAATAAACAATCTATTTCTACGGACAATGTGACAGCATTTTTAGTTTGACTGAACAAGTGAGTTTGTCCATACAATTTTAGACAAAATATACATGCAACAGTAAATATACATACAAAGGACACAGATACAAAACACCAGGATTTTTACCCAGTAAGTACTGTGCATCAGAAAGCAACCAAGTGTGAAGAATCAAAGGCAATGCTCTCATTAGAACAGGTATAAATTTCTTCCCAGTACTGAGATCGGCCACCACTACATCCAGTTGGATTAAGTTCAGACAATGTCCATCTTAAGTTCTGCATCTTGCAACAATCTAACATACTGTGTGCCAGTATACCAAAGTACACATCACCATTGGAAGATGGGATATATTTCTGTACAAAACCCCCTTACATTTGTGCTTGTCCCTTTCTGTGCTATGGCAGTTGCTGGCATTGTTGTGCAGAAACTGGGTCAACAAGTGCTAGCAAAGTGGTCTATACCCCAGTCAGAAGACTGTCCAACTCCCTAACAACCTTGTAACACGGAAAACACATTGCACACCCCCGTCTAGATTGAGTCGGGCTCTCTGTAGTTGGGCTCCGTAGCGGTGAAGTAGTCGTCTAAGAAGTTGTGGAGATACTCGAAGGTGGGTCGCGTCTCCTCGTCGCGAGCCCAAGTCTGCAACATGAGGTTGTAGAGCGAGTCTGGGCACCCCTGGGGCTGAGGCATCCTGTAACCCCTCTCCACCTGGTCCAACACCTCCCTGTTCATCATCCCTGAAGGACAACACGGAAACGTCAAGGTCAACACAACGTGCACAGCATTGGGGATGGTTTTAGACTGTAAGAGATAAATACTGTAAATGCAGAAATGTTTGTGGGGATTTAAAGAAGCAGTCCACATCCAGTTGGAACGTGCTTGGATGAACCGCACCAGAGGTTGGGAGCTGCCCAAGTCCTACTTACCCCTACTCCGCAAGGAGGCGGGGGAGGCAGGACGATCTTCACAAGTCTCGGCCTAGTCTCGTGTTCCGGCGAGACTAGGTCACTCCGTGAACAAGACGTACAGAAGACGTTGAAAATTTGGAGGTGCGTATTTCGCTACCTTTCTTTTTAAGTCACTGTTTGAGGAATATTCTTGTAATTGTGGGGATCTAATTTTGAGGTATGGAGAAAATGTTCGCGGTGGCTTTCAGCCTATTTGAAACGATAGTAGCGCTACAGTCACACAATGGAACGGCTTTTCGCAATGGTTTGAAGTTCGCGGCAAAGAGTTCACCGCAATAACTGCGAACATAAAACCACCGCGAACGTTTCTGCATTTACAGTACATGAACAGCTTTAAAACATTGTTTCATAGATCACATCTCCCTACAAGACAGTCAACAGTGCATGAGGTTGATATTGTGATGTATGGTTGACCAAACCATATAAGAGGTAGAGCAACATAATAGCACAAAATAAACACAGAGCATACCACAAGGTTACCTGACAGTGTGAAATAGTGACATGCTCAGCTGAAAGCATTAACCCACTCAGGTTAGGGTGTAGGAATAGATAAGTGCCTCAAGAAGGGGTGGATACCGGTTTGCTGGACCTGATTCGGACCTGTATAACATCCAAGAACCGAGTCCAAAAAACCTGAAAGCCAAAAACCTGAGTCGAAAAAAACCTGAACAAAATACTAAATTATATTTTTCTATTTTGTTTGATGAAAAGTGTTTTGAGTTTCCTCTCTGACAAAAAGGCATTTGAAGTAAGTGCAACATTCAAATATCAAATACTAGTTTGTCTTGAAAGTCTTCTAACCAAGAAACTTTTAGTTATGCATGTCAGTCTTAATTCTCTATGCTTGATATTGGTTTGATAAAACAAAACATGTCAACTAGACAGGATCAGGTCCAGGTTCAGGTCCAGACCTGAACCTAAATCTCTGGATCTATTCCTGGATTTGGACCTTATTAAGCCGAACCGGTATCCACCCTTAGCCTCAAGTGTGTTGTAAGCTTTGTGATTGGCTCTTCTTCCTTGTGAGGTGATCTTCAACAAACCAAACATTAACAATCATAAATGTAATTTAATACGGAAAAATGGGAGGGTTTCCCATGTATCTATTTCCCTAAAAAATGTCTGCCAACTTGTTTTTGTTTTCCATCATCCTGCAAAACAAATACTTCTACGCACAGATTGATATACTTAAAGGCAACCAGAGCAATATTGGGGCCCGAAAATCGGATTTTGAAAGTCAATCTATTCAGTCATTTCCATACATGATTAGTTCAAACAATACTATCACAATGTATATGATGCAAAAATATGAGGTAGTTGTGATGTGAGAACTCACTGACAATCATTGCCGGAGTTTTTGTAGGCTCGCAAAACTAAGGGGATCATCATACAGCACATTTTTGCACAGGTTTAAAATGATCAAAGTATCAAGTTAAAGGATCAAAGTATCAAGTACGATGATGTGCTGAACAGTGTTAGTAAGTGTCACTACCATAATGATTTCAGCATTTTCTTTATTGTTATTTTTTGGGGCCCTAATGTTGCTTTGGTTGCCTTTCAGTTAATGTTTTTTTGTCTAACCTCTCTAGTGCAGCTGTTCAAGAGGAAAATATAGAAACCTGTTGTTTACCATGCACAAGGGAAAAATAGTCACGTTTTAGTAAGTCTTAGAGCTAGAACTGTTCATCTTCATATCTACCTTGTCCCCGCAAGTAAAGGACCTGGAGATCAAGAGACTAAGGTAGGTAGGTAGAGCTAGAGGCTCATAAAGACAGGTGACACCATAGTGCAAGAAGCCTGTGACAGCCCACCACCTGCTGACATGTACATGTAGCCATGGGAACCACTACAACCACCAGCAGCCATGTACATGTACATGTAGCTATAGCCATGGGAACCACTACAACCACCAGCAGCCATGTACATGTACATGTAGCCATGGGAACCACTACAACCACCAGCAGCCATGTACATGTACATGTAGCCATGGGAACCACTACAACCACCAGCAGCCATGTACATGTACATGTAGCCATGGGAACCACTACAACCACCAGCAGCCATGTACATGTACATGTAGCCATGGGAACCACCACTACAACCACCAGCAGCCATGTACATGTACATGTAGCCATGGGAACCACTACAATCACCAGCAACCACCAGCACAGAGACACGACATGAACACATGGTACCTGCACCTAGATGGCCTCAGGCTCTTTGTAGTTTGGCTCTGTGGCAGTGAAATAGTCATCAAGGAAAGATCCTATGTATTCAAATGTGGGTCTTTCTTCCGGGTCGCGGTGCCAACACTGCTGCATCAACTCGAAGAGCGAGTCCGGGCAGTCCCTGATTTGAGGCATGCGGTAACCCCTGGACACCTCCTCTATAACCTCCTTGTTGCTCATGCCTACAAATAAACACCTACATGTACAGTCTAATACTGCGCAACAAACCACCACCCGATCAGTCATTCATTCTCTCTCATGCAAAGATAGCTTGATACTTACTCCTCCACCTGTGATGAAAAGTATGCAAATTTTTAGTTTTTTTTTTCAAATCAATAAAAAGTATACACCATGACGAGTTTCTAAAATGAATACTGTGTTTCTTTTTTTTTTCGAAAATATTTTTTTGCAAAATACTCTTTGTTCAGTAGAATGACTAGTATCTACAGTAACACCTTACCGGGGTATGGGATCTTGCCATGAGTCACCAGTTCTGTCAGGAGGATCCCGAAGGACCAGACGTCAGACTTGATGGTGAACTTGCCATACAGCGCCGCCTCCGGAGCCGTCCATTTGATGGGAAACTTAGCACCTGCAGGGGGGGAGGGGGGCATCATACAAGAACTGTTTTGTTATCTCCATGAAAAATGGAGATACAGTTTTGGGTGTGTCTGTCTGTGTGTACATGTATGTCTGTGTGTATGTTTGTGTTTCCGCACTTCTGTAGTCAGCATAACTCAAGAACCTCATGATGGATTACGATGATATTTGGTATGTGGACGGGAATTGTGAAGCCGAAATTCAAGGTCGATTTGGGGCCCCTGGTATATGACCTTGGTACTGCAGCACAACTTCCATTTTTGTATCTTTTGACCTGGATGTGCTGTGGTCTTGATTTGTAGGAGGCAGAGAGCTTGTGATGTAATAGAGAAGTGGTGTAGGTTTGGGCCCCCTGGCATCTTGCTCTGGAACTGCAGTGGCGTTATTGTGAAAATCTTCTAAGGAGAATAACTGAACAAAGGGACTTAAGGTGCAATACACCAGTTTTGTAAAGTAGGTACAAACAGCTTAGACAGGACTGTAAGGTTTGCCTGCTAGGGATGCGAACCCAGGACCTTTGGCTTTAGATTCTAAGTCAACAACCCTAACCACAAGACTACCTTTAGACTGAACAATACTACAGTGTCTACACAAAGCGTGACCAAATACATGACCTTCAAGGCAAACCTAACAAACTTCTTTGCTTTCTCCCGAAAATAATTTCATCAGGTTGGTAGAATATAGGATATAGGAGATTCTTTTTTCACAACCAGATTACTGGTTGTGAGAAAAAGAATCTCCTATATCCTTCTTTGCTTTCTGTCCGCAGAAAAGAAGCATATATAACATCACATTGTCAGAAAAACAGTTGGAGATATACCCACCTTGTTGTGCCTTGTACAGATCATCCTCTATGAGTCTGGCTAAGCCAAAGTCTGCTATTTTGCAGTTATTGTCGTCCCCTACAAGTACGTTGGCCGCCCGCAAGTCTCGATGCACGTACTTCATTCTCTCGATATAGGCCATGCCAAAGGCAATCTGTTGGAGAGAAACAATACCTGCTGAGAAAATGTATAAAAGACTGTTGTATCTGATAAAATGGTTTGTTTCAAACACTACATAACCATCATGATTGTCTTGTGACAGTCCCTTTTTTTCTGAAAGGTACTAGAATGTAAGGAAAATACATTGGGTACACAGTACATTTGCGCGACAATGTTTGATGACAATTTAAACAATAACAATCTACATTACACTTCACACCAAGATACATTTTCAGCATTGGTGTTTTTTTAGTGTCTTGGTACCCCTCGAATTGGTGCCGCTGGAGAAGGCGGATGCCCAAAGTGTGTGGGTCTCAGATTCGCAACCTGTTATCCACCTTAAACAAATTCACGCGAAGGCTACCGTGTCAATTGACAAGGTCACCATACTCGATCTGTATTTGTATCTGTACTATGTATCTGTACTATGTATCTGTACTATGTACCTGTACTATGTATCTGTACTATGTATCTGAATACAAATAAAGATAATACGAGTGGTTGCCATTAGGTACCCCTAAAAGTAAAAGTCTAAAAAGATCATGATAATCCTCCTCCCTTTAGCACCAACTTTGTATTGGTTCATTTTGTGAAAGCCAGAAGTGACAGGGTAGGATGAACCACCCACCTGAGCCCCCATGTCCACTAGTTCCTTCAGCCCGGCCTTCTGCCCATCTCCCTTGACGATATAGTCCAGCAAACTGCCATTGCACATGTACTCTGTGATGATGTAGATGGGCTCCCTGTCCGTGCAGACGGCATACAGGGCCACCAGTTTCTCATGACGCAGTTTCTTCATGATGGTGGCCTCCTCCAGGAAGGCTTGAGGCGACATGGAGCCTGACCTCAAGGTCTTCACCGCTACCTTGGTGCTATGATTCCATACAGCTGGGGGAGAGACCGATATACAAGGTTCCATGATAAAGATATCACAAGACTTTTGTTTGTTGGTGTTTGTTCGCATCAAGGCGTAACACACCAGGTTTGTACTGAAGAGTACAAGCTGCATATCTGGACAGATTTATATGATCCACACACACTGGGAAGGACCCCTACTCTTTTCGATAAGTGTGTGGGGGTTCTTTAACGTGCTTGAAGTGTGGCTCTCCTCAAACACGGGACCTCCATTTAACGTCCTATCTGAGGTACATTTGTACGTCCGTATACCCGAAGCTAGGTACTCATTTTCACCTGTCGTGAGTAAAGTGGGGAAAGTCGTGTAAAGTGCGTTTCCCAAGGGCACAAGGTCAACAGGACAAATCAGGGAACCCCGGATTTGAACTCGGTATCTCTGGGTTCTGGGACCAAACACCCTGCCACTACGCCACCGCGACGCCACCGCGACATAACTGAGGTATCATTTGAAGCATTTTGCCTCCAAAGCAGTTCCTAGCTTACTAGTGTTTTGATACTTCCATGTGTTGCTGCCACCATGGACTGTCAAAATACAGTACATTCATCTCGCTACAAAACAAACAATGAATGTCAACATGATGACTGTAGTATGTTGTGGTGGCTATTCACACAAGGTGAATTACATGCACATCTTTATCTACACCATAACACAAATAATAAAATCGAATAACCCTTTTCAAACACTACTGTCACAAGAGGAGTACAGTGAGTTACCAGACTTTGCATGATGTAGAAAATGACTAACAAACTTGTAGACGTACCGACTGATAGGTAGCTAATGCCAGCTCAGAAGAGGACTAGAAATAGTCATGCTTTAAAGTACCAGAGTTATCAGCCAAGGATTGATGTGGTCAAAAATTTGTATTTTCCGAGAACCATAGTACAATGGAACTCGTTGTCATCAAGTACTGTAGGAGCATCCTCACTAAATAGCTTTAAAGAATGGTTGCGGTCAGATATGCGAAGACTAGGTGTAACAGACAGTTTGGTGTAATATAACCAGCTGCTGCCACGCCGCGTGCCTGCGAAGCTGGTGTGTTACGCCTGATGGCGGTTATACCGGCTATATAGATACAGATACAGAACTTACCCAACCAGACCTCTCCAAAGTTGCCCTGCCCCAGCTTCTCCTTCAGGGAGATGGACTCCCGGTCGATCTCCCACGCGTCCTTGGTGTGGTGGGAGAGGTCCCTGGTTATGGGCATGGACTTGGAGCAGGGCTTCACCAGCTGATAGGCCAGGCCTCCTGACGTCTCTGTACAGAAACACATGTCAATCATCTGATGAAGGTGGGACCAATGAGCAGCTACATGTACTATAGAGCATCTGCATGTATAACGCCAGTATCATACCAAACCTTGCCTGGTTAAGCGTGCATTAGATGTAATAGGACAATTCAAATTATATTGTGGCTCAAGTTATTTGAACTAAACTGAGCTGAGGTTTCCACTTTTGCGGCCATCGCCACTAACTGTTGTCTAAATGTTTTCTTTAGGTAAAGCCGATTCTCTGAACGGGTGATAGCTAGCTGGTTAGAATCCAAGCCAAAAAAAGTGGAAACCTCAGCCTGATTTAGCAGAGCCTACCTAAGGTACATTGTATAGGCCGTGGGCGAGGCTCTGTGTAGGAGAATGCCTTTGCCTTCCAGTTACAGGAACTACATTTCATAACAGCTTCACAGGCTGATGTTAATGTAAACTTATGGCCCACAGTTGTGGAATTAAGTCGTCAATTTAGTACAGTTGTGGAAGTACCTCCTCAACTTAGTACAGTTGTGGAAGTACCTCCTCAACCTAGTACAGTTGTGGAAGTAACTCCTCAACTTAGTACAGTTGTGGAAGTACCTCCTCAACTTAGTACAGTTGTGGAAGTACCTCCTCAATCTAGTACAGTTGTGGAAGTACCTCCTCAACCTAGTACAGTTGTGGAAGTACCTCCTCAACCTAGTACAGTTGTGGAAGTACCTCCTCAACCTAGTACAGTTGTGGAAGTACCTCCTCAACCTAGTACAGTTGTGGAAGTACCTCCTCAACTTAGTACAGTTGTGGAAGTACCTCCTCAACCTAGTACAGTTGTGGAAGTACCTCCTCAACCTAGTACAGTTGTGGAAGTACCTCCTCAACTTAGTACAGTTGTGGAAGTACCTCCTCAATCTAGTACACTTGTGGAAGTACCTCCTCAACCTAGTACAGTTGTGGAAGTACCTCCTCAACCTAGTACAGTTGTGGAAGTACCTCCTCAACCTAGTACAGTTGTGGAAGTACCTCCTCAACCTAGTACAGTTGTGGAAGTACCTCCTCAACTTAGTACAGTTGTGGAAGTACCTCCTCAACCTAGTACAGTTGTGGAAGTACCTCCTCAACCTAGTACAGTTGTGGAAGTAACTCCTCAATTTAGTACAGTTGTGGAAGTAACTCCTCAACTTAGCACAGTTGTGGAAGTAAGTCCTCAATTTAGTACAGTTGTGGAAGTAACTCCTCAACTTAGTACAGTTGTGGAAGTAACTCCTCAACTTAGCACAGTTGTGGAAGTAACTCCTCAACTTAGCACAGTTGTGGAAGTAACTCCTCAACTTAGCACAGTTGTGGAAGTACGTCCTCAACTTAGTACAGTTGTGGAAGTACCTCCTCAACTTAGTACAGTTGTGGAAGTACCTCCTCAATCTAGTACACTTGTGGAAGTACCTCCTCAACCTAGTACAGTTGTGGAAGTACCTCCTCAACCTAGTACAGTTGTGGAAGTACCTCCTCAACTTAGTACAGTTGTGGAAGTACCTCCTCAATCTAGTACACTTGTGGAAGTACCTCCTCAACCTAGTACAGTTGTGGAAGTACCTCCTCAACCTAGTACAGTTGTGGAAGTACCTCCTCAACCTAGTACAGTTGTGGAAGTACCTCCTCAACCTAGTACAGTTGTGGAAGTACCTCCTCAACTTAGTACAGTTGTGGAAGTACCTCCTCAACCTAGTACAGTTGTGGAAGTACCTCCTCAACCTAGTACAGTTGTGGAAGTAACTCCTCAATTTAGTACAGTTGTGGAAGTAACTCCTCAACTTAGCACAGTTGTGGAAGTAAGTCCTCAATTTAGTACAGTTGTGGAAGTAACTCCTCAACTTAGTACAGTTGTGGAAGTAACTCCTCAACTTAGCACAGTTGTGGAAGTAACTCCTCAACTTAGCACAGTTGTGGAAGTAACTCCTCAACTTAGCACAGTTGTGGAAGTACGTCCTCAACTTAGTACAGTTGTGGAAGTACCTCCTCAACTTAGTACAGTTGTGGAAGTACCTCCTCAATCTAGTACACTTGTGGAAGTACCTCCTCAACCTAGTACAGTTGTGGAAGTACCTCCTCAACTTAGTACAGTTGTGGAAGTACCTCCTCAATCTAGTACACTTGTGGAAGTACCTCCTCAACCTAGTACAGTTGTGGAAGTACCTCCTCAACCTAGTACAGTTGTGGAAGTACCTCCTCAACCTAGTACAGTTGTGGAAGTACCTCCTCAACCTAGTACAGTTGTGGAAGTACCTCCTCAACTTAGTACAGTTGTGGAAGTACCTCCTCAACCTAGTACAGTTGTGGAAGTACCTCCTCAACCTAGTACAGTTGTGGAAGTAACTCCTCAATTTAGTACAGTTGTGGAAGTAACTCCTCAACTTAGCACAGTTGTGGAAGTAAGTCCTCAATTTAGTACAGTTGTGGAAGTAACTCCTCAACTTAGTACAGTTGTGGAAGTAACTCCTCAACTTAGCACAGTTGTGGAAGTAACTCCTCAACTTAGCACAGTTGTGGAAGTACGTCCTCAACTTAGTACAGTTGTGGAAGTACCTCCTCAACTTAGTACAGTTATGGAAGTAACTCCTTAACTTAGCAAAGTTGTGGAAGTGACTTCTCAACATACTACAAGAATTACTTCACATTTTGTACTTGTTAATGTTTGAAGACATTTTTGATTTCAAACTTGACACAGTGTGCAGGATGTGATGAGATCCAAACGTCTATGTTGGTATGGGCATCTTGAAAGAATGGACAGGGAGAGGTGGCCCAAGAAAATCATCGGCATGACCGTGGAGGGCCGAAATCCACGAGGACGACCAAGAAAGAGGTGGATTGATAACATCAAGGAGGACCTCCACCACCTCAACCTACACAATGTAAATCCACAGGACAGAGGCACCTGGCGAGCGGCCACCAAGCTCCCCCATCAGCATGCAAGCACGTCAAACCCCCAGATGATGGGGAAAAGAAGACGATAAACCGGATAGTGAGTGAGTGAGTGAGTGACTGACCTGAGTAGTGCTGTACGAGTTCCTGTAAGGTTTTAAACTGGGTTCTGCTGGCGATGTAGAAGCCTCCACTGTCCAGGTTCCTGATCCTGTAGTGCTTCACATTGTCACCCTTCGTCTCATCCCAGTCTCTCACAGACAGGGAGAAACCACCTGTAGTCAACACACATACACACAGGTTATGTAACGTACAGTCCTACAAAACACAGAGTTCTGTTACCTTTTCCCTAAAGCCGGCGTCACAATTCATGCGAGTGTCGGCCGAATTCGTAGATCGCCCGAAGCTCGCCGAATTTCAAAATCGCCCGAGCATCGACCGTATTTTCCAATGAAAATCTCGGGCGACGTCCGTCGAACACTAAAAACTAAAAATCCCCCATGAGATCTAGATCGTACCATCTCTTGGACATGGACGAAGTCAGTATCGATTAACCTGGTAAAAGGCCAATATTTGGATCAACTTTTATTCCTAAAAATCGCCCGAAGCCCGCGTCATCGACAGGACGTCGGCCGTACTTCGGCCGAAAATGCACATTTGAAGCTCGCCAACACGTCGGCCGAGCTGAATTTCTTATTTGTGACGGGGGCTTAACTGAAGCTCATCTACATGTATTAATGTATTACAACATTATGCGTCCTTATATTGTTATCATCCATTTTGTAGGCAAGGACTTTGTTCCATAATGAAAGAATGTCCACTGAAACATGGCAAACTGAATGCTCAAGGCCATTTCTTTCTTACATGTATATGTTCAGTAAATATTGTGTCGTAGTGTTTTGCAAACAACTGCCACATCCATACACCAAGTCATGCTTATTCTACACTGACAAGCTAAGTGACTTAAGAAGCAAACAAAAAGTCTTTAAAAAGATCCTTTCAACACTTTACCTGCCGTTGTCTCGCTCTCCCGTATCAGAAACGTTCCCCTGACGTTGCCTGGTGCCAGCAGTAGCTTCTCTGCATCTTTCCGTGCAATCTTTCCAAAGAACCAGCTGAAATAGAAAAGGAATCAAACAAAGAGCACATTTGACACTACGACATACAAAGGTATCATTATAGATATTTCTCCATTGCTTCTCAGAAAGTGGTCTTGCAATTTCCTTATACCCTAAAATGTGCTCAAAATTGACGCTGGTCAAGCTGTGGTTGAATACTTCAAACTGACAAATAATCCATGTTTCAAGGGATCCTCATTTGAAGTGAAGCATGATGCTTTTTCAAGTAGCTAGCGGTAGTGCAATGTGGCTTCGCTACCGCTCGCGTTTTTTGGCCAAGCACACAGGGTCACCCCTACTCTTCTCGATACGTGTGTTGGGTTCTTTTACGTGCAGAGATTTGACCCTTGAGGCTAATGCCTGAAGCTCCCTCACACAGGGCCGCCGGCTTTACATCACCATCCGAAAAGACAAATGCAATCCCTTACAACATGTCCGAGCTGGAGTCGACCCCTAGGATCGAACTCGGGCCTTAGGATCCACGGAATTTGATCCAGATGGCGGAGCAGCGGGGTTGCGTTATCACTTGCGCCACGGGGACGTGTCTACAGCAAGTAAAAAACAATCATCCATAAAAAATACAGGCACAAAAGAAGGTTCTTACTCTTCTGCATTGATGCTGGACACTGGTGCAACATAGTTGCTGGGAATGTAGCCTGTCTGTGATGTAGTTAGTGACCTGGCCTCCCACCAGTCTCCATCTCTGTAGGAACAAACAATCAGCAGTTAACACTACAAGTGGCAAACATGCTTTTACAAGCATTGCCTATTTGGTAAATATCCTGACAACTGTATCTTAGACCCCATTCATACTAAGCAGCGCAAGTCACCCGAATCGCCGAAATCGCCGAAGCCGCATTCCTTCACACCAGGGGTCGAACGAGCGCGAGTTGTAAAATCGCTACTTGCTCATGCACGCTCTTGTTCCGGCGGGATCGTCTGTATCCCCACATCCCCTAAGATGGCCATGAGCACGCGTGTCTCTTCGTCATCCCAGACGCCAAAATTGCCTGATTCTGCCATATTTCCGCGAAATATTCCTAGGAGGTAGGCGAATATCGTATTATGGCGGCAAATCAGCGGAAATCAAGGCTGACGTAGCATATGACTCCTTTACCCATGTCCGGGTCAATTTGCAAAGTAATGCGCCAGATGCGCATCGAGCGGCTTGGAGCGTTCATACTAAGCCGGAATGTGCCAAGACGGTAGTCATCCACCTCCCGGAGGTAGATTCGCTGTGTTGCGCATCAGGCGATTTTACATGCGAATTGGAGCGTTCATACTAGGCCGCAGCAACGCGGCTTTGGCGATTTTAGCGATTCAGGCGACTTAGTATGAACGGGGTCTTACTGGGGGTGGAAGTAACAATAGTGTAAACGCTGATGCCAGGCAGCCTTAAAAATCACTGGTACAAACAGTATGGTAAATATTGACATTGCAAAACTTTTAGGCATTTTAGTACAATATTACTTATTAGGCATTTTAGTACAATATAAAATGTACTAGTAACTGCTTTCTATCAACTCTCAACAAATTGGTATTTGTGAGGTTAGGATAGTACCAGTAGTCTTTATCTATAAATCATTAGGCCATGCATGCAATATCTTATCATTTAAATTTCCTCACTAGAAAGTATTAAATAAACTGAATAGACAGATAACATTAATGGTCTGTTTCATATGAAGTTAGAGCTGAAAATTTACTCCAGAAATTTACTTACTGGTTGTTGATAATCTGTAGCTGCTCTCCCTTCTTAAAGCTAAGGTCATCTTCAGTCCTTGCCGCATAATCATACAAGGCCACAAATATGGTCACACCTGTGAAATAAAACAAAAAACTATTTATTACAGTTCAGGAATATCAAAATATGACAATCTGGGATTGACAGGGTTCTTTTCTTACATGTACATGTAGTAAAGGATGCGATCTTAAAAGATGAAGCATTTCATCTATTATTTAGTCAGTATTCAGGGTTCGAAATACCAGGTTGCCCAGTTGCACCGCAAAGTAACATTTTGTTTGGTGCGATTTACATGTAGTTTCAAGCTCAGGTAGTGCAGCATAGAGACTGTGAGTGTGAGTGTGACAGTGTTGTACAAGCGACCTACGGCTGTTTGCACCAAGGATCAACGTCAAGGTCCTTGGATGGCAACCTGAATTTGTCCTGAAATGTTCATGGGCAACCTACATTTGGCTGAGGTTGCCCACTGGTCTACCTGGCTATAATCCTAAAAAGTATTTTAAACCCTGGTACTTTATGTACCTGTGGTGTAGTGGTCTGCGCTTCTGTCACTTACCACTTGTTCAAATTACTTGGAACGAGAAGGCCCGAGTTCGTGCCCGGATAGGACACCTCTTGGCAAGATGTGCATTGAGTCATACCAAAGACTTTATAAAAATGGTACATACTTATGAAACAGTATGGAAGTTAAACACACTCCACTGCCAGTGGACTAGCCCCCTGCTGCAGTGATTGCACCACAGTGTGACCCAGGGCTATGAAACGGAGATGGGCACCGCCCTACTAGTATACACCTTATGGTGTGGGAGGATTTTAACTAACTTTAACTAACTTTATTACCAGTGCAGTACTGACCTTGACTTGAAATGTTGGCAGTGCTCGGTGCTGTGCTGCCAAAGGACGGAATGTGGACCCCCCCTGCCGGTGAGTTGAAGTTGGGGATTGCTGCAGGTGGTAGCGAGAACCTGTCGTTCTCTGTGGGGGACTGTGTGTATCTGGTGGCATTGTTCACAGCAGACGCGTCCAGGACAGTGTCGTCTTTTGCCTGGTACTTCAGTTTAGGATCGGTTTTGCTCTCGGAGCTCTGCACACACCCCATGGCTGCTAACTACTGCATGTCCTGTAGTGTTAGAAATAAAAGTCACAACATCAACCAAAACTCCATGAATAGTTTCATTAGGTTGGTAAGTCACTGAATAAAAAGACTCTTTTTACACAACCAAGAGATTTATTCCACTGAAGTTTCGGTGACCATCTGTCACCTTCTTCAAGGCAATGCAGCACAGGTGTTGCTGCATATACAAAATGAGATGCATTCACAAACGCAAAATATTTACATAATAACATTATGTACAATCACAGGAGGTGACATCACTATGCGGTCCCAAACGTACAGAAGTGTAACACATATACACAACTATCGATCAAAAAACAATGCAACGATTGTCATCTATTTCTTAAGGATGCGGTCATCAACTAAAACTGCTTCAGGACCTACTTGGCCTGTAAAACAATATGATATGCAAAATTGTGCACAAAGCAGGTGGCTAGGTAGATTGAAAGGTAGAGAAAATTAAGATAATCATCGGCTTTTAGCAGCCATAATGGGTAAAATTAGCTGTACCAGGAAATTGTGGTTATCTTGCATATTGTCTAGGTTGGCAAATCAACTAGTATGACACCATGACATAGCCCCTGAATTGAACCTTTCTTAAAGTAGATTACAATCAATCAAACCAATCAAACTTTATTGCATAACAAATGTAACAGGTACAACTGTATGGCAAGTTTGTAGGTACATGTAGTACAAAATATCAAGACATATAATTATTAGAGTCATTATGACACGACTGTGGAACATACTGTACATGTGTTTTAGCCTAAATTTGTGGCTTATCAAATCTCCATTCTTAGATTTCTCCTTTTCATCTTTTTATATCAGAAAAAAAGATCTTCAAACTTTAGCATTTTCTTTCAGATATCACAAGTACTTTCTGTGCAACTTTTAAAAAAAGAAGAAAATTTGATGAAATATATAAAGCAGTAATAACGATAGCTCAAATTGCTGTAATTTCTTGGTGAAAAATATAGGTTTTGTGTATCACATCAGGTGACGCAGAGCGTTGACAAACGGCCACCTCTCCCTGCCCTGGCAGTGGCTGTGGAGCAGATTGTTCCAGCTGGCCTGAGGCAGACAGCCTGAGCATTAACAAGGTTGTAGGGATCAGATAACAGCTAAGGCCATATGCTGACATAGCTTGGAAGTAGACTAACATGTTTTAGCCATATGTTGCCCATAGAAACACTTATCTAATTACTCCCAATTCATGCGCAAACAGATAAAGAACGCAGGCATAAAATTGACATCAGTTAGATGTATATCCTTGCGAGGTTCTGAGGAGAATATCTGAGTGAAACATAAGTGGTGTTAGAAAGGTGACTACTGAAGTGCCATCAGATACTGCACTAGATGAGGTGCTTTTAAATGGTGCTTTGTCACATCCTGCATGCTTAGTCTGTGCAGGAGCTAGAGCAAAAATACACTGTTAGTTCACCACCATTATGAATATCCCTTTTTTTTGCTGTAAATTTTTACAAAATACTACATAAACTAACAGGCTCATTTTACTTATTTTGCACACCTGTCCTATAAAGGCTATAACTAAAATCCATGTTAATCATGCGTTCAGTAAATAATAATTTAATAACATAGGAAAAAACAGTAATTAATCATGCATGATTGACAGAAATGACATACATGTACCAGCCAGTCATCTGTATATGGTACGTGCAGTAGTTGTTCTGTCATGCTGATTGTAGACTTAAAGTAAACAGCAAATTATTTATATACAAGTATGGAATTGAGGGATTACAAGAGGAAATGATACAAAGACACACTACATTCTTACGTATCCTCTTGGAAGTATCTAAGCTGACAAGACAAATTACCAGACATTCCACGAAGGCCTATAGATAAGCATGACCCCTTCTAATGAGTGTCCTTCCTCATTTGACAATCTCTTCTTCTCTCTCCATCTATTTCTTAATTCTATTAAGCTATCAAACCGGTGAGGTGAAAACATTTAGGAATCATAGCAGTTGCAAGTTGCAATGGGGATTTCCTATTCTATCAAGTTCTGGTCACTTGTATTGAAAACTTCTGTATGGCACACACTACATACGTTGATGAAGGTTAGACATCCTGGTAGAACATTACCTACTTAGTAGTATCAAGGAGATCAAATCAAGAAACAGAAAGAATAGACCGATCCCAAAGCCACGCCCCCTGTTCGATTTCGAACACCTCCGTCAAAAACAGGGTTTGACGGACCAAACATGGCTGCCACGGCTAGGTTGAAAATAATGCCACCGACTTCGGTTTAGCTTTTGTGGCACTGAAACCCTTTCAGAGCGGGCCAAATAAGAATGCTATGGCTTCTTTGTTGAAGGCTGTATCCATCGGGTAGAGTTGTTTAAGGAGGGGGTAGGTGTAGTTACGGTGAGAGCGTAATGTTTTCGGTCAATGCTAAAGCGGTATGCGCCGCATAGCTTTCCCTTGTCGGTAGGCATTAGCGCCCAGTTTCTGACAAGCAGCCAATGCACGTGTAAAACAGGGTTCATATATTTGTGACAGGTTTCCCACTGTATTGACTGCATGCATAACAGCTGCATGATATTTAGTAACTAAGAATTAAAATGCATCCTTTTACTTCCCTGTTCACTTTCAAGTTAACCAGTTTCACACACCAGAAACGGAAGAGACGAAACTCTGCGCTGGCGGACTTTTTAGTAGTCGGCATGTGGTACAAGCTTTCTCTCCTTGAGTGCCCGATCTATTTTCTTTTATCTGTTTTTTGTTCTGAGCATGCACTCAACCAATACAGTGGAAAACCTGTCCCAGATATACGTACCCTGCTCTACACCAACTGCCCCACCAACGCAGTTATTGACGGAGGTGTTCTGAATAGAACAGGGGGTTCTATGGGTCTTCTATTCGTTCGATATGGTGTTCGACAGGATCGGTCTATTCTCTAAAAAGTTAAACGTTTCAGATAGCATCCGGGTCCGTTATCTTTCATCACTTTGAGAATTTTCAATCACTGATGAAAGATAATGGATGCTATCTGAAATGTGACTCTTAAGAATTAGAGAATTCTTCCTGTCGCTTGATTCATTTTGTATTACTGGTATGCAAATCTATAAATACTAGTATTGACTCCACTTTTTTTTCTGGGACATGTCATGTCTACTTTAACATCGGTCCAATTTGTGCACTACTGGATTCATCAAGGGAAAGCTCTTCCAACTGACAGACAGACCTGACTTCAGATGTTTTGTTCCAGGCCCCTATAGCAAGCATTCACAAGAAAACAACAGATAAAGGGGCCAGGCTGCCCATGTGCACTAGGGGGTCCTGGGGTCATGTTTGGGGGATGTCCTGGGCAGGGCAAAAATCAAAATAGGAATGATTTCCACCCCTGATAAGAGCCTGGGTTTTGAAAGAATGCCAGAACGAATAGATATTCATATCTATCTAAGTACACTCTCTTTCCTGTGAGTCTGTGTCCATTCATAGATATCTGGACATGACTCGTATACATGTGTTGGGCTGGGTCTGTCCCTTTGTGACTCATCCACTGAGACTTGAACTGATCTGTGGACTAAACTATAATTTGATACATAATATCAACTAGCATTCATGATCTACATGACACAACGGTGCACCACAATGTTCTACATTGTTTGTAGAAAACGAAAGTCGCAGTACAGCCCGGATCGTCCAAATCCGGCAACAACAGTGGCCCAGTTTGAAGTCTGACAACTGGCCGGAAGTCTTCCCAAAACGCAACCCCTTTCAACCCCAACGAAATTCTCGGGTATAAACGTTGATAACGTTACAGTCTAGTCACAAGAAACGTTGTATACCTTACTCTACGTGCAGAACATCGTCCTCTTCCGAGCAGTGTCACGAGAAGGAAGATTGAGCCCTTGGACGTTGCCTGGTGTTACTGGTTCACAATACTTCCTTCCTTACAATGCGACGGCCATATTTCCTATCACAACAGAGCGGAAGTCAGGGGGCGCACCTAGCGGCGGAAAGTCATGAACTGCACGCATTGTTTGCATACATTTACTTGACATGTGAAAGGTACATACTGTTAAGATGAGCTAAATAAAAGTGTCGTTGTAAAGGTATTTGTCATGAAGGCGTCATGAACGTCATCAGTTGGCGTTGAAATTGAGCAAATAAACGTGAAAGTGAAAGGGGAAATTTACCGGAAGTGATTTCTGCAGACCGGAAGTATATTAGGTAATACCTAACTACGGAGAAAAATGGGGGAGTTTATTTTACTTTTTTACTTAATGATTATTCAAAATAATGCAATATCTTAGTTTATGTTAGTCTTTTTTTACATTAGGATGATAATAACAGGTATGTTCAGATTTTAATACATATATAGCAATGTTACTTTATCGAAATTAAGGACACCTATTTTGTATATGGTATAATCCTTTTGAAACACCGCCAGATGGGAGAATTTGAGGAGGGAACCAAGACTTTAATATAGTGTCGTATTCTGAACCCTTCACGAAATTTTTTATCGGCACCCAAATATTACCACAGTGGATGAAAATGTTTTGGTTGAGTGTTTACCTGTTGAACTGAGGTATCACACTGCAGTTTGTAGAAAGTAAAGACTGCCAAAGCTTGACCAATCAGGGCTGAGGATGTTGCAGATCAATCAACCACCCTGAGGAGTGTCATTACTCCAAAGAGGCTGATAGAGTATTGATCTTTAATATAATGATGCAGAATGGGGAAAACAACGTCTTGCTTTGAGTTGTAAACACAATAAGTGTGCCTAAAATATCTCTATTTCTATATCAGTGGTACTATCAGGAATATGACCCATCTGTTGTTCCATTCAGTGATGGGGCATCGCCATCATCTGAGAGTTTCCTACCCCGAAATGATCTGAAATGGCCTCACAGTCAATTGGGGAGCATTCCAGCTTATATATTTGTTAATGGGCGGTATGATCAGGCATGATGTACTCACTGTTTCTTGAGCTTAATTAAAATGCTTGATGAATATGGATTGCATTGAGAGTCTACAACAACCTGAAACTTTTCATTCTGCATTCATTCCAGAGATACAGCAACTTGCACTTGCAGACTATTTTTCCTTCAATGATGACCTTTAATCAGTCTCTTCTTTGCTTTAATATCTGTGAGTCTTATGTGCTGCAAGTTGCATGGGGAAAACTAGTGGGAGCTTTTTTTCCCCTCCATAGGATGACAGGAAGCTTGTCGAGACATCACACTTTTTGGGGGTAACAGTAGAGACAATAAATATTTGTAATATTGTCAGGAATAGAATTACGGTCAACAAAACAGAAACAAATTTGGAAAATTTGTACAAAACGTTCTTGATTTGGTTTCTCAAACAAAACAATTGCGTAAAGAAAGCAATTCTTCAATGTACAGCTGTGCATAATGTATCCTTCGTCACCCCCAATTACTTGGTACGCTCCTGTTTGATTGTTAGTTGAGGCGGCAGCATGGCGTACACACAACCGGCAGGAAAGCGGAAAATCTGCTACTACTACGATGGTAAGTCGTGCATTGCCGGTAAAATCACACACAGGAATTGATACTTACATTCTAGAGACCAGTTTGAGCAGAGTTACGGAGAACTGGCTTCGGTAGATAATTTTTTCGGCGCGGTTTTTCCGGGCCTGCAGATAGAACTTGCAACGCTCCACCGCCTGGTGGCGCGCCTGCCAGACGGAACAACAAAGGACTAAAATTCGTGTTCGGCTTGCTTTGTACCCACAAGTTTACCCAACATTTACTGTTAAGTAACGATCAAACTGATCACCAGGCCCATCTGAACTATTCGGCTGGTGTTTTAGCCGTCTAATTATTAGAATAAACAAACTAGTGTAGATAATTTCTCCCGCTCAAAAATGCATTCGTTTGATTGTGGCGTACATGTAGTTCTGGTCGAGGAAAGGTGTTGGGGAGGGGTGTCGGATGGCTTATGTGTTGATGATAGATAAATGGCCCCAGCAGAAATAATTTACACAGGAAACCTGACATCATATACTTTTCCTCATAATCATATAACATTCATAAGCATAAAAGCAGAATGTTCAGCAAATTTTTCCTGTACAGTCTGACAAATGATTATTTTCCCCCACGGCGCAGGAAGCCTGTTAGAAGTTAGTTCACCCATTTTCATGAACACATTAAAAAAGAATTGAAATAAAATTTCTATCTTAGTCTAGAACTTGTGTTACCTTGGAAGACGGTTTGCATGCGGTGAAGCAAGCTATTTTTGATTAACTGTTTATCGCAGCAGACCCGCTTTAATTCAACATCATCATGTCGGGCGGGTTGCCCGGACTACATACATACAAATGTATGATTATGTATGTAACGTGGGGTCCCATAACTTCGACAGTACCATAACTTCGAACTAGTTTTACTTTGTCTTATTATGCAGAAGAGAGACATGTCTGTTTCTATTCACTGTGCTGAATAAAAACGCAGAGAACCCAAGTTCATGCATATAGCTGTCGTCTGAATGAAATACGGATTTGTGTACAGTTAACTGATTTTTGCGCCACCAGGAAAATTTGGCTACAAACAATGGCTACGTTCGACGCAAGTTCATTGCATAATGGCAACTCTTACATAAAGAACAGTCAACAATCGGCACGCAAACTTTATTGTTTTACACATGAGGCATAAAGCTATACAAAACACACAAAAAACGTAGGTGTTTGTTAGTTTATGTCGCGATTAAACTTGTCTTAAATAACAAAATAACCGCGGCTTCGAACGCCCTCCCCCCTTTACGTCACGGCCATTCCGTTAACCACGATTCGAATGTGATGCTACAGTGTTGACGTTTCACGGTCCCCCTCTCTAAATCACGTACGAGCTAGTGAGGCTCCAAAACCGCAAATCCGAGTATTAATCTAGCTTGAAACACGTCAGATAAACTTGCATTTGATAAGTTCCCGTCGACAGGCTTGCACATGGTTCCACCAGCAAACGCATTGATGTTGCAAACATGTAACCTAACCCCGCATGTTGATTAAAGACTGACAGGCCGCTGGCTTTGATGTGGGCGGCACGGGTCGGTGATCTCTGAATGCATAAACACGAAGTTCATTGAATGTAAATGGCGATTTCTCATTGCTTGCTCAAAACAAAAATCTAGAAAACCATGAATAGAGAGATCTAAAAATAACTGATGCTGTTGTTTAAAATAAGTCGTCACTTTGTACCGAATTGACTGAAAAAACAAGAGAGATTTGCCGCGTACTTTCTGGTCACTTGCGGTGCCGTGCCGAGTGCTAATGTCACAATTTCAGTTTCCGGTGTAACAATTCTTCCCCGGCAGTTTGCGACGTACTTGTGGCACATTTGTGGCATTTGTGAGTTAATGTTACGGGACCATTTGTATGAAATGAAGTATCTACTCTCATTACCATACCAAAGAACGGATCGTCAACGTTGACCATACTTGGAACGCAACAAGCGGCGTAAACAGTCGCTAAGTCACAGCGCGCCCCGCATCGGTGGCAACTTACGCACGGTGAAAAAAAAAATTAGCACAGGGAAGCTGAAGTTAGTTGACACAAAATTATTCTGTCTGTTTACTGAAAATCGTGCCGACAAATTAAGGAGAGACAAAGGTATTTGTATGTCGAAGTTACGGTACCCTGATTAGAATGGAACGATGTGGAACGCTTTATTCATAACAACATTTTTCTGGTTTTACCGACTGAGATTATAGTGTGAATCGTGCATGGACGGTGTAAAATTAACTAGACAACGGAAAATCCTTAAACACCGAGAGTCTAATTTATCATTCGTCAAAACGCAACACTTTTCAGACAACCGACACTGGTGCAATGCGATGTCGAACTCGTAAATTTACGTTTGAAGTTATGGGACCCCACGTTATGTGACATACAAACATACATAATCATACTCTAACGAGTTGAAGGGTCTACAAAGTTCTGCTTCCAGTATTCTCGGTTTCACATCATTTCTCTCGGGTCTTTTCCACTTAGAGACTTACTTGACTTATGTGCACTTAGACCAGTTTCTAATTCTGTGATTCAACATTAAGCTTTATCGATAGATACTTCTTGAAACGTTACTGGTCGCCTTGATTCTAGCACGTTATCCTTATTCTGAATTCATCCACAAATGTTACCTTAAAGGGACGTATTGTAACATGAACATAAAACAATATTCACTGTTTTTGGTTATCTTTCTACATCATTAATAGAATATACCTTATTACACTGCACAGCAATATTCATCACGTATGGATGAGACTTTGTAGTATCGTGCAAATGTCTTGAAAAAAAATTATATACGCAATCCCCACCGCCGCTTGACTTGTCCGCCATTTTGTCCAACATTCCGACGGACCATCGCCGAACACGCGATCGAACGCGCGACGTTCTGAAGATTGTTCACTTGTGGTGATTTTCCTATGACGCTCGATCTCCGACCGCAACGGTCGATTCGGATTTTTCTTAGTGTTCTACGCTGGCTTATTTTCATATCGAAAAGCGGGGTCCACCACATTATATGCAAATAAGCTAGATTTTGCGCGTTTTGTGTTTTTAGTCGTTTATCAATGATGGAAATGTGACAAAATGACGGGAATATGTTGGAAATAAGTAACAAATAAGTTACAAATGTGAATCTGAATGTAGATTTTTCAAATTCTGAATATTTTTAGTTTTTGCCCACCAGATTCTACAATACGTCCCTTTAAAGACAAGATTTTCTTATTCTTAGTAGAACGCCAAATTGCCCCTAAGTCACAACACTGTCCTTCCCTCACATTGCCCTCGCAATGTTAACCTTTGAAACTTCTTTTTAACTCAAAAGTGTCTCCCATTACTTTCACACCATCAGGTGACATCGGCAACTACTACTATGGCCAGGGTCACCCCATGAAGCCACATCGAATCCGCATGACCCACAACCTGTTACTCAACTATGGACTCTATCGAAAGATGGAAATCTACGTAAGTATACTATTTTCTGAATCTAAAAATTTCCAGTATCATTAATGTAGTAGTACATGTAGAAGACTTTTTGCAAGTATAATGTTGTAAAGTTTGATCTCTATGTTTTGATGTTCGATTTTTTGGCGACGCCTCAGGGGCGAGCCAAATTTTTGCTGATATGGCTATGTTATGAGTAATGTTTGTCCAACTTGTTGACAGCGTCCTCACAAGGCCTCGTTTGAAGAGATGACTAAGTACCACAGTGATGACTACATCAAGTTTCTCCGCTCCATCCGGCCCGACAACATGTCTGAGTACAGCAAACAGATGCAGAGATGTAAGTATTTTTAACCTCCTATTACATTTGTATCATGTAATATTGAGCATTTACATCTTTCACATCATATCATCATAATTAGATCAGTGGTTTTATAGCTTATTTGTGTTTTTCTGATGATGCACTGTTAATGTTATTGCAGTGTTTCCACTAGAGGGCCGTCTTCCCGTCAAATGACGGCCTTATGTTGCTTTGGACGGCCTGAACTCAGACGTAGGCCGTCCTCTTTAAAAAAAAAGACAAACTAAATGCAGAGAAATCAGGAAAAAAATATGAGAGGTCGGCATAATTTCTTTGTTTTTCTTTGTTACTGCGGGCGTGGGGACGCTCTATATCGTTGGACATTCACGCTCTTTTGTTTGTTGCTATTGTTATGCTTGCGAAGAATCGATGTCGGTGCCTTTGGCATACGGTGATCTCATTAAAAAAACGTTTTTCAAGACTCAATCAAAGAAAGTCATCGAAGAAAACAAGGAAAAACGTAGACAAAACAAGAATTTCGCCCGCGCATTTCAGCCTCTTGATTTGCTGCGATTCGCCATAATTTCTGGCCGTATTTGACACAATATGTATTCCTTTGAATATTTTTCCGTGGAAATTCTCCGTATGTACCGTAGATAAATCATATTTTTCGCTATGAATTCACATAGGTCATAACGCTCGCTCGAGTCGCAAACTGCCCCGTCCGGCATGTTTTTAGGTCAATTTGATATGCATTACGTCACTGCTTCTTCTAAGTGCTGATTAGTTCGCATCATAAAACCTGTGCTCTGATTGGTTGACGACAAGATGTCACATGACCACATAGGCGGGAATTCCCCTTTACACTTCAGGCGTTTCTGGTCAATATAGATCGCATTTTGTGACGATTGAAGCAGTATTATAGTGACCTTTGTAAGTCTTTTCTGATCACAACATTCAGTTACTTTTCCTGGTCAAATCATTATTATTGATTTTCGCGGTACAGTCAATTAATTTTCGCGGTACGGCCCTCCCCAAGATCAGTCGCGGTCTGGCGGAAACACTGTGTTATTGGTAATGTTACTGAGGTGCCTTTTCCCTCCCTATTCTCCAGTCAATGTTGGAGAAGACTGCCCAGTGTTTGATGGGTTATATGAGTTCTGCCAACTGTCAACAGGAGGATCTGTTGGTAAGTTATGTACATCAACATGTTTATCGTTTATTCCTTTTTTGCAGTTACACCTTTTCAGCCTTTGTAGAAACGAAACACTGGAATAGTTTCCAGAGCCATCTATGCAAAATAAACGTCTGAAAATACGTAGACAAAGAAGTATGGACCAAAACTTCTTTGTTCTTGCATAAAGTTTTCAAAAATTGTATGATATTACGGATTATAGCACGTAACATGATTGCATTTCTCTGACAGCTGGTGCGGTTAAGTTGAACAAGCAGCAGGCTGATATAGCAGTCAACTGGGCTGGCGGGCTTCACCATGCCAAGAAGTCCGAGGCCTCTGGATTCTGCTATGTCAACGACATTGTTCTGGCCATCCTTGAACTGCTCAAGTAAGGACACCAACTTTAAATAATCAGCACTGCACATCAGGGTTGGGGGTGTCCCTGTGGTTTAGTGGTCTGCGCTTCTGTCTCTCACCACATCTGGCTCAAATTACTTGGACCAGAAGGACTGGGGTTCAAGCCCCAGGTAGGACACCTCTGGACAATAGGCGCATTGAGTCATACCAAAGACTTTATGAAAATGGTACATACTTCTGAAACAGTATGGATGTTAAACACACTTCACTGCCAGTGGACTAGCCCCCTGCTACAGTGATTGCACCACAGTGTGGCCCAGGGCTATGAAACGGAGATGGGCACCGCCCTATACATCAATAATGGTGTGGGAGGATCAGGGCTCTAGCCAGCCTGAAATTTTATCCCGTAAGCCCAAATTTTCGGTATAAACCTAACATGTCGACAGTGTTCTCACCAGAATTTTTTCACAGCATAGGGGTCAGGTACAGAAGGCCAAATTTACGCGGTGCAAGTCACGCATGGAGTGCTGAAGAC
Source organism: Branchiostoma lanceolatum (assembly GCF_035083965.1). Taxonomy (NCBI): domain Eukaryota; kingdom Metazoa; phylum Chordata; class Leptocardii; order Amphioxiformes; family Branchiostomatidae; genus Branchiostoma; species Branchiostoma lanceolatum. Next base: position 16,244,079 of record NC_089723.1, on the reverse strand, counting down.
ATGACCAGAGTAGGGAGTCCGGCATGTTCCCCAGGAAAATTTGTAAATTCATAACCCAATGAGACATTATTTCATACATTTTGAGGGATAAATTTTGTGAAGTAGAGTTTTTCCTCTGTCACAGCCTCATTCTAAAGCCAAATATGAACTTTTTATAAGATTTATGAAGGGTCACAAGGTTTGTCCCAGAAAGAAACACCCCTATGCTGGTTGAAACACAGCATAGGGGTCCAGATCACAGCATAGGGGGTCCAAATCACAGCATAGGGGGCCCCTATGCTGAAAAGGCCTGGCGAGAACACTGGTCGAGCTCCGAAGGCGCGAGGCGTCGCGCCATAGGCGCGACAATTCTAGGGGGGTCCGGGGGTATTCCCCCCCGGGAAAATTTGATATGTAGACCCTCTGAAACGCTATCTCCAGCATTTTGAGGGGAAAGTTTTGCTGGTAGATAAAGCTTTAATAATGCCATCTCTTTTGGTGAAAAATTACTTGGGCCTTCATTGTATACAATCGGCAAATAAATTAAATTTAGCACCACAAAACTTTCTTATATATTTGACAATTAAACACGTGAATTTTGTCGGCAGAAATAAAACATTTTCAACACCGGTCCCGTTTGCGCCCTGTACTAAATATAGTAGGAAATGAGACACCCTACTTTGGACAGAACGCCCTAAAGACGTTCAATATTTTCCTTCCATGTTTTCCCTGGTCGATTTCTCCGGTAACTTCCACTTGATTTTATCAAAATTCGTCGATTCAAGCCTTCAAACAGCCCCATCGTCGCACCAAATATCAATTTCCGATAAAACCTCGCGGATTCGCGCTAAAGCTAACATCTCGTGAACCGCGAGACTTGTATGTCATTGGTCCATTTTCCGTGACGTGTCGTGAACGAACGCTGTTATTGGCTACGTAGACAATGTCTGATTCTGAGGTCTCAAACTCTTAACAACCAGTTTTCGCGGGAAGAAAGTGTGCGTGTAACTCGGCGTAAACTTTAATAATATTTCCACAAAATACGGAAACTGGCTGGTAACTACCGGAGTATTTTTTGTGTGGCTATAACTGGCGGTGAACCGGGGAAAACAGCAGAAAAAAACGCCAGCCCGATGTGACCGGCCATTGGGGCACTGGTAGTGGGGAGGGGGGCGTACAAGGCTGATTTTCTCTCGGCCCACGAACCACTGGCAACCTCCGCGCCTTCGCTTCAAACTTCCGCTTCTTTTCTGGAGATCTTTGCAAAAGTTCAAGCCCTGTCTATATCTTTTCTCCCGATTTTTGTCCGTCAAGGTTTACGGATTGGTTTTAATTTTTTTCCGTAACCAGCAGCAAAGTCCCGTAAATTTACGGCAAAACTGGCGCTGGCTAGAGCCCTGGGGAGGATTTTAACTAACTTCAACATCAGGGTTGTCTCCAGGACCCGTCCCTCCGTCTCAGGACGAAAATTTGCTTTCAGGGACGGAGAAAAATTTCACCCCGTCCATCCATCTGAAATCTGAACTTCATGGCAAGAAATTGAGGAAAATGTAGCTTAAAATGACAGATTCAACAATGAAAAGTAACAAGTTAGGCCCTCAAACAATGAGCGGGACAGGAAAAGATTTAAAGCTTTAGAAATTAAAGCCCTGCTACACATTGAATATTACTGTGAAATTTGTTGGTGTGAAGAATCTTGTAATTAACAAGGCAGCTCTATTCTTACTTCAAGCAGCCATTGTAACTTGCAGAGACAAAGCTGTTTGCTGAAAGATGTCTTTGCAGATTTATTTGTACTGGGAAGCCTTGCTGGTACAATACATAATGCATTGGTGTTTGTAGTTGTAGTCTGTATAACACAAACTCCAGCTGTCCAGGGGTCGCGAGGCGGTTACAGGACGGCGAGCGGACACTGGGTTTTATTGAATTCAGGCTATTTGTAGATGGGTCTACTGGGGAAATAACAGTACAAAATGAAAATTGCACTTAGGATGTAAAAGCATGTCTGACATGGAGTGTGGTATAACCCCAGGTACCACCAGCGTGTGTTGTATGTGGACATCGACATCCACCACGGAGACGGCGTGGAGGAGGCCTTCTACACGACAGACCGCGTCATGACGGTGTCCTTCCACAAGTATGGGGAGTACTTCCCAGGAACGGGGGATCTGAGGGTACAACATCTTCTTCTGCACAGATTTTCACTGCTATGAATTACCCTTATTCCTACAAATGGCAAAGAACCAAGCCACTGTTGTCATGATAAAGTGTTGTTACACCATATGATCTAGACTGTTAAGTCCTTATATTTTTCAACAAAGTAAGTATGTACCAGGTATGTCTATCTGTTATACAGAAGTTCTTGTTCTTTAATGATTGTGTTTGTACAATGGGAACTCCGAAATGTAATGACATCAGACACAGCTTATAAATCAAAACTGAAGTTTGGATGTGCAATGTGAAGCAGAAGAATTACAGCACATTTGGGTGTCATTGCTACATGCATAACTGCACTGCTGAAGGTCATGCATGCTTGCAGTGGTATGCTTTGAGTTGTAGATATCCCCAATTTTCTAGCTTTGTACTCAAGATTCAAGAAAGCTGTGTGCTACACATTCTATATTTGAAAAGGTTTGAAAAGTCATTAGACATCAATCCATAATGACATGGCATCATGACATTACAAAAGAAGGCATGACATTCTAAAGAATACACTGGTTGTTCTCTTCTTATTTGCCTAAAGCATGACAATTTGTCATGATGTTGGCCTTTCAATGTCGTAAATTTCATCACATGTAACTCCTTTTGGGACAGCATCGTACACCAATTGTATTTATTTATTTATTTATTTATTTATTTATTTATTTTGATTTACCACATTTTTGTGGAAGGATTGACATAACAGGTGAACTATCACCTTTTCAAGATGTCATCCCAGACCGGACTGTAAGATTGTAGATGAGATATCAGGCCACATAAGTGCCTCTCAGTTTCTACAATATGGGGGTTGTTTTCTCTCTTTGCAGGACATTGGTGCTGGGAAGGGCAAGTACTATGCTGTCAACTTCCCCCTCCGGGAAGGCATCGATGACCAGGCATACGAAACAATCTTTGAACCAGTAAGTGCTGGTTGCTTACTGTTTTTGCAGTGGCGTTGTCATACCATAACTTTGCTGTGTTTTTCTACCAGGACATTGGTGCAGGAAAGGGGAAATACTACGCCGTCAACTTTCCGCTACGAGACGGGATTGACGACGAAGCGTATGAACACATATTTGAGCCAGTAAGTTTTACAACCACCGCGACAATCACGTCTGATTAATCCTCAGCACCTTTTTCAATCACGCAGTTGGGGTGATGATTGTTAAGTGTTGGGGAAGTGGAGTAATGTGTACCCAGGCCAGGATGGCTGCAGATCCACCGCATCTTGCCGTGATGTTGGTGAAACAGCATTTCCACACAGAACAGTTGTACAAGTGTGTCGCACCGATACATTGACAATTGTTAACCTGCCGGACACTTTGTTCTTCTCCATGTGTTAGGATTAGGCGATCTGTCGTGTGTATGTTTTTCCTACCTTTCTCTGTAGCTAAATCTAGTGGGCCAACAGATACGAAAACTGTACCCGTAAGAAAACTATTCCTGATCAGAAAGAAGATGCTACCCCTCTCTGTAACTTCAGCATTCTCCTTTCCTTCCAACTACTGTGTACCTTTTTACATGACCCCTGGTACTAGTGGTAGATGATATGATAAAACTGTATAAGCTCTTTGTATTTTATCCTTTCATAGAAATATCATATATATGTAGCAGTGTGGTAACAGAAATTTTTCTGTACTCATTCGTTCACTTCCTGGCTTTGAATGTAATGAGTAGTCGAAGTCTTCCAGAAATTATCCTTATGAGACTGAAGTACAGTAAACTATTGAACACCTGGATGATACTCCTGTAGGAAACTGCATTAATCGTTGATATGTAAATAGAAAGTGTCATGTGATGGAAAGGTACTTATACTCTGATGAATGATTTGGGAAAACCTTAAGCTGTATAACTTTTAACTACATCCAAGATGTTGTTCCATGACTAACTGTCAGGACTTTTGCCAGCTCTTTATTTTTCAGACATCCCACTGTCAAAAAAATTGAGGTTTTTATCGTCTGCAGTAATTTTTGCGTGTCAATGATATCTGAATAGTGAGAAATTTTATTTTGACATAAGCTGGCAAAAACCCTGCTTTATGTTGTTGATTAATGATCTTTCCTAACTTATTTGACAAAATGGTAAGGATAAGTAATATTTCCACTTTATTTTTGCGTGTACTAACTGGTAGATAAGGTAACTAACCAAAGACAAGTAATTTTTTTCCAATCAGAAAATGTTTGTGAGCATGGATATCTCAATGTGTACTCCTCAGTCTTTAGAGAGCAAATTTCAGATAAGAGCATTTCGCTGGAAATAAACATTTTTTCGATGTAACTAAAGGTAGGACTTAATGTTAAGCCACGTAAAACCAAAGTTGGGGTATACTGAGAGGTCATGTAGTCTTTCCAAATTGCCATCATGCCTAACCTAAGGCTGTACCTTTTGGTGAAACCTGTGGCACGATAGGGAAAGAACATGGAGATATTCATGCTCACCAGCTAGATACCATTAGTCAGTCCTCTGGCTCTGATATACTCTTCAACTTCAAGTCTGACAAATCATTCCACATTATATGTGCTGTCTAGAACAAGTGTCTAACTCACCTCACAATTTTCTCCTCTCAACACATCCACATGGGTACCAGAGGCCATAGTCGAGAGTTGGTTGAAGTACTAAGCGAGTACTTTTTTCCACGTTCTAGGTGATGTCCAAAGTGATGGAGATGTACCAGCCCAGCGCTATAGTGCTGCAGTGTGGGGCAGACTCTCTGTCAGGAGACAGGCTGGGCTGCTTCAACCTCTCACTCAAAGGTATTTATTATTTTTATTCTTGGGTAGGCCGAATACTCTCTCATCGCAGCCAGGGGCTGAATTGCGAGGAGCGCACAATTGGAAGGGCTAGATCGCAAGTGGCTGTAGTGACTGCCATTCGGTGCGCAGGTGACCTCAATACGACATTTGCCCCATGTGCGGCCATAGGACTAGGTTTTGAACCACGCACACCAGGAAGGACCCCTACTCTTTTCGATAAGTGCGGTGGGTTCTTGAACGTGCTCGAGGTGTGGCTCAACTCAAAACACAGGACCTCCATTTAACGTTCTATCTGAGGGACGTCCATAACTGAAGCTAGGTACTCATTTACACCTGAGTGAAGTGAGGAAAGTCGTGTAAAGTGCCTTTTGTAAGGGCACAACGTCAGTGGAACAAATCTGGGAACCCCGGATTCGAACTCAGTACCTTTGGGTTCTGGGGCCAAACACCCTACCACTGTGCCATCGCGACGCCACGCAAAGTAGGGCCTGAGGCCTGGCTGCTTTCTGTTTCTTGTATGAATCATGCTGGGAGACATAATTGCAGTGATGGGATGAAATAGAACAGCTGAAAAATTTGGTAATGTAAGTTGTGCCTATCATGCTTAAGTGGATGTCAAAATTTGAACTATCATGAAGGTGACCTGGTCCTCATCATTTCCACCTATCCTCAGGTCACGGGAAATGCGTGGAGTTCATGAAAAAGTTCAACATTCCTATCCTGATGCTGGGAGGAGGCGGCTACACGATCCGTAACGTTGCACGTTGCTGGACCTTTGAGACATCCATCGCCCTGGGATGTGACGTCGCCAATGGTGAGGGTTTCCTCCGTGTCATATGTCTTTGTGCCATATTCAGTATAAAGGTATATCATTATTAGTTACGCATTTTCCCAAGTGTATGCCTTACTGACTTCACAATCTGTTACTTCATAGGTAGGAAGGCAAGCAATGGTTACACAGGATATTGAAGTGAATGGACTCAAAATCATATAGAATACTTAAGTTTAAATGTCCAATTAGTGCAATGATCAACAGTGAAGCATATTTTCAAAAGTGTGTTTTGTTTTCTCAGATTGATATCCAGCTTATAATGTCTTGATCTGTAATGCTTTTAACCTTTCTTTACAGAGCTGCCCTACAACGACTATTTTGAATATTATGGCCCGGACTTCAAGTTACACATCAGCCCCTCTAACATGACCAACCAGAACACGCCAGAGTATCTGGAGAAGATCAAGTAAGACTTTTTTCCCCTCTCTCTTTTAAAGACCCACTATGTAGTTTTAGGCCAATACAGAAAGTAGATTTTCCTATTGTTTCTTTGCATAGCAAGCTTTATCAACTCTATAGAATTGCTTACAGATATTCAGGAAGGGAGGTTACAACATTACTGCACCATACAAACAACTTTAAAAAACTGTTATCCTCCATCCAAAACAACACACAGTGTGAAACTAACACATGGCCACACATGGCTTCTGTACTTCTTATCAGGCTGACCGCCCAGTGGGGTGCCTGTTTACAGTTCGCCAGTTTCTGTAAAAAATCATCCTTAGCAGAGTTCTTGCAGTTTTGAAGGGAAAATAACCACACTTTATTGATACCCTTCAAAGTAGACTCTCTAGAATATATTAATAGTTGTATTCTACCCTCTTGGAAAAAGATATGAGTGTTTCCAAAGAAGAAGAGCTTCATGGCATCTGGCAGTCTAAAGTGTGCCTAAGTTATTAGACCACCATGGGGGTCCATCAGTGCACTGGGATGTTGTTGTTTATCTACTATTGAGGTGGTGTCCGGGAGTTTTTGTTTTGTTTTTGTAAAGTTCACAAATACCAAAAATAGATGAAATAATGAAGAAAATATGCTGAAAAGGGGTTGTACATGTCAGTACCTGCCATTTACATTAAGATTTGTTCACAATAATATTTTTAATTTTTGCGCCAAAATCCTACATAGTGGGCCTTTAATCAGACCAAGTTGTTGTCTTCAGAGTTGTTGATGTAGTAAATGTTTGGAGGAGAAACAGTTCTAGCCTGAACTCAATCAAGCTCCTGTAACGGCTTGCCGCCCTGTAACCGCATAGCCGCCCGCGGGGAGGGGACAGAAATCCCCGGACAGCTGGAGTTTGCGTTATACAGACTAAAACAGTTCAGTCTACTAACAGTTTTAGCAGCAATGCATAAGTACTGCCCAGTACAGCATTAAGTCATGTATATTTGAAGGTATATGCTCACTTTTTCTTAAATATGAACAGCACATAAGAAGTTTTGAGGTTTGGGGCATTAGAAATGCTTCTTATCAGAGGGATAGGACGGTAGTTTTCACGATGTCCTCCATGCAAAGCTGAAAAGTCGTCACTTCTCAAGTAGGGAAACAGAGTGGTTAGATTTATCAATATTTTTCCGTTTTTCCCTCCAGACAGCGACTGTTTGAGAACTTGAGAATGTTGCCTCATGCACCTGGTGTCCAAATGCAAGGTAAGAACTCAGACTTAGTCGGTAAGGAATTCTATGGTAGAGCAAACATTTATGAGTGTCAAAGAACAAAACAGCAGCATCTTTGTGATGTTTGAATCATTATTTACGTCTTTTACAAACTCATAATTCAGTTACAAGGCCAGCTTGCAGCTAGGAGAGCCAATGCAAAAGCATTCCTCACCTATCTTATCTTTACCATTACCTTCTTATGTGATCTTATCTCTTGATTTCTCCGAGGGTCCTGCATCAGACATTCACTTTCTTGTATCTTATTCTTCTGTTTGCATGTCTTATGGTTGCATATTCAGTGGTGCAACAAATATGGGCAAAAGGCTTGTACTTTCCTTCGAATGTTTGAATTTTAAAAAAAGAACAGTTTTCTTGAAATCTTCATTATTTTTCACAGCTATTCCGGAGGATGCTATAGACCAGGAGAGTGAGAATGATGAAGAAGAGGACCCAGACAAGCGTGTATCAAGTAAGATGAGTCGTACACATAGAGCAAAAACCACAGCAATGTATGACAGCACCCCTAATCCAACCAACCCCACAATTTTGTTTCTTTGCTGTTTCAATACACTTCATAAAAAGTGCACTAGTTTGTATCATCAGGGGTGTCCCTGTGGTGTAGTGGTCTGCACTTCTGTTACTAGCCACATGGTTCAAATTACTTGGACCAGGAGGCCCGGGTTCAAGCCCTGGGTAGTACACCTCTGGACAAGAGGCGCATTGAGTCATACCAAAGACATGGTACATACTTCTGAAACAGTATGGAAGTTAAACACACTCCACTACCAGTGGACTAGCCCCCTGCTGCAGTGATTGCACCACAGTGTGGCCCAGGGCTATGAAACGGGGATGGGCACCGCCCTATACACCTTATGGTGTGGGAGGATTTTGACTAATTTTAACTAACTTGTATCATCATTTGCATGAGTGGAACAAATTTCATCTGACAAAGATAGAATTTACTATGCTTTGAAATCAAGAAATGGTTCCGAGCTTGACGTTATGAGTGAACTTAACTGAGCTTGCAAATTAAACATGAATGCTGAACAGAAAAAATTTGTACACATTTCCAGTTCGTGCCCAGGACAAGCGAATCACCTGTGACGAGGAGTTTTCTGACAGCGAGGACGAGGGCGAAGGCGGGAGACGCGACCACCACAGCCACAAAAAACGAAAACGATTGCAGAGGGAGGAAGAAGCTAAGAAGGAGGAAGAGAAAAAGACAGGTTTGTCGTGTAACATTATAAGGTCAAATTAGTTGTCCTGCAATGTCCAAAAACTCTTGAGTCAAAGATGACAATTTTGAGAATCTTGAAATTCAAAATGAAGAAAATTAGGAAAACTTGCAAATACTTATATTGTGAGATTAGAATATGTAAATTATTATACAAAGATGACAATTTACCACCAGAAACGACAGTAGGCTACATGTATACGTAACTTAAAGATGATAGGCTCAACTTGTTTAGGTACTGCTGTACTAGTTCTTGTACCTAAACCACTATAGGGACACAGCCAGGTAGAAGTATACATGTTAGTGAAGATTGTGTTTTGTCTTTTCTTGTACAGAGGGTGCGAAGGACGACACAACTAAGTCGAAGGAGGTCAAATCAGAGGAGGCAGCAACTGCAGCATCACCAGGAACACAAGATGCCAAGTAAGTGAAACTGGATCTTCTCCCTCATCTGACCATTCCTGCAAATCAGCCTGCAATAGGGTCTCATCTAGTGCTGCGTACCTAAACGTAACATCAGGTACCGGTACAGAGGTTAAGGTATGTTTGTTGCTTGGCACGACTGAAAGCAGACTGGATAGAAAGGCGGTCGTCCCTCGGCGACATAACTCCCTCGGCAGCAAAACTCCCTTGCCGGAATCAGGGCATTAGAGAACCTTGGCCCGTGTAAGAAATCGCGTCACCCCCCTCCCCCAAATATATCCGCCGCCATTCTAGGAAGCCTGCAAAGGAGGCTACTTTTTAGGCATGTGCTAGCCTTTATAATCTATTTTAGTGGCTATTGAGTTCTACAACTGAACAGATAGTACAATTGGGAGTAAGAATTTGTAAATGGGAATAGCAACCATTTTTTTTTTTTCAAAATGGGAAAAACAGGACAGGCTATTCCGAAAAGCAACAAAAAAATTGGCGTGGCCTAAGCTGTTGGCCGTAAGCAGAGTTAACCATGAACTAAAGACTGTAAGCACATCTTCATCAGGTTCATGTGTTGTGTTCAACAGGGGAGGTGCTGAGCCCAGCAGGGATGCTGAAGTGAAGATGGACACTTCTGACAGCCTGGCACCCAGCGCTGACACCAAGGACTCAGGTCAGGCTGCTTACATCACTACTCAACAGCATCAGTTACTGAGAATTGTCCCTATTTGGTATCTGTCTGGTCAGATTACAAAACGTTGAATAATCTTTATTTGCATGTTCTTATGCACATGGGCTAAATGCAGTAGTTTCATTATTACCACCCTCCTTAAAACAGGACCCCTATCGCTCGATCCGTTGTTGGCTCGCTCGCGTAGGGGCCCTGCTCTTCAGCGACGGTAGACATGGTTCTGGCGCCGTCGCCACCAAAACAACTTCAGCCAATCAGAGGGTTTGCTTAACCTCATCTGAAGCAAAAGCGCAAAGGACGCCGGGAAGCTATCAAACAATCAGGTTACGTCTCACATCGTTACTTCAGGTTCAGAACAAATCAACCGCGAAATAAGGATAGCTCATTAATTATTCATGAGCAACTGCCAGAACCATGTCTACCGGGGCTAAAGAGCAAGCGAGCGAGCTAACAACGAATCGAGCGATAGGGGTCTGTTTTAAGGAGGGTGACTATTACATGAAAGGCTAAAGGTAAAGTGTCATTGCTTGTAGTGTTCCCAGTGAACAATGGGAGAAACAAAGCAGCTAAAGCTATTCTACGATTCTACGACTAAATCTATCGTTTACAAAACAGTTAGATATATGAAACATCGAGCATTGCTCCAAGTTAAGCTGTAGCTTGTCTTGTTCTTGAGCTCTGTTTAGAGCGTGATTTGGAACAGATAAATGATTATGACTGATTTGTCACTAGATATATTTCACTGGATCGGCGCAGTCACTGCAGTGCATATAAGGAAAAATGGCAAAGTAATTTCAACTGTCGAATAAGAAGAAAAATCTTTTAGCCACATCTCCCATTCATTTATATTTGTAGATATTAGAAGTCCTTGTCCTAGCTTGAGGGGAAAAGTAATTTATGTTAATACAGTGCTAAACTTTCTTCCAACACAAAGGTTTTCACGGATCAAATTTTCGACGACCACTGTCGCCTTCTTCAGGATCAATAATGACCTATCACTGCCGAACATAGACTCGCGAGAGTTACAGACACGTGACTTTATTGACATGTGTCATTACGGATACGTGACATCAGCAATTGGTCAAACGTGCCAAGAAGTTTATAACTGGACAAAGTCAGAATTCTGGACACTGAGCAGGACTACTTTATGAGAGGTATAAAGGAGGCCATATACATCAGGGCACTCCAGCCATTACTCAACAGAGACAGTGGGCGTTATAAACTTTCTGGCACGTTTGACCAATCACTGACGTCACGTATCCATAATGACACGTGTCAATAAAGTCACGTGTCTGTACATGTAACTCTCACAAGCTTCCATTATAAGTCATTAATGTTGGTTCTATGTTACTACCTTAGGTCCAGTGAATGGCTCCAGCACAGTCAGACCCATCCTGGCTCCATCCGGAACTCCCCTAGTGGCTCCTCAGGACCCACCCGCCTCCACCCAGCCTCAGGAAGAGAAGATGGAACACTAACGAGTTACTAACGAAGAGGAAATACATTTGTCAATGATAAACCTGGGGACAGGGTTAGGGGTCAGAAGCGAATGCGTTGAAAATCCAGTCTTGTCGTGCTTTACTTTTGACTTGAGCCCTCTAAGGGGATGCACAACATTGCTCAGAAGACCGATAGTGAGTATATTTTTTTGAATGCCTACCTTTGTGTCCCCGTCAAATCTCTGTTTCATGTTTCACAAAAGGCTCCCCCCCTCCCTAGGCAGCCATTGACAGGTGCATGATAAGTACCCTTTTGACAACTGTTCGGAACCAGCTTACTTCTGGGCAGTCCTGTGACATATAACATAGGATGTATGCATATGACAGAAGCTACTTTTTCTACCTAGTACAGACGGGCATATTTGAGTATACTGTAGTTGTAGAGGACAGCCAACATGAGACGGAACTTTCATTGTGTCAGGTGATGTTGTGAGTTTTTTTCAGCAGACCTCTGCTTTGTTAACAAATAACAAAACACATCTCCCAAAAAACAGTGATATTGTTAACTCCTTGCTGTGTGTGAAAGTTGGTAGAAAGACAGAAATAGATACCATGGACATCTTATCTGTCAGATTGCAAGGCCACACCAAAAGGTACATCATTTCTCAAGCAGAAAACAAAAATCAAAAGGTAGTAGACAACAGGAACTGATGGATCAATGATTCTGCCTGAGGACTTTCCACTCATGATTGTCTGAACATTGGACTGAGTCTCTTTGTTCACACTTGTAAATATTGTATTCCCACTGTATGGCTCTGTTTTTCATTCACATCACCAAGTAGCTTGAACGTATTGTTAGATGTCCTTTTGTTTGCATACTGCTCGAATAACTAGAGCAGTTTTGTGGTACATTAGTGTCAGGGATCCATTTAGTAAAGTCTACACTTGTACTTTGTATTTCTGGTTCAGTGGTATGCGCTATGTTTTATGAATATGAAGTCTATACTTTCATGTGTGCACGCAAAAAAAGATGACAACCTTGGTCCATAAAATACAATTTTTTATCATTAAAGAGTAATCAATGACTATTGAACTTAACATGAGCATTCAAATTTATGCATACCACTGAACTAGAGATATTTACATGTCAGTTTTATTACTTTCATATCTTTCTTTTCTGAGAGAATCATAAAAATAGTTTGTATCATTTAGTGTATGGTGTAGATTTACAAAGTTCTGTACAAGTTATTGTTGCTTGTTTGGGAGAAGACAGGCTGTGCCTGTAAAGAGGCAAAAATGGAACAGAAGTACTAGTTTTGTATGTTGAACTTGTCTTGTGAATGCCCTGTAACATTTAGCTTGTATCTTATTATGTATTACTATGTAGTTTCAGGCAATAAAGACTTCTTATACTGGCCTGTGTCACTGTTGCATGTTTGTGTACACAAGTTTGTTTTAAATTGGGTATCGTAGGAGTTATACTTACCTCATTTGTATCTCTAGAGCTCTAACTTTCTTTTACAAAATAATGTAGCTATTTGTCCCATTGCCCATTCAAACAGCCAGTGAAAACAAAGTAAGCAATTGCTATGAGCACTTTATTACTTTAAAAAACTAAGCACATTTTGATCAAGAATTTGACACACTTAACTGCATCCTTAAAATAGATAACGAGTAGAATTGCTACTTCTGTATCTATGTTAATCATCTGATAAAAAGTTGTTTGATGTAACACCACCTTCCCATACCTAACACAACTTGTCACTCCTTCGCAGACTTCCTAGAACAACGGCGTAAATGTTCGGTGGTGACGCGATTTCTTACACGGGCGAAGGTTCTCTAATGCCGGCAAGGGAGTTTCGCTGCCGAGGGAGTTATGTCGCCAAGGGACGACCGCCTTTCTATAAGAAGTCGCGTCACCCCCCTCCCCCAAATATATCACCGCCTAGGAAGTCTGCGAAGGAGGCTATCACACCTAAGCCCCTGCAAATTAGACAGCACCAATATAATCATTTGGTCTTGTTAACCGTCACCCACAGACCCTATAGTTCTGTCATGGAATGTAAAATTAATTGTTCGTCTATCAAAGGAAAACTTTTTGTGCCTGAACACAATTGTTACTACAGATCAGGCTTTAACATTTGTTAAGCTTTCATGACCTGCATCAAATCATCCAATTTTGTACTCTTTTTCAGCTTCAAAGATAAGTGTCTTTTTCTGAGACTTTTTAATGTTTTATCATATTGCATAGTGCAAAATAAAGTGCTATTCAATACTTTTAGAAGGCACAGTGGTAATTTCAAGAAGGAGCAAATACGCTGCCATCAAACCATTAGGTGGTACGGTCATACGATAGCTTGCAACTATTGGTCCAACATTGCAATAGTAAATTCAAATATTCACAATCCAGTACAATCAATTGCACAAATTTAAAGGTACAGTGTCATTGATTCATGTACAACTGATAATAATGCAACAATAAATGGATTGCCTTTGTTGGTCAAATTGTTTGCCTTTTTGATTGGTCCGTTTAACCAGTTAACATTTTGCCACTTTGACTTGGGAAGAAGCCACCCAAGGATTATCAACATTATGGTACAATAAAGCACTTGCTGTCCAATCAGAATGTGTTTGCATTTCCCACCTTATTGTTAGTATTTCTGAACATTTGAGACATATATATCATCTGCCAATACCTCATCAGATCTAAGCTAATCTTTGAATGTGATTTTAACTAGTACATGTCATTGGATGGAAGATTAATCTACAGTCATCTACTATCAAAGTTATATAATTACAGACTAACGTCATTTATTCCTGAGTTAGATTCGCAGAGAGTCTATTATTAATGCCTTTCAAAACAGACACAAAATGGTAAAACAGCAAGGCCACACTGGACTAACTAATACACCTGATCTTGGTGAAGAAGTTGATAAAAACAATGAAGTTGGTATTTAAAGGCACCCAGAGCATTTCATGAGGCTTGAAAACTGGAAATATTCTAGTTGCTGTAATCTTTATGAAATTGACATTTAATGCCACTGTTTACCACATTTGCGTGCGGATTTCTAATAAAAAATGGCACAAAAATAAACTACATGGTGATCTTTTAGTTTCACGGGCCTAGTGTAAATAGACCAATACCATAGCCCCGCCTACCCCGTCAAAACGTAGAAATGCAAAATTAAAACATAAAAATGCAACTATTTGACGGACATGCAGTCTCTCTCATTGGGCGAACCGCTAATTGTGATGGGCAGTCAGGATCAGTCTACTTGCGCTTGGAGTTTCTATCAGTTCTCACCACACAACGGCATCGTATCTTTGCTCCTTTAATGTCAATATGTAATGGTATCGTGTTATTGAAACTTACTATGTGTAGGAATGACTAGAAATTGGAATTTTTTTGTTCAAGTTCCAAGCCTCATAAATGCTCTGGATGCCTTTAAACCTGAAGAGGCAACAAGGGTTTTTGAATGTCTTTTGTTACACCAGTAATGACAGTATTTAGAAAGAAAATTCCCATATATCCCAATATATTCATTAAATACTCTATTACACTGGTTACAAGCACTAGCAATCAGTTCCATGTAATATACTAAAAGGCAACTGGAATGTGGAAGATGTTCACTTGTGACTAGTCCTTCTTGAAGCCCTGGGGATTCTGGGACTGCCACCTCCAGCAGTCTTCACCTGTGGAACAACAGTAGAACAACATTTCAGATATAACATAGTCACACCATAAATCTAAGGCTTTACATCTTACATGATGCCTACAGTTTTGTGTCGGTGCATGTCATTTTATCATCTATGTGTGTATGCCATGCATTTCCATATATGTATTCCATTCTCAAAAATGAATAAGAAACAGGGCCGTTTCCAGCTTTTAAAACTTTTCCATCCCACTCATTGTTTAGGAGCCATTGTGTTGAATTTTCCTTGTTAAATTCATCATATTAAGCTTACGAAGATACATATTCATCAATTTCATGTCATAAAGTTCAGATTTTGGGACGGACAGGGTGACATTTTTCTCCGTCCCAACAAGCAAATTTCCGTCCTGGGACGGAGGGACAGGTTCTGGAAACAGCCCTGATAAGAAATAGATCCATCTGCTAGCCTGAGTGTCCTCCTAGTTAGTTCTAGGCTTTCCTTTCATGTTGGTCCTTCATTGGAGCAAACTAGGATGACACTCAGGCTATCCATCTGCCTGACCCAGTCTAGAAATGCTAGGTTACAGGTACATATATAGCATAGGACGTTAAATGGCGGTCCCGTGTCTGGGGAGAGCCACACCCCATGCACGTTAAAGAACCCACTACACCTTTCGAAAAAGAGTAGGGGCATGCCCCGGTGTGCGATGGTCCAAACCTTACAGTCTGGTCTGGGTTGACATCTTGAAAAGATGATAGTCACCTGTTATGTTAATCCTTCCACAAATGTGGTAAATCTGAATAAATAAATGACAATTTTTTCCGTCCCAACAAGCAAATTTCCGACGGAGGGACGGGTCCTGGAGACAGCCCTGATAAGAAATAGATTTTTTTAAAGTTAAATGGCCCGCCATCCATCTGCTAGTGTCATCCTTATTAGTTCTAGGCTTTCCTTTCACGTTGGTTCTTCATTGGAACTAACTTAAGGATGACACTCAGGCTATCCATCTGCCTGGCCCAGTCTAGAAATGCTGTTACAGGTACATATAGGATGTTAAATGGCGGTCCCGTGTTTGGGGAGAGCCACACCCTGCACATGTTAAAGAACCCACCACACCTTTCGAAAAAGAGTAGGGGCATGCCCCGGTGTGCGATGGTCCAAACCTTACAGTCTGGTCTGGGTTGACATCTTGAAAAGGTGATAGTCACCTGTTATGTTAATCCTTCCACAAATGTGGTAAATCTGAATAAATAGATATATAGTCTGTGTAACGCAAACCGCGCTGTCCGGTGTTGGGTGCCCGCTAATAGTGCAATTCAATCAGGCTACTACAAATGTAAGGTTGAGTTTTCCTTGAGTTTTGTGACTTACACATTTCTGTGAGACCACGTTCTGCCTTCCAGCCCAGCTCCTTTTCCGCCAGCGAGGCGTCTGCGTACACGGAGGCAGAGTCTCCCGCACGCCGGTCAACAATCTTGTATGGAACCTGTAAAACATAACAGTAGCCAATCGGGTACTGTGTACCGGTACTGTACCGTAGAAATGGATTAGGTACAGGTCCAAAATACCGGATCATCAAGTACCGGTACTGTACCGAAATAGATTTACACAAAGTACAAATGCTTATTTTGTGACTGATCTCCTAACCTCATGGCCTCATACAACACCAAACGTGACCAAAGTGACACCTTGGAACAGCGTTACTAATATGCAACAGATCATTCAGGCAGGAAGGGAGTTTTGACAGCAAGGCCAAGGGAGTTTGGCTGTAGGAAACCTAGCTATGTTCTTTGAATAAAGATACTGACAAGTTGAAAACAGTCATTGAAAAAGTTCAGAAAAACACATTTAATTTTTCAAATTGTTCAGGTACAGGTCCATACCTGTACCTTTGTACTGGTACCTGTACCTGTACCTGATGTTACGTTTTGGTACGCAGCACTATTCATGAAGCCTCCACCAGGCCTTCCTACGGGGGTATTGAATTTTTTTTTTTCAAATTTTAGCACAAGGACATCATTAAAAAAGAATTAAGGCTAGGGTGAAAACTTGCACCTGACCCTGTTCACTCCCTGAAATTGTGTGCACCAAATAGAGTGGTACAATTTAAACTTTACTACTGGACAGAATACGATAAAAATCGGAAATTCCGTTAACCAAGAAATCAAATTGGTGTGGCCTTAGGTGAATTAAACCTGATCGCATGTGGAACTTTTCCTTCAGACTTGATACTGCTTTTGGTGATGATAGTAGTGATCGAACAAAATGCTCTAAGACTTATTCATTTTACAGTTGAGATATAAGGACACTTATGTTATGTGGACACACTCACTTTTTTCCCACTTGCTTTCTCAAATGCTTCCACCACCTGCAACACTGAGTATCCCGTGCCAGTACCCAGGTTGTAGATCTGAAAACAGTTTCAAACAACATTGTCATTTTTGACAAACATTTAATCATTACACACAACATAAAAAAGATTGCTCTGGGGAGCTTTCGAGACGAATTTATCTGTCTCTTCTTCAACCCGGTAATAAGGTCAGATCTCGTCTTGGAGTTCTCTTGTCACGTGACGTGATGTTGATAATCACGTGACAAGAGACAAGAGACAGTCATATACAGGCTTGAGATAGTGACGCCCCCTGTCCCTGTTCAAGGTACTGCATTGTCTGCAGATTTGGATCGCCTCCCGAACACCTCTAGAAAAACAGTCGGAGTCCTGATCTAGCACTTTCCCTTTTGTCCCAGTCTATCTAGTGTTGCACCACAGGTGATGACACATAGCTGGGTCTCTTGTGTTCCTGTAGACATTGTCATTTTGTTCTGAAATGTGCAACTGAACTATGATACCAAGGATAGTTAGCTTATCTGACAACAACATTTACTACAGCAATACTGAGTTGGAAATATTGTTACAGCTAAATTGTAAGGTACAAAATGACACTGAAATTTACTGTAAATCCATTTGATATTGCGGTTGGTAATTTCAGTGGCTTTAGAAAAGGGAGTAGTTCACGGCATTTAATTTTTGGGCACAAACATCACTGTCTCAAATGTCAGTGATCAAATATTTGCAATTATGAAATCTTAGCGGTTGACTAGTGAAGGTTAAAGTAGCTAAAATTAAGTTACTATTAACAAATCAAGAATGATAGTACATAATATACTAGTAATGTTCATTTTGCCATGTAGGTATTTCAAGGATACCCTCTATATTTGTGAAAGGAAAGGAAAGTGATCTCGAACCAGTTTAGCTCAAATGAACTCAATGCACAGATGAGCTAATCTTCCACTGGTCGTGACAGAGAAGACAGACGCTATGTACAGTATTTACAGGTTCATCGTACCGGGGAAATTCCCCTAGCTCTTTTCCACAAGCACGATGAACAGTGGACCACGGCTTAATGTCCCGTCTAAGGACTGCGGCCCTTTCTGATAGCGTGCACGTTGGGTGAGCAACACAGCCGGAATCGAACCCGGGGCTTCTAGTTCCAGAGGCAAGATCGCTAACCACTGGACTACGCACGCTACGTGAAACAAATTGTCATCTTCATCACCTTGCATCCAGAGATGTCGTTAAGTTTCTTCAGTGCAGCGATGTGCCCCAGAGCCAGGTCTACCACATGTACATAATCTCGGACACCTGAGGTAAAGATAACGGTAGCTATGAGCTTTGAACATGAAGGGACATTCTACTTTGAGCCTTCTTTCTTGAAATACCTGAAAAATGCAGAATACCATACCTACATGTAAAGCAGTACCTAGCATTGTTAAAGGGCATAAGACACCAAAATACAACATTTTCTTATTATCTGAAATAGGAGTAGCATCATTCAAGGAATATAAACGTTTAAAACAAATGCACACCCTTCTGATGTTATCTAATATTGAACCATCAGAAACCATACTTCCATGGATCCAACTCTTTATTCTTATCTGATCTTCTCACCAGGTGATTACATTAATCAATGACTAATGCCCTGGGTCTTGACGTCACAATGAACACGGCAGCCGGTTCGGAACCTTTCACCACGGCTTGCGAAAAACATTATTTGATGAGCAAACAGTGCTTAATTATGGTGATAACATTCAATTAAAGGACACAACAATATTTATTTTGTTTGCTTGCAAAAATAACGTTCTTTCCAAGCCACAGTGCAAAATTCCAAATCGGCTGCCACGTTCATTGTGACGTCATGACTGGGCAGTTACCAATTAATGTAATTACCTGGTGGGAAGAATCAAAAGCTGGAGGTATGAACTTTTGATGGTTCGATGTTCAATAACATCCGAAGTGTGAATATTTTGTGAAAATTTCTATGTTATTAAACAATAGTATTATGTTTTATGTAATTTCAGGAAATTCTTGATGTTGATGTCATTGGTGTCTTATGCCCTTTAACCTACAGTACAATGGGAACACAATCCACATGTACCTCAGGAGTTTGCATACATGATTGGAAGATATTCTAAATGTGAACCAAAATATTACATTGATATGGGTCATCATTGGTGACATATCTAATTGTATATCTCCTTGGAAACACGACAAACCTGTGCCATCCACTGTGTCGTAGTCAGACCCATAGACACTTAGCTCAGGTCGACGCCCCACTGCCACCTGGAAAACAGGAAAATATGTCCTTTTGTCAAACGGAGCGCTGCACCAAAACAATTTGCATCTTCAACATGTAAAACTCTTTGACCTGAGTGAGCTGTCTTAATTCTCAAGTTCATTAAGAACATGATTTTGATTGTTGCATTTCCAACCGGTTAATGATCACATATCCATGTTCGAAAGATTATGAATTTTATTTTTCTATTCTATTCAGATTTGTGGAGACCCGCACGGGAAGAACGGCTCTTGGCCTTGGCGCGTGCCTTAACATAACAGGTGACTATCACCTTTTCAAGATGTCAACCCAGACCAGACTGTAAGATTTGGACCATCGCATGCCCCTACTCTTTTTCAAAAGGTGTGGTGGGTTCTTTAAAGTGCGCGGGGTGTGGCTCTCCCCAAACACGGGACCTCCATTTAACATCCTATCCGAGGGACATCCCTAACCCTGGCATGGATGAGCTAGGTACTCATTTACACCTGAGTGAAGTGAGGAAAGTCGTGTTAAGTGCCTTTCCCAAGGGCACAACCCGGGATTACTGTAGGAGCTTCATCACTAAGTAGCTTTAAAGAACGGTTGCAGTCAGATATGCAAAGACTAGGTGTAACAGACCGTTCGGTGTAATATGACCAGCTGCTGCCGCGCCGCGTGCCTGCGAAGCTGGTGTGTTACGCCTGATGGCGGTTATACCGGCTATATAGATACAGATACAGATACAGACAGATTAGATCCCGGGTCCCATTGTTTGACAGCTGCACGCTCTACCACTTGCGCCACACGACGCCTTAAGGACCATTCCTTTGTTTTTTGTCTCACCTGTGATACATATGGCAGCAGGTTGTTGGGAATGCCACTGGGATCCTCCCCGATGGTGCCAGACTTGTGAGCTCCGATGGGGTTAAAGTACCTCAGCAGGACAACCTTCAGGTTCTGAATGTTACAGGGAATATTTAAAAGAAAATTCAAAAGAAATACTAACATCAGCTGTTGTGAGCTGTTGTGAGTCATCACACCTGTATTAAAGGCATCCAGAGCATTTTAAACTTGAATAAAAAAACTCCAATTCCTAGTCATTCCTATACAGTTAAGTTTCAATTACACTATACCATTACATATCGACATTAAAGGAGCAAAGATACGATGTCTTTGTGTGGTCAGAACTGATAGAAAATCCAAGCCCCTGACTCTCCATCACAATTTAATAGCGGTTCGACCAATGAGAGAGTGAATGCATGTCCGTCAAATATTTTTATTTTTATGTTTTAATTTTGCATTTCTTCGTTTTGACGGAGGTGGGCGAGGCCATGGTATCGGTCTATTTACACAAGGCGCATGAAACTAAAAGATCACCATGTAGCTTATTCTTGTGCCGCTTTTGAGCACTTTTGATAAGAAATCCGCACGCAAATGTGGTAAACAGTGGCATTAAATGTCAATTTCATAAAGATTACAGCAACTAGAATATTTCCAGTTTTCAGGCGTCATAAAATGCTCTGGGTGCCTTTAAAGACACAAGTTAAGCATGAAAAAAGCCAGAATTTGGCCACAAAATTTCTTCAGAATAATTGAAGGCATCAAAAAAGAATGTTGATCAAATTCGTCAGTCCTGTGGTTTCCTATAACTGCAATTCTCACCTTTTCAGCAATGGACAAGTCCTTCAGAATCTCCTCAATAACATACTTGGACCTGCCATAGGGGTTGATACATGCTCCTGCGGGGTGACTCTCTGTGATCGGCAGGAACTGTGGTTCTCCGTACACCGTTGCTGAGCTGGAGAATACAAAGTTGTATACCCCCTTCTCCAGCATCACCTAAAAACAAAAACGTTTGCCATCAAATCAGGGCTGTCTCCAGGACCTGTCCCTCCGTCCCAGGACAGAAATTTGCTTGTAATGGGATGGGGAAAAATGTCATCCATCCAAATGTCTGAAATTGATGAAAATGTACTTTCATGACTTAAAACAAGAGATTTAACAACGAAAATCAACAACATGGGCTCCCAAACCATGAGTGGGACAGGAAAAAAAAACTTATGCTGGAGAGAGCCCTACATTAAAGTCTTCTTTTTCAAAGGATATTCATTCTAGCCTGAGTGCCAGCCTTTTTAGCTTCCATACGTTACCCAAGCTCCGCTCCTGGCCGGCAGCGGAGCTTGGGTAGCGCAGCGGAGCTAGGGTAGCGGACGGAAGCTAGAAAGGCTGGCACCCAGGCTATATTTATTCCAGGTTCTAACTACAAGGCGGAAAGCATCTTTCTGTCAGCACAACAAGAAAAATGACAAGAAAACATTGAGGATGTCCTCACCTCCAGCAGATTAGTGGTGCCTCCGACGTTGACCTTGTAGTAGCTAAGCGGTTTAGCGACAGATTCTCCCACTGCCTTCAGTCCTGCAAAGTGCACTACAGCCTCAATGTCATGCTGTAAAAAATAATAAAAGAAATCGTGTTTATCTTCCAATGAACAACATCAGTCCTGAAGTTATACAGCTGTAGTCAATGTTGTCTGTATGCAATGTTACACTGTCCTTATGTACATTTTTACCGTATTCAAACACATAGCAAAGAACAGCGTTACTGTCACCCCTAGCTCCACGATTTTCAAAGGTGTCTATTCCCAGAGATGTGGTAACCTTACATTCATCATTGAAAGTGTAACAGTGAGGTTCAAGCGCCTCCAACTGACCAGTCTAACTGGTCTAGACCTTTTAGCCTAGTGGTTAAGGCGTGACGCCTGTGACCCGGCTGCCAGGTTTCAGCGTGGGTTCGAATCCTGGGGGCCAGGAGACTGTTCTACTTGCTTCTTTGTTTCACTGGTTTCCACACCGGGAATCGAACCCGGGCCTTGGCGGTGTCACTTGGCTGCCCGGCTTCGGCGTGGGTTCGAAGCCCAGGAGACTGTTCTATTCGCTGCTTTGTTTCAAATGTATGTTTTGCTGGAGAATTTGTTTCAAGAATTGTGCAAACCCCTTGTGGAGGTACATTTGGGAACCAAACACCCCAAAAGGTGGGTTAAAGGAGTCCTAAATTCCAGAGGGGGCAGTTTTTTTCCAATAGATTATAATTTTAGAAAGTAAAAATGAATACTTATTACAGTATACGATTAAGTACCCACTAGTCCAATGCGCATCAAAAAGCAGTAAAGAGTATTCTACTAAATTCCCCAGGTGACCCTCTATTTTCTAATTAATTAAATTAAACAATCTCAGCCTATGACTTAATACAATGTGCCTGACAAGGCCTGACAAAAGTTTGATTACAAAATGAATGTCAGGGGGTTAAGAAAAACTCCTCTTGCTATGTGTTCTTTGATATCTCATCAACAATTGGCCTTCTTATAGTGCTCATCCCCCCTCATTTATGCAAAAAAAATATTCACGACTAAGGATGTCTGTTTACGCATAGGGAATACATGGGAAGGGTCTGCATGGGCTTAGTGAGTATCATATTGTTTAAAAAAACACACCTTGTGTAATTCATCACAAGCAGAATTCTGTAAAAAGTTGGCTGATTATGTATTGATTGATACATAATCTAGTGGAAAATAACACCGCCTTCTGGAGTTTAGGACTCCTTTAAACCTAAGTGAAGTGGTACGGTTACAACTGAGTAAACAACCTTATCAAAGATGGCCTGTAAAGCTGGTTTGTCCAGGAGGTCTGCACTGTAGAATGGAATGCTTGTCCCTGTTATTGCTTCTACCCTTTTCAAACTCTCTGAAAGACAAAAACAAAATTTGTTGATACTTGACAAATACCAGTTAACAGCTACCTGTGGTAAGATCATAGTTACTTTACATACATA
This sequence comes from Branchiostoma lanceolatum, assembly GCF_035083965.1. NCBI lineage: Eukaryota > Metazoa > Chordata > Leptocardii > Amphioxiformes > Branchiostomatidae > Branchiostoma > Branchiostoma lanceolatum. Next base: position 16,220,809 of record NC_089723.1, on the reverse strand, counting down.
TTAAGTTTTCTAAAAATAACACCTAAAATCTTCTGTCATCTTGTTACTTGATGTCAAGCCTGCACAAACTTTACAAACAAAGAAAAAAATCCTTGTGTTTTCTATTTCATTCTTTATGTAAGTCTATCACCTTCCACAATTATAACTGATAATAATATAGCTTGTGAAAAGCATGTGAATACGTATACTAGTAACATGTTTCAAAGTCCTTCCAATTAAATATATGGGACAGTATAAGTCCTTCAGACTATGCCATTCATATTTTCTTGAGCCTATCAGCATGAGCTCTCATACTTCATATATAATAATGATAATGGTTTGTTAATCAGAAATTACCCGTGCAATGGCAGCTAGTGCTGAATTGCTGCAGGGTTTACAATCACATAATACACAACAGATACATATTTGCTCTACACTTGCACTTTGTGGAACTGTCGCAAGGGTCTAGGCGGCTGCCATTCGGCGCCAGCAGGTGACCTCAATACGACCTTCCCCAACCAAAGCCAGGTACCCATTTACGGGTGGAGTGAAGAAAGTCGTGTAAAGTGCCTTTCCCAAGGGCACAACATCGGGGCAATTCGGGGTTTCGAACCCGGGACCTCTCGGTTCTGGGCGAAACACCCTACCGATTGTGCCACACGATGCCATGATTTCATACTAACGTTGGATAAGTACCTGGACATGCGTTAGACAGGTTGTCCATGACAACAGGTGAGAACCCAGCTGTGACCATCTCCACCACCGTGTGGCTCCCGATGTACCCCGCACCTCCAGTCACCAACACCTGCTTCCCCGGCATCTTCTTTACTTCTGGATCTATGGAGAAGATATATATATTCAGTTATAGTTAAAATCCTCCCACACCATAAGGAGTGTAGGGCGGTGCCCATCCCCGTTTCATAGCCCTGGGCCACACTGTGGTGCAATCACTGCAGCAGTGGAGTGTGTTTAACTTCCATACTGTTTCATAACCATTTTTATAAAGTCTTTGGTATGACTCAATGCGCCTCTTGTCCAGAGGTGTCCTACCCGGGAGTTGAACTCGGGCCTTCTGGTTCCAAGTAATTAGAACCAGATGTGGTAAGTAACAGAAGCGCAGACCACTACACCACAGGGACACCGCAATTGTGCCTAGGAAACTAATGTTAGAAATATCAAGAATCTAGAGCTGGAACATAGTGAAGTTTTTGGCTCATGATCAGGAACTGAAAAGTTGCCAAGGAGGAAAGTTCAAGCTTCTAGCAAATAGTGATGCACAACAATAGCTCCAATCAATCAAAATTCACCTGCATTCCTACGTTACTGTGATGATAATAAAGGTTTGTACATTAAGGATTTACAACATTATCTTTTGTTACCTGTATACGAAAGATAATTGACAGAAAACTGTAAGGAAGACAAAGCTACACATTAGTACTGAATGCAGACAAATATAGAATGTTCGTTTTTCAGTTTGACATTAAAGCTTTTTCTTATCTCTGTGTTGCCTGGAGCTTTAAAAGTACCTAGGTAGTCGTGGCGACTGTTGCAGGGCTAGCCGTGGCGACTCTTTAATCGGGTATATTTTGCTGTATGTCTAAAGACTCTTTTACATTACCCTCACAAAAGAGTCTTTAGACATACAGCAAAATATACCCGATTAAAGAGTCGCCACGGCTATTGCAGGGCTTACTTTTACTTGCTGTGCTATACACAAGACAGCAAGGTTTTATTTTTATATTAGGTAAAAAACTGATCGAATACAGCCACTTTGTTTTCTTGTTTAGATCGTTGAGATACTACGATAAGTACCTTTAAGGGTATTGATTTGGTGGGCCTACCGAGTAACGTACATGATCATAAATTTCTTCGGAAGGGGTGTAACGTTAACATAAATTTAAGACGTTAACTTTTAACTTAAGGTTGAACTTTCACGAAAGTCATGCCGTTTGGTAATTTCTGTTAGTCAAATCAAGTGTCAGAATTGTCTGATTGTAAGAAAAGCTATTAAAACCACCCCTGTACTGAACTGTCCCTGTATAACCTTACATTCTCACCTGGCACAGTTTACAGAACACCACAGGTAACCGGTCTCCCGCCAGCCAGCTGACTGCCACGTCATATAGGACAGAAACTAGCATCCGATTTGGGAATGGCGGATTCCGCGAAACAAGTAGCAGCACATTCAGACAGCCGCTCATTCTGTATGGTACAGACGAGGAAACGGTTAAATCTTACAAGCTTCAGTTGAAAATATCTTAACATGGACCATACATTGTGATGTTCCAGTGGAAAAGAAGGTCGATTTTTACCCTGGCCTTTAGGATAACTTTCTGCTCTCACTAAAACGGCAGATAACTATTTTTCCTGATCAAACGTTAACGTTAGCGTTACATAAAAACAATGATAAAGTTTTATGATGATAACCTCCATGATAGAAATATCATATCACGTTGATCACGTTAATTTCCTTTACAAATAAATGTTCGGGTAAGTAAGAGCCAATCGGTGGTTTCCAAGAGACTAAAACCACCTGTTCTCGGCTTGAAGCCGATATTGGTTCGAACTAGCCTGTATTACACAAGCTCTCGGCCGGAGGTTACTGCCCCCCACTTGGGTGGGGGGCAGTAACCTCCGGCCGGGGGCAGTAACCTCCGGCCGAGAGCTTGTGTAATACAGGCTATGGTTCGAACCGTCTGGTTTGAAGCTTTGTTTATTCATGAGAAGATCATATATTGTTCATTAGAATGAATCGTGCCTTTCAACAGCAGTCCACTGCACGATGAGGATGTTTGCTGTGGTGAGGGTGATATGTTTTAAAGAATAACAAACAACCTTCATGGCAAAAAAGACAACAACAAAATAGAATAAAATAAAACACTAAGAAACTTGGCCCAGACCAGGCTACGATACAACGACCGTTGACCCGCTGTGAGGCGAAATGTCACGCACGTCACGGTTGCACCGAATGCTGCAATGCACTAGTAGAGCAAATACAAAGGTTCAGATGTTAACTCTCTGTGACTCTTACGTCTCAAAAGTGTAAACTTGACATGGCTGACCGAACTGAGAATCGATTTCTGGGGACTCTGAAGATGGTCAATATTCGGCTGGCCGCCAGGGCGTTTTGTGACATGATGATTTAAACGTGTGGTTGTGCTACTTTGAAAAGTGGCCATTGAAGAACCTTGCCGTTCGTTCTTTATGTAAGTTTGTCAACTTTCCCTCCAACATACATGTGTTTTCTGTGGATATATTGTGACCTACCACAATTCCTTAAATCACCACACACGGACAAATAATACGTAACGTTACATCTGCTTGGAGACGTTTCTGACGCGTGGTTCAGTGAGTAATCGACCGAGATACTTGAGACGAATACACCCTTACAAGTTGGACAAGACATTTGATCCCGCTGTTAAGTCAGCAGCTATTACGACCTATCGGTCGTTGACCCGCCGCCTATCTGGCGACCGGTCGTGTTGTTCTTATGTTCGTGTGCAATCATTTGCGAGGGTGAAAGGTCAGCTGTGGAGTCTAGTCAGAAGCACACACTGTACACACTCGACATGGCCGACAAGACTGAGTACCGATTCCTGGGCGGCAGCGGACTGAAAGTGTCCAACATTAGCTTGGGCACCATGACGTTTGGGGCAATGGTGAGGTTACAATGTGCTATTTTGGAATTTCCATATGAACCTTAATCCGTAATTCCTAAGATCCTTTAAGCAGTATGTTGTGTACTCTTCCTTGGAACTTTCCGGATGGTCATCCCTGTAACTCGTGGGCCTAGAGGCGCGGTGTACGGTGATCAACCAAAGAACTTGAGTACTAGTAGTAGCAAATGTGCTAAGGCCTGCAGCCAGGGGGGGGGGGGGGGGGGGGGGGATTGTGAGGGGACGGGGGAGGGGAGCTCGCGCTTTTCAGGGTCACGCCCCTTTAATGCTGAGTCATGCCTAGTCATAGTTGGGCGGAGGTTCAAGTTATTTATTAACTCGTCCTGACTCTGGGTAGGGAGCCAAACCTATACCACTTACTCTCTGTCCAAAGAGCTATCTACCAAAAAACAAAAAACCCTAGCATGTCCAGAACACGAGATATCAAAACAGGAAGTTCCGCTACAGTACCGTAACAAGCCGCTAGGGGACCCAAAATCTAATCATTTCCAGGTCTCATCAAAATCTACCCACCTACCAAATATCAAGACAATCCACCCAAGCCTTCTCGAGTTATGCTGTTCATCAGATCAATTACACACACACACATGCACACATACACACAAACGCTACCCAAAATATAATCTTCTTGGCGAAGATGATTATGTAAACGCTTAGTATCCAATTTATACAGTTGAGTTACAGATAGAATTTGCGCATTGACATTTGACGGTAACAAAGACGATCCATTGAGCAAAAGATATACAAAGGCGTTATAATTATCGGAAGTGTCAATATCTAACATAGGTATTTTCAAATTTACAAGTCTGTCAAGGAGGCATGAACATTGATAGATGTTCATGCCTCCTTGACAGACTTGTAAATTTGCATCCACAGCTACAACAAGGACTCTCAGTCATATTATTACGAGTAAACAGGTTGTTGTTTAAACTACAAGTGCCAATACGCAGGCGTGTAAGAAGGCGTCTAGTTAAATGGAGACCTTACTAGAAAAGTCGAGGTCCTTGGAAATCGTCTTATCAAGGATAAGGTTATTACCTTCGCGACGAATGGTTTCGTCGAGTAGGTTATTCGATGATGCTTGTCTGTGTGTCTGTTAGTGAACAGAATAAGTCGAGAACGCCTGGATGGTTTGTTGTCGTATTTGGTGTGTCGGTGTGTATGTGGGAAATCTCAAGATGATTAGATTTTGGGCGAAGTGTTTTGCATAATTAACGAGAAAAGTGTAAAAATGTGTTAGATTGTATGCTCATACTATGCTTTCTGGTTGCGACGTGTGGGCTGTATTGTTTCAGGGGATATTGACACGGGTAAATGGGTGCAAAGTTGGTCATGAGGGGTCATGAGGCAGGCAGGAAACGTCAGTTACTGCCAGGGACAAATTGGCTATCAGCCAGCTGTAGGGCAGATACAAGAGATAGACTTGCCCATATAGGCAGTAATGCTTTAAAGCACTAAAACAAGGGCTCAGAAAAGGATTCACCTTAATTGCAAGCCCCCAAAATTCTTATGCACCAGAAAGCCACATCTGTCTACTTAAGAATCATGCAAAGAAAATAGACAGTTGACCAGCTCGTTCTCTCGTAACAGCTGACAGACGAAAACAATCGTCAACTTTGACCTACTCCCAGCCTGGAAGAGTCCACTCGGAGCATGTGAAACCAAACCACAAAGATATCTCCTTACACCAATTAAAAGACTGAAACATACAAATTTTGACCAAAGTTGGATATACACGGCCTTATATGAGTAAGAACAGTCATTAATGCAGTGCCACAGCATGGGAATACCGAGCATGTCTGTGTGTCTGTTAGTGAACACGATAAGTCGAGAATTCTTGGAAGGATTGTCTTGGTATTTGGTATGTTGGTAGGTCTCGATGAAACCTGAAAAGGATTAGATTTTGGGCCCCCTATCGGCTTGTTACGGTACTGCAGCGGAACTTCCTGTTATGATATCTCGTGTTGTGGACATGCTATGGAACTGATTTTTGAGTGGTAGATAGCTCGTTGGGCAGAGAGTAAGTGGTATAGGTTTGGGCCCCCTAGCAACTTTTTTGGAACTGCAGGGGTAGGTTTTGCTTCAGACTTTGAAAGGGAATAACTCAAGAAGGGCTTGATGGAAGGTCATGATTTTTTGCATGTACATAGCTTGAGCGATGATGTACATGATTGGATACTTATTATGCAAATCAGTAACTAATTTGCATAATTAATGAGGAAAGTTTATACATTCATCAATTTCCATGATAGGACTCGCAAACATGTGACATATGTAACTGAGGAAGAGAGAAATATTAATAGATATCAGGTATGCAAATGAGAACCTCATTTACATAATTAATGAGAAAATAATATAACTCGAGATGGGCTTGATGGATGGTCATGATTTTTGGTATGTAGATAGCTTATGTGATGCTTTGTATGATTGGATGATAATTATGCAAATCAGATTATAATTAATGAGGCAATTTTAAAAACCTGCTGTGTTCCATGATATGACTATTCAAATATGTGACATTTGTAACTGAGGAAGAGAGGAATGTCAATAGATAGAAATTATGCAAATGTAGGCCTAATTTGCATAATTCATGAGAAACTACTATAATTCCATACTAGTAAATAACGGCAATTTCATACTTGTTGCATTTAGAAGTTGTGTGAATGTGAACACCATTGAATCAAATTATGCTAATAAGGAGCTTATTTGCATTATTGATGAAAAATGTTAGCATAACCTTCTTTGTTAAGCTCATAATCATAACAAGGAGGTTTGGACAACTTATGTTATTTGGGTGAGGAGGATCAACTGGTATGATTTTTGATTGATGAAAAACACTCCTAATACGTCAGTCATAAAGGTCAAAATCATTTTGCGAAGGTATGAGGTCGTAGAACTCTTGTTCTATTTTAACCGGCTGAGGATTGATTAGGTTATTGTCCTCATTCATGGGTAAATCTTACTTTTTAATTGGCATTTGGCGCTTCATTTTTCTCTTAGGCGGGTTGGCCCGGCCAGTGCGACGAGGCGGCCTCCCACGCCATCCTGGATCGCTACGTGGAGCTGGGAGGAAACTTCATCGATACAGCAGACATCTACGCCGGGGGCAAGTCTGAAGAAATCATAGGAAGCTGGTTGGAGAAGTGAGTACCTTTTTAAGTTAAGTTTAAGGTACGGTTGAAGGGTGGCTGAGGATTTTTGGGATGTTATTGAAAATATTCAAAACCCTTTCTTAAGCTTTACAGACCTTCCTCAACCTTAATTTTTTTTCAGGTAGTACCTTATAGCAAGGTGATAATTTATGCTAATTAATATAACGTCATGATTACGTCATCAAGATTTATAAGGCCACGCCCATTTTTATAAAAACGGCTCTCCTTGGCTTGTACTTCGATGTTTATCAATATAACTTTGCAGGAATGTACATGATAGTAATACATCAAGAATTATGCGTGCAACGAGTATTTTTTTTAAAACTTCGCCAAAAATCGTCATTTCAAAATATACTCGTTGACACGCATAATTCTTGATGTATTACTATCATGTATATTCCTGCAAAGTTATATTGATAAAAGGGTTTTTTCAATAACATCCCAAAAATCCTCAGCCACCCTTCATCTGTACCTTAAGTACACATCAAAGGAATTGATCAGTTGGTTCGTTTTCATATCACACAATATCACACAGTGATTAATCAAGCTGACCACAATGCACAGAATAATGTGAGTCACCAGATTTCAAGCCAGAAAAAATATTAACGGTTCTTAGTGACAAATGTGCCAAATCCGCAGTGTGTTTTTTGGCACGATTAGCCGAATAGCTAGGCTCGGTGGGCGTCACTCCACCGTCCGGGAAGGTAGTGTAAAGTGCTTTTCCCAAGGACACAATGTCCGGGCAAGGTGAGTATCGAGCTCGGGACCTATGGATTCCGAGTTCAACGCTCTAACCGTTACGCCACGACGACGTCACAAGCTAGAACGCAGCCAAAACAAAGAGGATGAAAGTTAAGGTCATCTGCTGGGTTGACGTTCAATCAGCATGCCATTGGTTGGACTCGCGATCGTAGACGCGATATCAAGAGGCTAACAAAACGTCTTAAAGGCATCCAGAGCATATTATGAGGCTTGAAACTTGAATTAAAACAACTCTAGTCATTCCTACACATGGTGAGTTTCAACAACACTATACAATTTTACATATCGACATTAAAGGAGCAAAGATACGATGTCGTTGTGTGATGAGAACTGATCCAAGCCCTTTTTTTACTGATCCCGACTGTCGGTTCGACCAATGTTTATTTTTTATGTTTTAATTTTGCATTTTTACGTTTTGACGGAGGTGGGCGGGGCTATGGTATCGGTCTATTTACACTAGGCGCGTGAAACTAAAAGATCACCATGTAGCTTATTTTTGTGCCGCTTTTGAGCACTTTTGAAAATACTTCAGCACGGAAATGTCGTAAATAGTGGCATTAAATGTAAGTTTCATAAAGATTACAGCAACTAGAATATTTCCAGTTTTCAACCCTCATAAAATGCTCTGGGTTCCTTTAAGTGTAGGGTGGCTAGACTGTATACTTCACAGAATGTGCATGTCAGTCTCGTAACGAAGTTTGGCCGGAACCAGAACGCAGCCAACTGAGAGGGAAAATGTCAGGTCATTTGCTGGAGATGTGTTACATTCTAGGCAACAGCGAGAGAAGTTTGTTGTGGCCACCAAAGTCCGGTTCAACACCCGCAAGGGCATCAACCGCTGGGGGTTGAGCCGCCATCACATCATGCAGTCCATAGACGACAGTCTGCGCAGGCTCCGTACGGACTATGTGGACCTGTACCAGGTGAGTAGGCCCAATATCAGCTGCTCTTTCGTGTCAAGTCAAGTCAAAGCCTTTATTTTTCTTAGTGGTGCTTGTTCGGCCACATGGCCGCTTTTCAACAAGGTCGAAGTGGAGGGGTAGGAGTCACGGATAAAGAGTACAAAAATAAGCTTAACGTAAACTTTACGTAAACGATATCAACACAATAATAGATAATACATCAAAATAAATAATGCCCGGTGTTGCATTCTTTGTAACTTATCATACTGTACCGAAATCGCACCATCCCAAACTGTACAGGCATATAGGTTAAATGTGGTAAAAAAATAGTATTATATTAAGTGACAAGAGCAGAATGTGTTACGAATTTTTGACCTGGCGCATAACTGCAAGTGCACGTTTAAGTTTGGATAGGACATGGCCCACATTGTAGTCCCATTTCAGTTCGTGCGTTTTATTACGTCAACACTTCCAATGTGTGATTCTTTTTATGACCACATTATAATTCTATTGAATGTCAGAAACCGTCTGATAGCTGTTTCTCCTAATAACACTGACTCATACTTGAACAATATTAGTCTTCACGTTGTTATTTTTACCTTAAACGTAATTTCCTGACGTTAGCAGATGCATGTATTTGGCTTATTTTGCTCGTTTTGAGGGGCATTTCATTCGTATCATTGGTGGCACGTGTTTGTCTACCCTCTTCTTGCATATATATAAACATTTGGATAATGTGACAGAAGGGAGTGCATCCGTAGGTAGAGCCCGATTCGTCGTATTTTAGACTTCAACTTTTCAAACAATGGTTTCAAAGGAAGTCTATATACACCCTAACCTGTGTCACAATTTTAGATCCACCTCTGGGATGAGGCTGTGCCTCTCGAAGAGACCCTGTCAGCTCTGAATGATCTGGTGCGCGCAGGGAAGGTGCGTTACCTGGGCGCCAGTAACGTCACCGGCTGGCAGCTGCAGAAGATTGTTGAGCTGAGCAAGTCCATGGGGCTCCACAAGTGGATCTCTCTTCAGGTGATCAAAAGAACCATGCTTGGCTTTACAACGTGCAATCTTTGTAGGATTTTACAATAGGGAAGATATTGAAATTTTGACAAAGGATCGCCTAGATAGGGAAAGATCATGAGACATGGCGGTCTAATTTCAGGCGGAGTACAGCCTCCTGTGCCGCGGGATAGAGTTAGAGCTGACTGACGTATGCAGGAAGGAGGGTATCGGTATCATCCCGTGGAGCCCGCTCAAAGGGTGCGTGTTGTATCCTAAAACCGCTTCCCATCCCAAAGCTGCTCTGAAGCACGTTTGGGATATCCCAAAATGTCGCCATTGGCAGATATAATAGGATGACGACATTTTGGGATAGCACAGTGCGTTTGATCACCTCCTTGGTTTGATAGTTACTAGTATCATATCGTTCTGAACTTGAAATTCCGATCTGACAAATATAAAACGTTCCTCCTTTGGCGACACTGGTCGGGAATCATGCCTGTCGCTTTATTTGATTTGCGCTGTACATTTCATCTTTGATCAGTGGTCTGCTGACCGGAAAGTTCAAAAGAGAGGGCGATGCTCCCGAGGGAACCAGAATCTCGCACTCCACAAAGACTGGACAAACCTTCGAGGCGGCCCCGGATTTCGAGAAGATTAAGAAAGATGACAAGACCTGGAACGTCCTGGATGTCATGAAGAAGGTTGCTGAAGCACAAGGTAAGGATACCATCTGATAGATCTATAGAGTACATATAGACATCGGTACCTTTGGGAACCATATTGGTTCCCAAAGGTATTAAAGTACCGTACATGTATATGCTACCCAGGCTGATACCCAAGGTTGTAGTGAGCTAGAGAGCTTTGATTGGCAATAGAATTCGTGTGTTTCTTTGAGTCATGGCATAGCTTGTCTACTCTGCGCCAGTAGACTCGCCCTACTCTACGGAGTGGCTGTCCACCATTGGCCGTCTATTGGCCGAGGTCCGCAATTTCAGCGTATGTACCCCGACCTGTAGCGTATGTACCCCGACTTGTAGCGTATGTACCCCGACTTGTAGCGTATGTACCCCGACCTGTAGCTTGTAACGTATGTACCCAGACTTGTAGCGTATGTACCCTGACTTGTAGCGTATGTACCCCGACCTGTAGCGCATGTACCCCGACTTGTAGCGTATGTACCCCGACTTGTAGCGTATGTACCCCGACTTGTAGAGTATGTACCCCGACCTGCAGCGTATGTACACCGACTTGTAGCGTATGTACCCCGACTTGTAGCGTATGTACCCCGACTTGTAGCGTATGTACCCCGACCTGTAGCTTGTAACGTATGTACCCAGACTTGTAGCGTATGTACCCCGACCTGTAGCGCATGTACCCCGACTTGTAGCGTATGTACCCCGACTTGTAGCGTATGTACCCCGACTTGTAGAGTATGTACCCCGACCTGCAGCGTATGTACACCGACTTGTAGCGTATGTACCCCGACTTGTAGCGTATGTACCCCGACTTGTAGCGTATGTACCCCGACCTGTAGCGTATGTACACCGACTTGTAGCGTATGTACCCCAACCTGTAGCTTGTAACGTATGTACCCCGACTTGTAGCGTATGTACCCCGACTTGTAGCGTATGTACCCCGACTTGTAGCGTATGTACCCCGACCTGTAGCTTATGTGCCCCGACTTTTAGCGTATGTACCCCGACTTATAGCGTATGTACCCCGACCTGTAGCGTATGTACCCCGACTTGTAGCGTATGTACCCCGACCTGTAGCGTATGTACCCCGACTTGTAGCACATGTACCCCGACTTGTACTCAACTGTAACCCAAACATGGCTGGACGAGGCAAATGAGGCAAGGTTCTCGGAAAGGGAGGCGCTATTCTATTCCGTCGGGAAGGATACTTATACTGTCCAGTGCCATCACTGTCACAAGACTAAAACCAGCACATAGTTTGAGTTTTGTCCTTTCAGACTAAATCACTATGGCCCCGTTTGGATCGCACTGATGATGATCCACTTTGTTCTGCAGCTCAGGTAGTTGTGGAAACAACCTCTGGCTGCATCCAGTCTTTCTTCATGGATCACACTGGTTCCCGCAAACACGAACTGGTTCCCGCAAATTGACAATTGCCATCACTGGTGCCAGAATAATGTCCGTTGACTTTGTCCGTGTTCTAAGCTGCGTCGTTGTCTTCAATACAACATGGGTCAGAAGGGAGAATGCAGTCTTCTTCTTCTTCTTCTTTGGGGTTAGGCAGCCAGCATCAACTTGTTGATGAATCTGCTGCGCTTGACGGGTAGTGCTGGTGCTGGGAATGGTTTTCTTTTGTCTGTACCAATTGTGAAGGGGGAAGGTGTCTGGTGACTAGCTGGGTCTAGTGGAGGTGGGTCACCCTGTCCCTGAAAGACGCCAGGGAGGGGGCAGCCACCATCTCTGTAGGCAAAGAGTTCCACTCTGCAACTGTCCGAGGGAAAAAAGCATAGCAAGTCTAGAACTGATTATGACCGTTACTTTCAGGTAAAACTGTGGCACAGGTTGCAATCCGCTGGCTGCTACAGAAGGGCGTGGTGTCGTCTGTCATCATTGGCGCGAAAACCGTGCAACAGCTGGAGGACAACATGGGTGCCGCCACTGGCTGGGAGATCACCGAGGAACAGGTGAGGGTAGTTTCCAAGCAGACCTACGGGTTGCAAATACCGTATCCAACTGGCAAAAGGAGTTTTTATAGGGTTGGGTTGCTATAAAAACTCCTTCTGCCAGTTGGATACGGTCTTTGCAACCCGTAGGTCTGCTTGGAGACTAGGTGAGGGAGCTACCAAGCCTCTCCTAAAGAGCAATAGCCGCATTGTTGTTTTATTTATTTTTTTATAGTTTATTGTTTCGCATATGTACAAGTATTTTAAAACAAAGAAATACAGTGCAAAAAAATATGCAGGGGGGGGGGGCAGAAGCCTAGGTGGCTTTTCGTGGGCCTCCCCTCGAAACTTAACAATAGGAATTATATCATAAATTGTACATAACTCAAAACTTAGCAAAATTAACGATAGAAAATAAGTTGAACTTATATAATAAATCCTAATAGATGAACAGATACGAGGAAATACAAAATAAAATTTAAGGTATTAAACATAATAAGGTACGCTAATATGATCAATGCTAATCATAATTAACAAATTGTGAAGAAATAGATAAAAAATCAACAAAATATTGATAATCAATTACTATGATAATCAAATATCAATGGAAAAAGGAAAACAAAGGAAAAAGGAAAACAAGGAAAACGAGTCAAATACAATCAGAGTAACGTCATAAATGATATCAACGTTGCATAAAGCATTCGCGGGATGTGTGTATACTTTTTAGAGCGATGCAATGTAGAAAAGCTTTTGTAGACTAGTAAAATACTGACACCTTCTAGTTGTCTTTACTAATGGTTTACTTACGAGCTTCACGCCAATTGGCTCCTCAACAGTAGCGATTTACTCAAACATACAATCACTTAGGAGGAAATTATACTTCTCCAAGTGACTCTCAGTTCCTCGTCAAAGATACGTCTTTTGAGTACCTTAACCTTGGCATACTTTGAGACAGTGTGTGTGGTACGAGGATGTCCGCATACAAAATATTTCTTTTGTTATGAATTTTGATCAGCCTTCTGGCCTTTAAATCAGCTGTTTAGTTGTTCGTTAGGATGGCTATCTATTCTTTTCTTTTAATATCGGAACAAATAATTGGTTTTAATGGTATGAACACATAAAAAAAAAGACAAAAATCTGTTCCCGGGGTCCTCCTCTTATAAAAAAACTATCCTCTGTCAGGGAATTAGTAGCTAAATTGACTCCGACCCTCATCCCAACATCATAAATGGATTATCCTCTGTAGGGGATCTCTACCCGTCTGGCTCCAAGAACAATAGGCTGGGGATCAGAGCAGACGACAGGAAATCATTTGCATGTTAACTGACGTCTCATGTTTTGAAAAATCTTGTATTTTTCTCACTATTTTTTTAAAGAAAACATTGTCAGACAAAGAAAAAGGACGCAGATACATGTAGGTGTAACAGAGCTATGTAATCGATACGATTCGTGACTCAATTACTACTAGTAGGCAACTTTCCGAAAACCACAACATTGTGTTTTCAACTGTCAAAGCAACCCCTTCAAAGTTGGAATTGTATCTATATTTTCCTCATAGCTGAATGTTTTGATAGCTGTGTGTCTAGAAATATGACTTGCACATGTAATTGTGGTGTCTACTTGATAGTCTAAGAAACCAATATAGACTGGGGGCCAGTGTTGTCATTGCTTTATATTCTTGGTTAGGTACTACCGTACTACCATGCTGACTTGTTTATGTGCAAACATATCTTGATTCCTTTTCTACATTTCAAACGTGTGTGTCCTGAAGAGTAACCTCAATACTTGGTGAACTGTCTTAGCTAGCGAGCCCTCCACTGATGTGAAAACCACGGCATTCAGAAGCAGACTGAGCTCTGGGAGTTTACGTTAGCTGAATTTATTGGGTGGTTTTATTGTGCAGGGTTGCTGCACTCTTTAGTCCCGTGCACGTGATACACATCCTTTCATATAATGTAATTTTAGAGCTTTAGACAGTTTCACATTTTTAGGCTTCTTCAGTACACTAAATTTGCCATTCTATGAAAGAGGTGGCCACCACACAAAAAAGAACACAACAATGTATCTGTCGCTACTCTGTTGATAATTAATTGATATTTATTTCTTTCCACACCAATCAAGATTCTTTAAATGACGAAAGAACAACTATCGTCGCTAAACAAAACAATTATTCTCCAAAAGACGATGCTTAAACGCGTCTTGGCTCGCGCTCATGAGGTAATACGATTTTCGTACTTCTGCAATCGGCGTTTTTTCTTCAGCGATGCCTACGTAGGGTTTCCACCCATTCCATTGGTCTGCATAAGAATGGGAAAAGGAAACAGATTGTTTTTTGTTAGAAGTTATTGACAAGAATAATGGCATGTTGGTTATTGATTTGAAATGATTGACAGCAAATGTACCTTTCTGTTCTTTCTTTGTGAGTGAACATTTTCCTTACCGCGTTAGCGACGACGGCCGAGGCCACCACCATGGCCAACAGCAAGCCAGTTTTCCCCTGCATCTAGCATGGCCTCGTACTCTGCACAGTCGATCTGCTCCCGCATACCGGTCTGTCCGTGCAGCTTGCCGGTCTCTGAGTCGGCGCAGTACCACAGCCCTGCCGAGTCGCGCTGCTCTTTACGGAAAGATCCATCCGCCTCGCACTGTTTTATGAAACCCCCGGGCAACATCTCAGGACTGTCGGAGTTCTTCTGTATCTCACACGGGGAGAGTTCGTCTGCAGAAAGATTAAAAGTTAATATTGTATCATAAGGAACCGTGTACACAACCCAACTATCGATACAGCTCTAACTTACTACTATTGATGACACAATTGTTGTCCTTTGTTTTATGAAGTAAATCAACATCCATCCTTTTTTCAAAGCTGTACCCTTTGTTGATTTACAATAAACATCTTCTTTTGGAGACTTAATAGTTACTACTTTCCTGTAAGAACAATTTTTTGATGTATTGGAAGGTTGATATCACTTCTACGTATTTCGTGTTCTTTAACCGCCCAGGGTAATCTACCTAAAGTAGACATTTGCACCAGGAGACGTACCCAAATATGAGGAGGCACAAAAGATATCATTTTGCCTATGATATTACCTAAGATAAGACGTACTTACGTCTTGCAGGCTTGCTTGGCCAGCAGCCTTCCACAACAAGTTGTGGCACAAGGAAGACCAACAGGAGAACGAGAGCACAGTGCACTGCCATCCTTCTGGACCAAGAATCAGATCTGTTCTGTCCCACACAGCGGCTTCTTGTTTATAAACGTTTTACGTGTCACGCCTCAATATAAACATTCCTGCTTATGCACAGGATTTCTATGGCAGGAATGCCTTTATCCAAACATCATTCACTCAACAGTTCACGGTAGACACTTTTCTTTTAAGGCTCAAAAGTTCGTTTAATGGTTGCTGCTTGAACTCTAAATGGGCGGCATTGGAGGCTGAGTCCTTTTGTCTTTTAAAGTACCGAAAAGTGGCGAAGTGGAACTACTTTTGAAATTAGTGTACGCACGCTCATCCTTCTGGACCTTCTGGACCAAGAATCAGATTTGTTCTGTCGCACACAGCGACTTCTTGTTTATAATCGTTTTACGTGTCACGCCTCAATATAAACCTGCTCACTTCACATGATTTCTATGGCATGAATGCCTTTATCCAAACATCAGTTCACGGTAGACACTTTTCTTTTAAGGCTCAAAAGTTCGTTTAATGGTTGCTGCTTGGACTCTAAATGGGCGCCTTGGAGGCTGAGTCCTTTTGTCTTTTAAAGTACCGAAAAGTGGCGAAGTGGAACTACTTTTGAAATTAGTGTACACACGCTCATCCTTCTGGACCTTCTGGACCTTCTGGACCAAGAATCAGATCTGTTCTGTCCCACTTGTTTATAATCGTTTTACGTGTCACGCCTCAATATAAACATTCCTGCTTATGCACAGGATTTCTATGGCATGAATGCCTTTATCTGAACATCAGTTCACGGTAGGGTAGAAACTTTTCTTTGAAGGCTGTAGGTTTGACACGAATGATCGTTTAGTGGTAGTTAGCCTTGAAGGCAATAGGAGTCAATAGGATGCTGGGTAAAATTCATATTCACATTGAATCATACATTATAAATTTTATACAAATTAATTCATTAAATCATCGATTAAACCTATTACGGTACTTGGTGGCAAATTAGTAGATGTTGGCACATCGGCACACCAAAACCCTGTGTGTTTTTAGCAAACGATGCTGGCTGGGCGTCACTCCGCCGTCAGGGAAAGTAGTGTTAAGTGTATAACGTCGGGGCATGGTGAGTGTCCAGCGCTCTTACCATTGTGCTGCACCAACGCCCTTGATAAAACGTCAAAACTTTTGTTGCGGCTCCATTGAAGAAATACATTTTGATGAACCGTGTAGAATGAATTAAACAAAGAACTGTTGTAGTACTAAATATTGGTCATGAAAGAATTCTAAATCTGATTTTTGGACCATATGAATGACGTCATCACATTGTATTGCCCTTAATGGGATTTTTTTCTATCTAAGAGAAAATACAGTGCATGCTTTGATAACACTGCAATGAAACAATTTTTCCATTTGCACAAGGCTACAAACGTACGTTCGCACAAATTGGTATCTATGAAGTGTCCATAATTATTGGCTTACGTTGCACAGTCGAGAGGTTGTTCAAACCCCTTCATGTTTAAAGGTACATTTTAGAATTTGTTCAGCTGTAAGTAGTAGTAGTAGTAAACCTTTAGTTTTCTTGGAAGGCCCCGTCGGCCAGTACATATACAGATATATACATGTCCGTTCTTCCCAGGGGTCCAAGTGGAGGGGGGGTGTCACGGGAAATAAATAAATAAATAAATAAATAAAATAACAAACAATTACAGCAAAAATAAATAATCAGTTGATACATCATCATAATAATACAGGTCTTAATCGTCAGGCCAGTCCCTAGCTATAGAGCTCTATATCCTGGTCTTAAAAGTCCATAGCGTTGGAGCATGCTGGGCGTCTACAGGCAGGCTGTTCCACAGAACTGCTCCAGACAGGGCCAGAGATCTGCGGACACAATCCCTCGTCGCCCTAGGTACCATCAACTTGTGGGAGGTAGCTTGTCTGGTAGCTCTGATGGCGCTCTCGCGGCAGGTCACAAAGAGTTCGTTCGTGTGTTCTGGCAACATGTTATGTAGACTGTCAGGAGTTTTTGCTAGAATGTGCTTGATGGTGCTGCATGCAATACATCCCAAATCTGTTGGGCGGCTCTTTTCTGCATAGCTGACAGCCAGTGAGACCATGGCATGACCTCTAGTGACCAGCGTCATGTGGTTAGACCGTTAGGGACTGTACGACATTTAGCAGGGGGGATGTCCGGTGCGTACGGGGGGAGGGCCAAGGAAAAAAATAAATGCCTGGGGGAGGGCCAAGGAAAAAAATGGCTTGGGGGGAGGGCCCAGGAAATTTTTTCTCAGAGTTAGCAATATCTTAGCATTAGTCTACCAGCAAGATTTTCCCCTCAAAATGCAGGAAAATCGTTTCAGTCGGTCAAGATTTTCCCAAGCCGCGGGAAGCATGCCTGCCGACTCACCAAGAATCGTCGGCGAAAAATATGTCGGGAGGGCGTCGTCCCCCAAATACCAGTAAACTTTGCCCCTAAAAATGCAGCAAATAGTGTTTTAGGGGGTAAAATAACATTCCGTGTTGTAGCCACCGTACATCATTCCATCATTTGACGGAATTTTGCCGCTCATGACGGACAAAAATTCTGCCTTTTCCGTCATAGTGACGGACAAAAATCGGCGTGAACAGATATAGACAGACCTTGGAATTTGAAAAATCTCCAGAAAATCAGCGAAAGTTTGCGACGAGGCCAATTAGATAATTTCTAATGCCCGCTGCCGGCCGGTGACAATCCAAACCAAACACAAGAGTTCCGCGACCTCATATCTCCATGAACAATTCTATTTATGCAAATGACTTACACATTTACATAATATATGCTTAATCATAAACACCTTTATCTTACTTACACATGTTGCAATATTGACAGTCGAATTATTTCACAATAAAATGAATTATGGCACTTTTGCATTAATTATGTAATTTGCATAATTGGTATCTGTTGATGCTCCACTTTCCATAAACTACATATGTTACATGTATTTGAGGTCTCGGACCGGAGTTTTTTTGCGATTTCGTATGTAGGCCGACACCCTCAGGTCGACGGGCTACAGTTCCGCCGAGAAAAGTAGGACGGAAAATGTAATCACATGGTCGAAAAGCGGTTTTCTGCTGTTTTCCGATGTATTCATCGGTATTGTCCGTTGTCCCTTTATTTTGGGTAGAAACCATAGTAAAATGTAAATTTGGCACCCGAAAATTATCATTTTTTTACACTTTTTTGATCGAACCTGCTCGGAAAAAACGAGTTTTCCTGGGGTCACGGCATATATGCTGAGAAAGCTTAGTAACTGGTGTCTCTGAAAAATGAAAAAAATAAAAAAGTCATGTGATAACTTTTTCGCAATCTCCGATGACGCAAATTCGGTGAAAATGCATTAAAAACGATGCTATTTGGGTCATCAGGCGAGAAAACCGCATCACCGTTGCCGCGGACTAATACAAAAAGGCTTCGATAGCGAACCAACTGCACCGCGCCCAAAAATACTACAACTCACGGGCTTTTCAGAAGATTCAAAATATTCATGCACAGCTAAAACCATCACCAAGCAATCTCGGGCAGAAATCAGGGTGACGACCACGCACTTCCGGCAGATTACCGGGTCATGAACCAACCCCCGTTCACAATTGAACTCCGACCCGGAACCTTGAGTCTTATAATGGAAAACACTGAAAATATAGATTTTCCTCATTAGCTATGCAAATTAAGTCCCAATTAGCATAATTTGCACTTCATTGTGTACATCTATGTCTAAGCTACCCGCATACTAAATATTATGGAAATCCGTCGTTCCTTTGTTCAGTTATTCTCCTTAGACATTAGAAGATTTTCACAATAACGCCCCTGCAGTTCCAGAACAAGCTGCTAGGGGGCCCAAACCCACACCACTTCTTTATTACACCCATCTGCCACCCAAAAATCAAGACCGTAGTACGTCCAGATCAAAAGATACAAAAATTGAAGTTCTGCTGCAGTACCAAGGTCACATACCAGGGGGCCCAAAATCGACCTTGAATTTTGGCTTCACAACACCCGCCCACATACCAAATATCATTGTAATCCATCAAGAGGCTCTTGAGTTATGCTGACTGGAGTGGTGCGGAAACACAAACAGACAAACAAGCAAACAGACACACCCAAAACAATATCTCCATTTTCATGGAGATAACAAACAAACCAGGTGAAAGTTTTGCTTGGTTGTTGTATGAAATCTATCTTTAGAAGTTTTTTTAATTGGGCAAAGACGAGCAAGACTGTTGTATTTCACTTAAATTGTTCAGATGATGGGACCTCCGGACATTATTCTGTATGTTGTTTTTGACTAGATTTTGTCATAATTGGTCGAATTGCTTTTACGACTGTATCCAAGAAAGCTGTAAGTTTCAAAGTAAGTTAGTGTGGCAGTTTATGTCAGTCATGGCAAAGTAAAGATTATCTATTGAAAGCCAATATAAAGAATTGTGATGTGTCAACTTGTTAAGAGATCGCCCCTTCCAAAACCAACAGGAGACTTTAGACCTAGGAAAATGTGGTCAAGCTTCTAAAGATGAAGAGTCTGAAATGCACATAGATATCATTAGGACAAGCCAAACCAGCACTGCACAAAATGTCGTAGAAATGTGTTGCTGGGGAAGGTTATGGTTAGGTTTTCCAGGTCCAGACGGTCGTGTGTTTGTTGTGTGCACCAGGACCCCTATCGCTCCACGTTGGCTCTCGCGAAGGGGCCCTGATCTTCAGCGCCTGTAGACAAGGTTCTGGCGCCGTTACTGACAGTTGCTCATGAATAATTAATGAGCTATCCTTATTTGGCGGTTAATTTGTTCTGAACCTGAAGTAACAATGTGAGACGTAACCTGATTGGTTGATAGCTTGCCAGCGTTCTTTGCGCTTTTGCCCCTAATGAGGGGATTGGCTGAAGCTGTTTTGGTGGTGACGTCACCAGAACCATGTCTACCGGCGCTGAAGATCAGGGCACCTTCGCGAGAGCCAACGTGGAGCGATAGGGGTCCTGATTTAATGAGGGTGGTTGTATGTGGATAGTTTTCAATCCATTCGAAGGTTAACGTTCTGGCATTTATCACGTAACTCTTCTTCTTGGACAATTTTCCAGATGGCAGAGCTCGACACTGTCAGCCAGATGGACGCGTTCTACCCCTACAACATGATCAGATATGCGAACGCCGACAGGGTGAGGAAGAACATGTGTCAGTGAACGCGTGGTCCAGGGCATCGCTGTGTACCTGCTGTACAACCCAGCATGGTTCAACCGTCGGACACGGAGAAGCGGAACGTCAACATCAGCTTACTACACTTGCAGAATAGCGTCATGTTAGGACATGATTATTTGAGTCAGACCTCTCTTTATAGTCAAATCCAGTGCATCAAACACAAAATCTTGAAATACCTCTTTTCAGTTCATAGACAACGCGTTAGCGATCAGTAGGTTGATATAACCACGCCGCGTTTTATCTGCTTGGTAAATGTATTGCTATCTTTCATCCAATTTGCAGATTAAGGTATTGTTGAAGGGTGGCTGAGGAATTTTGGGATGTCTTTGAAAAAAAAACCTTTCTTAAGCTTTATAAACCCTCCTCAACCTTATTTTTTTTCAGGTAGTACCTGATAGCAAGGTGATAATTTATGCAAATTAGTATGATGTCATGATTACGTCATCAAGATTTATAAGGCCACGCCCCTTTTTTTAGAAAAAAACGCTCTCCTTGGCTTGTGCTTCGATGTTTATCAATATAACTTTGCAGGAATGTACATGATAGTAATACTTAAAGAATGACGCGTGCCTACGAGTTTCTTTTGAAATACCGATTTTTGGCGAATTTGTTTTGTTATCAAACATCATTTACTGTGGCTAGCAATTACAGTAGCAGGAGATCTGCACCTGTAACCAAATAAAGAGACAGTCAATGTATCAGTAATCGTTTTCCAAAGGGTTGATGACGCTTGAAGCAGGAGGTTGTGAATAGCTTTGCAACAGATTTGTTAATTAAATATGTACGATTGGTCCAATCTCTTTATTCGTCCAATCAGTAGTCTCTTCTTTAATCACGTATTGATGTTTGGAAGTCTTTTTATGACGTAACTAGTTGTAGTAGTAGTAGTTGTAGTAGTAGTAGTAGTAGTAGTAATAGTGGTAGTTTATCATCAACATACAGACCAGCTAATCAAACGCCACTGTCTCTACGTTTAGACATCGACTTAGGCCGCCTAGACTCTATCAGTCTTCACGGGTCGCTGGGAAAATAGTAGAAATTGGCCAAATAGAGTCAACTGTATGAAGGGAGTCGGCTACGGAGATAGGGTCTAATATTGCTCCACGGGTCGCTAGGGAAATAATAGAAATTGGCCAAATAGAGTCAACTGTATAAAGGGAGTCGGCTATGGAGATAGGGTCAAATACGACCAAAGTCCCCCAGCAAATGTTCTCTCTATAGCCGACGCGGTTAGTCTGGTAGAGACTATAGGTCGCCGGCCTTAAAACCGACGCCTTGTCCCTTGTTGAAAGACTGGCTAATAGTGCATCATCAATAGGACATGGCGTTGATACATTTTGCGAGCGTGCCGCGTGAAGATACCGTAAAGCCCTTGTCACACTTGTGCGTATGTACAAGTCCGCATGGGGGTATCAGGACAACTCGGCACCAGGACAACTCGGCACCAGGACAACTCGGCACCAGGACAACTCGGCACCAGGACAACTCGGCACCAGGACAACTCGGCACCAGGACAACTCGGCACCAGTTCAGTGAAATGTATATTTTCGGTTTAAATATCGCCCCAAACCCTAGAATTTAACATTTTGAAGCAATGTATGCCAAAAGTGCTCAATAATTTCTGTCGGTATATGTCCTTGGCATCCTTGCGACAAATTTCAAGCCATTTGGTTGTAATTCCAGGGCACAGGAGACCTAAATATACACTTTTTGATCTAAAATGAAGAAAAAACTAAAACTAATACTTGTAAAGGCGTATATCGTTAGATTGCATAGTATGCCGAATTGCGTGACATTCATTCTGTGTAAAAAAAAAAGGTGCCGAATTGTCCTAGTGCCGAGTTGTCCTGCCTGGTGCCGAGTTGTCCTGGTGCCGAGTTGTCCTGGTGCCGAGTTGTCCTGGTGCCGAGTTGTCCTGGTGCCGAGTTGTCCTGGTGCCGAGTTGTCCAACATTCCGCATGGGTTGCGTATTAACATGTTTTTGGTTTAGGTTAAGTTTGCAGCCGAATAAGTGATTTATTAGGTTCGATAACCAGGCTGCACAACGGTGGACAAAGTAGAAAACAACTTTTTCCCCGCAAACCTTTTTTTGTGTGTTTTGTTGTCTTTTTGGACATACTTGTACGTTTTAAATGATTTCTTTAAAACAGATTTATTCACAATATATATATATCAATGTTACAGAAAGGTTTGTTGGTATCTTACAAGCCTAGTATATTATAATCTCCAAGCAGATCCCTGCCGGGCTATGGGCCCTCTCTGGCTGACTGGACCTTCTCTGGCTAGCATATACGATTTTCGCGCCCGGTGTGGATCTGCTTGGAGATTAAGTATATTACACTTGTTAAAATGTTGGCACCAAAGACCCCGGAAACCTTACTTAAACCAAAAAAAAATGTTAATGCGCAACTCACGCGCACTTGAATATACGCACAAGTGTGACAGGGCCCTCAGCTTCGCCCGGCCTCTCCTAAATCTACCGTTAAGCGTTACCAGGATCCCCCATGCAGTTCCTTACTAGATGTTCAAGATGGCTGCTATCTGACGGAGTGGCTATGACTGGTCCAAACAACTC
Source organism: Branchiostoma lanceolatum (assembly GCF_035083965.1). Lineage (NCBI taxonomy): Eukaryota > Metazoa > Chordata > Leptocardii > Amphioxiformes > Branchiostomatidae > Branchiostoma > Branchiostoma lanceolatum. The sequence goes on along the minus strand of NC_089723.1, from coordinate 16,197,729 downwards.
TGTGGTTGTTTTTCCTGTCGAAAACGGGACAAAAGGACAAGATGCCTGAGCTGTACTTCGACAGGTATCATTCAATCTTTACACTTGAGCTGAAGTGACGAGGGGTAAACTTTATAAAGTTAAAAGTCATTTCTTTCGTCACCTTTCTTCGTTCGATTTGTCGTTTCATCTAGACTATGACCTTGAATGTTACGCCAGCTTGTCACACTTGACAATGTATGAATGAGAAGATTAATGACGTTAGGCACTGTATTTGACTTTTACCTACGGATATTGTAGGAAATCTCGATGTTACTGAAGGTAGGTAGCGTTCAACCGTCAACATTCATAACTTACTGGTGTTATGGGGGAGGGGGGCGAAACAAAATGGCGTCAACAATGGATGGAACCGTCGCTTGTTCTGGAACGCCATTGTACCGCGTGGTCATCCTTGACAACCTGCTGTTTACTTCAGTTCGAAGAAGATTTCGCCGCGTTCGGTCACGATTTCTGTGTCTCCCGCGCGATGTCGGAGTTTTTCGAGCCAACTTTGGGCGGTGCCTATCCAGCCATGTCCGTCTACGGTGGACCACTGTATGCGGACTCCTTGGGACCGTTTTACCGCAACGAGAGCGGAGGAAGTTTCCCAACAACTTCATCAACCGTGAGTTCTGACTCAGTTCTACCCCCAGGATGGGAAGACAAGACAGTCCAGGACTTACAAGACATCTGGATGAATCAAGAAGAAAGCTTGTCAAGCAAGTATACCTCCACATTTGAGAGAAAGGATGTGCCACAGATCGAGGAACTGGCCAGGTTGTTTGTATTCCGTGCCAAAACCTCGCCACGCTGGCTACCTTACTACACTGGGCTATCTCCCACAGAAACACCCTGCCCAGAGCTCCAAGTTCAAGCTACAGAGTCTCCAGTAGCCACACCAACACATGATGACATCAGGGTCCTGGCCAGAGATGATGAAATGCAAGATGTGGAAGATTGGCTAAATGCGGCGCCCGATCTCGACATTTCCTCCATGCTACAAGAGGCAGGATGTGATCTGTTCAGTTGCTCCGATGGTGAAAACATGAGTGTGGCGACGCCCAACAGTCAGTTCACCAGTGGTCAGACCCCTGAAGGTGACCGCTCTATCTTGACTGGTTGTGAAGAGCCACAGTCCAGCCCAGGATGGGAAGATAAGACAGTCCAGGGCTTACAAGACATCTGGCAGGATCCAGAAGAAAGTTTGTCGGGCAAGTATGCCTCCATAGTTGAGAGAGAGGATGTGCCACAGATCGAGGAACTGGCCAGGTTGTTTGTATTCCGTGCCAAAACCTCGCCACGCTGGCTACCGTACTACACTGGGCTATCTCCTACAGAAACACCCTGCCCAGAGCTCCAAGTTCAAGCTACAGAGTCTCCAGGAGCCACACCGACACATGATGACATCAGGGTCCTCGCCAGAGATGATGAAATGCAAGATGTGGAAGATTGGCTAAATGCGGCGCCCGATCTCGACATTTCCTCCATGTTACAAGAGGCAGGATATGATCTATTGAGTTGCCACAATGGTGAAAACATGAGTGCGGCGACGTCCATCGGTCAGCTCACCAGTGGTCAGACCCCTGAAGATGACCACCCTGTCTTGATTGGTTGTGAAGAGCCACAGTCCAGCCACTCAGTTCTTCCTCCAGGATGGGAAGACAAGACAGTCCAGGACTTGCAAGACATCTGGCAGGATCCAGAAGAAAGTTTATCACACAAACACCACTCTACCATTGAGAGAGAGGATGTGCCACAGATCGAGGAACTGGCCAGGTTGTTTGTATTCCGTGCCAAAACCTCACCACGCTGGCTGCCGTACTACACTGGGCTATCTCCTACAGAAACACCCAGCCCAGAGCTCCAAGTTCAAGCTACAGAGTCACCAGGAGCCACACCAACACATGATGACATCAGGGTCCTGGCCAGAGATGATGAAATGCAAGATGTGGAAGATTGGCTAAATGCGGCGCCGGATCTCGACATTTCCTCCATGCTACAAGAGGCAGGATGTGATCTACTGAGTTGCTACAATGGTGAAAACATGAGTGTGGCGACGTCCACCGGTCAGTTCACCAGTGGTCAGACCCCTGAAGATGACCACACTGTCTTGATTCACTGTGAAGAGCCACAGTCCAGCCAATGTGTCGCTTCATTGATAGAAGAGGATGACAAGTCTGAAATCGTGGATCTGGCAACTACTACTAATGACAGCCAAGCAGAACTACCACTGCCTTGTCTTCCGTTTGAGCGCCAGTCACCTGTTAACACACCAAAGCCATCATCACCGGCAACTGAGTTGTTGTTGACACCAGTTTATGATGATTCCTGTGCACACTATCCAGACCAACCCAGCTGTGCTGAGGAGTCACCATTCCCGAAGTGCACATCTGTGGTGGAGCGAGATGATTGGGCCATGATAGAGGCTGTGGCGACACTCTTCGTGTTTCGCGCCAAGCACAGCCCGCGACACGTGCCGTACTACACCTGCCAGTCCCCCGCGGGCACGCCACCGTCCACTCCAAGACAAGTGATGGAGGGATCCTGGGTTCATGAAGATGTACAAAGCCTCGCCAAGAGAGCTGAAGAAGAGGACATAGCAGACTGGGTCAATGGGATGTGTGGCACTGGGGAAGATGTCCAAGGTCTTGCCAAGAAAGTTGACCAGGAAGACACACAGGAATTTGTCCATGAAATGTGTGATAACCAATCTGCACCTGCCACATTGATGCATCAAGATCAAGATGTCCAAGGTCTTGCCAAGAAAGTTGACAAGGAAGCGTGCGGTGACCAATCCACACCAACTACATTGATGCACCAAGATGCACTATCCAAAATAGATAACAAGGAAGAGATACAAGACTTTGTAAATGGTGACCAATCTACATCTACCACTCTGATGCACCAAGGAAAAGATCTCCAAGATCTTTCAAAAGAAGCTGACAAGGAATACTCACAAGACTTTGTCAACAAGACATGTGGTGATCGAGCAACACCTACCACACCAACCTACAAAGGTGAAGATGTCAATGATCTACTAGTAGCTAAGAAAGTTGTCAAGGAAATCCCGCAAGACTTGGTCCAAACCACACACACCGCATTGTTGTACCAAGATGCCCAGGGTCTTGAAAAGGAGGAGCAAGACAACTCAGTCGTCACTGACATGTGTGGTGCCTCCCATCAAACGGTGCCTACCACACTGACGGATCAAGATGAAGACATCCAAGCCAAGACAGTTGATAAGGAGGACCAAGGAAACACGGTTACTGGTACGTGTGGTGGGTCTCATGTCTGACCAATCTACCACATAAGTTCCCCCAGTTGAAGAGATCCAATATCATCTCTCAAATCAAAACTGGCCATTTCCATGTTGTGATTTGTCTTTTCATCTATTCCTATCATTTTGACTCCTGTTGCACCTCCCCTAAACATTCCTTTTCTATGATTTTTCTTTTCCCAATTTCCAAATTAACCCTTGTACTGCAGGACCCCTATATATATATGGGTTGCACATTATACGTATACAGAAAATTGGTAAATAATGTTTTACTTGAATAAAATTACTTGCTTACAAGCACTATTAAAGATATGTATGGGGTATGCATAAGTCTAAGTATTAAAACATTATGCTCTACAACATGTTTGTTATCATTTCAGAGAGAGACACGAAGGTCAAAACTTATGATGAGCCCCAAAAGAGGGGAGGCAAGTGGTGGGATCTGAGGAATAAGAGAGAGAAGATGGCAACGGACAGGACAGATGGCAGCAACGTTAACAATGGTGAGTAAACTCAAACCACCTACAAGCATGAAAACTTTAGTCTAAATCAATTCTATATTTTCTGCTTTAATCATAGGGAGTCTTTTTCTCTTGTAATTTTGCAGTGATACATACCTATACAAGGTGGCTTTGTAATTGTCGTCAATAGAACATTTTTGCATGGGAAGTGACATAGTCTGCATTTGCTTGCAAATGTTGGCTTTCTTGTTCTTTCTAACAGTTTTCTGTAGTTTCAGACAAAAAGGATGCAAAGGAAGGAAGGAAGTGGTGGAGAAGAGTTTTCACCAGGAAGAATGATGGAAAGACGAGTGGCAATGACAATGGTAAGTAGAATTGCGCTAGATCATGGTCAGCACTGGTGTGTATGTAAAAGATTACACCTGTACTGAGTGCTCCTCTATGTAGTTTGTACTATTCTAAGGTCTTTTGTATGACCCAACTGGGGTGTGAACCCACCCAAATGAAAGGTGAACACTCCATTCATAAGACCAAATTAGGCAGTATTGTAGATCATTTGCAATCAGGCATGTCCTGTAACCCAAAAGTATTATGATCCCCTACTTCTACATCTTACATCAACAGAAGTAGCATGTATTTTCCATATCCAAATATTTTTACTGTCACATATTTACAGCATTAACAAAGCACACCACGTGCGACCACATGTGATCTAACCTGTTACCATCATATTACAGAGGCGAGCTCGAGAAAAAGAAGGTGGAAGATCTTTCGGAAGAAGCAGTCACAAGGTAAATCTCGACTTCCATGACACCTAGATATGAAATCAATAGTACTCATACTAACATATACTGCATGTTGTTGGGTTATATGATAAAGTATAGATGTGACTGGCTGGAGTGTCCCTGTGGTGTAGTGGTCTGCACTTCTGGTACTAGCCACATCTGGTTCAAATTACTTGGACCAGAAGGCCCGGGTTCAAGCCCCAGGTTAGGACACTTCTGGACAAGAGGTGCATTGAGTCATACCAAAGACTTTATAAAAATGGTGCATACTTCTGAAACAGTTTGGAAGTTAAACACACTCTACCAGTGTTACAGTCTACTCTGCCAGTGGACTAGCCCCCTGCTGCAGTGATTGCACCACAGTGTGGCCCAGCTATGAAACGGGGCTGGGCACCGCCCTATACATCAATTATGGTGTGGGAGGATTTTAACTTAAACTAACTAATGGATGTGACTGAATGAACTAAACGCTCCAGCAAGCAGCTTGACCATATCAAACCGAGAACTGAATGATATGAAAAAAAGTAGCGTACCATATATGAGCGCCCTGGCAAACAGTAGAATGGAAATTGACGACCACAATAAATGGGATGTATTAAATGCAATGATTGTATGATAATAATAATAACGTTGTATTCATGGAAAACCCAGAGTATACATTAAAATGTGAAGCTCATTACCAAGTATTCTTTACGTTTTTGATTATTTTAACTTCTTCATGATTACATGTAATTGGAATTTGAACTTGTTTTTAATGCAGTGGTGTACTTTGGAAAACAAGAAGCAAGTCAGCCTCTGGCTGCAAGATTATTGTTTTTGTTGACAATAAAAACCATTTGATTGGTTGATAGAAAGTATCTACAGACTGTGTGTAGGTGCCATTTCAAATGGAAGCTAAGTTTGCATGTTGCCAGTTGTTATTGAAATGGCAGGTTTTCTTCTCTAACTTTAGAGATGCCTTTGACTCTATTATGAGGATTCCAAGACTTGACATAAATGACTTGTCAGGTCTAAAAAAAAATGTTGTGTCGCTGGTTACCCAACAAAAAACATGCCAACCCTAGCCTTTTTCTTTGTTGACTGCTGGCAAGGGACGTAGAATTTACACTCTGATATCGAAGTGATGAAAACATTGTAGAATTGCTTTCACATATGTTCTCCTAATTTCTGTTTGAAAAAGAAAATTGTGCTTTTTTTTACAATGTATATTTCTTGTATAATGTGACGTCGCCGTTGCGTAACATTTAGAGCGTTGGACTCAGAACCAATAGGTCCTGGGTTTGACTCTCACCATGCTTCGATGTTGTGCCCTTGGGATAGGCACTTAACACGACCTTCCCTGATGGTGGAGTGACGCCTACCGAGCCACTTTGGCTAATGTGTCAAAATGTGTGGCAAAAAACACACTACAGATTATGTGCACCAATATTAATGTGACAACATCTGCACATTGACATCCACCAAGAGCCGTTATTTTAATTTTATTTTTTCTGTATGATTAGAATATGAAAATACGAGTGTCTCGATGCATTTCAGTTTTACATTTTCAAACTGTACTTGTTGGAAAAAAAGAGAATCCCTAATTTTCTAAGGACCGTAATCAGAAACACAACTATTAATGTTCTAAGGCCTAAGTAATGTATAAGTGATGTTGATATTTCTTTTCAGAGAATGGACTGAAAGATGAGGAGACCAATTCAAAAACAAAATGGTGGAAGAGAGGCAGCAAGAAAACTGGGAAGAGTCAAGATGGAATAGATGACAGCAAGACTGGTTAGTTGTAGTTACTTTTATTTTCACACTAACATCAGGTATAATCAATGTCGAACACTTTCTGTTAACCCATTCTACTAGTAGAGTTTGTGTTGAGCACTCGTGACCTGAATGCTTGTGTATACGGTGTGTTGAGCACCAGGGACAGGTTTGTGCACAGATTGTGTTGTGCACCAGTAACCTGTATGTTTGTGAAGATGGTGTGTTCAGCACCAAGGACAGGTTTGTGTACAGATTGTGTTGTGCACCAGTGTCCTGTATGTTTGTGTAGATGGTATGTTCAGCACCAAGGACAGGTTTGTGTACTGATTGTGTTGTGCACCAGTGTCCTGTATGTTTGTGTAGATGTTGTGCTCAGCGCCAAGGACATGTTTGTGTGCAGATTGTGTTGTGCATTAGTGTCCTGTATGTTTGTGTAGATGTTGTGTTCACCACCAGGGGCAGGTTTGTGTACAGATTGTGTTGTGCACCAGTGTCCTGTATATTTGTGTAGATGGTGTGTTCAACACCAAGGACAGGTTTGTGTACTGATTGTGTTGTGCATCATGGACCTTTATGCTTGTGTAGATGGTGTGTTCAGCACCAAGTACATGTGTTTGCAGATTGTGTAACTTGTGCATCATTGACCTTTATGCTTGTGTAGATGGTGTGTTCAGCACCAAGTACATGTGTACTTGTAGATTGTGTTGTGCATCATTGACTTATATGTTTGTGTAGATGGTGTGTTCAACACCAAGAACATGTGTGTTTGCAGATTGTGTTGTGCATCAAGCATCAGTGTTCAGCATCAAGGACATGTAAAATATGCAAATAACAAACTCGGTTGTAACTTCATCTACTTGTGGCCAAATGACTTCAAGACTTGACATCAGCACAACCTGTCTTGTAAGATAACATAAGTTCTCAAACATTCTTGCTCTTATTTTCTTACAGAAAAGAGTAGAGGATGGTGCAGATGCATGTAAAGAATACACCTACAGTACATCTTGTAGTTCCTCTCACTTGGATGATTGAGACATAATGGACAGTTAGTTCAAGATGTCTTCAAGAAGTTACAGAAGGAAACTTCAGTCAGCGTTTAAGATGGTTACCGTCTATATTGTTCAGATGAAACCATTTTATTATATATTTTTATTATATATTTTTAGTCTGAAGCAACTGTGGACATGCTTTTAGAAACACATCGATTGATATGAAATTCCACTCTGTTATTAGGTCATGTATTTGTGTCTCCTGTACTAGAGTGCTGGTACATTGTATATAGAAATGGCCAAATATTAGAACAGTATGTACCTCGACCACCTATTCAATGTCTTGTTGAAAGGATTTTTATCTCAACATCTGGAAGGATTTTAACACAAAACAGCCGATATGTATTTTTATATAGAGAATTATAAAAGCTTTGAGATCAATATGTGTAATGACAGTCAATAATTTTGTATTGCAAAAGGCAAAACTGATGGCACATTGTCTGATGCAATGTGTCCATCTGAAAATAAAATGTTGATCAAAGGACTATGCTGTTGTTCTTGTATCTGCTGGATGTCCTCAGAGATCTGTACGAGGGGACACATCTGGGGGACACTATTCTGGTCATTTTCAGTGATCACGGTCCGAGGTATGGAAATGTATGAATGTGGCTCTCTCTAGTACTGAGATAGTTACTTAGTTCCTGGGGCATCGTAACTCTAGTTATATTCCAAGATCCTCATGTCTAGAATCAAGTTGTAGCAGTCATCACTTTTTCCTTATTCTTTCTGGGAAAAAAGAAAAAAACTGCAGTGGTTCGGGCATGTGTCCAGGGCAAAAGGCACTCTTGCACACACAATCCTTCAGGGAAAAGCGGAGGGTGCGCGGCCGCGGGGACGTCCCCGTCGGTCGTGGATCTCAGATCTATAGGAGTGGACTGGTCACTCAGCCAACCAGATGACCAGACTGGCGGAAGACCTCCAGCAGTGGAAAGTTTTCACAGAGAACTATATATATGCTGCCCCGACGGCTGATTAAGCTATGGGAGAGAGTGAGAGTGAGTGAGTTTCTGGGAAAGAGGGGGCGTTTAGAGTCGCCCTGAGTAATGACCCTTAACGGACTCTTGCCCCAGGAGGTTCAATGCATGCTTGTCATCTAGGCTTGAACATTCACTATATTTGGGCACGGTCACAGGGATCATCCCCTAACATCTTGAGATGGGAACAGGAAGCTTTAAGTGCGTCATCAGTGACTAGTTTTGAGAACAATGTACCTTTTTCTTAGAAATAGATGCGCAGGCGGTAAGGTAACATATAAATAGGGAAATACAATTGTACTAAAGTCAGTCCAGAGAGTCCGGAGAGAGGAATGAACAAAAATACAGGCACCTTCCATGTAGCACTGGTTGTTGAGTCTTTCTTGTTCCCGTTTGCGTCGTACGACCACAACATTACAACTATCTTACGAACTTGAGTAAGGGACACGCCATCGCAGGTCAACTACCGCTACCTACAACCCTTACAGAAACATGAGACAAACATTACAAGAAAAGATAGAAGAACGACTGCCTTTTATGTCAATTGTACTCCCAGATAGCATAAAACGCAATCATCCGGAAGTCCTGACAACAGAATTTGGACAAGCTGACGTCACCGTTTGACATGTATGCTACGTTAGCCGACCTCCAGGATTCAACCATCGGCCCACCTCGAGCATTCAGTCTCTTCAACAAAATTCCCGCTAACCGCACTTGTCAAGACGCAGGGATTGAAACACATTTGTGCTCCTGTCTGCAGTGGAAATCTATCCCGCCAGAGGGAGGTGTTGCCATGAAGGTTGCCCAGTTTTTGGTAGAACACATCAATGCCATCACTAAGCCGTACATGAGTTTGTGCCACCAACTGTCAATCGTAGACGTGACCCATGCCGAGACGGCTGAACCAGACAACCAAAACGGCATCGCCTATAGAGACGTCCAAATCACCATAGAGACCGCGCCCGGGCATGCGCTGTTTGAAGCAACTGTTCATATGACGCAAAATCTCGGAAACGACTCCTTGGCTGTCACGTCAGACAGAAATGGACAAGATCTGTTTTTTTTTTTGTGACCCACGTTCTAATTGCTCTGTGAGTGAATAGGTCATATGACGTTTCCTACCGTGTTTTAATCAATGGTAGCATGTTGTGACGCTATGTTTTGTTAGGTCACTATAATTGATGAATCAGACACATTTCAGAGAGAAAATCTCACTGCGCATGCGTTCTTCTGCAACGAGGAAAGAAATGGGAGGGAGTTGAGTTGTATGGTGGGCAAGGTCACTAGCCAACTCGACTGTTCGTTGCTTTTATGTTTCTCTGTAGGGATATGAACACAATAGACCACTTTAGAGTAGTTTGATGCAGAGTTGGTCTAATTTCTGTTCAGTGCGTTACACATATTTGTAGTCCATAGAAAACACCTGTAACATGAGTGACATATTCACTATGGTCTAGAACATTTACAAGTACCTTGTACTGTAGTAAGCATAACCCACTGGCAGATAAAAGAGTAAACATCCACACGTGTGGTTATACGTTATATAAATGAGCCAGAAAATCAAAAGAGAGCGGATGAACGCCTTAAGGGGAATACAGGTGCAGGAAAGAAGATTGAGCCGAGGACTCAACTACCAAGTCGCGACAAACCTGAGGGTCAATCTAGGATTCTGGATCTGATGCAGGATTTAACTTTTTTTTTACCTGGCAAGCGTTCCGACTCTGAAACGGAAAATAATTTTTTGGGTATCTACTCCTTTTATAAAATCTTTTTAACTCATCGTAAAATGTTGCAACGCGTATCCCTACTAAAAAGTGTGAAACAGTGTAAAAACTGGTTGTAATGTACAGACCAAGATACTGTACAAAGAAAGCCTCTGATTTCAGCGGTGTGTTTTCACGACAGACTTGTTAACATAACAGTGACACAGCACGTGTTGCCCTGCGACACTGGGATGAAAGGGTTTATCTCTTCTAATCGTTTGACTGAAACAGATAAAAGGCAGAACAGACCTTGGTCTGTATCATTTTTACTTTTGTCAGTGCACCGTAACGTCTCGTGTTTTGAAGAAAGTCCTCAAAACGAAAAAGGTGTCGCTCAGTTGGCGTTCCTTTTCATACCTTTTACATAGCCAGCCCGGTCTGATTGTGAGACTCTCGGAGGGCCGCCGTCATGTAGAACCTACCGAAGACGAGCCAACATGAAGCGGACCGGCTGCTTGCTCCTGGCGGTCTGTTGTGTTCTCGGCACCGCCACGGCGAAGCGCGTCCACCCTTTCAGCCCGAAGTGCTTATTAAGTCCCTGGAAAGCGTGCGTTCCCGACAACATCAAGGTTCGTGACACTTTCTACAAAAGCACTACTTGTATATGTCTTATTTGCAGACCTGGACCTCCAAGAGGCAACCATGATGAATACTGTGCTCCACTTCCCGCGCACGGACCTCTCCCCGCTGCCCAGTGGGTCGCCCTGCGAGACGTCCCCGTCGGAAACCTGTCCTCGCAAGCCCTCGGACCCATCCATCCGACTTCATTGACGGTCCTTTCACTTATAGATGTGGGTATAAGCACGATAGAAAACAAAACATTCGCCAGATTTCCACACTTGCGGTCAGTGTATTTAGATTCTAACACTTTGTCGCAGCTGAAACGTGCTTACTTCTCAGGATGGAACACTTCGCAAAAATACGTTGACTTGTCCTTTTCCCATAACCTTATAGCTAAACTAGAATTCGGTTGTTTCGAAGACGTCGAGTATCTTAGAATGTTAGATTTGTCGCACAATTTGCTGTCGCAAGTAGCGAGTGGGTGGTTCCGTGGTCTTGCTCTCTTACACACACTAATCCTGAGTCACAATAAGATTGAAGTCATTTCTGCAAACGCCTTGAATTCCCTTTACGAACTACGAGTCCTGAACTTAAGCCACAATCCTCTGACGTGCCTGAGCGAGAGAACACTTTCGGGTCTGCAACTCCATATCGTGGGGGGAGAGCGTGCCATTTCCTGGAAGCAAGGTGACAAAATGGTCTGGAGCCTTACCGTGGACAAAACTGGCTTTCCTTGGAGGAAACAGCAGGTTCGGCTTCGCATCGATAACCTTGGTTTTTGCCTCACATATTCGACAGTGATGAGAGACTTCCAGCTCAAGTGGGGTCTTGTGGACCATCTTGCGCTCAACAACGGACAAGACCCCAAGTGTTCGTCGTTCACGTTTGGCCTCAGCATCCGACCTCCGTTTGTTGTCGTAACTGCTTTGGAAAACAACCGGCACACCGCTTCTCCCCTATGTCCAGAAGCTTGGAAAACACATGACGGAATGACTTTGGCTCTGAAAGATGGAGTGAGCTCGCAGCTTGTCCATATTAACGGTACAAAAATGTCTCAAAACGGTGGCGATGGTATTGCCTTGATATCAAGCTACGAGAGAAATCCTGTTTTCATGATTGGATCTGAGACAGAGCCTGGTGTGACAACTAGAAAGGCCGTCATTTGCCCCTGAGCAAATACAGCATGTTTCGCCAATACCCCTCCCCGTACAAAAATGGGCTGTCCCAAAATAATACCTGGGTAAATTGAAATATAATGAAATAACTACAAAAACAAAAAATTGTGACAGCCCATTTTGTCAGTTTGCCAGGCTTACCTTTATTCTAACAAGAACATAACATGTATATTCTAACTATAGTTGAAATTGTGACGGCTTTTATAAGAAGACAAAATAAAGATAAAATGTTCAGAGAAAATCTCAGCCCGTCAGTCATAAAGGTTGCCGTAACATTTATTCAATGCACACGTAAAACCCTATGTTCTGGCAAATTAATTAGCGACGCACGCCACCTGGGTAAGCATCTCCCCGGATGAATGTCGGTTTCTTCGATGACCAATGGCATAACATATTCTTCTCGCTGATTGGTTGCTGGTAATTGGATCATCCCTGTTCATGGCGACATGTTCGCTTTTGAATCGGCCAAGACGCGTCACATAATCTATGTTATAGAATTGTAGAATTCAACACAGAAAATAAAACTAATCCGATAATTCAACTGCTTAATTTTTTTCTTGTTACAACAGATACACTGAATCTTTGACCAAATCAGCTGCAATTCTGGTGTTGCAGGTCCTTGCTAGTAAAAAGCGCCGCTTCCCGTCAATGTTTTTTATTCCTACAGTAGGGGTCATTGACCTTTGGTTTACGTTGTTCCCGAGGTGTGATTTTCCATATCTTTTCGGCGTTGTATGACACTGTTTTTAAGTTGCGTTTCTTAATCATCATTTTCTACCAAACCGGGCATCTGATCTGCCATGAACAAACAACAAACAAAGATTCTGCCGTCAAAATATTGTTTAAATCATATCCACGTGAACAGCGATTGCAAGCCGTCTTGTGTGATTCTTGTGAGAATGCATCTGTCAGGAGCAAGGAAGTTGGAGCAAGGAGGTTCATATATATAAAACCTCATTGGTTGGAGTTAGTATTTTGGGTAGTGCTAATTACTTTTTATATTCAGATGCTGAATTTCCAAAACTGGTAGCCGCGGCGACTGTTGGAGGGCTTCTTTTACTTGCAGCCTTATGCATTAGCACTATCATAGTGCTACGAAACTGGGCGACTGAAGGCGTAACCCAATTGCAAGCTACCGTGAAACTGTAACACAACTCAGGCTTTGCAAAAATTTCACAATTTATTTCTAAACGCACCGCAAATCTCTTTCGTGACAAGCTACCCGGCAACCGTGAAACTGTAACACACACAAATTCCCCCGCGACCATCCTTGGGAAACTGTGTGGTATTGAACCAAAACATCACCGCAATATTTCCTACTCGATACAAAAATTAACATCACTGTATTTCACCAACGAGAAGCAAAACTTACCACTGAATTTGAAACTACGAGTCGTTGTCATGTGGGGACCGCGTGCTCGCAGGCCGAACACGTATATACAACGAGCTTCCTCATTGGCTCAGAGCTGACCAACCACACAATCACTTATACAGTTGAGTACCCGTGCAGCGCGCCCAGGTGCAGCCCGCCTTTTGTTTGCCTTTGAAACGCCGCCGGCACCGCGGGAGACAAAATAACCAAAAATTCCATGAAAAAAATCGCAAAATAAGTACTTTTGAGGTAGTGTATGCCCAAAAAAATACTGGGGTCCTTTGGATAAATATCCAATGCACAACTAAACCAAGTTTCAGGTCCTTAGGTTCCAACACCACGGCACTGGAGGCCATATAGTGTGACTTTTGTCTGAAAATGACAAAAAAACCTCGATAAAATGATTATAAAAACTTATATCAACAAAATTAAAAAAGGGTCTAGGGGTATACTCTTACTCTACCTGCATACCAAATTTAAGCCAATTTGGTTCACGGACGACCGAGAAGAAGCGATTTGAAGATTTGACAGGAGAAGGAGAAGGAGGAGAAGAAACATGACAAAAAACAATATGTTTCGTTGGCGAAACATAAATATATCTTGCATTGTATTTTTTCGTGGATCGGTCGACACCTTGCCGCCGTCGCGTTTCCAAGGCGCAGAGAAAGGGGCGTCCTCTGAATGTCCCGTGTCACAGTCTTCTCAAGGCAATCTAGACATAGTGCCCGACACGACTTATACAGATTCTTACAGTCAAACCACAGACTCCGCTACAGGATACGTAGAGAAAACCACAAACGATGCACGCTTTAAGTTGACCACCATGACAGAACAAGGTCACTACGAAACGCTTATTCCCCTTCTTCAAACCAGTGCCACATTACGAGTTGCAAAGGGAACAGCGTATCGGTACTTGATACCACTAATCGGGTTCCCCGGACTTATAATACTAATCATGGTGATGGTCTACAAGTATAGAAGTAGCAGGAATACCGCTCAAAATGTGCAAGCTACAAACAGGACGCATCTTGCCAAGTCAGGTATAGGTGTAGCGAACCTTGTTAGCAATCCGATGTACACAACATCGAAGCAAGATTTGGATCAACTGTCGGTTGGTCCTGACCTGGCGACCGAACAAAGCCCCCGGCACCGCTGTTCTTCTATCCTCTCCACTAACGTGTACAATGAGATAAAGGACGAGGACGTTTATGACCCCACAAGAACCCATGTTTACGCCGAGATCAAGAACGAAGAGGCCCATTGCATCTCTGCCCAAGTTGCAAGAGTCGAGAACAATAGGAAACTGACAAACAGTTCCCCAAAAAGTGTACCAAATGTCGTCACCATACCACACGGTAGCCGTCGGTGTATCGACGTGACGGCTCTGATCAGCAATCCGATGTATGAAACATCCTCGGCTCAACCTATTGATTGTACGGATCCGAAAGAACGGAGCACCCGTCGTCACTCTTCAACACTTTCCACCCACAGCTACTGCGAAATCAAGGATGAGGAGGTCTATGACCCGTCTTTAACCCACGTGTACTCCGAAATCAAGGATGGAGAGGTCACTGGCCTTTCCGTGCAAAACATGACAGAGAACGAGAACAGTGAACAAAGCAAGGAGGAACAGAGTGGTCAGTGTTTGGAAGAGGACGATGTCGTGCGAAACGACGAACAAGCCGAAGACCCAGACGATGACGTCGTGACGTTTTATGCTGCCGCAGCAGAGGTCGCGCTACCTCCGTCTACAAAGAAACGGGATACACAACTGTACAACAATACGGCACGGGCCCGGGGGAAAAACGGAGCTCTCATTTGACATCATACTCAGCTGCAAAACAACCGCATACAGGATAGGAAAAGAAAGAGGAATGATCGTTTTTATTCCATGAATTCGTTTTGTCAAATTTGTGCTCTATTTGTTGAAGGCGATAGTTCCTAGGAAGAATATCTTGATTAAAACAGTAAAGAGCAACAGATATACACGTGTGAATTTACACTAGCCTCCACCAGGCCCTCTTACGGGCGTATGAATCGTAGAATTCGGCAGAAAAAGGAATAATTAGCCAGTAGAGTCAGTCCACAGTGAAGAACACATTTCGCCGGAGCCTGCAAGTGAAACCCTGGCATAGTTAGTCTGGTAGAGACTAATTTTACACGTACTTTGTAGAAATGAATCACACGCACAGAAAATGGAAAATGAAGGTCTTATCAGGGATGGCAGGAGCAGGAAAGAAAGGTGAGTGGAGGACTTAACTACCAGGTCGCAAAGAAACCCTGGGGTCAATCCAGGATTATTGATCTGATACAGGAATCAACGTTTTTTACCTGGCATGTGATTCGACTCCGAAACAGACAATAATAGGTGGCGTCGTGTGACGCAAGTGTAGAGCGCGCGGCTGTCAAACACTGGGACCCGGGATCTAATCCCGGGTTGTGCCCAGAGACATGTCCGAACCTGCGCCCTGACGTTGTGCCCTTGGGTAACACTTAACACGACTTTCCTCACTTCACTCAGGTGTAAATGAGTACCTTACTCATCTAGGGTTAGGGACGTCCCTCGGATAGGACGTTAAATGGAGGTCCCGTGTTTGGGGAGAGCCACACCCCGCGCACGTTAAAGAACCCACCACACCTTTCGAAAAAGAGTAGAGGCATGCCCCGGTGTGCGATGGTCCAAATCTTACAGTCCGGTCTGGGACGATATCTTGAAAAGGTGATAGTTCACCTGTTATGTCAATCCTTTCACAAAATGTGGTAAATCGAAATGAAAAAAAAAAATAATAATAATATTGTTTGGTTATCTACATGGTTGTTAACTTCTTCCAATTTTTAAAACTCATCGTCAAATGCTAAAACACATCCCTACTAACAGTCTTTACCAGCTGTTGCTGTCTGCCAAAAAACATGGCGATTCTCAAATTTTGTTTAGAGCGCATTTGAACGATAATAATAGACAGAATAATAATAAACAAATTTGATATTATTGATATCAGACCATAACAGAAAATCACTTTTCACTGCAGCATGAAAAAGAACTGTACTGTCTGACATCTAAAAAAATCAAGCATAACTATATGTTCTCCTGACGGATGTGAAGAAACAAAGCACTCTAGGATGGAAAAGTGGGGTGGTCACAAAATTATGACAAAGACTGTTACAATTATCGCAACACCATCACTGTTCAATTTTTGTGTATTTTTGTGTGTGTATATATATATATATTTATTCTTATTCATTGATGTGGGAATTAAGTCTAGGATCTATAGGAATTATGTCCACAATTTTGTCACAATTTTGTCCTCAATTCATGAAAGTTTGAAAGGACGTTTTGAAGTACATTAGCCTTGTATAAATCTACATGGTAACATTAAAATGTTACCATGTATTAAATGTCATTGAAACATTTTCTGAGATTTTAGATTTTTGGCTGCAGGAAAAAAGGTAGTTATGCTTAATAAAGATACTATTAGTAAATAACAATGAATATCTTACTTGTGTCATACGATTTTGGCAATGAAGAATAACTGCTTGTAAATATCGCGTGTGCTTAATCAAAATTGCATGAAAGCTTGTTGAGAATAGGAAATCAGCAAGAATGTGCAAAATTTGTAACATCATCTGATAATAGACAAAATTGTTTAAAAGACCAAAGGAAAAAAAGCCAATTTATAGTCTCATATTGATTCAGTTTACACTTCAAAATGTCCCGCTCAGAAGAAAAAGAAGATCTCTGGTCCATTGTTCACAAATTAGTAACATGTCAACAAACTTGTCTAAATTCTAAACAAACTTGGGGAAACATTTTGGGGAAATTAGAAAAAAAGTTCCTCTGGATTTCTGACTTCCTAGAATGGCAGTTATGCTTCTGCCTTTAAAAGAAAGGAAAATAAATAACAAGGAATATGCATACTGTAACCAATACTGATAGATTACCGCTGCCTAGCTGTGTGTGGACTGTCGTATACAGCATTATGACATGCAATAAAATATATTAAAATCGAATTAAATTGTCTTCTCGCTCTCTGTATATAACGTTACATGTACACATCAATGTACGGGGTGCAGAGTGTGCGTGTGTGGTGACTGTGTGACTAGAGAGAGAGAACGAGCAAGCCACAGAGAGAGAGTGAGCAAGAGAGCAAGCCCGAGAGAGAGCAAGCCAGAGAGAGAGAGAGCAAAACAGGAAGAGAGCAAGCCAGAGAAAGAGAAAGTGAGAGCAAGCTAGAGAGAGAAAGAGGGCGTGTGGGTGTGTATTGTGAATGTATATATGTGTGTGTGTGTGTGTGTGTGTGTGTGTGTGTGTGTGTGTGAGTGCAAGCGAGAGAGAGAGAGAGAGAGAGAGAGAGAGAGAGAGAGAGAGAAGAGAGAGAGAGAGAGAGAGAGAGAGAGAGAGAGAGAGAGAGAGAGAGAGAGAGAGAGAGAGAGAGAGAGAGAGAGACCCGACGTAAGTTAACATGTCATTTCGTCTAATTAAGGGTCGAATCCAGGACAGGAGACTGTACTTCTCGCCTCTTGTTTCAATGGACAAAACCGCACTGTGTCACACAAGAGAACCAAAAAGCTATTCTTTATTTATGAACAAAAACCAAGCTATAGCTAGGCTTTCTCTCCATATTATGCCCATTCAAGGACACTGGCGGCGCTTGAGAAATGGCAATACTGGACTAGGCAAATTTAAACAGATGTAAGCTATCCTTTATCAATGGAAACCAAGCTAGCTAAAGGCTTGTCATTGATATTCCTAGATTTGTTTCCATTCATAAAGGATAGCTTTATTGGTTCTCTACTGTATTGTAGCTGTAGGTATCACAGTGCGCTAAAGCAGTCACAGCAACGGCAACGGCGGAATAACGATTTTTCACTCCAAACATCTGCTTAGAGATTACCCACATTGCATTGCGGCCATGCTGATCCCACCAGTGTGAATCTTTACCGGCTTTGACTGTTGTATTTTCCGTTTTTCGTCATCTACCCTGCCCACAAAAAGGAATTGTAAGTATAGACATGACTTTAGAAGCTTTACGTTACTATTTGAGCGCACACAAAGCTAGAGATTGTGGCTGACGAATGATAAAGTTGTGTTCGTGAAATTTTAACCTCCTTGGTGAAATCCTGAAAGTTAGATAGTGGGGAGGGGGGCACATAATGATGGAGTGATTTTTTGGCGATAAAGTCTGTCCGACTGGATTTATATGAAAGAATGATTGAAGTTTCATCCCCTGCTGATTTATGAGAAAGATATTCAACACTGTTGATAGCCTACACAAGGAATATTTACTGTAAAATATGAATTATGATACTAGTACTTGGCTGCCCCCCCCCCCTCGTGAAGATACTTATTATAATTATAATGTACACTGTCAGCTGTTCATCAGACTCTTTGAATTTGACAGGTTCTTTCACCATTGTTTTGTTTACCCTCTGAAGCAAAGGTAGGTCTAGACAAGAACTGTTTTCAAGTCAGGGGACTTCACCTTTGAACTTGCACTTGCAGCCTTCATTTGCATATGAGAGGCATTGTGGAACCATTGCATTAAAAAGAAAAACTTGCAGTTGTGTTCTTTGACAGTTTTCCCTTTCTTTGTTCAGCAATGGACGTCAGGTCTGAGGAGGACTGTTGTGCAGACGAGTTCTTCTGCCGTTTGCAGGGGCTGAGGTCAGAAGGTCACCTGGTGGACGTGACCTTGTGTGCTGAAGGGAAGGAGATCCGCTGTCACAGACTGGTTCTGTCCGCCTGCTCCGACTACTTCCACGCCATGTTCGGTGGAGCTCACAGTGAGAGTAAGAAGGACAAGATAGAGATAGGAGGGGTGAGTGCAGAGGCACTACAACTCCTGGTGGACTTTGCCTATACGCCCAAGTTCAACATCACCGAAGAAAACGTTTATCACCAGTTTGAAGCAGCCAACATGCTGCAGGTCAAGCCTGTTGAAGACGCCTGTGAAAAGTTTCTTACCAACAACTTGAGTCCAGACACATGTTTGGAAGTATGGACTTTGGCAGACAATCTGTCGTTTGTGAAGTTGTCTGCTGTGGCAAGACGCTATGCACTTAAGAGTTTTGCAGAAGTGTGTAAGACTGAGGAGTTCCTTCAGCTGCCTATAGAGTTCTTAAAGACATACATCTCAGATCAGGGCCTTCATGCTAAGAAAGAGGCAGAAGTGTTAGATGCAGTCATGCTTTGGGCAAGGCATGATTTCAAGCAACGAAAAAGTCACCTCAAGGAGCTGTTGGAGTGTGTTTGTTTCTCAGGTGTGGACCGGGACTATCTTAAGAACATGATGGAGACAGACAAGGTGTTGTCAGGAGTTCCTGGTATCAAGGAACTGATCAAGGATCCATCTAGACATGGAAAGCCTCGCCACTTTCAGCAGGAAGAAATTGTCCTCCTAGGTGGAATCATGAGCGGATATGATCCACCAATAGTCAACCAGGATGTGTACAGACTCAACCTTGACTTTGATGTTGTTGACAAGGCTCCATTGACACAGATATTTCAGTTCAAGGAGGGAAGTGCGGCATGTGTTCTTGATAATGATGTCATAGTTACAGGGGGTGATAAATCTATGTCTCAAGCATGGAGGTACAAGCCATCTCTGAATTCTTGGACCAGGCTGAAGTCCCTGAAGAAAGGAAGAAAACATCACGGAATGGCGGTTCTTAATGGAGATGTGTATGTTGTTGGCGGTGAGAACCGTGCATGTGACTTGATAACTGATGTAGAAGTGTACAGTGGGAAGACCAACAGGTGGACGAAGGTAGCACCACTTATATACCCTGTCATCCATTTTGGAATAGCTACCTGTTGTGACAAGGTATTCGGTGGCCAGATGGAACACTATTGCTACAGACTATCTGACGAAGTACAGTTCTATGATTCCACCCGTAAGGAGTGGGACTACGCAACCGCATTGCCATATGCATTGGCAGATATTAAAGCGTGCACTATCAACTCCAAGATCTACTTGGTAGGTGGAGATTTAGACCGTGTCCTCTGCTATAATCCACAGGAAGAACATTATGAGGAGATGGCTAAAAGACTGTGCCGGTGGAATAATTGCAGTGCCACTGTGTCGGGTTCTGAAATCTACATCACTGGTGGCTGGGCCCGTGTCATTTGGAATATGAACATTAATCCCTTCTCAACAGTTCAGTGTTATGATGTGAGCAGTGACACCATGATCATGTGTAAAGATTTGCCATTGCCACTCTGTGAACACCACACTGTAACAGTATCCAAACACTAAGCTAAGATTACTGTTATTAGTAAGCTGACTTTCCTGTTTTGAAAATATGCTACTGTGCCTTGGACTTGGACTGGCAAAAGTGTATGTGAATCTGAACTTGATGTTCTGTATGTAACTTTTGGTCTCAAACATTCCATTGCCAGTGATAGCAAGTCTTTATTATGTCTTAATTATGATTAATATGTGACATATCAAAACAATTTTTTGTTGTTAGTTTTTCTATATTCCATTGCCAGTGATAGCAAGTCATTATTATGTCATTATTAAAATTCATATGTGACATATGAAGACAATCTTTTTTATTTGTTAGTTTTTCTACTGCTGCTCAAAGAGCCTAAAAAGAGCATGCATTGGATACTGTTTGTATATCTAACTTTTCTAAGTGGACCAAACATTGCGATTTCCTAGTATACCTGGTTACCTCAATTATGTAAGGACAAACCATGGCACTATCATTGTCATACTTTACTAAATACTAGGAAGAATTTGTATACCAGAGCTCAATTTTTACTGACAGATCGATTCTGAAATGTGACGGATTAAAATGCTGATGGATTGATATGATATGGAGATGTCAAAAACCTGTGTTGATGAGTTGCATTGCATATTTCCTGGTTTTATTTTTCATAGTAGAAACTACGATGTTATTCCTATTTCATTAAACCAAATAATTACATTAAATTTTTATCTTTGTTTCTTAGCTTCTCAACTGTTAGAGCATAACAAAAAAAATCATACGGAGCATGAATTAAAAGTATTTCTTATTTTTAAAAAAATGTCTGAAAGTGAATTCTTGTTAATATCCTGAGATCAACATTTCAAAGTATAAGATATACCCCAATGACCAATTTGAGACAACTGGCTTGAGACTTTTGAACAAGGATATATCTGGTTCAAGAAGTATTACATGGATTTTCATTCTTTCTGGCTTCTGGATACTAATGATTAAGATTTATATCCTGATATGCAAATTAATACTTGCTTTGCAATTGGATAGTTGATAAGACAAATGTGTTAGTCCGGTGTGTACTATGATAGAAATAAAAGAGACGACCATCAATATATGTTAATCATGCAGAGAGATACGGGAGAAAAATGACCTCAGGACCACATTCAGGTGTGTCAAGGATCAAGGACAGGTATAATTTGTGTGACCAGTGTTCGTCAACAAGTATGTGTGTCTTAGAGTTGTGTTCAGCACCAAGGACAGGCGTGTTTATTGTGGGCGTTCAGCATACGTTTATGTGTGTATCCAAATAGTGTTCAGCACCAAGGACAGGTTACTTTCTTGAGTGTGGACAATTGGACTACTTGAATCTTCTTTATAGTGTACTGCGCATGTCTTAAGTGAAACGAATCTTCTGCTAAATCAGCTCTTTCCGCATGGATCAATTTGAAGTAAAAGAGTGAAAAGTGCTATAAACAAAAGACTTGTCTCTCACTTGAGTGTGAACAACTGTTGTGATTGAATATTAAAAGTAAGAAACTCACAAGCAATGGAAAACTTTTGTCATCAGTAAAAAGGAGTCTTCTGCAGTAGCCCTTTCAGGTCCATGGACCAGAAGCGTCACCTAGCAATCCTTATTAGAACTGCAAGCATCTATTTAGAAAAAAAATAATTTTGCATGGATCAAAACCGACATCTAGCAATGTTTACTAGTACTGCAGCAATGTTTACTAGCTCTGCTGTACCAACCATAGATGGACCCGGAGACGTACATAAAGAAAAAAATGCGCTACACAAGGTGGATCCCATATCACCTAAGGTTCCAGTCCGACCGGGGCTATGAGATCCCTTCTGATCTATGAGACGGAGCTCCTTTTGCAGGCCATAATTGCAGTTCTAGTAAGAGTAACCAGGTGAAGCTTTTGATCAATGAGCATACAGGTGCTATGGCATAAATCATTTCACCTATGACAAAAGTTGTTCTTTTCTCATGATAATGCTTCGTTTATCGTCAGCATATTGTTTGTTTGTTTGCTTGTAGAAAACACACCATAATTCGTTTCCACAGGACGACGTATTTACCGTTAATTATTGACGTTCTATAAAGGAAATTCTTACCTTATGTATGTATGGAATTTATAATATATCAGCTGCATTTGAGAAAATTGATATTTGTGACATGTGTCACTTTCTTATTATCTGTTGCTGTATCTGTAATCACATCAAACGTCCTGCCAACACAGCCTGTTCAACTTTGCGAAGAACACAATCTTTTAACTTTGGTAACACTTAGTGAAATAAGTCAAGATTGATTGGTAATTGAAATTGAAGCTTGACATGAATCGTTCTTGATCGATAATAAACACATAATCAGGAACGAAATGATCGATTACAGAATAATCATAAACACAAAAAAAGAAGAAACTGCCGTAGATTTAGGCCCCAGTCACCGACTTCCATATGTGGTGAGGATTTCCATATGTGACAAGGGAAGGCTCGAGAGCCCGTGACAGTGTCTTTCACAATTCAGTGCAGTTCTCATAAGGATTGCCAGACGGCGTTTTTAAACCATGAACATAAAGGTGCTATTACATGGATATTCAATCAGACTAATTGTTTTTGAAGCCAAGCAAGCGACCCATCCTTAGTGCTGAATCGGCATTTAAACATATGTGATTTTCAAGCAAACTCACACTTAAACATACACACTCACACATACAATCAAACTTGAATATCTGTCATTGATGCCGAAAAACCGCTAGACAAAAAATA
Source organism: Branchiostoma lanceolatum (assembly GCF_035083965.1). Taxonomy (NCBI): domain Eukaryota; kingdom Metazoa; phylum Chordata; class Leptocardii; order Amphioxiformes; family Branchiostomatidae; genus Branchiostoma; species Branchiostoma lanceolatum. The sequence continues at coordinate 16,174,567 of NC_089723.1, read as the reverse complement.
GTGCTACACTATTTGTACACAATCAAGGAAACGTCTATTCTTGGTGCTGTACACTACACCTGTAAGACACGAAAGCGCTATTGTTGTTATAACTAGAGTTCCACGAACACATTATCTTCGCCAAATAATCAAGGCTTATTATGGAGAGTGATTAATATTTACATGCCTATCACCCCCTGCAAATTTGATCATGCACCATACTATTTGGAAGTTATGATGGGGCGAATGAGTGTACTCTCCAAGCAGAGGAGTCGGTCTGGCTGGTTTTTGACGTGTTTTTAGGTGTTTTTGTCAGGCTTTCCATTTTGTCCCCTTTTCGTGATGTCGCCAACCGTGTTGAACAAAAATGCCTAAACTGAACGCGTTAAAAAACAGCAGGACCCACACCTCTGCTTGGAGAATAGTTTATTTATTTGACCTACATGTACGTTTATGCAAGGCCATCTGTTTACATGACCTTTAATACACTGTCCCATGTCCCATAATGCAATGCAGTGGGTTAACAAACTTTCCTAACTAATTATACAAATTAGCTCCTGATTTGCATAATCAGTCATTGATTATGTAAAGCACCATCCGAGCTCCCTACATACCAAACATCACGACGATCTGTCGGCCCCTTCTCAAGTTATTCATGTCCGAATGTCAAAACAAAAACACCCACTGCAGCTCTTAACAAGCCGCTAGGGGGCCCAAATTTACAGAACTTACTTTCTGTGGCATGAACTATCTACCACACAAAAATCATGACCATAGCACTTTCAGAAAATATGCCGCTAAATTTTGAAGCTCCGCTGCAGTACCTTAGGTGCCCGCTAGAAGGCCCATTATCGAACTTGACCTTCCTTTTTGTAAACCCTACCCATCCACCAAATATCATACGGATCCACCAACAGCTTCTCGAGTTATGCTGGCGACATACAAATACACATCCATACAAAGCCCTCTGCAGTACCGAAGGAAAACACCAGGGAAACCATTTTTGAACTTGACCCCCGTTTCCACAACATCTACACACCTGCAAAAATCATGAAGATCCATCAACGTTTCCGTCACTTTTTTTGCCTACATACAAACACAAAAAAATGCAAAGTCCGCTGCAGTACTGTTGAAAAACGCAAGGTAAACCATTTTTGAACTTGACCTTCCTTTTCACAACCACTACACACCTACCAAAAATCATAAAGATTCATTGAAGCTTTCTTGAGTTATGCTCCTGACATACATTCAGACCCACCCAACAGATTTTTCAACCGAAAACATAATCTTCTCCGAGTACACACAAGTACTCGGCGAAGATAATAAACGTGTGTATGTGTGCTTATAAAGTAGCCTGGGTGCCAGCCTTTTTAGCTTACGTACGCTACCCAAGCTTTCCAAAACTACGAAAACCACGCTCTCCTTTTTCAGCACTCGGTTCCAGTGCTGAAAGTGGCTTCAGCACTGGAAAACCAGTGCTGAGTTTAGTTCAGCACTGGAAAACCAGTGCTGAGTTTAGTTCCGCGCTGGAAAACCAGTGCTGAGTGGAGTTCAGCACTGGAGAACTCGACGTCAGCACTGGAAACCGAGTGCTGAGACAAGCTTCGGCACTGGAAACCGAGTGCTGACAAATATTCCGCACTGGAAAACTAGCAGACAATGCATCGTGTTCAAAATTACGAATAAACCGGTGAACGAAACTAACGTTATGTCTACACAACGCATCGTGTACAAAATCATAAATAAATTGGCGAACGCATGTCAGTGTCGCAAGTCTACGAAAGCCACGCCTTCAGCACTGGCATTCCAGTGCTGAATCAACGGGCGAATCAGCCTCAGCACTGGTTCTCCAGTGCTGAAGAAAGTTCAGCACTCGTTTTCCAGTGCTGAAGAAAGTTCAGCACTCGTTTTCCAGTGCTGAATGCCTGTGTTCCAGTGCTGAAGCTCTTTCAGCACTGGGATTCCAGTGCTGAAACTTGTCTCAGCACTCGTTTTCCAGTGCTGAGTGGACTTCAGCACTCGATACCAGTGCTGAAATCGCAACGGAGCGGCGGTGGGTCATGTTATAGGTCATTCAGCACTGGTTACCCAGTGCTGAAACTGCCGTCACTGGCCCGTCAGCATTGGAACCGAGTGCTGATGTACAAAAGCCACGCCTTCAGCACTGGATTTACCAGTGCTTAGGGACAAGTCAGCACTGGAAAACGAGTGCTGAAAAAAACTCAGTACTGGAAAACGAGTGCTGAACAAACCTCAGCACTGGAAAACGAGTGCTTAGGTGTTTTCAGCACTGGAACGTTATTCTTACCAGTGCTGAAGTGCTGAGAGCAGTGTAAGAAATGCGGCAGGATAACTTGACCACGTTTATAATGAATCTTAGACACCCGGGTACTATGTAAATATACGCCAAAAATAATTACTCAAGCAAATGGATGAAATTGAAACTCTTCTCCAGTTGCTTGAGTATTCTAATAATCTTTGGCATGAACAAGTTTATTTCAAGCAAATCACAACTTTGTCATTTTGTTCATTGTGTAATTGCAAAGTAGATGTAGGTATGGGGATGTGTAGCAACTAAACAACTTTCTTTCTTTTGAAGATAGTATTGGTTCGATTGTTCAGTAGCTCAACATTTTGAAATTCAACAAGGAAGTAAAATCTATAATTGCCGGTAGGCAAATGAGATCCTGGGAGACTGTAAATTGCCCCCAAACAACGGTACAGCGATACAGTTACCTTTTAAACTTTGGCCGCCAGGAAGATCTTAAAATTGGTCTCATCGAGGATTTTATCCCGGTATTGGTATCGATATTCAAATCTGTTATTATAGATATGCGCTATGGATAATCGCAATAGCGCAAGTAAGTCACCACCGTAACGTATATCAGCACTCCGTTTGCAGTGCGTTCAATATTTGTCAGCACTCGGTTTCCAGTGCTAGCTTCGAATTTTCCAGTGCTGAACTCCACTCACCACTGGTTTTCCAGTGCTGAACTCAACTCAGCACTGGTTTTCCAGTGCTGACAAAAGTTCAGCACTGGTTTTCCAGTGCTGAACCCACTTTCAGCACTGGAACCGAGTGCTGAAAAAGGAGGGTGTGGTTTTCGTAGTTTTGCGTCAGTGTCCAGATGATACATCGTGTACAAAATCACAATTAAACTGCTGAACGCATGTCAGTGTCCAGATAAATCATCGTTTACAAAATCACAAATAAACTGCTGAACGAATCTCAGTGTCCAGATGATACATCGTTTACAAAATCACAAATAAACTGCTGAACGCATGTCAGTGTCTAGATAAATCATCGTTTACAAAATCACATGTTGAACGAATGTCAGTGTCCAGATAAATCATCGTTTACAAAATCACAAATAAACTGCTGAACGAATCTCAGTGTCCAGATGATACATCGTGTACAAAATCACAATTACAAATAAACTGCTGAACGCATGTCAGTGTCCAGATGAATCATCGTTTACAAAATCACAAATAAACTGCTGAACGCATGTCAGTGTCCAGATAAATCATCGTTTACAAAATCACAAATAAACTGTTGAACGCATGTCAGTGTCCAGATGATACATCGTGTCCAAAACACAAAAGACGAAGTTCGTCAGGAGATCGCAACCCATCCGCATCGAGGGCTATCAAGCACCATCGGACGCACCAACAGCCATGACAGATCTAATCTTTCTTGAGATTCAGCGTCGGCTCTTCGAGTAGAATATCAGAACCACCGTAGACTTGCGCAAGCTTTGCCGTCTCTCCTAAATCTACTGTTAAGGGTTACCAGGATCCCCCATGCAGACCCAGGAGACAAAGGGTTACCAGGATCTCTCATGCAGACCCTCACTACATGTTCAAGATGGCTGCCATGTTAGTGGCTATGACTGGTCCAAACAACTCTGTGACTGGTTGTTTCTTCCTGCCGGAAACGGGACAAAGGGACAGGATGCCTGACATTTTCTTCGACAGGTATTCTTCAATATTTAAACTTGAGCTGAAGGGACGGGGGTTAAGCTTTGTGAAATTAAAAGTCATTTTCGTTCGTCACTTTTCTTCGTTCGATCTGGCGGCTTCTTCTATTTTCCTTCAACGTTACGCCAGCTTTAAACACTTGGCAATGTCTGAATGAGAAAATTAATGACGTTAGGCACTGTATTTGACTTTTACCTACTGATTTTGTAAGAAATCGCGATGTTACTGAAGGTAGGTAGCGTTTTAACGTCAACATTCATGACTTACTGGTGTTATGGGGGAGGGGGGCGAAACAAAATGGCGTCAACAATGGCTGGAACCGTCGCCTGTTCTGGAACGCCATTGTACCGCGTGGTCATCCTTGACAACCCGCTGTTTACTTCAGTTCGAAGAAGATTTCGCCGCGTTCGGTCACGATTTTTGTGTCTCCTTCGCGATGTCGGAGTTTTTCGAGCCAAGTTCGGACGGTGCCTACCCAACCATGTCCATCTACGGTGGACCACTGTATGCGGACTTCTTGGGACCGTTTTACCGCAACGAGAGCGGAGGAAGTTTCCCAACAACTTCATCAACCGTGAGTTCTGAGTCAGTTCTACCCCCAGGATGGGAAGACAAGACAGTCCAGGGCTTACAACTTGAAGACATCTGGAAGGATCCAGAAGACAGTTTGTCGGGCAAGCATACCTCCACAGTTGAGAGAGAGGATGTGCCACAGATCGAGGAACTGGCCAGGTTGTTTGTATTCCGTGCCAAAACCTCGCAACGTTGGCTGCCGTACTACACTGGGCTATCTCCCACAGAAACACCCTGCCCAGAGCTCCAAGTTCAAGCTACAGAGTCTCCAGGAGCCACACCAACACATGATGACATCAGGGTCCTGGCCAGAGATGATGAAATGCAAGATGTGGAAGATTGGCTAAATGCGGCGCCCGATCTTGACATTTCCTCCATGCTACAAGAGGCAGGATGTGATCTGTTCAGTTGCTCTGTTGGCGAAAACATGAGTGCGGCAACATCCACCGCTCAGTTCACCAGTGGTCAGACCTCTGAAGGTGACCGCTCGGTCTTGATTGGTTGTGATGAGCCACAGTCCAGCCCAGGATGGGAAGACAAGAAATTCCATGACTTACAAGACATCTGGATGGATCAAGAACAAAGCTTGTCAAGCAAGTATACACCTCCACAGTTGAGAGAGAGGATGTGCCCCGGATCGAGGAACTGGCCAGGCTGTTTGTATTCCGTGCCAAAACCTCACCACGCTGGCTGCCGTACTACACTGGGCTATCTCCCACAGAAACACCCTGCCCAGAGCTCCAAGTTCAAGCTACAGAGTCACCAGTAGTCACACCAACACATGATGACATCAGGGTCCTGGCCAGAGATGATGAAATGCAAGATGTGGAAGATTGGCTAAATGCGGCGCCCGATCTCGACATTTCCTCCATGCTACAGGAGGCAGGATGTGATCTGTTGAGTTACTCCGATGGTGACAACATGAGTGCGGCGACGTCCACCAGTCAGTTCACCAGTGGTCAGACCCCTGAAGATGACCTCCCTGTCTTGACTGGTTGTGAAGAGCCACATGATCTCGACATTTCCTCCGTGCTACAAGAGGCAGAATGTGATCTGTTGAGTTGCTCCGATGGTGACAACATGAGTGCGGCGACGTCCACCAGTCAGTTCACCAGTGGTCAGACCCCTGAAGATGACCTCCCTGTCTTGACTGGTTGTGAAGAGCCACATGATCTCGACATTTCCTCCGTGCTACAAGAGGCAGAATGTGATCTGTTGAGTTGCTCCGATGGTGAAAACATGAGTGCGGCAACATCCACCGGTCAGTTCACCAGTGGTCAGACCCCTGAAAGTGACCGCTCGGTCTTGATTGGTTGTGAAGAGCCACAGTCCAGCCCAGGATGGGAAGACAAGACAGTCCATCATGACTTACAAGACATCTGGATGGATAAAGAAGAAAGCTATCAATCCACAGTTGAGAGAGACGATGTGCCACAAATCGAGGAACTGGCCAGGCTGTTTGTATTCCGTGCCAAAACCTCGCCACGCTGGCTGCCTTACTACACTGGGCTATCTCCCACAGAAACACCCTGCCCAGAGCTCCAAGTTCAGGCTACAGAGTCTCCAGGAGCCACACCAACACATGATGACATCAGGGTCCTCGCCAGAGATGATGAAATGCAAGATGTGGAAGATTGGCTAAATGCGGCGCCCGATCTCGACATTTCCTCCATGCTACAAGAGGCAGGATATGATCTGTTGAGTAGCCATAATGGTGAAAACATGAGTGCGGCGATGTCCACCGGTCAGTTCACCAGTGGTCAGACCCCTGAAGGTGACCGCCCTGTCTTGATTGGTTGTGAAGAGCCACAGTCCAGCCAATGTGTCACTTCATTTATAAAAGAGGATGACATTGTGGACCTGGCAACTACTACTAATGACAGCCTAGCAGAACAACCACTGCCGTTCCTTCTGTTTGAGTGCCAGTCACCTGTTAACACACCAAAGCCATCATCACCAGCAACTGAGTTGTTGTTGACACCAGTTTATGATGACGCCCGTGCACGCTACCCTGACCAACCCAACTGTGCTGAGGAGCCACCATTCCTGAAGTGTACATCTGTGCAGCGAGATGATTGGGCGATGATAGAAACTGTGGCAACAATGTTTGTGTTTCACGCCAAACACAGCCCGCGACACGTGCCGTACTACACTTGCCAGTCCCCCGCGGGCACGCGACCGTCCACTCCAAGACTGGCAGCGGAGGGATCGTGGGTTCACCCGTACTACACCTGCCAGTCCCCCGCGGGCACGCCACCGTCCACTCCAAGACTGGCAGCGGAGGGATCGTTGGTTCATGAAGATGTACAAAGCCTTGCCAAGAGAGCTGAGGAAGAGGACATAGCAGACTGGGTCAATGGGATGTGTGGCACTGGTGAAGATGTCCAAGATATCGCCAAGAAGGTTGACGAGGAAGATATACGAGACTTTGTCAATGAAATGAGCGATGACCAGTCTACACCTGCGACATTGATGCATCAAGATCAAGATCTCCAAGATCTCGCCAAGAAAGTTAACATGGAAGACACACAAGAATTTATCAAGGAAGCGTGTGGTGACCAATCCACACCAACTACATTGATGCACCAAGATGTCCAAGGTCTATTCAAGAAAGATGACAAGGAAGACATACAAGACTTTGTAAATGGTGACCAATCTACATCTACCACTCTGATGCACCAAGGAAAAGATCTCCAAGATCTTTCAAAAGAAGTTGAGAAGGAAGACCCACAAGACTTTGTCAGTGGTGACCGAGCTAAACCTACCACACCAACCCACAAAGGTGAAGATGTCAATGATCTTGCTAAGAAAGTTGTCAAGGAAAACCCACAAGACTTGGTCCAAACTACACCCACCGCATTGTTGCACCAAGATGCCCAGGGTCTTGAAAAGGAAGAGCAAGACAACTCAGTCATCACTGACATGTGTGGTGACTCTCATCTAATGGTTCCTACCAGACTGACGGGTCAAAATGCAGACATCCAAGCCAAGAAAGTTGAAAAGGAAGACCAAGGAAGCGTGGTTACTGGTACGTGTGGTGGGTCTGATATGTCTGACTATTCTACGACATTAGTACCCCAGTTGGAGAGATGTGAATGTCATCGGTCTTTTAGAATGTGTTTTCTTTTAAAACCAGAGTACAACTTGTCATTTTCATGACTAAACAGTGTTTTGCTTTAATAGAATCATCTGCTCACCAATGAAGTAACTCAAGTGTTAAGAATGCATGGGTGTAAGTGTTTAAACATTATGTTCTACATCATGTTTGTTATCATTTCAGAGAAAGACACCAAGGCCCAAACTGATGATCCTAAAAAGAGGGGAGGCAAGTGGTGGGATCTGAGGATTAAGAGAGAGAAGATGGCAATGAACAAGATAGATGACAGCATCATTGGTGAGTAGACTCATGACATACAAGCATGAAAACTTTGATCTACTTCCATTCTATATTTGTCTGCTTTAAACATAGGGAATTTTTTTCTCTGGTAGTTTTACAATGATCCATGCCTGTACAAGGTGACTTTGTGATTGTGGTCAACAATCCATTTTTTCATGGGGGAGGGATGAGAAGTGACATAGTCTGCATTGCCTTGCAAATGGCGTCGCAGGGGCGCAGTGGTAGGATGTTTCCGGTTGACCTCAGAACTCAGAAGTACTAGGTTCGAATCCAGGGTTCCCTGATATGTCGCGTTGACGTTGTGCCCTTGGGAAAGGCACTTAACACGACTTTCCTCACTTCACTCAGGTGAAAAAGAGTACCTAGCTTTGGTTAGGGACGTCCCTCAGATAATACGTTAAATGGAGGTCCTGTGTTTGAGGAGAGCCACACCTTGAGCACATGAAAGAAGCCACCACGCTTATCGAAAAGAGTAGGGGTTCTTCCTGGTGTGAGTGGATCATATAAATTTGTCCGAATATGTAACTTGTACTCTTCAGTACAACCCTGGTGTGTTACGCCATGAGGCGGTTTACCGGGTATGCAATACAAACAAAACAAGAGTCCGAAGACCTAAAATCTCCATGAAATTTGTTTTCATATGAGATGTGTTTATTTGTTGTTGCTGCTGGTTGTTTTGTTTTGTGTGCCAGAGGGTATCCATGAAATAGAACCTAGAAAGGCAACATTTTTGGGAAAATGCAGGATATTCCCCTCCCATTACCTACACCTCAAATATGACGTCCTTAGCATTTACTGTAGTGTAAGGGAATTCTGAATTTTCTGCATAAATTATGCAAACTAGGTCTGTATTAGCATAATGTATGGTCAGGTGTGTTCAGCTTTCCTAAAGGTACCTACATCTGAAATATATCATCAGTAGCTTTTATGGTAAGGGTAATGCATATATTATGCAAAAACTCCTCATCAGCATAATTTATGGCCAGGTTTTCTGACCTTTCATAAAGGTACCTACATGTCAAATATGAAATCCGTAGCCTTTACAGTAAGGGAAATACAAGGTTATACCTAAATTATACAAATGAGGTCCGCATCAGCATATTTTATACTTCCCTAAAAGTACCTACATCTAAAATATGACATCTGTAGCTTTAACGGTAAGGAAAATACACGTTTATGAATAAATTATGCAAATGAGGTATTCATTAGCATAATTTATGCTCATGTGTGTTCACCTTTCCTAAAATTACCTACATCTGAAATATGACATCCGTAGCCTTTACGGCAAGGGATATGCCTAAATTATGCAAATGATGCCCTCATTAGCATAATTATGGCCAGGTTTTTTACCTTTCCTAATGGTACCTACATCTCAAATATGACATCCATAGCCTTTACGGTAGGAGATATACACATTTACGCATAAAATATGCAAATTAGGTCCTCATTAGCATAATTCATGGACAAGTGTGTTTACCTTTCCTAAAGGTACCTACATCTCAAATATGATATCTGCAGCTATTATGGTAAGGGAGATACAAGTTTCTGCATACATCATACAAATGAGGTCCTCGTTAGCATAATTTATGTCCATGTGTATTCACCTTTCCTAATGGTACCTACATCTCAAATATGACAGCCACAGCTTTTACGGTTAGGGAAATACATGATTATGCATAAATTATGCAAATTAGGTCCTCATTAACATAAATTATTGTCAGGTGTATTGACCTGTTCTAAAGGTACCTACATTTTAAATATAACATCCGTACTATGAAACAAAAGGTACATAAAACTTTCCGCAACACCATCAGTAGAGTTACCACCCTTACATCTACTTGGTTTTGGGCAGCGGAACCACCAGCTGTTGGGAATTGGGGAATACTCGCCCTAGGTAAGAGACCAATGGATTCAACAGGTGTGACCTCAAAGCCCATACCCACAATGGAGAAGTAGATATTCCTCATTACTTATGCAAATTCAGTCCAAATTTGCATAATTACCACTTCAGTTTGTACATCTCTGCCCAACTCACTTGCGTACCAAATAACATGAAAATTTGTCGTTCCTTCCTTCAGTTATTCTACTTGGAAGATTTTTACAAATACACCTCTGCAGCTCCAGTGACACAGACCAGGGGGCCCAAAATCAACCTTGACCTTCCTCCTCCTAACACCTACCCACATACCAAATATCATTACAATCCATCCACACGTTCTTCAGTTATGCTGATTTTACGCATCCAGTGACACATACATACACACACGATGACACAAACATACACACACGCGCACACACACGCAAACACACTAACTTTGCATGATTTGCACTTCAGTGTGTATATCTCTGTCCAACCTACCTGCGTACCAAATAACATGAAAATCTGTTGTTCCTTTCTTCAGTTATACCCCTTTAGAACATTTTTACAAATAGGCCATTGTAGTTCCAGGGACACAAACCAGGGGGCCCAAAATCGACCTTGACCATTCTCCTCCCAGCGCATACCCACATACCAAATATCATTACAATCCATCTACACGTTCTACAGTTATGCTGATTTTAAGCAACCAGCGACACACATGCAAACGATTTACCTCCTTACTTATGCAAATTCGGTCTCATTTGCATAGTTTGCACTTAAGTGTGTATGTCTTGGTCTAACCTACCTGTGTACCAAATAACATGATGACCTGTCGATCCACTCTTCAGTTCTTTTACATTGAAGATTTTTACAAATATGCCATTGCAGTACCAGTCACACATGCCAGGGGGCCCAAAATCGACCTTGACCTTTCTCCTCTTAACGCCCACCCACATACCAAAAATCATTACAATCCATGTACAGGTTCTACAGTTATGGTGACTTTAAGCATCCGGTGACACATACATACACACAGACACCAAACGCACGCAAAACAGTATCTCCATGAAAAAGCCTTTTTTCATGGAGATAACAAATGTTGGCTTTCCTGTTCTTTCTAACACTTTTCTCTACCTTCAGACAAAAAGGATGCAAAAGAAGGAAGGAAGTGGTGGAGAAGAGTTTTCGCTAGGAAGAATGGTGGAAAGACAAGTGGCAATGACAATGGTAAGTAGAATTGCAATGAATAATGATCAGTACTGATATGTGTGAGAAAGGAAGATCATGCTTGTATTTTGATTGATTCAACATCAGTATCTTGTCATTGTTTTTAGGGTCAATGGAATGAGTTAGAATTGAGTTAAAAACTGTATAACACCATCCAGTGCCAGGGAAGTGTCATCACCTTGTCTATAGCTCCATAGGCCAAACATGGCCACTACAGTAGGTAGTGATGTGTTCAACTATTTCGAAAGTGCTGAGTGCTTCTATATGTAGATTGTACTATTCTAATTCTAAAGTCTTCTGTATGACCCAACTGGGGATAAAAGGTGAACAGTCTTTTCACAAGACCAAATTAGGCAGTATTGTAAATCATTTGCAACCAGTCATGTTCTGTAATCAAAAAGTATCATGATCCCCTAGGCCTATTTCTACAACTTACTGTAAATTTGTTTAAGATTGCATGGTTTTTATTTTGCGCTAAGGTGAAAATTGAGTGTTTGCAGTCAAGTTTGCGGCAGCGCTGTAGTCACATTCTGCTATTCTCCAAGCAGAGGCTTCGATCGAGATTTCTAACGTCCCTCGAGAAGAGGGACGTTAGAAATCTCGATCGAAGCCTCTGCTTGGAGAATAACATTCTACAACAGTATTGGAAAAAAAATGTTCACGGGGGTTTTAAGTTTGCCGTCAAAGGGTCGCCGCAAAAAACGTGAAGTGATTATATAAAACCACTGAGAACATTCCTGCATTTACAGTACATCAATAGAAGTAGCATGTATTTTCCATATCCAAACATTTGCAGTCACAATACATGTATTTACAGCATAATAGACAAAGCACACCGTGAGCGACCACATGTGATCTAACCTGTTACCATCATATTACAGAGCCCAGAAAAAGCAGGTGGAAGATCTTCAGAAGAAAGCGGTCGGAAGGTAAACTTATTTCCATGACACCTAGTTATGAAATCAACAGTACTCATACTGACATGGTATATACTGTATGCTGTTGGGTTATATGATAAAGTATCTACAGACTGCAGGGCTCAAAATGCTGAGTGCATGTGCATCTTTGTGCACCCAAACTTTTGACTGAGTGCACCAGTCCACCTGATATTTCTGTAGGCTATAGGGAAAGGATACTATAATTGTACACGAGCATGCAGGATATTCTTGGATTTAGATATCATAAAAAGTAATATAACCGTTGTTGTACTTTACAATATAGCTTCTTTATTTTATGTTGTCCACCCAAAATTATTGCTGTGCACCTAAATTTTTAGGTGCACCTATGTACCTATTCCCAAAATGAATTTTGAGCCCTGGACTAATTGAAGCTAAGTTGGCATGTTGCCAACTGTTTTTGAAATGGCAGGTTCTCTCTGAATTTCCTTTGACTCTGAAATGAGGATTCAAAGACTTGACTTAAATAACTTACACACGTATTAGGCCTAGGAAAAACAATGTTGTGTTGCAGGTTAACCAACAAAATATACCCAACGACCGTAGCCTTTTTTTTGTCGACCGCTGGCAAGAGACATAGAATTTACTATCTGATATCTAAGTGTGAAAACATTCCAGTGTTGTTTTCAGACATGCTCTCCAGAACCTCATTTTTGTTAAGATAAAAGATTGTGCCTTCACAATGTATATTTCTGTGTAATTAGAATATGATGTTGAAAATTCCAGTGTCTTGATGTATTGCATTTTTACACACTGTACTTGTTGGACAAATAGAGAATCCCTGCCTATCAATTTTCTAAGACCTTAGAAGTGTATAAGTGATGTTAATATTTCTTTTCAGAGAAAGGAAATGGAGTGGAAAATGAGGAAACCACTAAAGACTCAAAAACAAGATGGTGGAAGAGAGACAGAACGAAGAGTGGGAAGAGTCGAGAATGCACCGGAATGGATGACAGCAAGACTGGTTAGTTGTAGTTACATTTATTTTCACACTGACATCAGGTATAATCAATGTCAAACACTTTCTGTGAACCCGTTCGCATAGTAGAGTTTGAGTTGGGCACTAGTGACCTGAATGCTTGTGTAGATGGTGTGTTCAGCACCAAGGACAGGTTTGTGTACATGTTGTGCTGTGCACCGGTGTCCTGTATGTTTGTGAAGGTGGCATGTTCAGCACTAAGAACAGATTGTGTTGTGCACCAGTGTCCTGTATGTTTGTGTAGATGGTGTGTTCAGCACCAAAGACAGGCTTGTTTACAGATTGTATTGTGCACTAGCAGTTTGTGTAGATGGTGTGTTCAGCACCATGGTCAGGTTTAGAGTACAGATTGTGTTGTGCACTTGTGTCCTGTATGTTTGTGTAGATGGTGTGTTCAGCACCAAGGACAGGCTTGTTTACAGATTGTATTGTGCACTAGCAGTTTGTGTAGATGGTGTGTTCAGCACCATGGCCAGGTTTAGTGTACAGATTGTGTTGTGCACTAGTGTCCTGTATGTTTGTGTGGATGGTGTGTTCAGCACCATGGACCTGTAAAATATGAAAGTATGGCCAAATGACTTCAGAACTTGATTTCAGAGCAATCTGTCTTGTAAGATATCAAAACTTCTCCAACATTCTTCATCTTATCTTCTTACAGAGAAGAGGGGAGGATGGTGCTGCATGTGAAGAAGACACCGACAGTACGTCACATGCGGCCTCTCACTTGGATGATCGCGACATAATGGACAGTTAGTTCAAAATGTCTTCAAGGAGTTAAGCTTTAGAAGGCAACTTGAGTCAGATTTTAAGATGGTTACTGTATATAGTGTTCAGATGAAACCATTTTGTTATTTATTTTTAATCTGAAGCATCTGCTTACTTATTAAAACACATGGATTGATATGACATTTTAAAAAATCCTCACTGATATATTGGGTCATGTACGTGTGTCTTCTATACAAGAGTGCTGGTACATTGTATATAGAAATGGCCAAATATTGGAACAGTATGTATCTCTACCACCCATTCAATGTCTTGTTGGAAATATTTTTATCTCGACATCTGGAAGGATTTTAACACAAAACAACCGATAATGTAAATTTTATAGAGAATTATAAAAGCTTTGAGATCAATATGTGTAATGACAGTCAATGATTTTGTATTGCAAAAGGCAAAACTGACGGCACAATGTCTGATACATTGTGTCATCTCAGAGTAAAATGTTGACTAAAGGACTATGCTGTTGTTCTTGCCTCTGCTGGATGTCCTCAGAGATCTGTACGCGGGGAGACATCTGGAGAACACTATCCTGGTTGTCTTCAATGATCACGGTCCGAGCACCCTCATTAAATCAGGACCCCTATCGCTCCACGTTAGCTCGCTTGCGTAGGGGCCCTGATCTTTAGCGCCGGTAAACATGGTTCTTGCGCCGTTACTGACAGGTGCTCATGACTAATTAATGAGCTATCCTTATTTGGCGGTTAATTTGTTCTGAACCTAAAGTAACGATGTGAGACGTAACCTGATTGGTTGATAGCTTCCCAGCGTCCTTTGCGCTCTTGCTTCAGATGAGGTTTAGCAAACCCTCTGATTGACTGAAGCTGTTTTGGTGGTGATGTCGCCAGAACCATGTCTACCGACGCTGAAGATCAGGGCCCCTACACGAGCGAGCTAACGTGGAGCGATAGGGGTCCTGATTTAATGAGGGTGGGCCGAGGTACGGGAACATGAGAGAAACATTACAAGGGAAGACAGAAGAAAGACTGCCTTTTATGTCCATTGTACTCCCAGATAGCATAAAACGCAATCATCCGGAAGTCCTGACAAGCTTGCAACAGAATTTGGACAAGCTGACGTCATCGTTTGACATGTACGCTATGTTAGCTGACATCATAGGCCACCAAGATTCAACCATTGGCACACCTCGAGCAATCAGTCTCTTCTCCCAAATTCCCGCTAACCGCACTTGTCAAGACGCAGGTATTGAAACACATTCGTGCTCCTGCCTGCAGTGGAAATCTATCCCGCCAGAGGGAGGTCTTGCCATGAAGGTTGCACAGTTTTTGGTAGAGCACATCAATGCCCTCACCAAGCCGTACAGGAGTTTGTGCCACCAACTGGCACTCAAAAACGTGACCCATGCCGAGACGGCTGAACCAGACAACCAAAACGGCATCGCCTATAGAGACGTCCAAATCACAATGGAGACCGTGCCCGGGCATGCGCTGTTTGAAGCAACTGTTCATATGACGCAAAAGCTCGGAAACGACTCCTTGGCTGTCACGTCAGACAGCAGTAGAATTAAGGAGTATGGACTGTGTCTTGAACAAACATCCGGAACTTATAATTAGAAAATACTGCTACTGCAGGAGGACAAACATTGACCCCTTCTACCTATTGTGAAACCCAAAACACAAAGGTTCATAGATCTCACGAAGAAATGCATTCCAAGGGAAGCTTTGTTCATGAACTCAAGAACAAACTTATTAGTCTGTGAGGACTGCTGTGTGTAATGAAAGTAACATGAAATTACAACTACGAGGGTTGTCAAAAAGTAATGCAAGTAATTTTATAAAAAGCGATTTTTTCATCGAGTGACTTGAAATTCAACACAAAGGTAAAGGTACATAATCTTTTTGAGGCTGAAATATCTCAATTTGTTGTTCAGATTTCTATGAGCGACTGAGTTGATTTTAACGTGACAAAACCCTTGGAAGTCCGTCAGAAGCAAATAGCAGTACGAGGGTAGTTCAATAAACGTGTTATTAAAAATTGCGGAACCCACTTCTAGCCATTGCAGGAGGATGAAACTGCAGACATATCAAAATGCATCATAAACCACATGCCTATTTCTCTGACATTCAATCAGTTTTCCCCTTTCCGTGACTGGAGTGGAGTGAGGTACGAGTTTAATTCAGAGGGGTCGTCAGACTCCTGAATGGGTACTGAATATTTGTTGCGCTGATTAAAGGTTCCTGTCGACTCCTTTTTCATAAACTAAGAGAAACCAAACTTAGCATACTTCTTGGTAAATTGGTGTTTATAGCTGTGTCAAGTTTTGCTTCTCTTGGTTAATGGGAAAGAAGTCTCCAAAAACGTCTAATCAACACATAATGTATTTAGATACATAAAAGCAACTGGCTTGAATGTAACACGTCAGTCCATTCTAGCAGCTGTAAAAGAGGAACTGTTGGGATTTCAGAAATTTTTTATGTAACCTAAAGAGACGTTCATCATTATATATGTGTGATTTCAACTTTTTACAGTAATTGTAAGTGGGGCAGAGTGACTGATAAATGGTAAAACGAACCTCGAAATTCAAATCAACCCACCAGTGTTAGGTCAAGTGTCTGCACAATGGAAAACAACTTCAGAGCGAAGATTGAATATGATTTTTAACTACTGCTCTTCAATTAAGTTGAATTACTTTTTTTTCTAGAACAGATGTACCGGGGGTATAAAAACACTAGTTCCACGGCCTCATACCTTCGTCAAATGATGTTGACCTTTTCAAGTAGTGTGTTCTGCTACTGTAGTGGTCTTGACACTCCTCGAGTGACAAATGATAAATGTTTCTGATTCATTATGCAAATAAGGTCCTCATCTGCATAAATTATATCATTTGATCATAATCTCTACCCAAATAATACAACTTCTTCAAAGTATGAAAGTCTTATCTTAGCAAATAAGGCTATTGAAGCATTTCCTCATGAATTATGTAATTGAGGCCCTCATTTGCATGATATATGTCTGATAACGTCAACATTCACAGAATACCTTCCAAATCCTGCAAGAATGAAATTCCTATCATTTACCACTATGGAATCATAGTCTGTGTCTTCTCTTTGATTATTCAAATTAGGTCCTCATTTGCATAATTGATATCTGTTGATATTCCTGTCTTTCTCAGTTACATGTTTGACAGTCCTATCATAGAATGCAACAGATTTGTTAATTCCCTCATTAACTGTGCGAATAAGTTCCTGATTTGCATGATTAGCATATGAATATGTTAATCATACCATAAGCTATTTACATACGAAAAACCATGACGATCCGTCAACCCCTTCTTGGGTTATTATCTTTCAAAGTCTGCTCCTGCTGTTAAATGACCATAGCAAGTCCAGAACATGATATAAAATCATGAACATAGCATGTCCAGAACACGAGATATAAAAACCGGAAGTTCCGCTGCATTACCATAGAAAGCCGCTGAGTGCCCCAAAATCTTATAATTTCGAGGTCTTGAGGTTTAGGTAAAAAAAAAGGAGGAATTGATATTTTCATCCCCACTCCCTGTCCTATATGAGTCAGTCCATCCAGAGAGAATCATACCATAGGTCATGGGTCAATCTCTTAGGTCAAAATATGGCAAAGGTCACAAATTTTGGCCAGATTTTCAAAGTTCACATTTTCTGTCCTCCCTAGTAGAAAACTGGACATTTCTGAGTAAAAATTGGTCAAATTGTGGTCCCGCTAGAATATCGCAAACCTGTGATAAACCGATCTGGTGCACCAAGTGGTTTGGATCGACAGGGGGCGCTGTTGACTTGTGGGAGGAAAAATGCCAAGCAAAGTGCAAAGTCCACTGCTACACTACATGACTCAAACTTTGGACATCTACTGCAATTCTGCCGTTACCTGCAGTTGATCAGCCTCTGTTTGTATGTATGTGTTACTGTTTGAAGGTATCTTTCTCGTTGTTTGACACTGTTAGGATGAACAATACTAACGTCAACTGATCATCACGATCGATGTTGTCAATTTGACCTAAATTTGATCCAAATTAGCTGCAGAACGATTTAACCTTACTCTCTCTGGCTATATATATTAGTTATGCTAGCATCATGATTTGAGCTTGTAGTAACTCATCTTCTTCAATGGTCTTGTATTTTACCTGCATGAAGAATTGAGGTATTGTGTTTGGTCTGTTTGTGTGTGTTATTTAATTCTGTGTGTGCATTTGTGTTTCTGGATGCTGACCACAAATATCTCGAAACACACACACACAAAAGATGTAATTCTATACCACAACAAAGGTCAAAGGTCACAATTTCTTTCTGGATTTGAAAAGTAAACACATGTCTGGTCTCCCTGCCTGAAAACTGGCCAAAATTGACCAAAGATTTCACCAGGAAAAAATTCTCAAAAATAATAACCAAAAAAATAAGGTACAAACTGGTCAAATTTGTGCGCATGTCCATTAACCGGTCCATCCCCTTTAAACTGGTAGGGTTGATAAGTGCCTTACGATACGCCTGCTGGTAGTGTATTGTAATATGTTGTGCCTCTGAAGGCAAATGTGCGGTGACCGGCTGTGGTGGTGTAGTTAGGTTTATGGAGCACTGAGGCTAGTGTTGTAGTCGTGCAACAGGTGGTTGTGTACAAAAGTGGCATCCAATCATAAAGGGGCAAGCCCGTTAATACATTTAAAAACCATGACACACATGTTCTTTTCTACATTGCGTCAGGTACTTCCATTTGAGTCTGGTGTGCAGGTCCTGTACACTGGATTGTTGCCTCAGTTTGTAGGACGACCCTGGCCGCTCGATTTTGAAGGACTTGTAGTTGTCGCTGCTTGGTGATGTTGCAGTTTTCCCAGACTGGGTTGCAATAATCAAAGAGTGGTGAAATCATGGATGGGTATATCATACTACTAGTAGCAATGTTGACAATGAGACAGAATCTGAGGCGCTTTATATTTTAATAGTCCTATTCGCTGCGAAACCCTGGAGCATCCATTTTGTCTTATTCACATTCAGAGTTAAGCGATTCAAATGGTGTTGGCCCAGAGATCTTGGGTTCTAATCTGGGGGTTCCCTGATTTGTCCCCGTTGACGTTGTGCCCTTGGGAAAGGCACTTGACATGACTTTCCTCACTTCACTCGGGTGAAAATGAGTACCATAGCTTTGGTTAGGGGAGTCCCTCGGACAGGACGTTAAATGGAGGTCCCGTGTTTGACTGAAGAGAGCCACACCTCGAGCACGTTAAAGAACCCGCCACACTTATTGAAAAGAGCAGGAGCCCTTCCCGGTGTGGGGGATCAAACCTTACAGTCTGGTCTGGGTTGACATCTTGAAAAGTTGATAGTCACCTGTTAGGTCAATCCTTCCTACAAATGTGGTAAAAACCAATGAATAAATAGATATACCTCTGCACCTGTTAGGTTGCACCTGCAGTTAGACACCTGTAGACACCTGTGAGAATCATGCTGGACGCTCTCCTGTCTGTCATCCTCATCATCATCGCATACAAGATCTACAAGTGGGTCAAAGGTCGCCCCAGGATCCAGAACACCCACAACAAGTTTGTCCTCATCACTGGGTGCGACTCCGGCTTCGGCAGGGAAGATGCCATACGATTGGACGGGCTGGGATTCCGCGTGTTTGCGGCGTGCCTGACGGAGAAGGGGGAGGAGGGAATACGTAAGAGCTGCTCGGAGAGGGTCGTCACGTTGCGCATGAACGTGGCCGACCACGAGAGCGTCAAGCAAGGACTCCAGACTGTCAAAGGTCATGTTGGAGAAAAAGGTCAGTCAATCTTCAAGCTGAGATGTTCTTAAAGGACCTATTCGTAAGATTTTGGCGCTAAAATTGAAAATAGTACTTGTGAACAAAGCTGAATGCAAATGACATGTACAACCACTTTTCAGCATATTTTTATCATTATTTTATCTATTTTTGGTGTTTGTCAACTTAGATGCAACAGTGCAAAAACAACCTGAACGTAGACTCTCCTGCTGTAATCAAGGATTAAACCTCCTTGCTGAAATAGAAGAACTTTATTGCACAACAATTGTAACTGGCACAATGTATGGCAACTTACGCACATGAGAGTTGAACTATTGCTAATTGTTGACAAACATAAACAACTAATCTAATCTTACACTATGACCAACAGTAGAAATTATCAATAGAATAATGTACATGCTAATGCTCTAGATCAGTATGTTGGTAACAGTATGCTGTATCAGGAATGTATAATAATCAATATTGTCTCGTTTTTGCACAGAGTTGTATACGAGAATGTTAGATCAATATGTTATACCTCTCGGGCTTGTGTACATGGCCATTTGATGCCACATGCATGTAACCACTTCTACTATTCTTTTCGTAATTTGATCTTCAGGTTTGTGGGGTCTGGTTAACAATGCCGGTATCTCTGGGAGAGTCGCAGGCAACATGGACTGGCTGAACCTGCAGGACTATCACCAGGTCTTCGCAGTCAACTTCTTCGGCCTGGTGGACGTGACGCACACCTTCCTGCCACTTCTGAAGAAGGCCGGAGGTCGGATCGTCAACATGTCCAGCTGTACCGCCAGGATGGAACCCGGGACGGGACCGTACGCGGCCTCCAAGTTTGCTGTCGAGGGGTTTTCTGATGGTCTCAGGTAACACATTACGGTATCTTAATTTTCAAGTCTTCAGAAAACCGGTTTGGATCCCGGTCCACTGATTCTGGTCCGTAACCTGATTTGGACACTGGTTCAGATTCCGGTCTGCAATCTGGTCCACAATCCGCACTGGAATGTATAATGCAAATCAAATGGGAATATGTATACTAAATATCGCAACACCCACCTCTCAAGCATAAGACTCTGTTGATGTCTACTAAAAACTGCCTGACTAAACTGCCTTAAGCTGTATGTAAGATGGAGTTAGCCAGGGTTAGCTTCAGTTTGTTTCCTATAAAAAGTACTTATTTCTTATTTTGAAAAAAAAATCTGGAGATTATTTAAGATAAACTTGAAATTGTAATCTTTAAAAGAATCTTCAGATCATTTCAATCAATTAAAATTCAATTGAGATTGTTTTAAAGAATCTTGACATTGTTTTAAACAATCTAGAGATTGTTTCAAACAATCTTGAGATATTTCAATGACATGTGACAACTCCCACTTAAAAAAAACATGATGACATGTACATGTACAGTGATGGAATTTTCACACAATATCCGCTATGTTAGTATAAGATTCAAATGGTTAGGAGCATTTATCCCAAATGCTCTGTTCAGTCCCAAATCAATTTATTTCATGTTCTATATTTCTCTGTATATCTACAGACGCTGTTTACAGACAGCTGGCGTCTCAGTCCATATCATAGAACCTGGATACTTCAAAACACCGATGACTAAAGCAAACAACATAGCGCAAAAAATAAAATCTGTGTGGGACAGCCTGGAACCAGAAAGGAAGGAAGAAATAGGCGAGGAGGCTTTTCAAGCAAGTAAGACATGAAGTTGACTCTATTTTCATATTTCACACACACACACCATTCCTTAGCCCCTTGGCCACACAACTTTGTGCAATCACTACAGCAGGGGGCTAGTCACCGAAAAGTAAATGATGAGTCTGCTTGGACAAATATTGGTAAAGGAGAATCAGTGGAGGCCTGCACGTAGAAGTGCAGTTGCAATTCATCTCCATTCAGTAAGGTGACATTTCTTGACAGGGCTGCTCAGCAAAACGGCAAGCACTTAATTATATTATTACCTTCGCCATAGGCGTAAGGTTATATTTTGGTTGGGCTTTTGTGGAGTGACTGGGTGTTGGCGGTATAACTCTTGATGGCATGGACGGATGTTGGTGATTTTTAGTAGGTAAGTTTCTGTTGGGGAGACGAAGGTCAAAATTCGAAAATGGGCCTTCTGGGGGTTCTTCCGGTTCTGCAGTGGACCTTTTGTGTTTGTTGGTTAGTTTGTCTGTGACATCACTCGAAAGATATTGGAAGGATCGTAATCAAATTTAGTAGGTTGGTAGGGGGTGGAAAAACAAAGGTCAAGTTCAAGAATGGGCCTTCTAGTGAGTTTCTACGGTACTGCAGTGGATCATTTGTGTTTGTAGGTTTGTTTGTTCGCTGGATAACTTAAGAGGCATTGATTCATGATTGATCGCCACAATTGAAAAAAAAATAAGTTCAAAGAGATATGCTAAATGCAGCAGGCCATTTTTTTTTCATGTGATGGTCTTATGTATACTTATTACCCAGTGAGGGTTGACAATACATAAAAATGATAGATACTCAAAATGGATTCAATTTCCACATACAAAATATCACAAAACACAGGAATATAGAACTTAAGTGTGGAATGATGAAAAATGAATTCCTTATTTCCTTCACAGAGACCCAAGACGTCCTGAAGCACCTGGACTTGATCTGTTCCCCTCGTCTGGATCTCGTGGTTGACGCGATAGAACACGCCCTGACCGCCGTCCGTCCGCGCAGTCGCTATGTGTGTGGGTGGGACGCCAAGCTAATCTTCATCCCGCTGTCATGGCTGCCAACCGACATCGGTAAAATGGTTACTGTAAATGCAGAAATGTTCGCGGTGGTTCTATGTCCGCGGTTTTTGCAGCGACCGTTTCACAGGAAACTTAAAACTACCGCAAACATTTTGTCCAATACTGCAGCAGTATGTTTCTGTAACGCTGCCGCAAGCTAGTGATAAAACCACCGCGAACACGGAACACCCCATTTTCCCCATAGCGCGAAATTAAAACAACGCAAACTTAAATGCATTTAAAGTATCCCACTGCACCAAATTAAGCTTGGAAATTGTGCCATATTTGTGAATTTGTGCCAATTTTCCCTTGCATTCACACTGACATGAAGCCCATATGAGCCAAACAATTGCGTCCATTTTTAGCGAAGCTTTAGGAGCGAGCTTAATAGTATACTTTATTGCCATTTTGCCAATTGCACATCTTTTGAAATTTTGTTTTTAAATTTCAATTTTAGGTGACACTGAACTGATGTGTGTTCATGTGTTCATTTTTTCCACCATTAGGGGATGCCATCTTTGCATGGGTGACTCCAAAACCAGCATCAAAGTGAAAAGGGACCAGTGTGCAGCCAAACCCTAACTGAGCTTTGGATAATTTACATAGCTGTTTTTGAATTGCTCTACAAATGACTCTAAGAATTTGAAAAGATAAATCAGACATTTATATCTTCTTCCAATGATAGCAAAAGCTCATATGAACCCATGCTATACTCTCTTGTATCAGGTAGATTAGCCTTATGGAACTGTAGTTAAAGGCAACCTAAGCAATAGTTAAGAGCATTGAAAGTCATATTTTCAAAATTAATTTTATTGTGATTTCTATCCATAGTAAGTTTAAATAACACTATCCCATTGCATACCGACCATCATGGAGTAAACATCCAATGTCGTTTTGTGGTGGGAACTCGTTGAAATTTCTGATGACTTGAAGGCTAGCCATCTTTTCAAATCTCCCAAACATACGCGATTCTGACCGATAAGTGCCAATGCTTCCGGACAAGTAATCATGTGGTCATGGCTCAATGTGGTTGGGCATTGTGACGTCACACGGCCTGAAGTTACTGAAAATTGTAGACAAAAAACGGTTATGGCTGAAATCTGGGCTGATTTTTGGGTGGCACCAATAAATAAAATACTCCTTTTGGGGCTTGTTTCTGTGCTCTTTTTAAACGCCCAAAGTATGCAATAATGATGCAAATGTGCTAATATGGGGAAGTAAATGTCAATTTCAACTTTACCAAACAGAATTGCTTTCTGCAGAATATTTAAACTTTTACCCCCTGAAATCCTTACTAGATGCCATACTTTGTACCTTGTACAATTGTTGTGCAATAGAGTTATGTCATAATATGATTATATAGAGAGAGTCAATATGAATATTGCAAAGAATGAGTTTTTAGTGGATGCCACTAAAATGAACTTGATCACTATTTAAATCACACTGCTTTGATTTTATGGATGCACGCTCATTAACTTTTACCTGTCAAAAAGTCACATCCTTGGAACTCAAATCTATGCCAACTTATAATGCAGTAAAAAGGCCAGCATGAGCTTAGCGTAAAACATGACATGACATGACCATTTAACTTCCGATTTATTCAAAACGATGTTGTCTTCTGAATTTCACCGACATCAGCGGCACGTGGCGTTCATGTGATAAACGCATGGCCATTATGACAATTTATGTTTTGCCGTGCAAAAATTAACCTCCGGTGCGGGGGTCCCTAGGTTGTATCAAACCTTCCTAAAACTGGTAAGAGTTTCAAACCTTGAATCACCATGGATAGTCTGAATATCAAAGAAAGGTTTAACGTCAGCTACTTTAAAAAAATACTAGCTATCGTGTTAGTTAGAAAAACACGACGAAGTACCCGATGTCAAATTACATATGAAATACATCATGCATGACGCTTCCGTGCAACTTGTTGTTACTGGTTCAGGAGTTTATTCTGTTATGTCGCTGGACGTAACCTTTTTCATTGTTTTGTATAAAAGAGAGAGATGGCTAATTATAAGGATCATAGTTATGACGTCCTTTATTGCTCATGAGAACAGGCTTTGGCATAATATACCGCGACATGTGGACATGACCCAAACTGGACGTAAATAGGTGTTGCATGTAAATAGGTCATGTTACGTTATTGCCTAATGTTGAAAAATATGGCTCAAACAATGACTCACTTTCATGGCCTAGTTACAATCTTTTGTGCATAAAAAACAAAAGTTCCACACCCTCATATCTCCATGAACAATTCTATTCATGCAAATGACTTACACATTTGCATAATATATGCTAGGTCATAAACACCTTTATCCAACTTACATGTTGCAATATTGACAGTCCTATAATTTTCCAATTAGACGAATTATCGTGTTTTGCATTAATTATGCAAATTAGGAACTTTATTTGCATAATTGGAATCTATTGATGCTCCACTTTCCACAAACTACATATGTTACACGTATTTGAGTCTGATAATGGAAAACACTGTAAATATGGATTTTCCTCATTAGCTATGCAAATTAAGTCACCATTAGCATAATTTGCACTTCATAGTGTATATCTCTATCTAAGCTACCTGCATACTAAATATCACGGAAATCCGTTGTTCCTTTGTTCAGTTATTCTCCTTAGAAGATTTTCACAAAAACGCCCTTGCAGTTTCATAGGAAGCTGCTAGGGGGCCCAAACCTACACCACTTCTTTGTTACATCACAAGCTATCTGCCACCCAAAAATCAAGACCACAGCACGTCCAGGTCAAAAGATACAAAAATTGCAGTTCTGCTGCAGTACCAAGGTCAAATACCAGGGGGCCCAAAATCGACCTTAAATTTCGGCTTCACAACACCCGCCCACATCCCAAATATCATTGTAATCCATCAAGAGGTTCTTGAGTTATGCTGACGGGAGTGGTGCGGAAACACAAACATACACACATACATACACACACACACACAGACAGACACACCCAAAACAATATCTCCATTTTTCATGGAGATAACAATGGTATTTTTACACCAATCTTGGTATACATTCCACATTGCAAATTAAAAAGGGAAGAAATATTTTGTGTAATTGATAAGTTTTGATACTTGTTTTAGAGTGCAATTGTGGAATATTTCTCATGTAGATGGACTAAGTTTCCATAAGATGCCAATGTGTTGGTGAATAAATTGCACATCTGTTTGACAGCAATTTGTGAACTGTTTTTTATGCTTATAGTGCTCTATGAATGAATGAATGAAGACCTTTATTGTACATTGGTGCCCAGAGGGGCTAAATACAGGTCGTTTAACATAAATCTAACTAACATGTAAGTGACATACACAGTGAAATAAATACAGTACATAGTTAAACATAACGTTACATGGTAGACGAAAGTGATAAGCTAAGCTAATCCAGTAGAGTCAACTTCTTCTCACTTCTTTGTACATGTGTAGATGTATGAACAGATCATGTTTCTTGAACAAGGGTGCACCTTGTACAAAATGCTAGTTTGTGTGTGTGTGCATGTGCGCGACTGGTTTGCATGTTTCTGTGTGGAATTCATTTATTTGAAGTTCTCCCCATAGTCCGCAAGTGAACTGTGTGTATGTGTGTGTGTTAATGTGCATTTGTGTTTATGTGTGCGCGTCTGTGTGCACATGTGTGTGGTGTATGTATGTGTTTATGGTAAGCTCTCTGACACATTGGGCCACACCGAATTTGTTTTTGATATGGATGGCATCGGTGTGCGCATAAACTTTCAACCGTTTCCAAAAAAAGCTGACCACGCTGTAAGCTGCAAGATCAGCAAATATATGCCGTAAATTTGCATAAAAAGATGGGAAAGTGAATAGTTCAAGGCCCAAGTCTTCCGAAGTTAAAAGAATAAGGCATGAAACACTAACAACAAGAGTTCCACGACCTCATATCTCCATGAACAATTCTATTCATGCAAATGACTTACACATTTGCATAATATATGCTTGGTCATAAACACCTTTATCTAACTTAAATGTTGCCATATTGACAGTCCTATAATTTTCCAATTAGATGAATTATCGTGTTTTGCATCAATTATGCAAATTAGGAACTTTATTTGCATAATTGGTATCTGTTGATGCTCCACTTACCATAAACTACATATGTTACATGTATTTGAGTCTGATAATGGAAAACACTGTAAATATGGATTTTCCTCATTAGTTATGCAAATTAAGTCACAATTAGCATAATTTGCACTTCATTATGTATATCTCTGTCTAAGCTACCTGTTTACTAAGTATCATATTGACAGTCCTATAATTTTCTAATTAGATGGAATATGGTGTTTTGCATTGATTATGCAAATTAGGAATTTATTTGCATAATTGGTATCTGTTGATGACCCACTTTCCATAAACTACATACGCTACATGTATTTGAGTCTGATAATGGACAACACTGCAAATATAGATTTTCCTCATAAGCTATGCAAATTAAGTCCCAATTAGCATAATTTGCACTTCATAGTGTATATCTCTATCTAAGCGACCTTAAATTTCGGCTTCACAACACCCGCCCACATCCCAAATATCATTGTAATCCATCAAGAGGTTCTTGAGTTATGCTGACGGGAGTGGTGCGGAAACACAAACATACACACATACATACACACACACACACAGACAGACACACCCAAAACAATATCTCCATTTTTCATGGAGATAATAAAAAGATCATTGTCTGGTATGCCATGTTCTGCCTGTTTAGTCATAGATTGTTCAACCTTCTTAACCACTGGGGTTTCATAACAAAAGACAAGTTTGTCCCCAACCTTTTTTCTTTGCACATTCGCATCAGAAGAATTGTCATCCATTTAATGAAATCAGTATAACCCACGTTACGTTTATAGAGAGAAGAGAAAGGATTATGCTCCCTGCCACACATGCACACACACGCATTCACTGTCACACATGCACACACACACACACACACACACACACACACACACACACACACACACACACACACACACACACACACACACACACACACTTAATGCCACGCATGCACACACTCACTGCCACACATACACACACACACACACACACCGCCACACATGCACACACACACACACACCGCCGCACATGCACACACTCACTGCCACACGTGTACACACACACACACCGCCACACATGCACACACACATCACCACACATGCACACACTCACTGCCACACGCGTACACACACACCGCCACATTTGCACACACACACCACCACACATGCACACACACACCACCACACATTCACTGTGACTCACTGCCACACATGCACGCACACACAGTGCCACACATGCACACACTCACACACATGTACACACACACACACACAGACAGACACACATATGTACAAGCACACACGCACAAGCATGCACACAAACACATTAATGTACACGCACGTACACACGCATATACAAACAAACGTACACAAATACGTTACGTTACGTTACGTTACACGTTTTCGCCTTCTACCACACATACAGGCACCCTTCTGTTGGAGTTGTGTTTGTCATGCTGCACCGTTCTCTGTCGAGATTGACGCAAACGCCCAGTCTATCGCTATAAGTGATCATAGATAAGGTCAGCCACGGCGAGAGATTCCTACCCATCACACGGGCGACTGGGCCTTAATCCCGCCCGCAGGGCCAACCATGGGGGCGGTTGATAGACGACAACCGATCGACGGAAGGACACCATCACCAACCATTCCACAATGGAGATACCAAATCTACTGAGGGCCAATTTGTCACAACTGTCGGACGAGACAAATGCCCACGGAAGTCCCATCTACATACGAGGGGTGGTCAATAAGTTCGCGGCCTCACCCAGAAATTAATAAGGTGCACAACTCAAATTTCGGGGCATGATTATAAAGTGTTAAGAAGCATTTTAAGTTTATGAATGTTTGTCGAAATTCAAATCATCGTGATCATTACTTCGCAGGCGTCACCCAGTAACGCTAACGTTAGGCGAGTGAGAAAGAGACACGGACAATTTAGCTGCGACCTGAGGTGTGTGTGTGTGTGTCAACTTGCTCTTCTGAAAGTGAGATACCCATTTCTTTCTCGTTGAAATATGAAGAGAATTCTAATCGAACATTTTGACAATGTCTTCATAGATATAGTATGGCATGAGGAACACAACCCATACAGCTCTGATCACAGTTCAACATTTTTTTTTTCTTTCTCGCCACTTACCTACTGATTTTCAAAAGGACATTGACTAGTCCAGCGGCATAGCTGAAAAATTGTGCAAATTTGTCTAAAAGCACCAAATTTGGTACACATGTAGTTGAATGTATTCTTAAGAAATATAGATATGGAGGCATCTCAATTTTTGCCCAGAAATAATTTTATGGCCTTTTTGGCTATTTTCAGACGAAATATATATATTTTGACTGGAAATTTATAACCACAATAATTTGAAATTTGGTGGGTGTTGATAAAAGACCCCATACTATATAGTCATGACAAATTTGAGTTGTGCACCTTATTTCTGGGCGCGACCGAGAACTTATTACCCACACCTCGTATGTCTTCGTGATTCTTTATTCAATTTTAATTATCTCTTCAAGATTTAAAACAAGAGTGAGTTGTGACAATTGGAGATAAGTCTGGAAACGTCTTTCAATAGTCACTCTATATAATTTTTAGAATAAAAAGTAATAGATGATAGTAGCGATGATGACAGTGATACTGATAATGATGATAGTAGATGATGATAATGATAGCGATAATGATAGAAAAATAAGATGGTACAATTATCATAATGAGTACGACGATGACCACTTCGACAATAGAATGACGTTAGAAGACATATGCATTAGCAATTAGGATAATGACATTGACAGAACTAAGCTATCTACAGAAGTCTCCGAACTCTCTCCAAAACTTTTCGCATCTTGCTGATCAAGCAAAAACCTTTCTTTCTCTTTAAATCATCCAAAGTTTGTTTATTTGCCAAAGTGTTGGACAGTTCATCGCCCACGGCATACAGAAAACACCACAAAAATATGAAGGGAGACTAGGTCACTCCGTGAACAAGACGTACAGAAGACGTCGAAAATTTTGAGGTGCGTATTTCGCTACCTTTCTTTCTAAGTCACTGTTTGAGGAATATTCTTGTGACTGTTTATTACACGTGATTGATGAATTTCTTTAACGATTAAGGGAGTTGTAATCAAACATTTTGACTGTATTCGTAGATTTTATGACATGAGGAACACGACTAGTCTCGACCAGACTAACTACGCCGGCTATAGGGAGGATATTGGCTGGGGTTTCACTTGAAGGCTCCGTCCTATGATTGCATATTGGACCCTCTCTCTGTAGCCAACTCCCTTCATACAATCCACTCTATTTGGCCAGTTTCTACTATTTTCCCAACGATTCGCGGGGCCTGCTGGTAGAGGCTAAACACGACCCATACAGGTCTTATTTGACAAAATGCTGGACAGTTCATTTCCCACGGCCTGCAGAAAGGACCATAAACCGTGGTCGTACAATCGCAAACTAAATGCATTCTTGGGATAGTCGTGTATGTGTCGCACAACATCCAGCCGTCTTCTTACGACAATAAGGACTGTCTTATATATAACTTCATTGCACAACAATTGTGCAAGGTACAAAATATGGAATCTACTTTTGTACTTAATTACAGTTCTATAAGGCTAATCTACCTGATACAAGAGTGTATAGTATGGATCATGAGCTTTTACAATCATTGGAGGAATTTCTAACGTCTAGACATTAGTTGATATATTTTCCTATGTATACAATACATTATAGATACTTGTCGGCGATTGGTCCTGTCACAGCCTGTTTAAAGATACTACGACATCAAAATCGCGTACGATGACCTAAGACGCCGATGTGACCACGGCTTAACTAGAATAGGTTTAGAAGAGTTGTTCCGCCACTTTAACTTGCAAACGACATTACAGTAACGCATGTTGTTGCAATTGGTTTGGTGTGCACCACTGAAACCGGTGCAATGCCCTAGTGGGTAGAGTGTTCGCCTTGCACACGGTAGGTCGTGAGTTCGATCCCCGGCCGGGTTATACCAAAGACTCTACAAATGGTACATACTGCTTTCTCTGCTTAGCACTCACACATCGATCACTACCAGCGGAATAGCTAGCCCCCTGCTGTAATGACTTGCCCAAATGTGTGGCCCAAGGGTTGCAAAAAAGGAGATGGGCGCCTTCCCTATGCGTCTTATCAAGACGTCTGGGATACTTTAACTAAACCAATTGAAACATGTACATGCAAGAAAATGTCTCATTTTCTACGCGCATATAACAATGATGCATCTTACAGTCTGATGTGATGTATGCCTCTTGGCAAGTCATCCACTAGAGAGACGATACAACGGTATATCGACTAACTGTTTATCTGATCTTATCCCACAAGGTGGTATTATCCGGAAGCCTAATCCACTGTTGTGGACTCCTCAGGGGTTTGCTAACGGTGTTGCGATTCCCACCATCACTAAAAGGGCACTGAACTGGGGTAACCTGTTATTGATGTTGGTGAAGAAAACTATTTATCACGACACAAATGTGCATGTGCGAAACATTTGTTCCGTGATATATCATGAACAGGTACCAACCTCCGCTGCATATTCCTACGCGTAAGGTCTTCTACAGGGGTCTCCCTGTGGTGTAGTGGTCTGCACTTCTTTTACCAGCCACATCTGGTTCAAATTACTTGGACCAGAAGGCCCGGGTTCAAGCCCCGGGTAGGACACCTCAAGAGGCGCATTGAGTCATACCAAAGACTTTATAAAAATGGTACATACTTCTGAAACAGTATGGAAGTTAAACACATTCCACTGCCAGTGGACTAGCCCCCAGCTGCAGTGATTGCGCCACAGTGTGGCCCAGGGCTATGAAACGGGGATGGGCACCGCCCTATACACCTTATGGTGTGGGAGAATTTTAACTAAACTTTAACTAAGGTCTTCTACAAGTATATATACAAACAGACAAGGTTGATGAAGGTTAGACATCCAGGTAATAAGATACGACCAAAATTATTACTCAAGCAACTGGATAGAATTTCAACAATCCCGCCCTCAACAGGAAAGGAGGTCTACGCATCGAAATTTCAGGTACTTGGGACAACGCGCTGACCAACAAACAACAGGAGCTAATTAGCATACAACCTTGTCTTGACTTACTATTCTATTGAACCATCTGAAATTGTCTTCACTCATTAACATATCTATTCAGAGTTTTGGTATAAAACTTAGTTCTGCCAGATCTTTCCTTAGTCACTGACGAAAGATAGCGGATGCTGTCTGAAACGTCTGACTGTTTCAAAATTTTATCCAGTTGCTTGAGTAATTATTTTTGGCGAAACAAGAGGATAAAAATAAATTAACGTACGTACGTACAAGTACATGTATATGAATCAATCAGCTGCAGTATGTTATTACATGCAAGTCGAATATTACCCTGCCACATTCAAGTACCGATACTTTCAACGTACTTTTGTCTTGTCCAGATTCCGTATCTATTCACATAGACCAATACATTCATAACGCTATACAAAAAGGAAACTGTACTATTCCTAAATGAGATTTGACGAACGTAAAGTCGCATAGTAGCTTAGAAATATGTAGTGTGATATCTAGAATAGTTCCGTTTAGTTATCACTGTAGATTACTAGTATATTTGATATAATAAAGTAGTAATTAGAATTGTGGAAAAATACACCTAGATTGCTAATTATGTTATCTGTACATTGCCATACATTGTCACCTATGCAATTGTTGTGCAAATAAAATCATTCAATCATTCATTCATTCATTCATTGTGTGGATTTTGATGATGACTCCTATAGTCATGTGCATTTTAGAAATGGAAGCGATGATATGAGCATTTTGCTCTGGTAAATTTGTTTGAAAATCTGTCTCTTACAGACACCGCTTCCATGTGATGGCAATTGTCTTTTTATGTATTTTCGCTATCAATAAAAACATTCATAATCATCAAGAACAACAAAAACAACGATGACACGATGGCCCTGTGTTTAGGCTTGTTGACTTAAAACCTGGAGGTATTGAGTTCGAATCTCTGACAGGTCCCGATGTTGTGCCTTTGGGAAAGGCACTTGACACCTATTTTCTTAAGCGACTCAGATGAAAATAGGTACCTAGTATCTGTTAGGAACGCCCCTCGGATAGGACGTTTAATGAGATCCCGGCCCGTGTTTAAGGAGAGCCACACCTCAAGCACGTTAAAGAACCCACCACACTTATCAATGAGAGTAGGACATCTTTCCCGGTGTGAGTGGATCAAATAAATCCGGATATGCAGCTTGTACTGCTGAGAACAAACATGGTGTGTTACGCCATGAGGCGGTTTACCGGGTATGCGATATACAATACAGACTGGTCATGCAATACAAACAAAAAATTGCGTTCAAGTTACCACCAGATAAATACGAGAAAGATGTTTGTTACTGATAAGGCTGATGGAGGTCCAATAGATCCGGGTGGTAGTAAGGCGGCATATTCAGCACTTTGTGCTTCAACAACGCACTCAATGAATTCGGTACATCCGTCACAGTACCACACCAACCTGTAGAAAGATAGATACAGGCCCTTTTGTTACGCAATGGAAGAGCTTAGTCGTTGAATGATAATGTTTCGCCAAGTTATCAAAAGAACATAGAGGTTTTGGAAAAAGTGGACTTGATTCGGGCAAGCAGGCCGGCATGTTGATGATTGGAATCCATCATCTAATGTGAAAGCTGTAAGTTTTGTGAATGTAGTAGAAAAAAATGGCGTCAACAGACATGGAAATGCACGTAATCACTTTGTGACTATTCTCCTTTCAGCTAACGTTAGACTGGATAATTCGTTTACCGGGTTTTCAATGACAGACTTGACGGGTCGTATTCCTCGTAGCTACATATACACGTACAGCTTATCCAGGAACCACTGTGGTCAGTGCACGTGTGAGCGTACTGCAAATTGTGCATCGTGTTTTGATTCCCGTGCTCATGATCAGTCTCCATCTTTTCTTCGCACTGTCTGGTGTCTACCTTGAACCTTGAAACCTATTGCTTGTTTGTATTGGACTACCAAAATGCTGTTATTTATTGTTATTGTATTTGTCTATGTCAGTTGTAATTTTATTTTCAGAGGTGATGTTTGATATCAGCTACTGCTAGAGTGCATCACCTCTGTGTTCTGTGTATTCTTCAGTTGTTCACTAAAAAAGATAAAACTTTGAACGGGGACATCAACGATGCCAACACGGGAACAGTGGTATCTTCTTGGGTCTTAAGACGCTACAAGAGTGCAACGTCTATTAATCAACTTGAACCTGAGCCTGAGGAGATATCCGAAGAAGTTCGCTGTCCTTAGGACAGGGGCTGTTCATGCGTGACAAAATTTAAAAAAGAAAGACTATCAAACAGTTCATCGTCTGGCTCTGAGCTTGGATTAAGAACAACAGAGATATCATGTCCAGTGCATGTTAGGCATAGTCCTACGTCAATTACATACACGTAATGTTTTATTCAGGGTGATGCACTTACGTAAACCGCCAAATGCGTAAAAGCCACGGTCATGTCAAACACA
Source organism: Branchiostoma lanceolatum (assembly GCF_035083965.1). NCBI lineage: Eukaryota > Metazoa > Chordata > Leptocardii > Amphioxiformes > Branchiostomatidae > Branchiostoma > Branchiostoma lanceolatum. The sequence continues at coordinate 16,140,715 of NC_089723.1, read as the reverse complement.
AGTGATAAGAATAGTCTATGGGATCAATGTATGATTGGTTTGATTCTCTGTGACGACGCAGATCGAAGACAAGTTTTCGAAAGTGTTTTTGCAAGTTCATGGCCGAAGGTTAATCACACGTACATGGCAGAAGCACAGGAAACAAAAACGTGATATTAAGCAGTGATTGCAATTGACCTTGCATGCTGTAACTGTATCAAAAGACTACTGTGAATAGTAGTGTTGGCTGTATCTTGACAAGTTGGGTTGACTTCTTTTTTGGAAACAGAAGAAAATGGCGACACCTAGCCAGAGATGTTTTAGCAAACTGCCTTTTAAGGTTGAAAAGTTATAGTTTTGCGGCATTATGACAGCCAAGCATTGTCAAGGTCTTCAGACAAGTTCACACCACCCGAAAAACTTTTCAATAACGCGTCACTTTTTGTTAAGGATAACTCGGTAAAAGTGTATCATTGTATCTTCCACTATTTTTCACGTTTTCTGAGACAATAATAAACATTTAGAAGCAAACAGACAAGAGCATACAACATAATGTCAAAAAAAGGAAATAGTCATGCCTTAAAGTACCAAGGATTGAGGTGTTAAAAATCCTTGCTCCCCTAGAATTATAGTAGATTGCAATTCGTTGTCACCATGTTCTACGGGGGCATCCTCATTAGATAGTTTAAAGTTTGACAACGCTTGCAGTTAGATGAGAGTTAGGTGCGGCAGCTAGGTTGCTCAGTGTGATATAACCGGCTCTGACCCCCCCGCGTGCCTGCGAAGCTGATGTGTTGCGCCGAATGGCGGCTACACTGGTTATACAGATACAGAAGAGAACGAGTTCGAACAACAACTATGTATAGCTGTATCAGAACTTCAGAAGAGAGAACTTATATTAGCACTACATTTTTGGGATCCCGTGTTGCTTTGGTCTCCTGGATATCAGGTAACAAAACTGAGAGCAAAGATTAGATTCTGATTAGCTTCCCCCACGGACAGCTTCTTTGTAGGACAATCGAAATGTCACCATGAAGCCACAGGTGGTAGAAAAACCAGGTCAATTGAATTGCCTACGAATCATCTCTCCCCTTCGTAGTGCGCAGCCACATTTCCTAGAGGAAACTCACATTCTCCTCCCACGGCTCTGAGTTTGTCATCAAAGCTGGTTGAAGAAAGATTGACTTGAAAAAAGGCGTGGGAGTAACTGGCGAGTCCATACACGTACCTGAGGGAGGTATGGCAGGGCAGCATCAACATAAAGAGGCCGTACTAATCAATAGATAACTGATATGCTTTCCTAAGGAGAGGTATCCGTCTGGATGAGAAAATGTTGAAGACTGCAAGCCGTGGATACGGTCGATGGCCAACTAGTTCGTACCCTCCAGTCGTAGTTGTACGTCCCAATCAGAAGTTGGAGGCGTGATAATTGACAGTGATCCCGCCTACCTCAACTTGCAGAAAAAAATTTTTTTCCATATGTATGGACACCGTTGATGACACATCTGCCGCTGGTGCTTTGTAACGAAAGACGAGACGTCATCTTGTAATTAGCAGTCGGTGGTGATCAGCAGTGCTTCGTCCAGTCAGCCTCCTGTCAGGCACCCCGCCGCCACAGCGAGATCGATCGGGCCGCATTATAGGCAAGACCACGATCGCGCTTCTTTATATACAACCCCGACAAAGGTCGGTCTTTCTCAGTTCTTCGGTTGACCTGAGTCATCAGACACTAGACAGAGGTATAAAGAGAAGGTACGAGCGACTACGAAGTCCATTTTCGTCGCCTTGCAGTCTCTCCTGTCAAAGATCCTTGAAGATGTTGAACTTCCTCAGCAAGGATATGCGGCCGAGGAAGATCCCTACAGTTCTCTTGGTAGGCAAAGTATATGTCTTGTTTTGCCCTTCTTTAAATCTTATTTCTGCAGGTAGCTTATAAATTGTATTGGCAAAGCTTTTAATGCTCGACAGTTCTGCTCCCATTGAAATGTTAAGAAAAATGGAACATGGTAGAAGACCTCTCGACCTCCATATGATGTAGCTACCTCATGTTAGTTGCTTTTTTACACGGTTCTATGTGTGGCGTTTTATCGAAGATATGGATGTAGCTATGGTAAAACAATGGGTGTACAAAGTTTAACACTTTCGATGAGGCCTTGTAACTGCCTTTCCGTTGTTTTCTCTGATTCTGTAGCATACTTCCTCCAACAAGGTTATATGATTCGCAGGCGCTGTTTGCTTAGTTTGTGGATACGATTTTCATGGGTATTTTATAATTTTCGTGGCTGCTTTAAAGCAGGTTTTGGGCAAAGAATTTCGTGATGAAATATTTGAACAGATTTGATTTAGTATCCTAATTAAACAATACTTACGCTAAATGGTGTGGGTTATACAAGCATGCGCTGGGAGTTGGTGAGACTGTGGACAGGCAGAGTTTAATGTAACTTGACGGGCAGTGAGTGTAGACAGGTCAGTCCAACGAAATCATTTGCTTTTCAGAAAAAAAATTAGGGATGTCCCTGTAGCTCTACTGGTAGCAGCCTCACAGTTGAGCTCCTGGTTCCAATTAGTTGGTAACTGGGAGACCCTGGATCAAATCCTAGGAAGGGCATCTCGGTTGGGGCTGCACCCGTATTTCGGAAGAGATGTAAAATGGAGGTCCCGTGTTCGAGGGCGTGCCTCAAGCACGTTTAGGGGGATGAGCTAGCAACCCATCCCTGTAAAATATACCCCGCTATAGAAACAGCAAAAAACTTATGTGCCACTAGGCACCATACGGTGTGGTTCTCCTCAAACACAGGACCTCAATTTGAAGGACTATCCGAGGGACGTCTCTAATCAATGCTAAGTACTCATTGACACCTGTATTGAGTGAGGAAATTCGTGATAAGTACCTTTCCCAAGGGGGCAACGTCAACGAGGCATGTCAGGGGATTCGAACCCAGGACATCTGGTCCAAACACCCTGCCATTACGTGTCTGCGACGCCATTTCAATGCTCAACAGTTCTGCTACCATTTTAATGTTAAATGATTGAATATCAAGTTAATGGTCCGTAACCATAAGGACCATCAAACACGATAACTGGAAACATGTTTCTCTCTATTCCTTTCACACTGTGCTTTGCATGTGAATAACCTGTCCCTGGTACTGAATCTAATGTTGTTAGACGGTTGGAACTTCGAGTGCTTCTCGTATTGTGAAAGCTGCTGTGGATTTTCAGAGCCGTTTATAATATCTTATCTGCATCAAGCTTCATATCTACAGCTTAGATATCTTTCTAATGTGACATTCTTTTTGTTATGAGAATATGAAATTCTTGTGACATTGACTGTTTGATTTGGTGAATGACTGCTCGTTGCTCAAGTATTCAACTTTATCCAGGTACAAACGACATTTCCCCGGATAGATCTTCTGTAACATAGAACCAGGCGTTTTCTATACCAGGGTAAGTGGGAACATAGACCATATGGAAGACACAGATACCCCTACGCTGTATATGTGTTATATGACGCGTGTTAAGTATTCTGAGAAGTGAGAAATTAGATTTCTGAGAAACGTACACTGTGCATGACTGTGTGTATGGATAAGCATGTACAAGGACTGGCCATTGTCCTTGAGATAAACTGCTTCACCACATCCCTTAATGACTAGTGTTGAAGAATGACCCGCGACTCTATCTGTCAGAAAATGTCCTATTGCGAAACACAAGGAACACAGTATGACAGGCATAGGGATAGAAAGGAGAGGACGTGGATTCCTATTTGTACATATGCAAACAAGCTATCTCCATATACCAAATATCATGACGATCCGTCAACACCCTCTTGAGGTATTCCCTTTCAAAGTTTGAGATGACTCCTACGGTTCAAAAAAAGCCGCTAGGGGGCCCAAACCTACACACCTGTCAGAAAACAAGATATCAAATCCGGAGGTTCCGCTGCTACATCATAGCAAGTCACTAGGGGGCCTAGAAACCAATTATTTCGAGGTTTTAAGAAGACCTACATACATACATAGCGAGTATGAAGACAGTCCATCCAGGCATTCTCGAGGTATCGTGTACACAGACACAAACAAACAACACAAGAACGCTGTGCAAAGCATAACCTTCTTGGCAAAGGTAATAAGTGAGCAGGTAAATAAAATCACAGTGGCATGGTGGTCGTGTGGTTAAGGTCAATGACTCTGGGTTGTTGAACCTGGGTTGTTGAACTTGGAGGCAATGACTTCAAATCCCTGTCATGTTGTGCCCCTGGGAAAGGCACTTTACCCAGATTTGCTCACGCTACTCAGGTGAAAATGAGTACATAGCTTCATGTTAGCTACGCCAGTCGGATATGACGTTATATGGAGGTCCTGTGTTTTAGGAGAGCCAAGCATCAAGTACGTAAAGGAACCCGCAACGCTTATCGAAAAAGAGTAGGGGTCCTCCCTGGTGTAAGTGGATCAAATAGTAACAACCTGGTGTGTTACGTCACTAGGTGGTTTACCGGGTATTTGATACAAAGAATCGTATCTATTACTTGCCCGATCAGAATAGGGGGGGGGGGTGAACATGCACGATGACTAAGATGCAACCATAAGCATTTAAAAAAAGTTTGCGCATGGCTGAAGGAATGACGATTCAGGATTTTCGCTTGATATATCTCACCCGTACGTGGGAGGGACATACGTAAGTCCCCATGTTCTTTCGAAATAAAAGTGTCATCATCAGACCCGTAGAGCGTACGTCATCACCAACTGAAGTACAGCGAAATAGAAAGGTTGAAAAACTAGCTCGGTTCGCCCACTCCTTCCCTCAACGACCCAAAAGTGGTTGATTTGGCGGTTCAACTCATAACTCATGACCTTATCAATGTGTTTCCTGCTTCAAGGTTTCGCGTGGACAAGGTTTTGACTTAGATGCTGCCCTTGGCATTAGATTCGAAAAGTGGGTAGGTGTTGCGATATGTGAAGATGAGGTCTTCATTTGCATAGTTCATATCAATTGATATTTCTCTCTTCCTCAGTTATATATGTCACATGTTTCAGAGCCCTATCATGGAATTTGGCGGATGTATAAACTTTCCTCATTAATTATGCAAATTAGATATTGATTTGCATAAGAAGTGTCTAATTATGGACATCATCACTCAAGCTATCTACCTACCAAAAATCATTACCATCCATCAAGCCCTTCTTGAGTTATTCCCTTTCAAAGTCAGACGCAAAACCTGCTACTGCAGTTCCGCCGCTAGGAGGCCCAAACTCACAACACTTAATCTCTGTCCAAAGATCTATCTACCACTCAAAAATAAGTTCCATAGCATGTCCGGAACACGAGATATCAAAACGGCAAGTTCCGCTGCAGTACCGTAAGAAGCTGCTAGGGGGGCCAAAATCTAATCATTTTTAGGTCTCATCAAAACCTACCAACATACCAAGTACTAAGACAATCCATCAAGGCATTCTCGAGTTATGCTGTGCCACTACACACACACAAACAAACAAACATACAAACGCTTCCCTCTGCATAACCTTCTCGGCGAAGGTAATGATCCATCTTGCAGTTTGATGTGATATATGGTGTTATCGTGAATCTTGTCCTTTTTTGATCCCGAAGCATCCCACATCTTCACGGGAGCTTCTACGGAAGGCCTCTTATCTGAGTCGTACCGTCCTGATGGAAAACAAGAACACTGTGCCGGTCATGTACTAACTTGTGCCACAAATGACACTACAATACAACAGTTCCTGATAACGTTCAACCATAATAAGTATCATTTAATGAGTATAGATATTTGTATAATATATACACCCTTTTGATGTGAGTGAACATCGAACAGTACAGATGATTTAATTCCTGCCGACAGGTAAAAAAGTAGATCCTGTCCGTGACGTCAGTGTGTGACGTGACGTCAAGTGTGATGTCACGTTATGGCGTTTGCGTGGCGTAATGGCAGGGTGTTTGCCCCGTTGACGTTGTGCCCTTGGGAAAGGCACTTTACAACAATTTCCTCACTTCACTCAGGTGAAAATGAGTACCTAACTTCGGTTAGGGACGTCACTCGGATTGGGCGTTCAATTGAGTTCCCATGTCTGAGGAGAGCCACACCTCAAACACTTAAACAAAATTAAAAATTAAAAACATCGGATGCTAATGAGCGAAGCCTTTGAAAGTACTACTAGTCAAAGAGGGTGCTGTGACAGGGAAAAAAAGAAACTAATGTTTGGTATGTTATGCGTGTTCGGTAATTTGTTCAACCTTCCTGACCACTTTTTTGCCCAACTTTTTTTATTCACACGCTCGCATTATCTTTGGGGTGCCCAGAGGATGCCTTTCGTATAATCAAATCAGCATGGCCTTAGAAAAAAGAGCAAATGAACAAATCATACCTGAATAGTCAGCTACCTTTCTAAATCTATGTGACAATCGGTAATGAAGCAAAAAGACGGTGTCTAACTTTCAAAGACTTCATTTGATACAGATAGAACTTTACTGCGCGACAATTGTACACGGTACAACGTATGGCTATCAAACATAATACAAAAGTGAAGAAAAGAAGAAAACGTATATCAAAATCAATTCTTCATCGGCAAAGTCACCGACGTTTAGTTGCAAGTTTTTAGTTTCATTTCTTTTCATGATAAGATTACCTTGTCACATTACATTCACATACTCACAAATACGACGTTGTTTTGCCGTAGAAACAAGTTGAAACCCTGTTTTTCAACCTGTTTTTTTTTTTATATATAGATCAGCATTGTTTTAGTCCGGACTAGGTCAACACATAAGGGCAGACGTCACAGTTGAGTTGCGCTGTTCCGGGCTAGAAATGGGAACTAAAAACCTTCGAAAATCCCTCTTTTCCTTGAACGTCTGTTGCCCAACATGGAGACGTTTTGGGTTAGAAGGAACAGGTAGGGTCTAAGCTTTCCCATTTTGGTCACATAATGATCAGTTCAGCAGTTTAGTTGGCGAAAGGACAGATGTGAGTTGTTGGGTCCTGTCTGTACTGAGCGGATGGATACAGGAGACAATTGAGGTAAAAGGTGAGGTCTATTTACTTCAGTCAGCGGTTACGGGAGTTTGAGCTGGTCAACACCCGGTTTTCTCTGTATGTTTATCAAGAATACCATGTGAATTTCTGGTGAAGAATATTTGAGATTAGAATTTGATTAAGTACCTTTACGAGGTCATGTTTCCATGCTTGTTATTCTGTGCTCCAATAGGGAGAATCAACTGTAACTACTGCTCATAATGTTATGGTCGTCTTCTGTAGATAATGGCCGTAGATAAACATTGAAAATGTGATAGAACATAACGAAAACATGTTTTGTAAGCTGTATATGGAAATGAAAACATGAAGCAACATTTACTCTTATTTTTTTTCCAGTTTTGTCGTCGAGATGAACAGTTTTTTATTAAAATGGAGATGCATTCTCCTCGACAGCGCCCATCTGGCTAAAAGCAGGCGATGATCAAAAACGTTCTTTTTTCAAGAGCAATTTTCTGAAAACCTACTTTTTATATCACTGACGCAGGTGTTTGCCAGGTAATTCTATCACAATATCCGTTAGACAGAAGTCGCTTCATCACTGGAAAAGGCACCTTACACCTATTTCCTCACTTCACTCAGGTGAAAATGAGTACCAAGTTATTTCTCTGTTCACACAGTGTTCATGTTCTCATATCGTGAAGCGAACAGATGTGTAACACAAGCAATCTCTCGCTGGCAGGGGCTCATTGGGCCTCCTTTCAAAGAGCTTGTGGCCAAACACCTCAAACTCGAGAAAGGAAAGGAAAGTGATCTCGAACCAGTTTAGCTCAAATGAACTCAATGAGCAGATGAGATAATCTTTCACTGGTCGTGACAGAGAAGACAGGCGCTATGTACAGTATTTACATGTTCATTGTACCGGGGAAATTCCTCTAGCTCTTTTCGACAAGCACAATGAACAGTGGACCACGGCTTAACGTCCCGTCCTAAGAACTGCGACATTTTTCGGTAGCGTGCATGTCAGGTGAGCGACACAGCCGGGATCAAGCCCGGGGCTTCTAGTTCCAGAGGCAAAATCACTAACCACTGGACTACGCACGCGAGAACCATTCCCATTCTTAGAACTACCAATTAAAGCCCCACTATGCAACCTTAGGACCATATAGAAAGTAGATTTACCAACCAATTCTTTACATCAACCCTACAGCATTAAAAACCAACATTTAGGAAGGAAAACTGCAGCATACAAACATGCTCAAAAGCTGATCTACCCAACCAAAACATCATCATGCATGATTGACCACTGTCCGAGGCTGCGTGCTTCTCCGTATGTTATTGTTAACAATAGGATTCTAAAATGGTGCTTCTCACTCAGTGATTCTTGTGTAGAATGTTTTTATAAACCAGGAAATACGAAATAATGATTCAAATATGCTAAAAAGTCGTTGTACATGTCAATCACATTAAGGCCGGTTTTTGTTCTGGAGGTTATTTTCAATGTTGGGGTTGAAATGTCATACTTGGAATCCTCTATCACTATGGCAACTAATCCGATAGGAGTTCAGGATTCTTTGTTGCCATGGAAACGAGTTCAGGATTCTTTGTTGCCATGGAAACCAGTCTCCAACACCACATGGTAACAGATAGTTCCGAGTCTGGTAATAGGTGGTAATTAAAAAAATGCTGAAATCTTTATGGTAGTGACATTTACTAACACTGTTTATCTCATTTGCGTAATAACTTCATACTTTAGGAATGTTAAAACCGCGCAAAAACATGCCGTACGATAATCACCTTAGTTTCGCGAGCCTACAAAAACTCCGGCCACGATTTTCAGTAAGTTCCCACATCACAACGACGTCCTATTTTTGCACCATGGACGTCATAGAAATGACTAAATAAATTGACTTTCAAAGTCCTATTTTTGCACCTTGAAAACACAAATGTAGATACGTCAGCCGCCTTATCCGTGTCCCTATGACGTCACGTAAAAGCGCTCTATCGGTGTTAGATCATTGTCTGCATATGTGAGTGTGTGTGCCAAAAGTCTTGCGGAAAGTTTTCTTACGTCGTAGTTGACTTCTAGATCTCCTTGACTTTCATCTATTGGTAATAACTTTGGATTATATATTTTTAATCATTCAAGACTGTAAAAAGACATTGATTCTCCACGCAACACAATGAAAGAGTCACCCATCCTTTTGTTTGTCCAAGTTATATCATAATCGCGTGATTCTTGTGAGTTAGTGTCTGTAATCTGTAATCTTCCAACCAACGTGTCTTTTCCAAAGTTAAAAATCAAGAGGTCGAAAGGTGGGAGGATATGACGCCACTTCTTACAATGAAGAGGGCAGGGGGCAGGACAAAGATTGCGTCAAGCTAGCAAACAATTCAATCTTTCCCTCAGAGAGACCTATAGCTATCACCCGGGTACAGAGCTTGAAGGATGTGTGTGTTTGATACAGGGTCAGGTCCCTTGCTGCAACTCTACAGGAGGCTATCCATGGGGGGATCCTGGCAAAGCTTAACGGTAAATAGTTTGAACTGGCAATGCTTAACGATAGATTGCCTCGTTCTTGCGAAAGCTTTTGGCAACGTGTTCGTTGGATTGTTTCATAATCAAAGTTTTCATACGAATTCTATATAACTCATGTAGAAGTATTACGGAATAGATACGAATTCTACAGCATTCATACCAGCCGCTACTAAGAAACATACTAATTTTTGGAACGCAGAGTTTTAAGGAATACATACGACCCTTACTATTAGTAGAACTCGTTTGAATTCCGTAAAATTCGTATGCTTCTTAGTAATGGATCGTATGAATTACGTAAAATTCGTATGCTTCTTTGTAATGGATGCTGAAATCTTTATGGTGGTGACATTTACTAACACTAATACTTTGATCATTTTAATACGGCGCAAAAACGTGCCATACGATGATTCGCTTAGTTTCGCGGGCCTACAAAAACCCTGGCGACGATTATCAGTGAGTTCTCACATTACAACGACGTCGTATTTTTGCATGATGGACGTCGCTATATATTGCGATAGCGTTGTTTGAACTAATCATAGATAAAACTGACTAAATAAATTGACTTTTAAAGTCCGATTTTCGGGCCCTCATATTGCTTGGGTTTCCTTTAACGATTAATAAAAAAAAAACACATACAGACCCTCCTACACAACCGATCCACGCGTTTCCACTGCCTTGAGCGAGATCCAAAACTTTGCGTCATCTGCAGACTGAATCGATCGACCCCGCTGACACCAATTTCTCCCCTCGCGCTCCGGGCTTCCGGAGTGACAAATGACCCAGGTCCGACGCCATTTTTCTCATCATCTATATCTATTACAGCGAGTTGAGGTCAGTTTCTCAACATTGCGTCATCAGGCGGCTAGCTATAGTGCCCACTCAGCAGGCAGGCTAGCATGCACAGACGTGGGCGTATCTTCTTGCTGATGGAATCTGCTTGTATTATCTTCAGGCTGAAGAGTGGAGAAGAAATCAAGACATCCCTATGCTGCATTACACTGACTTAGATATATATATATAGAGAGAGAAAAAAACTTTACCGGCCCCCCAAAAAATACAACTTCTGAAAGGTTTACACAAAAGGAACTGTAAGTATCTGTAAGTGTTAAGTATCTGTAAAATCAATTTGTAAATATCAACGCCATCCAGGGTACCATTCGTGAGTCTGTAAGTTTGGTATTTGAATAAAGAATTGAAAGAACTACTAGGACCTTCACATAGTCAATAACAGGGGATATTAGTATATCAATATATGGAGTTTAATACCGTTTACATTACAATTTCTCCAAGGTATTCAGAACCTATTTGCACACAGAGAGGGAATCGCTACAATCTCCAAATCTTATAGACGCAGGACTGGGGTCTCTGAGGGCTCACTTTCTTGCGTGTGTACAACATGATAAATGTATTTCTTCTGGCTTCCAAATGGTTACTCAAGGACCCAAACTAAACTCCGCTGGGAACTGAGTGGGCAAGCCCGCTAATAAAGAACGGTATACTAATTGGTATTGTTGGGAATACTCTGATGTATGTTTCTTTATTACGTTATCGATTCACCACCCACATATCTGACCTGTGTGAAAGAAAGTTCGTATATATACACAGGCCCCTCAAGGCGTCCTCGACATTGCGCACTGACGTTATTTTCGCTTAGAGGCCCTCTACGTCATGTAGGATACTTTTACATTGCACGAAATTTGATTTTTTTTCCTTTGATCGTTCTACTGTCAGCCAGGCAGCGCTCACAGGGCTCAACATGTACACATGTGTCCGAATAGGTTCATTGCTATTATCCACGTAAATGCATTGATGCGTTGACCAACCAGCAAACCAAACCAAACAGACAAACAAGCAAAGAAACAAACAACAAGCCGATCAACAAACCTACATACCAACCAACCAACCAACCAACCAACCAACCAACCAACCAACCAACTAAACAACTGACAAACCAACCAACCAACCAACCAGCCAACCAACCAACCAACCAACCAACCGACTAACCGACCGAACAATCAATCAATAAATCAATCAATCAATCAATCAATCAATCAATCAATCAATCAATCAATCAATCAATCAATAACCAACCAACCGACACCACATAACCAGCCAACCAACCACCCTTCGACTTGAAAACGAGTGGCATCGAAATCTGCTCAAAACAACACAAACTTACTCAAACTTGTTCACTTATAATACTTAGAATGACAAAGAACACGAATGTGAAATGGAACACAAAAACTGTAAACGTCCTGCGTGAGGATATTTGGAAATGCATGCAGTATAAAGTTGTTTAATGACTTTGTTTTCTGTGCTTATCTTCAGGGTTTGGTCCTGATGGTGGTGGTACTGAGCTGTCCGGCGGCTGGCGGTACCTCGGCCAGGCGGCAGTGTCGTCCCATCTCCCAGTCAGAGCTCATCAGCAGACTCGGTACGGCCTTCAACCGCAGGTACATGGCCACGTCCTTGCCACAGGCCCAAAGAATGAGCAGCGTTCCAAGCAGGTACGACATGCCGGATACGTACGACGGGCCGCCCTCCCCCTACCGAGGTGGCGCCGCCCCGGTGCGAAACCGCACGATGCTTTCCAGCCTGGTCACCGGCCGCAGGCGAAGACCGAGCCTGGGAACGATCGGCAAGGTCCGCCGGCACACGGAGAACGAGCCTTTCGCCGAGTCGCACGCGCTACCGTGGGAATGCAAGGAGCGATCGGTGTGGCACGACCTCGGCCCCAACCACTTTCCGAGATACCTGCGGTCCGTGGAGTGTGAAGAACACAGTTGCTGGTACGGTCACTACACCTGCAAGCCGCGCTCCTTCGTCGTCAAGATCCTCGAGCAGAAGAGGGTGACTGGAGACTGTGCTTTCGAGGACCAGTGGCACATGAAAGAGCACCTGCTTACGTTCTGCTGTGAGTGTGCACGACCGTGACTCTAACAGTAAAGAAAATAGCAGACAGTGCTTATTGCGAAGCTTGCCGTTTGAGAGTTTAGGATGAGTCAGCATTTTTCTCAGTCAGTAGTTTTGTCAAATGAGCGTTGTAGATAAAAAAAGTTGGTGATCCTTCATCATCTTTTGGATTTATATGGTACCTACCTATCTCTCATATGTACCTGTGAAAAGGATCTTAAATCGGCTTATGTATGATGAAGTCCCTGTCCAAATCATTTTGCCTTTCCCAGGTTCAGATATTCTTTATCGTACCATGAATGTCCATACTTAATTTTTCAAACACTTTTATCCACCAAAAAGAGATGACAAACCAAATTTGCGGCCGTATCCATCGGCCTTTATTTGGAGTTTGATTCCTTTTCTTGACGCGCACTGATCTTGGGAACGTGTGACGTCAAGGGTGGGTCAAAGGTCACCGGAAGTCGATACCTACCGCCTAACTCCAGCTATAATTTGCCTTCCAAAACACCCACTGTCATTGACAAGTAACTGCACTTCGTAAACCAGACTGTAACATTCTTTCCCCATGCATCGTATCCAAAGAGGTTACAGTTTGATACTTAGAGTGAATCTTAAGGAACCTAAGTGAATTTAAAGAAAGCGATATGTATCAGGGTCCATCAACCCACGTTGAACCTGGACGGCGGCAGGTACCGACTTCCAGGCGGCTTTGACCCCTACGATCAGTGCGAGTCAGGATCTTGTGTTAAATCATCGACTCAGGCCGGCGGACAGGGATATCTAAAGCACATCGATGGACTATATAAAGTCGAAAATTTGGCGACTCATTTTTCTTTTGCGCTGGATGTGTAGATAAAAGTTCAGTGCTAAGCTTAAGTAAAGCTCCTGGAGAGCACAACCAGACTGGAGCGTTTGGCTATTTTTGTACGGTGTTCCCGAGCCGAAGTGATCAGTATAAACATAATCGGAATGCGAGATGTATAAAATTAGTACCACATAGGGTATGCCTAAATATAAAATGCCTGTTGTACCCGAAAAATGGATACAAGTACGATAATTATAACCAGATTTTGGCGTTATTCGTTGTTTGTAAATTGTAATAAAGAGACTCGTACGGATGATGACATCCTCTCGTTGCCTGGCCTCTTGTGTATTTCAAGCAACGACTATGTCGTACCGTCCTTCTCACTGGCCAGTCGTCATCGGCCAATCACGTCCCCGCCTACGTTCAGGAGACCACGTGATTGGTTGATAACTTTCCCGCAAACAACAGCTAGGGGGGGAGTATCTGGTTGGCTGACTGCTAGCCAGTGTCAACGCAGCGAAAATGACGGATCCCAGGCCGATACCCTAGGGTCGTTGCTTGATATACACAAGCGGCAAAGTCGTGTAGCGAAACGACTTGCCATGCAGCGAAACGTACTGTAACAAACTGACAATGTCAATGTAGCGAGACGACCTGTAACCGGGCCTGAGATGATGGAAAGGTGATGGAATATCAGGTGCTCTGTCTTAGGTGATGGATCTGAGTTGTCTCATTATCAGTGTACGTGTATGTACGGCGCTATCGTGCACTTGTGGAGTGTGTGCGTATCAATAAACATGATGGTTTATCTCTTACGGCGGCCTTGTACCCGCCAGGACACATAATGTCTGTGTCAAAGTCGGACACTGCCAGTGACAAATCGGAGATGTACATGCCTCAGGACAGTCAGCTATGTCTGAAAAAATGTGATAGAATCTTGTTTCATGCCAACGAATGTAGTGTGTTACTTTTCATGACTCTCTGGCTTACGCTACGATGACTATTGGCATATCCTCAAAAGTGCTTATAATGTTTCAATGGTAATCTTAGCTACATGTCTTGTAAAAGATGTCTTTATATGTCAACGTACAGAATCGTTATAGACCGTTCCGGCCTGTCAATCAACAATAGTGATTCGGCCAATAAGAGTACGGGATTCGGTCACGTGATCATCAGTTGTCGTGTCCGCCATTTTGTCCGTCAAACTTTTGCCGTGGGCGGAGCTATGTATATGACGTACCGTTACGGTATCCTGTCCATGTTCAAATTTATTGAACAATGAATGTTCTATTCTTATAATCAAGACAACTGAAGACGATGTTAGCTCACATGTTTTCCACGTGTGAAGAGGTTGCCTTTGCAGTTTGGAATCGCAATGTAATGACGTGTAACGTTACAATGCTTTATTCGTTTCCAGAAGGGCGTTTCTGTGGAATATAACTTATAATTAAATAGTACAGACAGGGCGTATGTTTCAAATGTGTTCAAATCGGGTTTCTTCGCCACATGTAGATAGCTCTATTACAGTAGACTCTTCTCTCAGATTAAAAAGTACTTTTCTGGTTGTACCTGGACATAGATATTGAGTTTCCTGACATAATCTAATGAGAAAGATAAAGTGTTTCGTCAACAGAATGCCAACAAAGCATGATTAGCGCATTTCGTCTTTGAATAAAACCTGAGGACTATCCAACTGCTCTGAGCTGGTTCTTCTTGTCTCCATATGCCCAAATATTTAAAAAAAAAAAAACACAAAAATTCAATAAATGGTAACAGCACAAGCATAACACTCGCTTTGCAAAAAAAAAAAAAAACATTACAGGCTTACTGGACATTTACCACCATTGTTAAATCCCGATTTTCGTGAAGTGAATTTGAAAATAGGTGGTGTAAGTTGCCAGACTTCAAGAAACTACACCTGTGGCTTGATTAGCATAAGTACAGAAGCACACAACAGGACATGTCGTATGTTACTACATTAGTGGTAGCCCCCAATACCAGTACCCCCCTCCCCCACATCACAATGACGTCACGGCCATGCCTGCTGGACTTGAATTTGCACCAAATTGAGGCGGGACTGGTGAACAACAACAGATCAACTTCATTAAAACATGATTTTAGGTTAAAGAGCTCAGAAACTGTCAAAACTTTGCCTTTTCTTTTAACAACTTATAAAAATGATTATTTTGAATAGCAAGTGTTTCCAAGAAACAAGACGGTGTACTGAAGTGAACTTATTCTCCAAGCAAACGTTTCGGTCAAGAGGGCTAGGAGTGGCCGTGATTTTAGAGAAACGTTAAAAACCGCCACTCCTAGCCCTCTCGACCGAAACCTCTGCTTGAAAAACAGAGTGAACTACCGTAGACACTTGGCACGAGCTGTTTTATTCATTTATTTATTTATTGGCTTGGTTTTTCAGGACACACAGCCAGGGCTACCCAACTAGCCTATGGCTATAGGCTAAGCTCCTGAACGGACTCTGTCCTCCACATCTTCAACCCCTGGTACCCAGAACCCGTGCATCTGCCACTGAGTCACGTTATCCCCTCAGAAACAGCGACCACCTGGTAGCTAGCTGAACTCACCAAAACCGCCAGAGGCCAGAGAACATTCTTCTATCGAGCAACGTCACTCTGGAACACCTTCTCTACTGATACTCGCACGACCTGTTTCCATGATCAGTGGCATGATCACCCACCCCCGCCCACTGCTGCCCCCATCACACGGTGTCGGCTGAGGTCGGCTCCAACTCGTCGATTAACGACCCCGATAACTTTTGACAACCATGTTTTACACCAGCTTTTTGATGCCACACCACGGCAGCATATCGACGTTTCAATCAAGAGATCGGAGGATCTATCAAAAAATATTCAAAAGAATGAGTCTTAACAATTTGGTGTGTGTGTGGGAGGAGTGTCCTCAAAGAAGGTCGAGGGTCTACAATACTACATACATAACACGTATATCTTTTTACCTCGAAATTTCGCCGGTAGAAGTCATGATGATCATTCTGTAACAGGATTCAACAGGAACTTATCGAACTTTTCAACTGAAGCTTAATGTAGTTGAAAGACCAAGAGGTGTGATACGTGGTCAGGAAGGTTGAACAAAACTTAACACATAGAGTATGGTATACCGAATAATAGATTCTTCATTTTAGTCCTTTCACATATCTTCTTCTTTGACTTTAAAATCTACTTCGGAATTCCACGACATGAGTATCCGTTTCCAAAATACACTCTTTTTTTTTTTTACTTTACAGCATGTATCTTCTCATTTTGCAGCTGCTTTAATTGATTTACAGTATGGATGAAACATTTTTCACTTGAATTTAGCTCAAAATGAACATTACTAGTGTGAAAATATTATTTGGATAGGTCATTTGACAGGGTTTTAAATACATTGTTTCAAAAACATAAACTGACATCATAAGTTGTCGTATTTTTCTTATTAAACCAAAATAAATGCTTTATATTCCACACACACACACACACACACACACACACATACAAACACATGCACACACACACGCACACACACACACGCACAAACACACACGCATGTACACTGAGCTTTGTTTCTCAGAAGTTTTGAAAATAATAAAATTCAATGACAAGAACAACAGCATGATTCTTTGATCAACATTGTATTTTGACATTATGCCATCAGTATTGCCTTTTGCAATACAAATTCATTGACTGTCATTTATGCATCTTGTTCTTTAAAATTCTCTATTCAAAAATAAATATTGGCTGCTCTTGTGTTAAAACCCTTTAAATTTTCGAGATTAAAACCTTTCCAACAACACATTGAACGGGTGAGCGAGGTACAAACTGTTTCAATATTTGGCCATTTCTATATACAGTTCACCAGCACTCTTGTATAGAAGACACAAGTACATGACCCAATATATCAGTGAGGATTTTTTTTTAAAATGTCATATCAATCCATGTGTTTTAAAAAGTCCTCAATTGCATCAGACTAAAAATAAATAACAAAATGGTTTCATCTGAACAATATAGACAGTAACCATCTTAAAATCTGACTCAAGTTGCCTCCTAAAGCTTAACTCCTTGAAGACATTTTGAACTAACTGTCCATTATGTCGCGATCATTCAAGTGAGAGGCCGCATGTGATGTACTGTCGGTGTCTTCTTCACATGCAGCACCATCCTCCCCTCTTCTCTGTAAGAAGATAAGATGAAGAATGTTGGAGAATTATGATATCTTACAAGACAGATTGCGCTGAAATCAAGTTCTGAAGTCATTTGGCCATACTTTCATATTCTACAGGTCCATGGTGCTGAACACACCATCCACACAAACATACAGGACACTGGTGCACAACACAATCTGTACTCTAAACCTGACCATGGTGCTGAACACACCATCTACACAAACTGCTAGTGCACAATACAATCTGTAAACAAGCCTGTCCTTGGTTCTGAATACACCATCTTCACAACATACAAGACACTGGTGCACAACACAATCTGTACTCTAAACCTGACCATGGTGCTGAACACACCATCCACACAAACTGCTAGTGCACAATACAATCTGTAAACAAGCCTGTCCTTGGTGCTGAACACACCATCTACACAAACATACAGGACACTAGTGCACAACACAATCTGTTCGTAGTGCTGAACATGCCACCTTCACAAACAAACAGGTTACTGGTGCACAATACAATCTGTAAACAAGCCTGTCCTTGGTGCTGAACACACCATCTACACAAACATAAAGGACACTGGTGCACAACACAATCTGTTCTTAGTGCTGAACATGCCACCTTCACAAACAAACAGGTTACTGGTGCACAGCACAACATGTACACAAACCTGTCCTTGGTGCTGAACACACCGTCTTGTACACAAACATACAGGGCACTGGTGCACAACACAATCTACTAGTAGAACAGGTTCACAGAAAGTGTTCGACATTGACTATACCTGATGTCAGTGTGAAAATGAAGGTAACTTCAACTAACCAGTCTTGCTGTCATCCATTCCGGTGCATTCTCGACTCTTCCCACTCTTCGTTCTGCCTCTCTTCCACCATTTTGTTTTAGTGGTTTCCTCGCTTTCCATTCCATTTCCTTTCTCTGAAAACAAATATTAACATCACTTATACACTTCCTAGGTCTTAGAAAATTGATAGGCAGGGATTCTCTATTTGTCCAACAAGTACAGTGTGTAAAAATCCAATGCATCGAGACACTGGAATTTTCAACATCATATTCTAATTACACAGAAATATACATTGTAAAAGCACAATCTTTTATCTCAATAAAAATGAGGTCCTTGAGAGCATGTCTGAAAACAGCACTGGAATGTTTTCACATTTAGATATCAGATAGTAAATTCTATGTCTCTTGCCACCGGTCGACAAAAAAAAGGCAAAGGTCATTGGGTATATTTTGTTGGGTAACCTGCAACACAGCATTGTTTTTCCTAGGCCTAAAACGTGTGTAAGTTATTTAAGTGAAGTCTTTTAATCCTCATTACAGAGTCAAAGGCATCTCTGCAGGTGTAATTCAGAGAGAACCTGCCATTTCAAAAAAAACTGGCAACATGCCAACTTAGCTTCCATTTGATATGGCACCTACACACAGTCCAGGGCTCGAAATTCATTTTGAGAATAGGTGCGTAGGTGCACCCAACCTAGAAATTTAGGTGCACAGCAATAATTTTGGGTGCACAACATAAAATAAAGTAGCTAAAGTACAACAAAGGTTATATTACTTTTTCTGATATTTAAATCCAAGAATATCCTGCATGCTAGTGTACAATTATAGTATCCTTACCCTATAGCCTACAGAAATATCAGGTGCACTGGTGCACTCAGTCAAAAGTTTGGGTGCACAAAGATGCACATGCACTCAGCATTTTGAGCCCTGCAGTCTGTAGATACTTTATTGTATAACCCAACAGCATACAGTATATACCATGTCAGTATGAGTACTGTTGATTTCATAACTAGGTGTCATGGAAATAAGTTTACCTTGCGACCGCTTCCTTCTGAAGATCTTCCACGTGCTTTTTCTGGGCTCTGTAATATGATGGTAACATCACATGTGGTCACTCACCTTGTGCTTTGTTAATTCTGTAAATACATCCTATTGTGACTGCAAATATTTGGATATGGAACATACATGCTACTTCTATTGTCACAGGGCTCGAAATTCCTTTTTGGAGATAGGTGCACTGGTGCACCCAACCAAAAAAATTAAGTGCACAGAAAAAATTTGGGGTGCACCAAACAAAATAAAGTTGAATGTCAGCAAAACATAAGTTTGACACTACTGCCTCCCTTAATAAAGACCTTCAGTCTGTAATTCTTTTCAGATGTCAAATTTCAACCAAGCAATACATCAAAATGATGTACAACAAAAGGTTATATTGCTTTTTCAGATACTTAAATTTCAAGAATATTCTGTATGCTAGTGTACAAGAGAACTGTTACCCTAGTGTACAAAAATATCTAGGTGCTTAAATTAGAAGTCAAAAATTAGGTGCACAGCTTCAATTTTGGGTGCACATAGGTGCACTGGCACCACTATTTCGAGCCTTGATTGATGTACTGTAAATGCAGGAATGTTCGCAGTGGTTTTATGTTCACTTCGCGTTTTTTGCGGCGACCGTTTCACCGCAAACTTAAACCCTCACAAACATTTTTTTCCAATACTGTTGCAGAATGTGACTATAGAGCTGCCGCAAACTTAAAACCACCTTAGCGCGAAATAAAAACCATGCAATCTTAAATGAATTTACAGTAAGTTGTAGAAGTAGGCCTAGGGGATCATGATACTTTTTGGTTACAGAACATGACTGGTTGCAAATGATTTACAATACTGCCTAATTATCTCCTATTATATATGAAAAATGGAGATATAGTTTTGGGTGTGTCTGTGTGTGTGTTTGTCTGTTCGTGTTTCCGCACTACTGTAGTCAGCATAACTCAGGACCCTCTCAATGGATTACAATGATATTTGGTATGTGGGCAGGTGCTGTGAAGCTGAAGTTCAAGGTCGATTTTGGGCCCCCTGGTATGTGACCTTGGTACTGCAGCAGAACTTCATTTTGGATCTCTTGACCTGGACGTGCTATGGTCTTGATTTTTGGGTGGCAGATAGCTTGTGATGTAATAAAGAAGAAATGCAGGTTTGGGCCCCCTAGCAGCTTGCTCTGGAACTGCAGGGACATTATTGTGAAAATCTTCTAAGGAGGATAAAGGAACGACAGATTTTCATGATATTTTTTGGTCTTGTGAAAAGACTGATCACCTTTCATACCCAGTCAGGGTCATACAGAAGACTTTAGAATAGTACAAACTACATAGAAGAGCACTCAGCACTTATGAAAAAGTTGAACACATATCACTACCTACTGTAGTGGCTCTGTTTGGCTTATGGAGCTATAGACATGGTGATCGCTTTACACTGGATGGTGTTATAAAGTCTTTTCAATTCTAACTCATTCCATTGACACTAAAAACAATGACAAGATACTGATGTTGAATCAGTCGAAATACAAGCATGATCTTTCTTTCTCACACATATCAGTACTGATTAGGGGTGGATACCAGTTTGGCTTAATGAGGTCCAAGTCCAAGTTTAGGTCCAGAGATTTAGGTTCAGGTCCGGACCTGAACCTGGACCTGTCCAGTTGATGTTTTGTTTGAGAATTGATACTGACATGCACGACTAAAAAAGTTTCTTGGTGAGAAGACTCAATATAAACCAGTGTTTGATATTTGAATGTTGCACTTCTTTCAAATGCCTTTTTTGTCAGAGGGGAGACTCAAAACACTTTTTATAAAAAGAAATAGAAAAAATCTATTTGTACTTTTTCAGTTTTTTTTGGACCAAGGTTTTTGGCTTTCAGGTTTTTTGGACTCAGTTCTTGGATGTTATAAAGGTCCGAATCAGGTCCAGCGAACCGGTATCCACTCCTAGTACTGATCATTATTCATTGCAATTCTACTTACCACTGTCATTTCCACTTGTCTTTCCACCACTCTTCCTGGTGAAAATTCTTCTCCACCACTTCCTTCCTTCCTTTGCATCCTTTTTGTCTGAAGGTAGAGAAAAGTGTTAGAAAGAACAGGAAAGCCAACATTTGTTTTGTTTTTATTGCATACACAGTAAACCGCTTCATGGCGTAACACAACAGGGTTGTACTGAAGAATACTAGTTACATATTCGGACAGATTCATATGATCCACTCACACCGGGAAGGACCCCTACTCTTTTTAATAAGTGTGGTGGCTTCTTTCACGTGCTCAAGGTGTGGCTCTCCTCAAACACAGGACCTCCATTTAACGTATTATCCGAGGGACGTCCCTAACCAAAGCTAGGTACTCATTTACACCTGAGTGAAGTGAGGAAAGTCCTGTAAAGTGCCTTTCCCAAGGGCACAACGTCAACGGGACAAATCAGGGAACCCTGGATTCGAACCCAGTACTTCTGGGTTCTGAGGCCAACCGGGAAACATCCTGCCACTGCGCCCCTGCGACGCCATTTGCAAGGCAATGCAGACTATGTCACTTCTCATCCCTCCCCCATGAAAAAATTGTTTGTTGACCACAATTACAAAGTCACCTTGTACAGGCATGCAGGGGTTTTTCTAGAAAAATTTAATAAGAGGGAGCACACACAGGGAGCGAATTCTATGTATTTATGGAAGAATCCATCGCTGAGTGAAGGCTGTATGCTGGATATTAAGCTAAAATCTGAATTCGACAAGGGGGGTTGGGCTGAAACAAGAGGCGAAGTGCCCCTCTTTCCTGATTTAGATAAACCCCAAGCATAGATCATTGCAAAACTACCAGAGAAAAAAAAATTCCCTATGCTTATAGCGGACAAATATAGAATGGAAGAAGATAAAAGTTTTCATGCTTGTATGTCATGAGTCTGTATCTGTATCTGTATCTATATAGCCGGTATAACCGCCATTAGGCGTAACACACCAGCTTTGCAGGCACGCGGCGCGGCAGCAGCTGGTCATATTACACCGAACGGTCTAGCTGTTACACCTAGTCTTTGCATATCTGACTGCAACCGTTCTTTAAAGGTACTTAGTGATGAAGCTCCTACAGTACTTGATGACAACGAGTTCCATTCTACTATGGTTCTCGGGAAATACGAATTTTTGAACATATCACAGTCTACTCACCAATGTTGCTGACATCTATCTTGTTTGTTGCCATCTTCTCTCTCTTAATCCTCAGATCCCACGACTTGCCTCCCCTCTTTGTAGGATCATCGGTTTTGGCCGTTGTGTCTTTCTCTGAAATGATAACAAATATGATGTAGAACATAATGTTTAAACACTTAGACCCATGCATTCTTAACACTTGAGTTACTAAATATTGGTGAGCAGATGATTCTATTAAGGCAAAACACTGTTTAGTCATGAAAATGGCAAGTTGTACTCTGGTTTTAAAAGAATACACATTCTAAAAGACTTATGACATTCACATCTCTCCAACTGGGGGTACTAATGTCGTAGAATAGTCAGACATGTCAGAGGTACCACACATACCAGTAGCCAAGCTTCCTTTGTCTTCCTTATCAACTTTCTTGGCTTGGATGTCTTCGTCTTGACCCGTCAGTCTGGTAGAAACCATTTGATGAGAGGCACCACACATGTCAGTGACAACTGAGTTGTCTTGCTCCTCCTTTTCAAGACCCTGGGCATCTTGGTGCAACAATGCGGTGGGTGTAGTTTGGACCAAGTCTTGTGGGCTTTCCTTGACAACTTTCTTAGCAAGATCATTGACATCTTCACCTTTGTGGGTTGGTGTAATAGGTGTAGCTCGGTCGCCACATGTCTTGTTGACAAAGTCTTGTGAGTATTCCTTGTCAGCTTTTTTTGAAAGATCTTGGAGATCTTTTCCTTGGTGCATCAGTGTGGTAGATGTAGATTGGTCACCATTCACAAAGTCTTGTATCTCTTCCTTGTCATCTTTCTTGGATAGACCTTGCACATCTTGGTGCATCAATGTAGTTGGTGTGGATTGGTCACCGCACGTTTCCTTGACAAATTCTTGTGTGCCTTCCTTGTTAACTTTCTTGTCGAGATCTTGGACATCTTGATCTTGATGCATCAATGTCGCAGGTGTAGACTGGTCATCACACATTTCATTGACAAAGTCTTCTATATCTTTCTCCTCAACCTTGTTGGCGAGACCTTGGACATCTTCTCCAGTGCCACACATCCCATTGACCCAGTCTGCTATGTCCTCTTCTTCAGCTCTCTTGGCAAGGTTTTGTACATCTTCATGAACCCATGATTCCTCCGCCGCCAGTCTTGGAGTGGACAGTGGCGTGCCCGCGGGGGACTGGCAGGTGTAGTACGGGTGAACCCACGATTCCTCCACCGCCAGTCTTGGAGTGGACGGTGTCGTGCCCGCGGGGGACTGGCAGGTGTAGTACGGCACGTGTCGCGGGCTGTGTTTGGCGTGAAACACAAACATTGTTGCCACAGTTTCTATCATCGCCCAATCATCTCGCTGCACAGATGTACACTTCAGGAATGGTGGCTCCTCAGCACAGTTGGGTTGGTCAGGGTAGTGTGCACAGGCGTCATCATAAACTGGTGTCAACAACACCTCAGCTGCAGGTGATGATGGCTTTGGTGTGTTAACAGGTGACTGGCACTCAAAGGGAAGGCGAGGCAGTGGTTGTTCTGCTAGGCTGTCATTAGTAGTAGTTGCCAGATCCACAATGTCATCCTCTTTTATAAATGAAGTGACACATTGGCTGGACTGTGGCTCTTCACAACCAATCAAGACAGGGAGGTCACCTTCAGGGGTCTGACCACTGGTGAACTGACCGTTGGACATCGCCGCACTCATGTTTTCACCATTGTAGCTACTGAACAGATCACATCCTGCCTCTTGTAGCATGGAGGAAATGTCGAGATCGGGCGCTGCATTTAGCCAATCCTCAATATCTTGCATTTCATCATCTCTGGCCAGGACCCTGATGTCCTCATGTGTTGGTGTGGCTGCCGGTGACTCTGTAGCTTGAACTTGGAGCTCTGGGCAGGGTGTTTCTGTGGGAGATAGCCCAGTGTAGTACGGCAGCCAACGTTGTGAGGTTTTGGCACGGAATACAAACAACCTGGCCAGTTCCTCGATCTGTGGCACATCCTCTCTCTCAACTATTGAGTGATACTTGCTTGACAAGCTTTCTTCTGGATCCTTCCAGATGTCTTGTAAGTCCTGGACTGTCTTGTCTTCACATCCTGGGCTGGACTGTGGCTCTTCACAACCAATCAAGACTGTGCGGTCACCTTCAGGGGTCTGACCACTGGTGAACTGACCGGTGGACGTCGCCGCATTCATGTTTTCACCATCGGAGTAACTCAACAAATCACATCCTGCCTCTTGTAGCATAGAGGAAATGTCGAGATCAGGCGCCCCATTTAGCCAATCTACCACATCTTGCATTTCATCATCTCTGGCCAGGACCCTGATGTCATCATGTGTTGGTGTGACTACTGGAGACTCTGTAGCTTGAACTTGGAGCTCTGGGCAGGGTGTTTCTGTGGGGGATAGCCCAGTGTAGTACGGCAGCCAACGTCGTGAGGTTTTGGCACGGAATACAAACAACCTGGCCAGTTCCTCGATCTGTGGCACATCCTCTCTCTTAACTGTGGAGGTATACTTGCCCGACAAACTGTCTTCTGGATCCTGCCAGATGTCTTGTAAGTCCTCGACTGTCTTGTCTTCCCATCCTGGGGGAAGAACTGAGTGGCTGGACTGTGGCTCTTCACAGTGAATCAAGACTGAGCGGTCACCTTCAGGGGTCTGACCACAGGTGAACTGACCGTTGGACGTCGCGGCACTCATGTTTTCACCATCGGAGCAACTCAGTAGATCACATCCTGCCTCTTGTAACATGGAGGACATGTCGAGATTATGTCGCTCTTCACAACCAATCAAGACTGACCGGTCACCTTCAGGGGTCTGATCACTGGTGGACTGACCGGTCGACGTCGCCGCACTAATGTTTTCACCATCGGAGCAACTGAACAAATCACATCCTGCCTCTTGTAGCATGGAGGAAATGTCGAGATCGGGCGCTGCATTTAGCCAATCTTCCACATCTTGCATTTCATCATCAACAGCCAGGACCCTGATGTCATCATGTGTTGGTGTGACTACTGGAGACTCTGTAGCTTGAACTTGGAGCTCTGGGCAGGGTGTTTCTGTGGGAGATAGCCCAGTGTAGTACGGCAGCCAACGTCGTGAGGTTTTGGCACGGAATACAAACAACCTGGCCAGTTCCTCCATCTGTGGCACATCATCTCTCTCAACTATGGAGTGATACTTGCTTGACAAGCTTTCTTCTGGATCCTTCCAGATGTCTTGTAAGTCCTGGACTGTCTTGTCTTCCCATCCTGGGGGTAGAACTGAGTCAGAACTCACGGTTGGTGAAGTTGTTGGGAAACTTCCTCCGCTCTCGTTGCGGTAAAACGGTCCCAAGAAGTCCGCATGCAGTGGTCCACCGTAGATGGACATGGTTGGGTAGGCACCATCCGAACTTGGCTCGAAAAACTTCGACATCGCGAGGGAGACACAAAAATCGTGACCGAACGCGGCGAAATCTTCTTCGAACTGAAGTAAACAGCGGGTTGTCAAGGATGACCACGCGGTACAATGGCGTTCCAGAACAGGCGACGGTTCCAGCCATTGTTGACGCCATTTTGTTTCGCCCCCCTCCCCCATAACACCAGTGAGTCATGGATGTTGACGTTAAACGTTACCTACCTTCAGTAACATCGAGATTTCTTACAAGATCAGTAGGTTAAAGTCAAATACAGTGACTTACGTCATTATTTTTCTCATTCAGACATTTCCAAGTGTTTAAAGCTGGCGTAACGTTCAAGGAAAATAGAAGAAGCGCCAGATCGAACGAAGAAAAGTGACGAACGAAAATGACTTTTAATTTCACAAAGCTTAACCCTCGTTCCTTCAGCTCAAGTTTGAATATTGAAGAATACCTGTCGAAGAAAATGTCAGGCATCCTGTCACTTTGTCCCGTTCCCGGCAGGAAGAAACAACCAGTCACAGAGTTGTTTGGACCAGTCGTAGCCACTAGCATGGCAGCCATCTTGAACATGTAGCGAGGGTCTGCATGAGGGATCCTGGTAACCTTCAGGGTCTGCATGGGGGATCCTGGTAGCCCTTAACGGTAGATGTAGGAGAGAAGGCAAAGATTGCGGTATACTCTGGCGACCGAGCAACAACTAACGTATATAGTTAACGGAACGAATTCATTGTGTTATTCCATTGTATACATTCAATGGGAAGATTCATAGAAAAGATCGAGACTTGACATTAAATTTGCGCCATGACATAGAACTTACAAATGCGGTGTCAAACAAAAAAGCTAGAACCCATCATCGATGGAAGTGTACTAGTATATCTTAAGTGACCTACGTCACTCATAGATATTAGATGTGTCAGGATTCATTCTCTTTTTCTTTCATTGATAGGCTTTAGACACACACACACACACACACACGCATACACACACACACACACACACACACACACACACACACACACACACACACACACACACAGAGCTCACAGAGTCCAGCTTTAAAAGTGTAGTCTGTATTTCTACTGGGAGCTGATTCCATACTGAGACAGCTATGTACGTAAATGTCATCTTCAAAGCATTTGTCCTAGGTTTGTCCAGTCTAAAGTTGGCTTGGAAGCAAACCGTGCTCTGTGCTTATGCTGTTTGTTGCCAGAAAACAGTCTGCTCCTAAGACATACAGGTTCACTAGTGAGAACAAGTCTTCTAATAGTACTCATTGTGTTCAATGATAGTCTCGTTTCCACAGATTTCCACCCTGGTTTCAACTGAAGCAAACGTGAAGCTTTGTTTTGCACTATTTATAGTTCGTAGTGCTTGACCAAACAGGGCTACAGTAGTCCACATGAGTCAAAGTAAGGCGTTCAATTACCATTTTAAGAGTGTCTGGTCCATGTATGTCGCACACCTTTTAATCATTCCAAGTGACCTGGCCATTTTCTTTGAAGTTGTCTTTGTATGAGTGTTCCAGGTGAGACGTTCGTCAACAGTTGTACCAAGTAGTTTTACCTCCGTGACTTGTTCAATACGTTTGCCATCAACAGTTAGGTTGAGTGTGGGTCTTGCCAACAGTTTGGGTGAACTCCCCAGAACCATACATTTTTTTTTTTTAGGAAAAGATTATTCATTTTTACCCAGCTGCAGATGTTGTTCACCTCTCTTTGAAGTTTACATGAAATTCTGTCAATTGAAGGGTCGCAGGTGTAGGCTGAGGTGTCGTCAGCGTACATATCTGCTCCGGCCTGTGTTATTGCAAGCGGCAGGTCGTTTGTGTAAATCGTGAAAAGAAGGGGCCCTAAACAGCTACCTTGAGGAACGCCACAAGGTAACTCAATAAAAGAAAAGTTTGTCCCATTGATGTGTACACATTGCTCCCTGCCTGTCAGGTAGCTTGCCATCCATTCTGTTGTGGATTCACTGAAGCCGTAACATTCTAGTTTCTGAAGTAGGCAACTGTGGTCGACTAGGTCGAAAGCAGCTAGCAGAAAAGTCTAGGAAAATGGCACCTACCAAGTTTCCCTGATCTATATTGCGATACCACTCATCCACCATGTGCAACAATGCAGTACAAGTTGAATGGTTTTTCCTATAAGCGTGTTGGTGATTGGACATTAGTGAGTTCTGCTGAAAGTAATCTGAGACTTGTTTACTGACGATACGTTCCATAATCTTGCTGGTAGCAGAGAGCAGACTGATAGGCCTGCTGATTGAACCACAGAGGGATGCTGTTTTTGACTTTGGAATGGGTACGACCTTGGATTTCTTCCATTCCCTTGGGGAGACTGAGGTGTTCATAGACAAGTTGATGATGTAACAGAGAGGGATGGAAACGTGCTCCGCCGCAAGCCTCAGAAGTTTGTTATCCATGTTATCTAGGCCTGTTGATTTTCCCTCTGGTAGAGACATGCAGGAGGAGTTTGTACACTTCATCACTATCAACTTGCTTGAGTTCAAAACTGCAGTCTTTACCAGCCATAATCTTCCTTTCCATCAAATGAAGCAAGATATCATCAGTTTGTGGATGCATTTCTTGCCGCAAGGTATTGACTTTGTTCAAGAAGGCATTGAAATGCTCAGCAATGTCATTTGCTTTTGTAAGGTGGACGCCGTCTTGTTCTACTAGACTAGACGAGCTTTTAGAACCTTTTCCCAGGATGCCGTTTAAAGTTGTCCACATTGCTTTGGGGTCGTTTTTGTTCTCGATCTGCTAATTTTGATTTATAGTATGCCGTCTTCTTCTCAACATAAACTAACATTTCAAATACACAAATCAAGAAACGTGTGATAGAAAACAGAATATATAGATTTATTTTGTCACTTTTGATCAAAGGCCAACCGCAACGAACATGTACAACAATGTTTGGACAGTTGGTGGCACATTATCATTTTTGCTATATAGAATGACTTTTTTCACCTCAGATCAACATGTACACACAGCACACCATGAGGATATGATTATTAATCTCAATAGCGTAACAGAATTTTGAAGAATAGAATACAGCACCGTACAGTGTTCAAGTGGATATAACGTGCAACACATAGCAACACCACAACCCCATATTATGTAGCAATCGTTCACTCGAATATATACATTTTCTACAAGAGCACTCGAACGTACACTACAATAATAAAGTAACACAAAGTAAGGCACAACTAAAAACACAGAAAAATATGCGACTACAGTATTTATACACTAATTCGGCTATAAACGGTGATGTTTGGCGACGCCTCAGGGGCGTAGTATCAGATTCGTTTTTACTAATTCATACAAAGAACTAGATATAAACCACCTGAACTGGGGTCCTTAAACGTCTGACTGGAAGGAAAAACAGAAACTTTTTACGATGAGACATATGTATGTCTTTGTACTGAAAAGGCATGCAGAGTCTGTGAACAAAAAAATCAAGTAATAAAGATCATTTCATGCTTGCAGCTGATTCTAATTTGTCTCAAGCGAAATTGTAACGTGATATATTGAGCTGGTCACCAGCCTCTCCCAGGGCTACAGACTAGGTTTCCTCGGCACTGCAAGAGTCTATCCCCGCCTGGTCAACTAAGCCCAGCCCGGTGATTTCGCCTGCCTAAGACCTCAGGGAGCCGCGGCAAAATTTCCGTGGGGGTATGTTGGTCCTAGTGCCGAGGAGCTGGCCTTGTGGAGGCCCTAGCAAGAGCCTGGATTCCAGGTTAACAATGCGGTAGTAACTTAGCTGAGGTAAAAAAAAAAAATCACAAGAAATACTATAACCTTTCCTGAATCTTGTGATGATGAAAGATAATCGTCCTGATTTTTTCCTGACACGCACTACAACTGAATTTTGAATCATATTGCAATTTTGAGTTACTTTGACAACAAAACCTTTCTTGAATCTTGTGATGATGAAAAATATTCGTTCTAATTTTTTTCCTGACACGAACTACAACTGAATTTTGAATCATATTGCAATTTTGGGTTACTTTGACAACAGATGATAATCGACAATATGGTGTCACAATAGAACATACTTGCAACTGTAGGCATTTGCCTATAATCTCAGTAACATATTTTTCACACATACAACAGTTAAGGGATAGACCAGGGAGGATATTTGGGCGTATGAAAATGTAATTACGTTGCATTGGGAGCTTTTGAAAAAAAAAATTGCACAAGATGGTTTACTGCAGAGAAACTGCAAAACGATAGACAAAAAAAAAAACTTCGACAAGTGAACAAGTTTTACAAACAATTTC
Organism: Branchiostoma lanceolatum; assembly: GCF_035083965.1. NCBI lineage: Eukaryota > Metazoa > Chordata > Leptocardii > Amphioxiformes > Branchiostomatidae > Branchiostoma > Branchiostoma lanceolatum. The sequence goes on along the minus strand of NC_089723.1, from coordinate 16,110,654 downwards.
ACCCCTTCTCAACACGGTCCTTCCTGGTTTATCCTAAAGTAACTCCAAGGCACAGACGGCATGGAAAACCGGGTTGTTTCGCTCATCTTGGGTCCAACTTGAAGAGTTTCTGTGCTTGGTGCAGTCCCACCAGCGTCCGCCAGACGGCGTTGAAGAACCCGGTCGTGTCGTATGGCACGTTGTGCTTTCGGCACAGCTCTTGGACCATGGAGCCCACCTGGCAATGGATAAGAAAACAATAATGTCACTGGGCTGTGCGACTTTCTACATCCTTCTACAAGCGTAATGGTCGACCATAACTCCTAGGCATAATTCCTTTACTCATCGGAAGAATTCAAAAGTTATCGAAAAGCTATACTACTAGTATTCAAATATTTGTCCTCAACGTAAGGATGTGTAAGAATTATACTATTCACTTAGAATTAGAACATCTTCTTTTTCTAACTGTAACATCCAAAACTAGGCAATAAATAAAGACGGAGGCAGGTATCGACTTCCGGTCACCTTTGACCCATTTCTGACGTCACACATCCCGACGATCAGTGCGCGTTAGGAAAGTGGGTCAAACGGGCACGGCCGAATGTTTGGTAAGCCATTCCCTTGTGCTGGATAACATTTAAAGAATTAAGAGAATTTTTTGTAAAAATTGCTCTCTTTTTCTGCTATTGTTATTTTTTGTGTCAACCCATAGTTACGGTTTCTTCGAACCCATTGTCACGAGTCATGATTTGGTCCCATTTCCAAAGCAGGGCCCCGGCCGGGCAGCTTGTGGGAACGAAAAATATGATATGAAAAACAACAAAAGGAACAAAACGTTAAAAAAGAATACTCCTTATCATATTTATTGTGTATTTTCTTGATTTGCATTTCCTTTGTTTTTTTCGCTTTCGCAAACAGCCCGGCCGGGCCCCGGATTGAAAATGGGACCAAAACATTAATCAGACGTTACCTGACGCATGCAGTGTCTGGGCACGCGCGGGAAGCAGTGGTGCTCGATGTGGAAGTTGAGTCCGCCGTGGAACCAGTCCATCCACCAGGGGTTGGTGATGTTGATGTTCTGCATCACCTGTGGCAAGTAGAACACAAAAAATCGTGATCTCTTGCGCTGGTGCGAGACCTCAAAATGGCGGCTGCCTAATTTTCTCCGCCAAGTCGGCACAACAAATTCTTTGCATGTCCTTGTAAATGTTCAAGCTCCGCAATCAGTGAACACGTCTGAGAGATTTGTAACCCTCGCTGTCCATTCTTGGTGAAAATGATGAAGTCTAGTGACGGAGAATATGTGGAAAAAAAATCGTGATCTTTCTCTCTACTATTTCGTTTGTTTGTTTGTTTCTTTGTTTGTTTGTTTGTTTGTTTGTTTGTTTCAGATACAACTATACTTCTAGAAATGTCTTTAAAATCTCTCGGTCACCAGGTCTTGACACCTCACATAGAAATTATAATTTACGTCACTCTTAACTTCTTACATCGTACTTCGTACACCCGCTAGGTTTCCCTGTACGACGTTAGCTTATTACGTCATATGGGGATTACGTCACATGGGAACCACGTCACTCATTGCCTCATATATCGTACTTCGAACACCCCATCCAGCCAGTGTCGGAAATGGCTTGCATCACTCGAATTCTATCGGCAAGTTCCAAAAAAGTGCGAAGATATGAAAAGCCTAACGACCGACCGACTGGCCGAACAACCGAACGACCGAACGTCCAGCCGACCGACCGATCGAACGAACGAACGACCAGCCGAACGACCGAACGAACGACCAGCCGAACGACCGACCGAACGAACGAACGACCATCCGACCGAACGACCGACCATCCGAACGACCGACCGAACGACCGACCGCCCAGCCGAACGACCAGCCGAACGACCGACCAGCCGAACGACCGACCAGCCGAATGACCCGGACGTATCTACTAACCGACCGACAGTTTAGAGGAGCTGACCTGGTATCTGTAGAACTCCATGTCGTGCAGTTCGTCCTTCTGGTACATGTCCTTGGAGTAATGACTGATCAGCAGCTGGATGTGCAACACGCCTTCCCCCAACATGGCCACACCGTAAAACAAAAACCTCTCCTGGAAAATAACAGACACGCAATCAGTATGCTTTAGATTCAATCACACACATAATAATGTTAATGTCATATGCCAACAAGGACATGGTGAGTGATAAGACACTTTATACACTTCACAAAAGGCACATGGATGGATGGGTGGGTGAATGCATGGATGGATGGATGGATGGATGGATGGATGGATGGATGGATGGATGGATGGATGGATGGATGGATGGATTTTTTGGAAAGTTTAGGAGATAGAGTTTGGAAGAGACAGATGGATGGATGGATTTATCAATATAGAATACATGTAGTATGAAGAAAGCGACTGTCCCAGCAATCGATATTTTCTGGTCGGCCTCAAATATCGCTAAAAACAGCGGAGTTTTTTTAATTAATTTACAAATATTACACAGCATGATTTCATTATCAACATGCACGTATTACATCTCCTAATACATAATTCCACCATGGTACATAATTCCGGCACCCTGAAAGATAGGTCCAAACAGATCTCCAACCTAATGTCCCCCAGTACCCCTGCATATCTAAACCGTGCATACCTGGGAGATGCTGTACTACAGATCTCTCAAACCCACTGTATTTTAAAGTGGCGGATTTATGTAAACCGGCGGATTAATGTTAATGTAGGTTACGTACCTCCCAGTTTGGCAGCAGGGATAAGAGGAGGGCCATGGCGGTCCAGTGCACACCGAACGCCGCCCAGGTACCCACGTCCGTCTCCCGCTTCATACTGTCGATGATTATGCCAAACCGACCGGCAATCATGCAGACAGGGATGAAGATGATGTGTTGAATCTATAGGAAGGCGCAAAGGGGACATCAGGTACTGAATTCAGAAATATTCTTAAAGAGTTTTAAACTTCGTCTTTTCTGGCTCAAAAACATGGATTGAACATGCGACACAGCATTTGAGAGAGTCTGACAAGCACGACATAAATTACCCATGTTTATGTCCGTTTAGATGACAATAAGCAAAATTTACTTTCCTGACAACAAATGTAGAAATGACAGTAGTATAGTGTGAGGAGAAGAACTAATACAAACGTGGTAGAGTGTGAGCTTTTCCTAATTCTATACTACTAATGACAATCAAACGGCATTGTGACAACAATGTAACAAAATGAGCGCAAAGGACGCTAGATTTTGAAAGTTGATACTAGAAATTGTCAGAGAGTGTTACCTTGATCAGGAACGCCTGAAGGTGGGTCTGAAAGAGCGGGAATAACTTAGTGTTCTGTGCCCAGACGGGCTCCCACATTTGCGGATCCACGAAGTTGTCCTCGTACGAGACGCTGTTGAGAAGCATGTGGTGTACCCAGTGTTCGTCCCGCCACCAGTTCGCACTCATGCCGAAACTCAGCGGCGCTACCACCAGTCCCGCCAGGTAGGTTAGCCGCTGGTTGTCGAACACTTGGTGGTGCAGGATGTCGTGCATCAGCATACCGTTCTGCTGCCAGAAAAGCGCCAGGAAGATCCCTGCCAGCCCGTGCGCCCATGACGACTGAAACCCCGCCACAAGAGCGACGACTAGCGAGAGGAGTACTAAACACACTGCGTACTTCTTCGCGTACCACCTCAAGTCCGGTTTGAAATATCCTTCCTTGCGCAGCCTGTTGTAGAGTTCACGCATGTCCCGGTTGAACGGGTCTTCTGTCACACTGTTGGTGTAGGAGCCAACGGCCTTTAGATACTTGATGAATTGCTCCCCTCCTTTTGGATGGACGCTTCGGAAGACGTCCGTGGCGTCCTTGTTGATGAAAAAGTCGATAATCTCTCCACCAGGGTGGCGGTGCGCGAAGTTGGTAACGTCATACCACTTGCCCTCGACCCCCACGAGTTTGCGGTTGGTAGCCAGGCCGTTTGGAGAAGGCTGGGGGAAACGCCGCTCTGCGCCCTTCGATGTATACTGCTCCACGATACCCATGTTCCAAGTCAACTGTGAAAAAAAGAGAGACAAAAAAGATCTTAGTCAGATCATCGTTGCCTTTGAGGTGCATTTGTAATCTAATCTTATCAAATGAGCAGACCAATCGGAGAAGTTCTGTCTCGTACGTGCGGGCAATTCATTGGATAGGTCTTTATCGTAAAATTATCGTTGCTATGGCGGTGAATTTACAATATAATCTTGTTAAGTGGGTACTGTTGAGCGGGCCAATCAAAGAAGACCTCGCTTCGGACGTTCCGGCATTTCATTGGATATCGTATAAGTCTTCACCATAATGCAATCACCCCAAGTACCGTCATAATACACACTGTAAGTAAATGACGTTTATATGTCTCTATAAAGTTTCTGAATAATGTATGCAGATTTAATCATCTCGACGGAAAAGAATTATGGCGTAAGTACGGTTAGGGTGAGATTTCTATACATTGTCACGAGAAAACATAAATTTAAGAACGGTACTCGGGATTCATGGTTTTCATACCCAACCTTGCTTACAGCTAGTGTGGTTCGTTTTTCTTATACATTTTGTGTACGTCTGAGTTGCCCAAGGTAAACGGTTCGTTAATGTTTGAATATCGACCTTAATAAGGTCAGGCGTAACGTTCCTTCTGATTGGTGCAATAAATTTGACTGATGGCATTCAAAAACTCATTTTGCACACAGTGGGTTTACACTGTCTAGAAGTCGAGTACAACATTTGTCAACAAGTCTACGTCTGAGTACAATAAATTGTTTGAATAGGTAGGTGACAATCACAATCACGGTTGCCAGTTAACAGAAACTCTGTCGATAGTAACGTTAACGTTCTCAAACGGACGTTGTGCTTTCTGAGTTTGTTCAATACACAAATAGAACAAATCATTAGGGGGCCGTGCAAATACACCGCACCTGGTTGGACGGTGACGTAAGTCAAGTTTTGGCGGGAAAATCGTGACCTTGTTCCTGACTGTAAGGTCCTTGGCCTGACGGACGATTTTATTCTGACAAACGATTTTCGTAAGTCTAGTTTGGCGGGAAAATCGTGACCTCTCCCTGACGGACGATTTTTTTACAAAAGATTTTCTGTAAGTCTAGTTCGGAGGGAAAATCGCGACTTTTTCCTGACAGACGATATTTTTTCCAAAAGCTTTTTGTAAGTCTACTTTGGAGGAAAAATCGCGACTTTTTCCTGACAGACGATTTTTTTACAAACATTTTTGTAAGTCTAGTTTGAATTTTTCCTGACGAACGACTTTTTTTCTGTCAAAAGGTTTTTATAAGTCTAGTTTGGAGGTAAAATCGTGACTTTTTCCTGACAGACGATTTTTTTTCTGACAAAAGATTTTCAGCAAGCGGAGCCGGATGTTGGGAGAAAAATCATGGCTGGCGTCCAAGGCAGTTGTCGGAAAACGTGGCGGCATTTAAAAGGTCACGACTTTCCTTCCCAGGCAAGATCCGTTTGGAGATTATGTACACAGGGATTTGTTGGTAAGGTACCACATAAGCGCTGACGTCACTACATTACGTGTTAAACGTCATACACGCACCTTATACAAATGGGCACCAATAATGATCGCTCTCTCTTAGTTATGTCACCGCCCACAATCAGGTTGTACACATGCTTACATGTGAAACACGCTGCGTTTTTTAAACTCTAACAAAGCCCACAACCACCCTAACCAAAGACACCAAACAACCATTGTTTACCCAAAACAGTAACAAATTCCCGAAATGAATGAACAAGTTCACCTAGGCTCAGCTGCCTTGTTTATTTCTGTTTAATAGGGAAATTGGTCACTTCCTCAGAACAAGTTCTTCATTTAACATCACAAAACTGACCTATTAATCTTTGAACAGCACATTGGCAAGCGATATCTTATCTTCTTGTTTGCTGTAGGTGCAAATATTGTAACCGTAACTCTTTAAATACAGATGGTCATTAGTTTGAGGGTCCTGTTATCTTTTTCCGTGTCAGTGACTTTCCAGTTTGTACTGTGCCCTTCTCGATTTTGATATTGTTTACCCGCCCCGAGGTGTTTACGGTGATATACCGTCTGGTCAGTGACCTATAACCACCAAATAACCCACCGAGTGAGCGAAGTGTGCATTATTCTCCCGAATCAATGCGTGACTGAGGCTAAATACGCTGTTGACAGGATGATCCTGTCAACAGTGGAAAAATTAGTACTACTGACAGGACGATTCTGTCCACAGTAGACATGATCATCCTGTCAACAGTGCAATTTTTCCTACTGCTGACAGGATCATCCTTACTGCTGACAGGATCATCCTGTCAACAGTACAATTCTCTACTGTTGACAGGACCATTCTGTCAAAAGCCACTTCCTCAATGCCTACGTAGTTTTCTTCCTCATGCTTTCTTATTCAAGCTCCATGCATATGCTTATGACGTTATGGCTGTATAACCAATAGGAAAGGAGGCTTGCAATATGATCAATGACATGTATTTCAGGCGTGTTTCTAGGCACTATTTGATGATCTATTGTAAAGGCAATAAAACTTGATGCAAGACAATGAAACAACTATGCACTGTGAAATTCAGAAATATCGTACATGTAACAGGGACTTCGACAGCGAAGAACGTACCGCGCATGCGTGAGACTCTGTGCGATCAGCTATAACGGATGATGACGTCAACTGCTAGTAGTTAACTGCCAACAACGACTAGACACCGTTTAACCTTTGACCGACACGGTACCCCAGTTGCCATGTGTTATCAGGCATGTCGAGGAGTTGTTGTATAGTAGTCTGAAAATGATTAATCGCGGCCGATAGTATCACGGTATGTTTGGGCAACGTTGCATCAGATCTTCTAGAATAATCTCCAAGCAGATCTACACGGTGCCCAAATCGTATATGCTGGCCAGAGAAGCTCCAGTCAGCCAGAGAAGCCCCAGGTGCCAAAATCGTATATGCTGGCCAGAGAAGCTCCAGTCAGCCAGCAGACTCGAGCTCCAGGCTGGAGCTTCTCTGGCTGACTGGAGCTTCTCTGGCCAGCATATACGATTTTGGCACCGTGTAGATCTGCTTGGAGATAAGCATCAGAATAACGGCCACTGCATACGATTTTTTTAGGACAGAACTACTATTATATGGAAACTACATGTATATGCGGGATATCATCCTTATATACCAGACCTTATCTTGTGTGCATTTTGGTGATGCATTGACTCTAATCATGATGAAATGTTAATAAGTTACCACGGATAATGATTAATATTTCATTGCTGTCGTAATTAGACAATAAAACGCGATTTGCAAAGAAAACATTTACTCTGACGTATTTTGTCCCATGTATGTGTAATAATATCTGTATAGATGTATTAGGACTTTAAAAATGATGTAAACTGTATCTTTGTTGTACATCTTGTCTGACCATTACCTCTCCCCTCATGACCTCAATGAAAAGCGCCTGTAGGCCGATGAGGTTCTCATGAATAAATTAAGTTCGAACAAACTTATAAGCCCTGGCATAATGTGTTCAACCCATGTCCAAGCAGATGTTGCGTGGGTACCATCACTTCTTGTGTGCCTTGGCTTCAGAATGCCTCTACCAACATATACACACACGCTATTGTCTAGTATAGAATGTCCCTTCCAATACAAGGTCATATTAATATTCAAGCAGATGTTTTTGTTCACCTTTGTAGTGCCTAGTGGCACATAGGTCAGCAAGTTTCTGTAGATTTTTACGGGGAGGGGTGCTAGCCATTCCCTTTAACATGTGCGAGGCATCTGATCGAACACGGGACCCCTATTTTACGTCCCTTCCGAATAACGGATGAAGCCCCAACCGAGATGTCCTGACCCAGGATTAAACTGGGGTCTCACAGTTAGCAACTGATTGGAGCCAGAAGCTCAACTGTGATGCTGCTATACCAGTTGAGCTACAGGGACGTTTGGGGGACTAGCCATGGTCATACTTGTACCGTCCGTTCAAGCATTACGTCACCGTGTAATGAGGTGACCCTACAGACCACGCCCCTCTTGCCCTCAGACATTTGCCGGAATTCCCTGATAAGATAGCCCAAACTGACGCGGTCGTCACGCATTTACTACGGCATGCCAGGTATCACGTTACGTGCCTCAAACGCACCTGTTGAAAAAGAAATACATTGTACATCCCCTCTACTGTTCCTCTGTGTGTGCGTGTGTAACAGTACACCAGAAGTTTAACGTTGGACGACACATGCACTTAACTTTTGTGTTATCTGTTATTGAACAATTGAAGAAACAGGTGTTGACCAATTACAACAACGATTACAAAACCATGACCACCGTTGGTATTCCCTTACAAGGGGTACCAGTCAGAAACAGTCTATCTGATCGTGTATACAACGGACGCGTCTTGGCTGGGAAACCTGTTTGTCCATATGTAATATATAACACCGCTATTCAACGGACCAAAAATGGGCGGGACCGGTATAGCCTATCGTCTGCAAGTTTTTTGGCGCGCATGTGTGTCAGTTGAGGGAGGGGGGTTCGGTGGGTGTTCAACGTTTACTTGAAATAACAACAAACCACATTTTCAACCGTCACGGTAGTTTACGTGCCACTTGTCCCAACGACTGTCTAATATACAAAAGCCTTGTATTACACTACGGGGGTATGTAAATGTTATTCAAGCAAACGGGACTACAATCTGCACTTCAACAATGTTACATTTGCATTCACAGTACATTCTAGGTATTTCATCGGTTCATGTGCACGGCCGTGGCACGATTTTTCCATAAAACAAAATCCCCACAGACAATTAGCCTGAAGACAATGCATTCTGATCAAAGGTTTCACGTTTCATGTGCTTTATTATGAACATTGAAAATGAACCAAGCAGATGTGTGCGTAGGCCGTGTGCTAGACACCGGTGTGCACCTGTAGGCGTTCCCCCATACATAATGACACCACTAATACCGGGGACCCTACATATCATTTGCTAACGGTGTGCCATATTACGTCTGACACTAAATACCGATCACGCGACGACTACTGTATAATTACTGCATACGTTATAAGCCGCTGGCATATTCCAAAACCTGCTCTGTTGTATACACTATATACTTTAAATATATTTCCTGAAAATCTATTCTGGCGGGGCGGTAAGACTAAAACAAGCCACCGGCGAGCCCGAAATGCCTCGGAGCCGACGTGAACTCAACCCGTGAGGCAACACGTGTAACGTATACATGTTTGATTAAACCGTGTATACTTAACGTATATATACACGCACGCCTGTTTCGCCTAAACTATCACAAAATACTGAAGTTTAGGTGTACGTACTCACCTGTGGATGATTAAAATGTCGTGTGACTGTAAGAAGAAACAGTTGGGTTCAACCTGCAAGGATGCTGTCTACCGGCACCGCCTGGCTGTGCTACCAACCCACCTGTCGAATTCCAGACTTGTTTGCTGTTGCGGGTTACAGAGGGGGCACACCCTAGCAGCCGGTTGGGAACTAAAAGACGGGTTCCGCCCGCTAATGAATCGGGGCGGTCCATTTCTCACCAACGGGGGTGTTCCGTTGTTCAGTGATCAAACCCTTGTACACAAACCACGAGAATTGCAGAATTCTCTTTAACCATAGAGACGTAAATACTATATATACAAACAAACATGTATCGGCGCTACGCAAAAGGTTATGAATATTGTAGATCATAGACCGCGCGTACGTTGACACACCCCTATTTTACGAGTCAACTGGTCCATGACAAGGCGTCGTGTTTACCTGTCCTCACCTTGACAACTCGGGACAACACGACGCACTTTTGTTCTCCTTTCTTTTCAATTCTCGCGGCGGATTTGGAAGACTATATATTTGAGGAAGACTCAGTGTTGGGACAGTAGTACGTCAGAATAATAGATCATCCGCGAACACAAAAGAACGAAGCGACAGGTGAAGTCTGACCTAATTTCCAAGATCTTGTGTAAGGGATAGTACTGTAAATGCAGAAATGTTCGCGGGGATTTAATTTCGCGGTAGGGAGAAAATGGAGTGTTCGCGGTGGTTTTAAGTGCGCGTTTGAAACAAATCTAGCGCTACAGTCACACAATGGAACGGCTTTTCGCGGTGGTTTTAAGTTCGCGGTAAAGAGTTAACCGCGAAAACCGTGAACATAAAACCACCGCGAGCATTTCTGAATTTACAGTACAATGTTTTAGTGGGTTGGAACGGAGAGAGCCCTGCATGGAGATTGTAACATGAACCTCCCCTGGGAACAGAAAAAAACGAAATTAGATCCTTTCTCCAACGACTCACATAACAAATGAAGGACTGAATAACAATAACCGCCGTCGTGTTTAAAACAAAAAACGGTTACTGGCACCGGGTTCTTATATAAATTGTTACAAGTGGCTTGCTTATGTTATACAATGATGAAGAAAAACTGGTTAGTCTATGAAAGGTAATACATCAGATTAGTACATGTATCAACACTAACCGAAGTGACCTATAGGTTAAAGTGTCAGATGCGTAACCTTTCGGGATTTCCAGACTGGCAGACAACACAACTAGACAATAGTCACGCAGTTGACACGGTTTCACGGGCCATTGTGGGTTCAACTGGACCAGTAAATTTACAAAACACGGTGTCGGTTGTCTAACTTTACTGAGAATCACACTACAGTGTACTAGTCTGTTGCTAATTTACAGCATATTGAACGTCCTTTGGAAATAATAATGTTGTACTATTAAGTTAGAATTTAGTGTCAGTAGTTAAACTAGAGTTGTGGAATACCATATTGTCCACTGCCCGTTGTTTTCATTTCAAAGGTATTTGCAATTAGACAGGAACTTGCGATAAACTTTTGATTAAATACTAACGTTTTCTATATCAACGTTTTTTTTATGTGTAAAACTTCTTCGACTCACCGAATGATCTATCTGACAGAAAAGTTGTTACATTTGAAATTTTGGCCACGAAGGGCATTGTGGTTCAGACTCCAAAGGTTCTGGGTTCCGATTCCGTGACCTTGGGAAGGGCATTAGCACGAATTTCCCTCAGGTGAAAATGAGTACCGGTACCTAGCTTCGGCTAGGGGCGTCCCTTGGATAGGGCGTTACATGTGAGGTCCCATATTTGAGGAGACGGCCACATTTCGAGCACGTTAAAGAACCTTCCAGACTCAGTTTAGTATCGATAAGGTTCCTGATGAAAATGTGAGTGGTTTAAAACCTCTATCAATCCAAAGCTTATCCAAGTTTCATTCAACCACAAACAAAGCAAACAAACAAACAAATAAACAAACAAAGAAACAAAGAAACAAAGAAACAAACAAAGAAACAAACAAAGAAACAAACAAAGAAACAAACAATCAGACAGACAGACAAACAAGAAACACCAAAATTAAACACAAACGCCATCGAATACCAAGAACACTTCAATATCATGACCTTGCGAACACGCGACCTTCTTGGTGAAGGTAATTAATTGGTGTTTAATGCAAAGGTAAACTGTGCTGCAATACAATGTAAAGGTAAAGTTCCCATTGCCTTTTTGAGGCCGCAGGTTTTTCATCCAATGTGTCCAGGGTACGGCCGCGGCATTGACTTCCCATTACAATTAGCAGCTCGACCAATGATATCATAGTAATTAGCAGTTCGACCAATGAGAGACTGGTTGCATTTTCATGTTTTCATTTTGCATCTCTACGTTTTGACGAAGGTGGGGACTATAGGATCAGTTTATTGAAAGGCGGAACCCACCCCTCTCCTTCGAATGCCATTCATCTCCCCAGTCAAAGTCAGGTACTCATTTTTACACCTCGGCGGAATTGTTGGTCCGTGAGTTTGAAATTTGTCAACCTTCAATCACTGGGCTTAACGGAGTTTTTGTTGAACTTTTCAATTCCATGAAGATATTTCAATCGGTAAGACCTCGCTGTATTGGATGAGAAATCGTATGTGACTGCACACCCTTTTATATGATATTTCAACAACATTGTTTCTAATGTCGATCTAGCTCGAAAACGACTTAACATTACTGAACATTTTCCGACGCTCTTGAAATGTTGAATTGTATTGTGCAGTCTAAGATTCAGTTATTACAATTAGGCCATCTTGATACGATTATATGGAGGACATCCACGCGCGCATCAGTTTTTCCCCGTTTCCCTCAAAAAAGTTTCGACCATACCGTAAATCGTAGAAAGCAGCCGCAAAAATGAGCAAACATACGCTGTAAATTCCGGTTTCCGATATATTTTTGATAATGCCGTAGAGTGCCAAGGTTAAGTCCCAAGTCAAAGAAGATGTGAAAGAACAAAAATGAAGAATCTATTATTCGGTATACCAAACTCTGAATGATTAGTCATTTCTTCAACCTTCCTGATTAATTAGATTTCATAACGAATGAGACTTTTTTTTGCCAACCTTTTATTTCATTCGCACACTTGTATCAGTTTTGGGGTGTTGGGACAATACTGATTGCAGTTCTATTGTTCACTGCTAGGCTGCGCTACAGTGAGAAGAATGTGATCCTTAATGTGACTAAACTTGTATCCCCCCTCTTCACGGTTTATGACTGGAGTCGCGGTTTTAACTGCACAATAAAGAACTGGATCATCCACTTATTCACCAACCTGATGAAACTATTCACGCAGTTGAGTTATTGAAATCACTAAAGATTTAATGAAGCTTCCCCATATAGCAATCCATCAATCCCCCAAGCCCTAAAATGACTCTCCCCGTTGGCTTCATTTTGCACTCCAACCCTACCCACGCTCAACACTGCACAGTCCCTAAAGTCCCAGAAAGTAGAATAGTACAATTGTACCCGTACTTTCTATTTTGCGTGACCTCAAGTTGTTTACTGTTGATATGTATTCATTGACATTACAAGAAAGCAATACACTGGCGATACAACTGTTTATTTTTGGTTTGGTATTCTATAATGGTTACTTTGTGTGGTTGAAAGCTTATGATGACGTGAAAATATGTTCTTATTGCTGATTTGAAATGTAGTCAGTGTAAAACCACGACTATGTTTCAAGCGAAACAACTATCGTCTATATTACGTGTCTAATAAGTAATATTGTACTGTTTACGAATACCTGGCATATCAGCTAATACAAGCCTAAGATACAAAGTTATCATTTTGACTCCTGTGACCAATAAGTGGTGATATTTTTCATCAACTCTTTTTATCAAATGGTTTGATATGCATGAAATACGACAATACATTTTATTTTAGTTCCTATCTCAATATCGTACATGTATCTCTGTATTTTATGGTCTTCATAAATTCTTAATAGGTCCTATAGCCTTCGCCTTCGCTAACCTCTGTTCGGTGTCAGAGGACTTGTTTAAGGGACACCCTAGCCGATATATATATTCATAATTATATACATTTATATGTCTAAAGCTACTTGCTGTGGGAACTTGGCTGCAAGATAGTCTAGGTACTATTTCAGTGTAGGTTGTATAGACCCTATCGAATTGCATAATGATATGCACCGTGATTGCATCGTATGAACACTTTGTTTTCATCTGACTAGAGTGTATTTATTGTTACCACCCAAAACTATGGAACCTTGGCGCAGGTTGTTTTTTTTTTTTTTTTTCAAATGTTGCAACTATTGAATGATGATGCCCATAATTATCAATGATATAATGATTTTTTACGAATAATATCTTGCAGACGTTTTGCAGTCAAGTTCCTACAGTAAGTAGCTTTAGATATATAAATGTATATACTTATGTATATATATATCGGCTAGGGTGTCCCTTAAACAAGTCCTCTGACACCGAACAGGGGTTATCCAAGACGAAGGTCAGAGGACCTATTAAGAATTTATGAAGACCACAAAATACAGAGATACATGTACAATATTGAGATCGGAACAAAGATAAAATGTATTGTCGTATTTCATGCATAATCAACCATTTGACATGTTTGATAAAAAGAATTGATGACAAATATCACCATTCATTGGTCACAGGAGTCAAAATGATAACTTTGTGTCTTAGGCTTGTATTAGCTGATATGCCAGGTATTCGTAAATAGTACAATATTAGACACGTAATATACACGACTATTGTTTCCACTTAAGGCAACCCAACCAATATTAGGGCCCGAAAAATTCGGATTTTGAAAGTCAAGTTATTTAGTCATTTCTGTACATGATTAGTTCAAACAACACTACCACAGTATATAGCGACGTCCATGATGCAAATATATTACTTCGTTGTATACGAGAAAATCGCTGTGGACCGTGCGGTCAGGAGCTGTGACCGTGCGGTCAGGACTTATACGCGGGGGTGGGTATTAAAGGGGGTGGAAGGAGAGGGTTGGGCTCCGCATTCCAAAACCGCGCCCGCTTGACACAGTGGATAACAACTGTCATTCCTACGGCCTCAAAAAGGGTACGGGGCTACCTTTACCTACGTACCTTTAGTCGCTAAGTACTGCCTCCTTTTTTTTTTATTTCTGACAGCTTTTTGATCATAGTTGGAAAACTAAATCCTACCCCGTAAAAATTTCCCGAAGTGCGCTCATTGACCTGGCGGGCGGGCAAGACACCCAGTACCGAGGACAACACGGGACACTCACCGTAGTGTACCAGGCCGATAATGCCATTGCGCACTCGTGTAGTGTTGACAGCACATAATGCAGATATCCTATTAGGGTAACCACAACAAAGCGCGTGGTTCTTAACCTGGTATCCTGTCTATCGTGGATTGAGCGGGCTCCCTTACATGCCTTAGGGGCTGTGGAAGCTCTCCGCCACCGGGCCAACGTGAGGCGCTCGGTAGTAATTTTACCGAGTCACAAAGTTGACCTGGGCGGCGGAGAGCTCCCACAGTCCCGAAGAGATCCCGCTCAATCCACGATAGACAGGATACCAGGTTAGTTAGTTCTTTATGAACAAAAATAGCAACATAGCTCGTTATCTCTCCAGATTATGCCTGTACAATAGTTGATTTCATAGCCGTGAAAACTCTCTTTGTTGGCTTACAGAAACGACTCTTGAGGATATCCGAAGAAGATTAATATGTATTCGAAACAACAGTAAGCCTTATAAATGAGAACAGCCCAGTTTCTGACCACAGACAATGCGTTAAGCACAGGTGTTTTCTAGAGAACAAAGCGGTGCGCTATGGTGACGGCACGCCCTTACTAACCCCAAGGCCAAACTTATCCCAAACATCTACAAGCGATAATGCGGTAAAGCGGCCGATCTCAGACTGACCTGAAGCGTAGCAATTTTATCGATAGCTAGCGCTACTCAGCTATGAAACTGATTTTTTTTTGCAGTGCCAGGTAATTCTTGGTGTACCCGCTAAAAATTCTTGCTGTGCCCTGTCCATTTTTGCCGTAACGTTGGGTAACATAAATTCGTGGGGTACGTAAATTCGGGATTTTTCGAAAACGGGGTATTTAGGGATATGTGCTAGATGCAACATCAGTAATACCGCTAGAAATGCAAACTTGACAGACTAACGTATTCAGAACACTGTCTGAAAAGCTTCGATAAGCATGCATTAGAAGGCGACGAGGACAAAAACTCCCCGTCCCTTATTGGAACAGTCTGAGGGCTTCGTGGGAGAATCACACTGCATCGTTGTCGGCTGGTTTATTAAGACAAATGTCACACCCGCTTCCTGCTAAACACAATCATTTACAAGACAACTTATTTTCTTAAAATTGCTGAACTGCAATTGGACTCTAAGTGTGATCAATCATCAAAACCCCTCTTTGTTGCTACAACCTACGGCACGTGTATTTTCCCGCCGCCATATCATTACCCAGAATCCTGTTGTCAAGCAGACGACAAAGGTTTGTGAGGAACACTTTTTTGTCTAAATGTTGCGTGTGATTGTGGACTGAGGACGATATTTTCCTCAAAGTTTGCTCCTAACACAACAAGGAATACATAGACACAGTAGTATTATCAATGCTGCGGCATCCGGCTAACTTTCCATGAATAATGTACACGTTGCCATGACGGTGGATGTCGACTTTGACGTTCTATAGCTACCGACTCAACACACGGGTTGTTCGCGTAGGCCTGATGTGTGCGGTACGGCCGATTTTTCGCGTGTTTTTGCGTTTCGGCGCCTTCGCGCCGGAACGCAATGTCCTGGCTTTTACCTTCGATGCATGCTCGATGCATGCTGGCATGCTGTTTGGTTCAACACTGTGTCGCACACCAGAAGACCTTATATGGCAATACGTTCCCAAATCCTTGTATAGCCGTTGCCTTATATGGCAAGGGAGCACGAAAAGGCAGGTAGGCTACATTTGCATGACACACAGGAGGGCGACCGCATGTAACTGCTACAACTGTTCAGAAATATCATTGCATTGTGGTTTCGGACTTTGATATCCTGAAAAATGACCATATTACATCTATTCCACAAGATTGCAGAAGAAAAAAAATGATTTCGTCAAGAAAACGACCAAAAATCGGCATAAATGATACCATATAGTGAGGTTATAGCATTACGTACAGAGTGATGGGTTACGTATCGCAGCTTAGCCCATCTGGCAACGCGAAGCAATTCGGACCCAGAAGATCCGGGTTCGTGTCCGTGCATGGATTTTTTTTTTCTTTTTAGATATTGAATATCAAAAATATATATTGATATTATATTAATCTATCAATATCATATTTATGAATATCATTTTTTCATTTTTTCATTAATAAATAAAGAAATATTTTATATTTGTTATTTTTAAATATTAATTTTATATATACAAGGCCTTTGTCTTATGAACAGGACTTCATAGATTCCAAACCCGGCATTCGAATTTTTCTGTTCATTGTAATGGAAAATACCGTGCAGCGGCTCCTATGCGCGGTAAGATGATTCTTGCAAAACACTCGCCACTAAACTTCTATCCCCGATGTAAACAGAGGCTCTTGATGTTGTTTGCAAAACTGCGATCCTTTGTTACAGTAGCAAATGCTCCATTGTTCAGTATCGACTTCATTCAGACAACACGGACGTTGAAAGTGGCGCCGCTCGGCACAAAACTATGGGAATTTTCATGAATTTTAGCAAAATTACCCAGGAAAATAAGGAAGAAATGTTGTAAATGCGGAAACCAGAATAATACGGATGAGGTAGCTGTTGATTTGTTTGACATTTGGTAGTCATTTTAGATAGAACCTTAGCTGTTATGAACTTCTATTTCACTCAATTACCATAGTGCTGATGATTCAATGGTGCTTTTTCAAATTTTATGTTTTATTGCGTGCCATGTACATAATTACATTGATAGCTTTTATAATGAGCCTATTGTACATTTTACAAATAAGTACAAGTTGTAGGCCAAGACCAGCTTTTTCAAAAGCACTTAAGTTAAGTGACGTAACTTCAAAATTGCTTTCCCCAATCTGCCTTTCTCTATTAAAACAGTACTCATTTCCCAAAATGACAATTTTTCTTATAGACTGAACAGCCCTTGAGTGACTTCCTCTGGCAGATTTTACTTCAAGTAAAGGGAAAAGACAATTCACACTCATAAACGTAGCCGAAACGCCAGCTTTTTTTAAAAGCTCTTGTTTTACTTGGACACGTCTATATCCATAGCACTCTCCTCAAGCCAAGGATGGAACGAATAGCTGCTGTATAAAATGTAATTAGCGGCAAGATATTCAAGACGAATCTTCTCTCCCGAATTAATGTTCACCCCTGTCCGACAGCACCGTCATTGTGCATGCGGCGGACGGTAGTTTCAAGTTGAAATATTATGGTGTCAGCACGACTAGAGACAAAATCTACCATATATATGATTAGTGCAAAGATAGTACATGATACTGACAGAATAATAGAAAAAAAGGATGGTTTATTGTTCTGCTAGATTGATTTCAGTCAACCATTATCGGAAAAATCCCGAATTTATGTTACCCAACGTTACCCGAACACCGTACGGCCCCGTGTTGAGTGGTTGCTCGAAAGTCGTGTCTAGATACCCTGTACGTGTACGGCAACGATATAGATATTATATAGTCTCTACTAGACTAACTACGCCAGCTGTAGGGAGAGTATTTACCAGGGAAGTTTGGCCACCACAGGGTTTCATTTGCAAGCGAGTAGGGAGAAATATTGACCCTCACCGTGGACTGACTCTATTGACCAATTTTTCTTTGCCCGTTGGAAGGCCCGGTGGAGGCTAGCAACGATACACGGCCTCATATAATAACCAGGCAAACACTCCTGACCATCTCTCTGGCGAGTGGCGCTGTACAAATCACCACCAAATCTTGGGAACACTTCTGCAAACTGCCCGTGACCGCACCTGTTTGCATACAGGGTTTTCAGACAAGAATTAGCGGGTACGGCAAGAATTTCTAGCGGGTCCGGCAAGAATCACCGGATATATACGGCAAGAAAGGAGTTTCCTGGGGGTGCTATAGTCGATAGTAGGCCTCGCCATGGCTCACATATTCCCAGCCAAGCACACCGGGTCACCCGTATACTTTCAAACCTGGATAAGTGTGTGGGTTCTTTTTACGTGCAGAGCTAGAGGCTGGGGTTTACGCTGGGATCTCTCCCATACCACTTGGCTTTATGTCCCTATCCGAAAGAATTGATGCAACCCCAACCCCCGACGCCCAAGCGGGACTCGAACCACGGACTTTGATCCAACTGGCAAGTCAGCGGCGTCGCTTACCGCTTGCGTCACATGACCGATAAAGAGAAGCTATTAACAGCAACTATACTTCAATACTACCGGATTTTCGAAACAGGTGTCCAGTAGAATTGCACTAGACCGATCCTGACTGTCCGTCACAATTAAACATTCAACCAATGATATCTTTGCAATTAGCGGTTCAACCAATGAGAGAGTGGTTGCATGTGACCGTCATATATTTTCAAGTTTGTGTATTCATTTTGCATTTCTACGTTTTGACGGATGTTGGTGGTCTATGGGACCATTTATGATTGCATTTCAGGAAGTGGTAATGTCTCCTAAGTAATCACCCCTGCGATGGAATGGAATCGCCGTTCAGTTCAAAGGTCAACTACTTGTTGGATCAGTGAGAAATCTACTTCCGGTATACTGGTACGTTGTTTTATTGACAAGGAAAGTTAATGAATAACCGCAGTTTTTGGTTATGTAAACTGCCTGGTTGATGAGTTATGGCTGCTGGAGACTATTTTGTGCTCGGCGAACTGGGGAGCGGTGCTTTTGGGACGGTATTTCAGGGAAGACATCGATGGCAAGGCTCTACCGTTGCGCTCAAAAAACTCAACTTACAGAACTCAGAACACATCGACACCGCTGTTCGTGAGCTAGAACCGCTACTAGCTCTCAAAAGTACTCCTCACTTCAACGTTGTCATGTTTTGGGAGTACTTTGTGTACCGGGGAAGTCTGTGGCTGGTACTAGAATACTGCGATCTTGGTACGTTGAACGACTTTATTCTAGCGACCCCTCACAATGCGGAACTTAACCTACGCTTGATGACTAACATCACAGCCGCTGTGACCTTCCTACACGACCGAGAGATCGTTCACCGCGACCTCAAACCCGAAAATATCCTTCTCTCAGGCACTGAGGAAAACCCGGTGGCCAAAGTTGGCGATTTCGGCCTCGCTAAAGTGTGCGGCGGTGCCTTTAACAACATTTTCACCGACTATTACATGTCCGAGGCTTGCGGGACGCATTATTTCCTAGCTCCAGAGGTGGCTGAGGGACACTATACAAAGAAGTGTGACGTCTTCGCTATGGGGGTCATCTTCGCGGCCATGGTCAGTAGGTCTACGAGAAAGGACGAAGAGGGTTCGGAAATGCTCGTGGTGGTCGTGACAAAAGACGACACAGATATACCAATAGGCGAGGCGTTACGACGACATCCCGACAGGGAGGCAGAAATCTCGCGGTGTCTCGCGGGAGCTATGTTGGAGAAGACTAGTAACAGGGCTTTAGTGGATGTCTGTATGAGACTTTTGCGTTGTAGCTACCACGCGCGGCCTACCGCATCCGAACTGCACGAAGAGATGAAAGAACTACAACGCGGGGGTGATGACGGTAACCAAGACCGCTTCGGACAAGGCTCGTCTCTACAAGGACAGCCGAGTCACCAAGCAAACTCACCCCCCACGAATCCGCCATCCCAAAGGGTGGGACCTTTCGGAATTCAAATTCGAATTCAACGAGGAAGACCTGGAAGAAATCCAGTGTTTCGAAGAGCCACTCGTGGACAGACAGGACAAAGAACAATAATAGGAAGAGGAGGTCCCGTTCTAAGAAACCGATCGCCTCTTATAAGAGGAGGAACAACTCAAGAGGGACTTGCAGCAACTAACGAACAACAGAGAGGAGCAGCGGTCCCTCGCTCGGCACCTCGGCGGGGCAGGTTGCGAGGCGCTCCGCCGCGAGGTCGGAGACGGCCGCGTACCCGTCAACAACGTCCTACAAGGATACGACAGATCAGTAGAAACTTTCCTGGGGGTCTGCAGGGGTTTTTCCGAGACATGAGAAGACGAGTGGGCGAGAACAGGGCGACGAGGGTCATCAGCGGAATTCTTGACTCAAACACTTAGTTTTAGAATACCACTCAGATGTTTATGATTTTCATCATGATAGTAAAGGCTACAGTAAAAATTGGGACAAAGCTGCAGTGCTTATTTTTTTATTTGTTTTTGTTTGATTATGATTATCAAGAATATTCATTTGAGAAACACTAACTAGTCTTCTTGGAGTTACATGTATCTTGTAATAGACTAGTACGTGAGAACGATAAAACGAAAACAGAGGAAATATTGCAATTTATGATAACTCAAAACATTGTTACGCAACAATATTGTGTCAATGCCATGTTGATTCGATTGCACCGGTCACCGGTGACATCCGCGCGTGCATCAGTTTTCGTCCGTTTAAAAAAAAGATTTTCGACCATACTGTAAATCATACAAAACAGCTGCAAAATGAGCAAATATTTTGCCGTGAATTGCAATAAAATATTGGAAAACGGATACTAATGTCGCAGAATACCAAAGTAAATCGCAAAGTAAAAAAAAGAAAATGTGAAAGAACAAAAATGAAGAATGTATTTCTGTGTATACCATACTCTGTATGTTTAGTTATTAAATGTTCAACCCTCCTGACCACTTAGATTTCATAATGAAGGCGACTTTTTGACAACCTTTTTTCGTACGCTCGCATCAGTTTTGGGTTCCCAGAGGATGTCATCCATATAATCTAATCAACATGGCCTTAACTAGATTTCAATAACATTACCTAATGAACCTTAACAAGGTTATGAAAATGTGTCTAACTCTCTTAGAGTCAAGAGCATTAATTAATACAGTATTTGTTATTTCAACGGTATCTTGTATGTTGTACAGTGGTGCATGCATCTACACAGTACCGTTCACTGGTGCACCGAGCGTAGTGTGATACATATATGATATTTGCCATTTTGAAATTATATTTTGTCATGTTTAACTTAAAATATCTTTTTTCAAGTAGAAAATATTTGTTGACAAAACGTGCCGCATGTAATGCATGACAACCTGTTGTGCAATAAATTTCATCATATGACACATCGCAGTAAAATTTGATTGAAAATAGACCCGCCAGAGTTGGCCGGACGGATTCCTGAAATTCCTGCGGAATTCTGGGAATTCTTGCAAATCGGGCCTAAAATATACTATTAAGCTTGCCCCTCAGGCTTCGCTAATATACTATTAAGCTTGCCCCTCAGGCTTCGCTAAAAAACAGACGCCCGGGGAACAGGCAAGGGTCCCCTAGTTCGTTCCTGGCCGCCCAAAGCCGCTCGTAAGCAACGTGCCTTTCTAATCGTAATATACTACAACGAACGCACAAAAAAATCCTACAAACACCGAAAGATAGCCACGTCCATTTGACTGGCACCGACATAGTGTAAACCCAACAGATTCAGAATGCAACAGACCAAGCGCTACTTCATTGCACTATTTATTGAATGAATGAATGAATGAAGACCTTTATTGTACACACATACCCACTGGGTTTAGTACAGGTCACAACAGAAAACATAACAGTTTGAAAGTATGTATATATATATATATATACATTACAATGATAAGCTAACTCTAATCTAATGAATTACGTTAATTTGGCCTCTTCTCGCTTCTTGGTAATATTGTAAATATACGTACAGGTGTGTTTTATAATAGAGGGTTTACCTAAAGTCATTAGAAATATGAATTGTTCCTCTTTGCAAAGATGTATAAAATGGGGGAAAGCTACATTGAATAAGTTTATAAAGCGCAGCTCTCTCTTCGTTGTATAAACTACATTCTACTAAAAAGTGCTGCTCGTCTTCTATCCTATTTAAATTGCAATGTCTACATATACGTTGTTCTAGGGGAGTGCGGTTATGACGTCCGGTTTCAATGTGAAGTCTGTGACAGCTGATACGGAGTTTTGTGACTGCGGTCCTATGCCGTATATTTTCGAGGCTTAGATACTTTTCTTCGTCATATGTGGACTTGAACAATCTGTAGGATCTCAGTTTGTTTCTAGCTGATCCACCTTTGTTATCATTGTGTATTTCTTTTAGGAAAGTTTGAAAGTGAATATCTTTCAAGCGTTGATTGATGGAATTAATGATTTGGGACGTATCTGTGTTTGGGGATAAAGAGCAATGCCAGATGTAGCCGAAACCGCACTCCTCTAGGGACTTCCGAACTCCTGACGCCCAACATTTGGCTCCAGTTTTGTCTAAGTCTATCTGACAAGCGAGAGCATCTAACTGAAAACTGTCGGCAGGCACTTTCAGACGAAGTCTTAAAAGATGTTTGATGGCGTTTAGGGAGGCCTCCACTTGAATGGGAAACCTCCCTAGTTCCGCCCTTGCAGCGAGGCCGCACGCCGATCTCGGTACGTGCAGGGCTTGTTTACAGAATTTTAGGTGAATGGATTCGATAGGGCAGGATTTGGAGCTTTTAACTGAGCCCCAGATCTCCGACCCGTAAAGTTGTGTGACCTAATTCAACGGTACCATCCGCAACATTGAACAGACGAAGACATTTCCACTATACGGCCCATACCCGGTACCCCACGACCATAAGAACAACTGTTCCAAACCACGTTAACATTCTGGGGGAGAAATCACTGTTGACATTGTCGAAAACGGTGAAAATAGTCAACTTGTTGATCATCATTCCACATGTAACGTAAGTAGTGACACATTGAGAAGCCCGATACCACAATGAGCAATTCAGAAATTATGCTAGGACGACAAGTGTACAACAAATTAATGTACTAGTATTTGTGGCAATTATTAAACTAACAAAACTAATTCCTGGACTGTAACGTTAGCAGATTAAAACACGTCCAAAATGTCAAAACAACGCCTAAGCCTCTCATCGACTCATACACAAGGTCAGGCCTGCACAAGGTATGGCATTAAAATTAACAGTCAAATCAGCTTAACAAAACTCACCAACCAAGAGAAAATCCAGACGTCTCGGCAGTAACACAGATAAAGATGGATACACGAACATAGACAAATGGACTAACCTGGCATCCAGCCTACCGTGGTCAGTTAATCGGGCTCTTTAGGACAGAAGGGGCTTCACACCCCGGCGCGGTAGTCTTTTGCACCCGGTAGGAGTTCACGCAGCAGCGTGAGTCAACCTAATATTTTATGAGAAAACTTGTCCCAGTACCTGTTGTTCACGAGAGGGCCGCCGGTGACTCCTGTCCAGTCTAATGACAGTATTGGCGGGAGCTCCCCTGAACCTCTGCGGTGCTGTGAGAGATGCCCGCCGATGCCCAGCGGACTGAGTCTTCACCAGGACAGTCCGGCCCTGCGCACGCGGAAACTGCGGCCGGTAGACTCCTAGCCTTGAGATCTCCCACCGTGCTTGTGAAATTTTCCGGGCGTCAGGAGTTACTTTCATACGTCAATCAACATGATCATATGGTGGTTCGAGGGAGGATCTGATTGTATCGCACGGCTGATTGGCGAGTGCATTATGTCAACTGTAATATTTAGATGAGAAGTAATAGATAGCTGATGGGAGTGGCCAAGATATCTGGATATAACAGCAGTCCCGCCCACCGAGGGGTTTCTAGTCTCCCCGAGGGCGAAGCCCGAGTGGAGACTAGAAACCCCAAGGTGGCGGGACTGCTGTTATATCCAGATATCGAGGCCAATACCATCAGCTATCTAATTTAGCCCATGGTATACTTCCCCGAAGCTTCCCTAGTCAGCAGCTCTACTAAATGTTACTTTATTTTGTTCTGAAAGTCCAGAAATCTCTCTTTTTGCTGGACATGCTGACAAACAAGTAACAGCTGCAAGGCAAGCACAGACAAGGTCTGTAAAACATATGGGGAGAGTCCCAAATCCCCGGGCAATTAGAAATCAGAGCAGGGATTGGTCAGAATAGGTCACATGGTTATATCACCCACAGTTTTTCTATATCACCCACAGTTTTTCTATATCACCCACAGATATCACTCACACTTTTCTGATATCCCACACTATGTGGATATAACCACAGAAAATGGGGGCTTCCCATTGGCTGAGGGGAAGTAGCCATGGGCTAAAACTCCGATGAATCAGCGAAAACCCTGGTGGTGGCCCAGGCATGACGCGGTCTGGTGAAAGGTCAAGCTTGACCAGTGACCTACTTTCGCCCTCACAAGTGAGCTATGTTTCAGGGCAAAAATTAGCTGTTCGTTCAGTATCTCTTAGTTTATCAAGTGACCATGGTCTGTGAGTTTATTAAACCCGCGACTGGGGCTCGTCCTGAGCGCAAGTTTCGGCTTCACCAGTCTGCCCTTTGGGAGATGGTTCTGACTGGAGCTGAAAATCGGGCACAGGCAGGGACCAGTGTTAATTACTTCTTCCCTGCAACAATTGACAGCCAGACTCTCCCAGTCCGCCCTGTCTGACCTAAAACTAGGGTCTGACCTAAAACTGTCTGAGTGTGAAGTTGTTCCCTCTTACACCTAAAACTGTCTGAGTGTGAAGTTGTTCCCTTTTACGCTGTGTATTTCTTTAGAATATTGTGTTGCAATTTTAGACAGACTCTGAAACTGGAAGGGTTTATTTTCCTGTAGCCGTAGGACTGTAGGTGGTAAAGTTTATCATTGATAACTTTTTGTCTTGCTGTCTCCCTAGTAAAAAATTACACTGCAGTACTCAGAAAGCTTTTTATTCAAATACACAACCAGGCTGATTACAAATACTGTACAGTCTTCACTAAAATCTACATTGATTCAAGGTATCTATACTTGCATTACACAGAGAAATGTGAGTTCATGGTCCTGTTATCCAAGGTTGCATTTTGAAGGATAATATAAACCCACAGCTTTTTCACAGAAAAGGACATGTATGTTGTTCTTTACATGACACAAGAAAGCAAGTCAAACACACAGATACATGTAAATACAGCACAAACAACAGCCACATGAAGTACTTTATATAAAATGTGTAAATACTAAAATAGGCGACAGTTGAATGTTTCCACTGCCCTTCATATACATTGTAGGTGTGAAAATTTATAACCAAATTCCAATCCTACATAGTTCTTGAATGAAGTACATTAGAATATGCTGCTTTGATGCCTCATTCAGACATCAGATTTATTTATTGAAGGCTATCAACATGTGGACAGGTGCCAAAGACATGTGATTGCCATCTTGGATACATCACATCAGCATAGAAATAATGCCATGAAGGCCTAAAAGATTCAGGGATATTAGAAATGGAAGCACAAAACTACTACATCATAAGTCAAGCTACAAATGGTAACAGTTACCAATAAACAATGTTCCCTTTTAATTTTCATTCATGAGATAAAAGTGTATGCATTTGGTAGCCTTATATTTTGGGCATTCTGCCAAAGAACAATGGTATGAATAATCTAAGGCCAAAACTCATTGTTATGTTTCTAGAGAATTTGGGATACAAAAAGAACAGAAAAGTGGAAGCAAGTTTGTATCTACTTGTTCAAAATTGAACATGTTTCTATACATAATTTCAAAAGAATTTGTGGTCCATGTATGGTACTTTTGGCTTATTTGGGTAAAGTCCGCGAACCTGGTGTAAAATGCAGTCAGGCATGATTTCTCTCACACTCTGCTCTGTGACATTGTGTTTGCCAGGAACCCAGCAGTTACTTTCATCTAATCCGGCCAGATATGCGTCCCACAATCTATTCTTTTTGTCTAAGTATCTGGGGTCATACCAGGCCAGGCGGTCATTCAGAACTTTCCAGAACTTTTTGTACATTGTTTTCCGTACAGCGGAGTTTCCGTCACCTGGCGGGTTTCCGGACCCCAGCCATCGCTGTGGCCTTGATGTCACACAGGGGTCACAGAAACAACTGGGGCACTCTGTGTTGGAACTCCTGGTGGATGTTGTTGGCTGGGACTGGAAGAGAAAAAATAGAATTTTCTTTGATAATGTATAAATCATATCTTTGTACATACCCAAGGTACTGATTTCTTCAACCATTATATGAAATCGATCACAGATACAGTCCTGAAAAGCTGAAATAAAGGACACACGGTGTCTAAGTATAATGAAGACTAATCTTTACCTCAGGCTGACGTCCTCTGGGCTGACGTCTTGATGTTGTAGGCCTTTGGCTTTCAGTGGGCACAGTATCTTCTTGATCCTGATCCAATACCTCAATTCCCTAGAACACAACACATGTGACATTAGGGGCTTTCACCTTGCAAAGTAACACGTGGCAGAGTGGTAAAGGGTTTTGTCACTCATTTTTACCTGATCTACAATGTAGGTACAATTTCTTTGTTCTAAAGTGTTGAAATGTTTCATAGTGTCTAGATATAATGAAGACTAATATTTACCTCAGACTGACGTCTTCTGGGCTGACGTCTTGATGTTGTAGGCATCTGGCCTTCAGTGGTCACGTCTTCTTGATCCTGATCCAATACCTCAATTCCCTAGAACACAACACATGTGAAATTAGGGGCTTTCGCCTTGCAAAGTAACAGGTGGCAGAGTGGTAAAGGGTTTTGTCACTCATTTTCACCTGACCTATGTACAACGTCTTTGTTTTAAAGTGTTGAGAAATTTTTCGCAGTAAACAAAGATATGGCAAATGAGATACAAGACAACATATTCTGTAGTTCGTCTACTTACCTCGTTATCTTCGGCGACATGCTCTGGCTCTTTCTGCGGCTGTCGGTTCTCTACTGGCTCTGCTGGATGTTCTACCAAATCCCATCCATAGTGTTGAAATAGTGCTTCTACTGTCAGTTTTTGCTCTTCTGTCACTTCAATGCACCAAAGAGTTGTGCCGCCTGTCCCCGCCATTTTCAGAAGTGGTATGCAGGTTTCCCCTGTTCCCAGGTTGACCTCTGGAGCAGAGTTACCACAAGGGAAATGACCAAATACAGCCCAGGTTCTTGAGTTAGAGGTACAATGTAACCCTAGAGCCACACCAGACTGGGACTGACGTACATTTCCCAGTGGCATACAGCCCGCCTAATTTCAAACCGTCAAGTGGCAGAGGAGAAACATGGAGCAACCTGCTACACCGGTTTCTACTTCTGATCAAGCTCGGGCCCAGCCCCTTCGGTACCGTGACCCAAATGCACTGCCAAGAAGGTCAAGGCCCTCTGATGATCCAGTGGCCAAGAAGGCCAGGAATGATGCTTACAGGGCAAGGGAAAAGGAGAACCGTGCCAGTTTCAACTTTGTCGGAGGAAGAGTTAGCAGGTGTGAAGCAGGATGGTCGTGTGTCCTTCACTGCACCAAACCTGGCGGCGAAGAAAGAGCTGATGGCAATGTTCCACACCATCAAGGCCAGCATTGGACCCTCCAGGTCATCACAGGAAGGAAACTTCAACGTCCTAAAAGAGATAATGGCCTACTACATTCAACATCACTCTCCGTCAGCATTCACCCACATGGCAGACGGTGGCACGGAGTCGTCCTTCCCATCAATGGAGATGACAAAGGAGGAGAGCACGCAGCAGATCGCTTTGCTGACTCCCCAAAAACTCACGGACCTCCTCGCCCTGACAGAAGTACATCTGCGGACGTGTCGGGGAAGCATTCAGTTGGGAGACAATCTCGTCATGGATGGGCATGCTGGCATCTGCACTTTCTTTTGCACTGCATGTCCTTGGTCTGGACGCTGGAACACGTCCCCAAAGTTGCCTAATAACCGCTTCCTTGTCAATGATAGGTGAGTCTTTTTTAAATGATTACCCCATGTTATAACAATTAGTACCTATAACATTTGATTAACGTTGATATAGATGTAAACATAATATATATGTGTATGAATTGCACAATTACCTAGTACCTAAATATTAGAACATGTATAAGTAGCATTGCATGGAGAAAATGTCAAATACACTTACATGTAGCATTGCATGTCATCTTTTTATCACAAGTTATTGGAGGCTTCTTATTGTTCAACATTTTATATGAATACAATGTACCTCCTATTTACAGGATGCTACATGGGACCTTCACAAGCGGCATACTGCCGACACAGTATGAGAAGCTCTGCCAGGCAGCAGACATTGGGATGATAAAGGACGAAGACAAGAATGTCGGTAAGAAGTGATGTGTTCATTGGGTTTTCAAATCATCAGTAACAATGTCAAGACTTGCATGTATTGTAAGTCATATTGTCAGAGTTTATGCCAGTGGAAATTGTCAGGACTTACATAATTTGTACTAAAAGTATTTCTGTATTTATCACAATACTCAGTTCTCGGTGAATACAAAGGCGTAGTACAAGACCTTGCAGAGAAGTCCATGGAGACATCATTACAAGAGGTGAGTTACAACATGAATGCTGTATTGTTTTTATCTTTACTTAGACTGCCACATAACGTTACATTTATCTTGAGTAAGAAAGATACAGTATCATGTGGAAATAAAAATTCTAAAGAGTTGAACAACATCCAACACCTGGTTGATATATCATTTCTATACATATTATAGGAAATAACAGGGAGTGTACTAAGTGAGGATGACGACGACTACAGAGGACTAAAAGTGTTGTCTGATGCCCGCCATTGCTGGAGGAAGAATGCCTACAACTCCGACGTTGTCTTTCTCGGCCATGCGTGAGTCATTTTGTAAACTATAATAATTCATTCATTTATATGGAAAAAGTAAAAAGAAACAATAAGGAAAACCTACAAACATCTATGAGCCACCACAAAGTATCATGATATCAATGTCTGCTACCAGAGGTAGTGTCATTCATATAGTAGCGTCTGCAATTGTTTGCATTCATGTTCTCCCAGAACACACCGTGTGATCCGTCACGAGTTAGTGACGAGGGAGGATGAGCCCGTGTCCCAGAATCATGAAATGGTCGGAACAAGGCGGTTTTACGAATTGGCCGATGCCAGAGGTATGTAGATGCCGCATACTTACAATGGAAGCATGTGTGAGCAGATTACTCTAAGATTCACATTGTTTACAAAAAAAGGTAATGACACTGGTGCTTGCATCTAATAATAGTATATACTTTGTGTATATACAGGATTGAGCATCCATCTCCATGGCCACGACAGGAACCTCACCGTCAACAAGTTCTTGGAGGACAATCGAGGCTATACAGAAAATGGCAATGACACCTGGCACGGTATGTTCTATACAATTATTTTTAATGTGGCATAATGCTTGTTAGCTTATCTGCCATCCCAACTTGCAATCATAAAGGTCTATCTATAGTATCAAGACATCTGTGGAACTGGCACAATTAATAGATTATGGATATGAATACAGACGAGCATCCTTACAGACTGAATAATTCCTTTTTTGTAGATTATTATTGCATTTTTATTTGTTTACTGGCATAATGTTTTTGATTATTGTATCCGTGACCCCTTCCTCCACTCAACCTTGTTGAAAAGTGGCGTTATGGCCGAACAACTCATTGTGGTGAAATGAAGGCTTTGACTTGACTGGCACAGATTTGCTGAACTGCAATGTATTCTACTTTCCTATTAGCCACCAAGAACTTGGCAAAGTCCTTGGCCACACGTGGGAGAGTTTGGCACCCAGAGCTCTCAGATAAAGGTTTGTGTTACATCATACTATAGAAATCATATAACATGTACTTATGACTTTTTCATGTGTAATTTCTCATTTGTGCTGCCATCTTTTGACATGTGTATATTTGAAGTTTCTCATATCCAACATATACATGTATTGTGGTATACTGTAGGTGCCGGTGTGAAAACACACTTTTACTGGGCGATGAAAACGTGCAATGGAGACCCTGCCCTGCTGCAGTTTCGCCTAAACAACATTGTCCGACACTACCAGGTAAGAAGGCAAGGAGTTGGAAATTTGAAGTCATAAGTTAAAATTTACGGTCCTTAGGAAAATCATAAAGATGGAGCCTACATGACACTGTGCATCTCCTTTCAGGATGACCACCGGGACTGTTTTGCTGGGAATGGGCAGCTGGAGGGATCTAGGTGTAAGACTGACCCTAACTATGAGCTTCATAGAACTACATTGACGGACCCTGTTGCCATTGCCATCCTGACAACATGGGTCCACGGCACCACAATCTACAAGAACCCACTTGACTATGTCCACGTAAGTAACATCATTTCATGTAGGACAGACTGACTTGATGGTATGGATGACATCCTTCTGATACCAAAACTGATCATGCAAGCATGTGAGATAAAAAAGAAGACCATTTATCATCTCCTAGAATAGAAAGAGCGGAACACTTTTGCATCAACTATGGTCACAATTTTTTGCTGCGGTTCTAAAACCTAACTACTTGATTTCAAATTCCATAAAGTATATTAAACGATTATTTGCATGTGATCGGAAGTTCCTTGCTTTCTCATCTGATTATATTTACAGTAGCTTTACAGTAATTTTATGATTTTGTTGCATATCAAGTGTAGAAATACAGGCTTCGATGATGTTTTGAAGTCGACCCAGAGCACAGTACTACTGTTATCCCCCCCCCCCCAACACACATGAACCTACTAAAATGTATCACACAGGAAGAATTTGCCCCTCAATTTCTGCTACAGTGCCACCAGATGTACAGAAAAAAAAAGATGTAAAATAAACCATGCCCCAGCTTGCAGACTATGATGGGGCACACTTTTCCCAAACTTTCACTGATTGCAGACATACATGCAGAAGCAAGTCAGTCAGCCCCTAGAAGGATCACTTTACAAATCTTTTCAATGTTAGTGGGAAAAGTATGACAGAATGTGCTAACGTTGTATCTCATAGTTTTTCTCTCATTCCAGTGTGTTGACACCCACTATGTGGAGAGTTTTAACAACGCCTTACTCCAGTATCACGACAAGAGGATTGTGTTTGGGAGGGATCAATACCTCATGCGCAGCCATCTCTCCATCCTCGACTGGGTAAGACTTCACACATGGTATTTTCCAATTGAGCTCACAAAAAGAGGCTCAAGGCATTGGGACAATAGTATGATATTGTTATATTGCTAGTTACAGGTCTCTTTCTCATCCTTTTCTCATGATCACATGATTTTGTTTTGTTGCAGAATGAACATGTCGATAGAGAACACACCTCTATCATTCGTAGACAGTCTGCGACAAACCCCAGAGCAGTGGAGGGGCACCGTGTGTTGAAACGTAAAACCAACAGCTTCAAGGCCACTATCTGGGAGAAATACATGTCACAGATCTTTCCTGAGGAAAATGATTAATTTTTTCACATTTAGTGTTTTAGTTGTTTCTATTGTCATCATAGTGTCATGATCAGACAAAGTGGTATAAGTGCGATCTGTTGAAGGTTCTAAAATACAGCATATTTCTTTCGTTTTTCTTTGGCCATTGAATATTTTCTGCTCAACCATAATGATATATCCTTTGGATGACAATGGTGTTTGGAAGTGTGATAATCATTGATCGAAGTGAAATATTTTCGAGACATACTACATGTAGAATTGGTGTGTTCATTATCTAAGTCTAGTTCTGTAGGTGTGATTTTAAATGTTGCGATTTTGATTTGAAATGTTACGATTTTGGTACGTATCAGTCTAACCTAATAGGTGTTTTTTTTTTTAAATCAAATAAGCAGTTCACTGTATAAAGTATGTCACTTTCAGTCATTTGTTTACATTGGAAATAGTTGACACTTCAAGGTATGTTCCTATATACCTATGCTATTTTGCTTTTGTTTTGTAGATTATGGCATTTCGTGCACTCTAAAGAAGATTTTCCAAAAAGATG
This sequence comes from Branchiostoma lanceolatum, assembly GCF_035083965.1. Taxonomy (NCBI): domain Eukaryota; kingdom Metazoa; phylum Chordata; class Leptocardii; order Amphioxiformes; family Branchiostomatidae; genus Branchiostoma; species Branchiostoma lanceolatum. The sequence continues at coordinate 16,078,484 of NC_089723.1, read as the reverse complement.
TTGCAATGTCAGATACCTGAGTGCCATCTGCAGCTCTGTAAAGTGTAATGATGTCTGGTCATTCTGCATTTTTGTGCTCATGACCGTTATATCTACCATGTAGAATTATAGCTACTTTTCTTATGATTGTATAGGGTAAGATGCTTACCACGCTGTATATACATGCAAAAAGAACCTAGACATGCTACAAAGAAACAAGTGTCTATTACTGGCAAGTTATTGCTCACACACATGCACAACATGCACACACACACATGTGCGCGTATAGAAAAATGCACAGGAAACAAGCTGCTAGGGGGTCCAAACCTACCCACCACTTCTTCCTTACATCACAAGCTATCTGCCACCAAAAAATCCAGACTATAGGACCTATAGCACGTCCAGGTCAAAATATTTCTAAAAAAAAACGGAAGTTCTGCTGCAGTACCAAGGTCACATACCACGAAAATCGACCTTGACTCTCGTCTTCCCAACACCTACCCACATACCAAATGTTGTCTTATGCAAAATCCAGAGGTTCTTGAGTTATGATGACTACAAAAGTAGATAGTGGTGTCTGGAGATAAACACACACAGACAAATATACACACACAAAACAATATCTCCATTTTTCATAGAGATACTTACACAAAGCCCAATTGAAACATTCATACAGCATACATGGCACAGTGAGACAAACTGCAAGGCTTTATTTCCTAGCCTGTGGCCACATATGTCCATTTTCCCCTATGGGAAACCAGGTCTATTAGGCCTCTGGCAGGGACTGGGATTACCCATTACACGCCTGTCAGTCAACTACTGGCGGCCATATTGTCTCCGGACGAGCCCCAGTCGGTTTAATATGGGCGATCTTAATTCTCAGGTCAACTTTAAATGAAAACAAAACTTTGCTTTCTAATCCATATCTCAGTTGATCTTAATGTAAATCATAAGCACATTCTTAACATTCCTCCAAGTTATGTCTCGTCAATTTGTGTTATATCTTAGAGTATTTTTTATGACTGTCTGCCATGGTGTTACGTTGATTAAAACACTCGTCATGGCGATTTGGACGTTTCCGCAGTGGCCGTGCACGTGTCATTTGCCGTGCGTTCTTTTTTGTTTTCTTTGTGCAAGAAAGTTTGATATTCCAAGTGTTTCAGTTTGAGCCATCTGTTTGTTTCTTAAAGTTCACATCTCACTTATTTACCTACTGTACGGTGGTTAAGAAGCTGTTTGTGCATAGTCAAACTTACATAACACAAGCACCTTGGGGACCCAGTCTTCATTTGCTTCCAGGCTCGCTGAGGATACTTCTCTCGCCTAAGCGATCAGTAAATCGGTCCTTCCCGTGCGTTTAACATCCCCCCGACCAAACATACCATACTTCCCTAACGTACATGTAGCACGTTGTACACTTCTTCTGTTAGTACAACAACAACAAAAAATCCTCTTTTGCTTCCAAGCTCGCCGAGGTAACTTGACATAATCCCACCCGACCATATATTTAACTATTCCCTAACATAGCACGCTGTACACTTCTTTTCACACAACAAAAACCAAGTCCTCTTTTGCCTCCAGGAAAACGATAAACAAAGGTTCATGTAAGGGACTAAACTTAAACAAATACACCAACCTACCGTCTGTCGGATCAGATAATGTTACTACAAGTTATGCAGCATGTCTGTACTAACAGCATTTGACCTCATTAAGTCAAATATCCCCGATTGATACATCCACCTGTTTCTCAGGAGACATATTTGTTTGACGTATCATCTGTTTGACGTATCATCTGTTTGTTTCTTTAAGTTCGCATCTCACTAAACCTACTGTGCGGTGTTTGAGCAGCTGTTTGTGCATAGTCAAACTTACATAACACAAGCAACTTGGGGACCTAAGGAATTTGGTATCCTTAACAAATGACACAAATGGTTCCCGACGGCCTGTGCGCTTTCCTTTACAGACCTAACCGCAATATCTTTAAGATAAGCCCGTAATGATTTTGTTAACTACGCTTAGCAGTGCTCTATGCTGTTCTAAATTGAAAATCCTTGAATTTCCTTCAATCACCAGTTTTTTTACGAACACCTCTGACGGGATTTATACTGTTTTCACCTTCGCCGAGAAGGTTATGCATAGGGTAGCGTTTGTATGTATGTTTGTTTGTTTGTTTGTTTGTTTGTTTGTTTGTAACGACCAGCATAACTCGAGAAGGCTTGGATGGATTGTCTTGATATTTGGTAGGTGGGTAGGTCTTGATGAGACTAGAAAATTATTACATTTTAGGTCCCCTAGCGGCTTCTTACGGTACTGCAGCGGAACTTCCTGTTTTGATATCTCGTGTTCTGGACCAGCTATGGAACTGATTTTTGAGTGGTAGATAGCTCTTTGGACAGAGAGTAAGTGGTATAGGTTTTGGCCCCCTAGCGGCTCTTTTGGAACTGTAGGAGCAGGTTTTGGTTCAGACTTTGAAAGGGAATAACTCAAGAAGGGCTTGATGGATGGTCATGAATTTTGGTAAATAGATAGCTTCAGTGATGACGTACATGATTAGATATGTATTATGCAAATCATTATCTAATTTGCAAAATTAATGAGGAGAGTTTTTACAGCCGTCAAATTCCATGGTAGGACTCTCAAACATGTGACATATGTATCTGAGGAAGAGAGAAATATTAATAGATATCAACTATGCAAATAAGGACCTCATTTGCATAATCAATGAGAAAATACTTTATCTCAAGATGGGCTTGATGGATGGTCATGAATTCTGGTATGTAGATAGCTGACGTGATACTTTGTATGATTGGACGATAATTATGCAAATCAGATTCTAATTTGCATAATTAATGAGACAATTAAAAAAACCCACTGTGCTCCATGATATGACTATTCAAATATGTGACATTTGTAACTGAGGTAGAGAGGGGTGTTGATAGATAGAAAATATGCAATTGTAGGCCTTATTTGCATAATTAATGAGTAACTACGTTAATTCCATACAGGTAAATGATGGCAATTTCATAGTTGTGGCATTTGGAAGCTATGCGAAGGTGAACATAGTTGAATCAAACTATGCTGATAAGGACCTCATTTGCATCATTGATGATGTTAGCATAACCTTCTTTGTTAAGCTTATACTTTGGACAACGTTTGTTATTTGGGTGAAGACGATCAACTAGTATGATTTATAATTGATGAGAGACACTCCTAATACGTCAGTCATAAAGGTTAAAATCATTTGGCGAAGGTATGAGGTCGTGGAACTCTAGTTATGATTGCCATCGGTAGCAGACCATGTTATATACGATTGACAAAAACGGAGCATATCGAAAATTACTGTATTACCTACGTACATGAAGACCTCATTTGCATAATTAATGAAAAAATACTATAACAAGATGGCCTTGATGGATGGTGATGATTTTTAGTATGCAGATAGCTTGTGTGATGCTTAGCATGATTTGACAATAATTATGCAAATCAGGTTCTAATTTGCATTATTAATGAGGCAACTTTAAAAATCCGCTTAGTTCCGTGATATGACTATTCAACTTGTAACTGAGGAAGAGAGGACTGTTAATAGATAGAAAATTTGCAAATATGGGCCTAATTTGCATACTTAATGAGTAACTTCTATCATTCCACACTGGTAAATAACGGCAATTTCATACATTCTATACTTTTTTGTGGCATCCGTAAGTTATGTGAATGTGAACATCGTTGAATCAAATTATGCTAATAATGGCCTCATTCGCATAATTCGCATAACCTTCTAAAGACCCCAGTAAAACTATATAGATACGGGATAATGTAAACTATAGCCTTCAGTATGCGCCTGGCAGCCGTACAATGCACATCAGTGGAGGCCTGGCTGAGACAGTTTACCATGTACAAGTTACCCTTCAAGTCATGTTTGAAATCTATAGATAACATATAAGAATTTGAGGTATGGCTACAAATAAAGAAGTTAGCTTGAAGGACAGTAAGCCAAGAAATAAAGTAATGACAACACTGGCTTGCAATTTAGTTTGAGATATTGGCTAGCAGTTATATGTACTGTTCTACAGGGCCCTATTCTATGCTGGTAACAACAACAAGAAGACGCAAAAAATCCCAAGTCATATTTCTAGCTAGACACACAACTACCTAGGCTAATGTTGGGAAGACATTGGAAATTCAAATCCATTTAGACACTCTAACACAACGTTGATAGGGTCGATTTGAAAGTTTGAAAATTTGAACAAGGTTGACTTCCCCCAAACTAAAAGTTGTAGATAGCATTGTCTTGATTATCCCAGGGATCTTATCTGATTGAAACTTCGTTGGATTATGTGACTTTTTGATAGATATCTGGGCCATTCTGCATGGTTTGATACTGTTCATAGAAAAACCAGTACAGAAAAAAGTTTGAATTCTCTGACAGTTATTATGGTAATCTGTCCCTGCTATTGTCCCAGGCTGGCAGACATATAATCCTTTTATGAATTTATGTGGTTTTGGGGGATTAATCCAGCCCTCAACCTGCTGGGCAGCTCACAGTAGGAGCACTCCCTTTACGACTTCCCCTGGGCAAGGTTTTGGTTCCTTTAAATTAAGCTCATAATTTGTTAAGCTCATACTTTGCACATGTTATATCATTAAGACAATCAACTGGTATGATTTATAATTGATGAAAAACACTCCTAATACGTCAGTCATAAAGGTTAAAATCATTGGGGGAGGTATGAGGTCGTGGAACTCTAGTTATTGATATTATGCTACATTGTACATCGATCAACATGTCGAAAGTGATGATGCACCGTATCTTTCGTTATTGGAATTGACAAGTAACAAATGACTTCAATTATAGCTCCTAGTTCTCTGAGTACTGTCGGTCAGCAACACATTTGAAATACCCACCTGTTGTGTTACTTCTGGCCTTTGTTATGTCAAATGAAATTATATATCAGCTACGTCATGCATTACTTATCACTCGAGACTTCCGCTGTTGGCACTATATCACTGACATAAGCTCATTATTATCAATAACATAAGTGATTCTAAATGTTTGTTTACATACTTTGTACTCAATGGCCTACCCAATGCATCAATCATTTGAGACCTCTACAGCTGGCTATATATCACTGGCATATGCTCATTACTATAAATGACCCACGTGGTGCTAAATGATTGTTTACATATGTGCTCAATGGCAACTATCATACATCGCGTATCATTACATAAAGGTTTGTTTTTATAATAACTATATCTAACGTTATAGGTAGCATAAGTCACCATGTCTCAAAATTTGGTACGAAAATATTTCATTGCAAATCAAATATAACTGGTTCATGACATTGTATAGATAACTTATCCATAGATAAACAGACCCTTATAGATATTTGAATTGTAAAGACAGGTCCCCATTTGCTGTCAACTGAAAATCAAAATCTATTCTATACATGTATACTTGAAGAACACAGAGACCCCCACTTGACTCTACTCATTTCCGACTTCATAACGACATCCAGTTGAAAAGTTCACCTTCGTGAAGACCTCTACAGGCCATATGACAACTTTTATCCCCAGCGTTGTAATGAAGTAGTGAATGACAGAGCCGGGCAGTGTTCTAGCCAGCGCCCGTCCTCCCGTCATTTGACGTTTTTTTGTCGCTCATGACGGACAAAACTTTTGCCCAACCCTTCATTTTTGATGGACAAATTTTGCCGTGTAAAGATATTTAGATAAAGCTTAGAATTTTGCATAAACTCCAGAAGATCAGCGGAAGTTCGCGACGAGGCTGATCTAGATCATTTGTAATGCCCACCGGCGACAACCCCAGCCAGACACAAAGAGCGCCGTGGTGGTTGCTATAGCTAGTATAGGGCGTATTCACGTGACGTCATCACCCCTGCCCTCCGTGGGCGGCCATGTTGGTGCTCACCCTGCAGTGAAGTTTCTCGGTGTCCGACGCTCTTTAAATTTCCAAGGAATGCGAAGTCGTCTGATCGCTGTTTTATTATATGCAAAGAGTCTCCAGCCTCACATCCTTTTCGCTACAAAAATCCAATTTCACCTACTGGAAATGACCCATTATCGACGAGCGTGGTTCCCCAGCAGCAAACCGGCCGCTAAACTGTTTACAGAGTACGCATAAAATCAGTTCACAGCATACAAGTGTTCCAAGGCCTGTAGCCACGTAGTAGTACAGTGTCTTGAGTGTCGTGAGAAATTTTGTTGACAGGGAGTACGTTATGATCGGGAAAGTTTGACGTTGAAAGACCCCCAGTTTATGAATGAACGTATCTCAAGCAACGACTACACGGTGCCGCGACGGTTACACACGGGCCTGTAACTTGCTTTTCGACCAGATACAAAAGGTTTCCATACACCAAGGATAAAATCTCCTTGCATACACACACGTTGATTCTCAAACTTCAACTATTTAGATCCGCTGTTCGTATGTCAGAAATCCACTTTTGTTTCAGTCGTTTAGTCCCTTCGGAATCGTAATCGTATGTTCCCGCACGTAACACGAGAAACGCAAAACCAATCTTACTGTAACCCGACCGGTGTGTGCTTTATCAGTCTCAATCCAACATCTGACCACGAGGCAAAACACCATGATTATGAGACAAAACGTTTTGAAGGGAAATTGTGAATGGCGTAGAAAACATCTGCCATTTATACAAAGAGTTCCATAGGGCTCCACTACCAAGTGAGCACCAACATGGCTGCCAGTGCTCGTTGCTAGGGGGAGGGTCACGTGACTGAATACGCCCTACGCCGCCCTCCCCACTACAGTTTTGGCCGGTCGCATTGGGCTGACGTTCATTTCTCTTTTGTCCCTCTGGGTTCACCGTCAGTTATTGTCATCAAAGAAGCCTATAGCTAAAAACTCAGAAAAACTCCTACAGCTATCAGCCCTTCTTTAATCTTTGTAAACATTATGAAAGTTTCAAGCCGGCTGATCGAGTTACCTGCGCTTTCTTCCAGCGATAGAGACGTCACATATTTCAGTCCACCAATCACAGCGCACGTCTCCGTCGCGTTACGAAAAACCGACCAATGACATGCGAGTCACGCTACTTGCGAGATTTCAGCTAAGCGTGAATTTGCGAGATGTTAGGGTTAATGGCGGGGATCGCAAGGATCGCACGACGAAGCGGCTGTTGGAAGGCTTGAATCGGCGACTTTTTTTTAACACATTCAGTGCAGTTACCGGATAAAGTTACCGTGGAAAACATAGAAGAAAAAAGGACGTCTTTATGGCGTTCTTCCATAAAGTAGGAAGTGAAATTCTTCATTATGTTTGGTAATCACAGGGCGCATACGGGACAAGTGTTGAAAAATTCTGTTTTATTTTTGCCGACTTATTCTGTGTATATTTTTGCGGGACGTAACGTTGGATACGTATTAAGAAATAAAGTTTTGTTGTGCTAAATCTTATCTTCTTTGCCGATTGTATACAACTTGGAAGTGTAGCTTGTGCGTGAACGTTCGATCTTACCGCGATGACGGCACGGCTCCCCCAAAATTAAGCCTGACAAACCCCTTGTGTAATTTTTCACCGAAAGAGATGTCATTAAATTAAGCTTATCCTACCGGGAAAATTTGCCCCTCAAAATACAGGAAATTGCGTTTCAGAGGGTCTAGATTTCTAAATTTTCCGGGGGATTGTCACGCCTTCGGCGCTCGATGTGTCTTTCCTACAAACAAAATTGAAATGACGGGTAAAAATTTCAGGCTGGCCGGGAGTCTGATTTTGCACCTTGGAAAGACAAACTAACCTCCTCAACCGACACAATCCACACCTTTCTTCCATACTTAACGTCGCCGGAGTGTTTTTAAACACCACCCTTGTTTAACTTAAGACATTCTCGTATCTGTGGTATGAAGCCATAGCTGAGGCAACGAGCACATAGCGCTCCCTAGCGGAGTTTAGAAGATATACAGGCACCTGTTAACCGCGCTTGTCGTGCGTGGCAAAAACATGAAACTGTTTCGTTTCCCCGTTTCGTTTACCAAAATTTCATTGTCACCTGGCTGTGTGTTTTTCGTACAACACAAATGTTAAAGGGACATGATTTCAAATATCCCACGGCGATCTGAATTCGTATGTATGACCACATTTGGTCGCCGATGTTGTAGATATTGATTAGTATCTCAAGTAGACGAGCAAAACAAATTCCCACATTCTACTTCTTGGATAGACAGGTTAGCTCATCAATGGTAACTTCATATTTCTAAAAAACACAACATATTCAAATGTGATGCTAGTTATACATGTAATAGCAATTTGACAAACGACATTTGACTTTTAACTCGCTGTACAGGATATGTAGTAGCAGTACACTTCAACAAAACTGGGACCATCCATAGGATTTGGAAGGGTTATAATTATGGGAGCGAATCACCGACTGAATGTAGGTCAGGAGCAGAAAGTGATGTTAGGATGCCGAAAATGAAAAGACGTTCCAGTATTTTATCTTCTTTCTCAAGTCCTCTTCAAATGACATTGAAATCCATCGTTTTAATTCACTTGCAATCTGGGCTCCCACTTTTGTAATACAGGTTTATATATTGTACGATAGGAATAGATAAAGAATGATAGAGTGGAATATCATCTTAATAACACGAGTAAGTTTACAGAAAACAAATCAAATGCCGGTGTCCTTGAAAAATTCGGATAATGATTTCCCAAATTCAAAATCATTATCATCTACCTAGTTTACATGAAGCGTACCTTTATCAAAAATTGTTTTCGACTGAAAACAAATTCCTAAAGCAATGAGGATACTATATAACAAATGTTACATACGATCACAGTCACCCATCAAAAGTAAACATATAAGGCATCACAAGAGACAATACCTGACACTTGATGACCCTTGACAAGTACTCTGCCGTTTTGTGCCCTTCCGGTTGAGTAATGAGTAGTTGTAAATGTCTGTAAACTTTCCCAACGTTGTCTTTAGTGAAGACAACTTATTTCCGTTTGTTGTCTGGTCAGGTGGACGCTATTTCATAGATTACGGAAAGGATGAAGGGAGTGGCCCCAAAAGGGGTGTGGCGAGTTTAAAGGTCAGAGTTGAATCATGGGAAATCGCAATTTCCCGCGCTTTTTCCTAGATTACAACACGCATGCGCGTTACGAAATTCAAAATCAAAATGGCCGCCGGTCGGCTGAAATAATTCTAGCGGTTTTTCCTAAATTTCTAGCTCTATTTTCCTTCTCCGTCGACTGCTATAGACACTCGCCATGTCACAGGAAGGTGGATCGTTTCGCGTGGTCTTCCTAGTCGACATCAGCCCGGGAAAGGACGGCGCTGCCGAAGAGGAGAAGGTCTCCAACGCGCTCAACTTGTCCGCCTTGAAGATTCTCTCCCACTTCGCTCACAAAAATGGACAGACGAAAGACAACATTCTTTGGGGTTACAAATTCTTCAACTCCTCGGAAGAGAGAGCTCCCAGGGACCGCTTCAACTTTCGCGAGTTCGACAGTAAGCTTTTCGAAGCCTTCGAGACCGAAGTGACCGGTCGCTTAGAGCCTCCATGGTCGGGGAAAGAAAACGAAGTAACCGAGAGTAGCCAACGGGCTACACAATTTTTTTCCTCAGCCGAAACTTTTCGTACAGCCTTGTCCGAGATAACGTACGAATTCAACTGGGACATGCCGGATATAAGCTCTCCATGTAAACCCGTACGGCCCGCTATCAAACTCCGAGGAAAGTCGGGAGCAAGGACTCCACAACTAAACACGATCAGCTCCACGATCTCAAGAAACTACGTGTTTGTGTTGTCTCCTTGTCCTACGACGTCTGAAGATCTTGTTGAGTTCGTGGGGAGTTGTAGGAAGGGTGGGCTTAGTGTTGAAGCCGTCAGGAACGCGATCCTACCTCCGCACGTCTACAGACAGATGGCGGAAACATGCAGGATACGGCTATACTGGGTCGATTTACAGTCTTTCACGAAGAGCCACAGAAATAAGCAACAGGTACACTGTAGATTCACTTAATTTTAGCGGGTACTTAATTTCACCGTAGGAGAGCAAAGGAGCCTCTTGCATTATTTTAAGTTCGCGATTGAAACAATTTCTGTAGTATGCTAGTACGTAGTACATTGGAAACTAAAATTTGCGGCGTCATGATTTCGCGGTTGAGAGCTCATCAGGAACATAATTTTGCAATAATAAAACCATCGTTAAAGCCCCCCTCTCACTGGACCTGCGGCACCCTGGTGGCTTCGCTGCGTCCTAAATTGGATTTGTGTTACCCTTGACTTTATAATGGTGATAGCATTCAAAACGTACAAGTATGACCAAAAAGACAACAAAACACACAAAGCTTAAAAAGATTTGTTTTTTGTCAATTCGATCGGCCGCAGCGACGATGCCAGCGTGCTGCGGGTCCAGTGAGAGGGGGGGCTTAGTATTCCAAGATCTTCAGTATCGGTGAAGGCCTACGCTATATGCCAGCGATCAGTTTTTGTTTACATCCAGGGTATTTGACAACTGGTAGACAAAATGATGTTGGCAGATTAGATTATTAATTAAAATGTAAATTAATCTCCTCATAAGGTTTGTGTATTAATCATAAAAAATATCCATGCTCTTTCGGACAGTGATTTGTGTGTGCTGTAAATCACTTTAATATAGCGGTAGGAAAATATAGCGGTTGGGGGAAAATAATGGAGTAGGTCACAGCACTTAACTTAGACAGTGGGAACAAACATTACTGTCTCAAGTATTAGTGATCAAATATTAGCGATGAGGAAATTTTAGTTGTTGACTAGTGACCGTTAAATCAGCTAAAATTAAGTTACAGTTGACAAATCAAGAATTAATATTTGATCAAATTTATACATTTTCGCATAGTAGATCTAATTCCTGCGTTTCTTTAAAGATTCGTTGGAAATACTTGGACCCCCTGACAGTTCAGACCCAGTTGCAAAGAGAGAGTACATGTGTGTAGTTGGCATGTGGGCGTGATGGTGCAGATGGTGCAAATTCTGTGATGTCCTTCTGGTAAAAGTTAGTAGAAGTTTGTATTAAAAGTTGTTCTTGTCGCAACAGGTGGCAGACCAGATCGGAGTGGATCTGTTGTCACAGGTGTTGGAAGGACTGAATGGCTGTGTCATCCCCGGTAACGCACTCTTACAGCTGGGGAGTCATGTGACCAGCAGTATCCAATCACTGCATCCGATCAGTAAGAAATCCAGGTATGAGCCACCTAACAGATCATTGTATTTAAAGTTGAGTTATACTTTCTTTTCTTTTTCTTTGACTTCACCGAAGTGAATGAAGTGAGTTTTTTTTTCTTGTTTGTGTATTTGTTTCTGTTGCTAATAGTAATATACACAATGCAGCATTGCCATATACTATTTTCAGTACTGCTATTTTTGTCTGTGGGACTGGAAGGCCACAAAGCAGTATGGGTAATGGGGTGAAGTCTGCCATCTCTGATTGCCTTGTTCAGTATTGGTTTTCAACGATTGCGTTCAATGAAAATTCAGACAGCATTCAAGAAAACGTTTTTACTCACTTTTCATATCAGTGAACAGAAGGCAAGTGCAGACCGCCATGTTGGCATCCCACTTTGCGTTTCAATGGATTGTAGCTCAAGCGTACACAGAATTTTGTATTCTGTTAACAAATTTTCCTCAGGTATTCTCTTCCGTCAGGGTCAGAAGATTCTTTGGTTTAAATATCCGAAAAACCTTGAGCTATGATTAACTGAAATGCAAATAGGGACACCAAGATGGCGGCGGACACAGTGATGACATCAAGTGAAAATGAGTTAAAAATCAATTTTTTCTTCACATTCTCCAGTACCACCGGTGAGGATGCTGCTGCAGTAGATGTTCCTGACTTCCCCCTGACTTCATCTTCACTACTTGAGTATTACACAGCCAGGAGTTGGGAGAGACATGGGATGGATGGGCAAATATCTGCTGTGTTGTGCAATGGTAAGATGTCTATTACCTTGCAGGGGTTTTCTAGAGAAAAAAGAGTTAGATGGCATTGCAGTCACTGTGGTAGAAATACTTTTTTCAGTGTTCTGCAATATTGCAGAATGTCAAAATTTTGTTCTGCAATTTGGAAATATTTTCTGCAAATACATAAGCCTCCATACTACAACCTTCTTTATTTATCTATATAGGAGTTGTATAGGGGTTTGGATTCGAACCAAGTTTGGGGTATGGAATTAAAAGCCTCCACCCTGTTTGCGAAAAGCGTTGAACCGTAAATGATTACATTTTTGTTGTGGTTTAAAACTTTAATGTTCACAGTTTTCGCGGTGACTGCTTAACCACACACTTAATTAAAACTGCAGTGGAAAGGCTTGTTCTGTCTTCTGCGCTCCTATCCCGTTGTTTCACCCGCGAAATTAAGTCCCTTTGAACTTAAAAGCATTTTCAGTAGTTCCCAGTCTGACCATAAAGCCATTCTTTCTTTGAAGGAGGAGACAGAGAGGCATTCTGTTCCTTTGAGCTGCAGCCGATGTTCTCACCACAGAACAGGTCAGTACTGGGTTTGTAATCTACACCCTCATACCTTGGAAGTTCCTCTCCTTTTCTGATTTTTTAAACAGACATTGAGGTCTGTCACAGTTAGAGCTGTGTACCTAAACAAATGTTAGGTACAGGCACAGGTACACAGGTTTAGGTACAGGTCCGGACCTGTATTTGTACCTGAACTACTAAGTCTTGTTTAGATAATGGTTGATTTTCAATAATAGATATATAAATGAATATGGACAAAAGCATATTTGAACTGATAACATCAATATTTAATTGCGCTTGGTATTATTTTTTGTGAAAACACGGATGAAATTTTTACTCCTGCCTTGCAAATGTGTTTTTCTGTGCTGCAGTATAGTATAGTCTATAGATGTGGATTCAGTACACTGTCACAGTAATTTCATGTTATTTATCTGTCAAAGTTGCCATCCCCGGGCCCTGATCTGTCATCACAGTCACTCAGACTTGACCTGATTAGTACCGGTACTGCAGGGTTCCAGTATTTTGGCCCTTTACCTACATGTAATTGTACACAGTACATGTACCTGTACACAGCTTTAGTCACAGTGACTGTACTCTTTTTATTTTCTCCTACAGGATACCAGCTGCACATTCCATCCTTTCCCAAGGTCCCAGCAAGGCTGATCACTCTGTGCAAGCTTTATCCATTGAATGGAATGGCAGTTCGTCCTCACAGCAGCTCACATGTAGTACAACATTACATGTGGGTTCATCTCAGGGTCAAAGAGCATCTCAAGGTCAAAGGTCAAGCGTAAGAGGTCAAAGTGCAGGATGTAGAGCAGACCTGATGTTGATGGTAAGAGGAACGGTAGAGCGAGGCTGCTTGCCGCTGGCGTGCTTCCATCCCACGCACGCCTTCACGTGTGTTGTCCACAAGGAGAGTTTGAGGACGTCTGCTGAAGCGGGAGGGTGTCGTGTTACACTGGAGGCCCTGCTACTGGTGCTGTCTCGAGAAGGGCTGTCTCTGGTGGGTGCAAGAAGTTTGTTTGTTTGTATTGCATACCCAGTAAACCGCCTCATGGTGTAACACACCAGGTTTGTACTGAACAGTACAAGCTGCATATCCGGATAGATGAGAAAATGAGAAAATATATGCTGTAAAATGAAAAAAAATATTTCAGAAAACGGATGCTAATGTCACAGAATGCCAAAGTCGATTCCAAAGTCAAAGAAGTTTTCAAATAACAAAAATGAATAACCTATATTTTGTCGGTATACCATACTCTGTGTGTTTAATTTTGTTGCGACGTCCTTCCTACATTGTCCTAACCATGTAGATTTCATAAGACAACTTTTTTTTGCCAATTTTATTTTTATTTGCACGCTCGCATCAGTTTTGGGGTTCCCAGAGGATGTCATCCATACAATCAAATCAACACGGCCTAAATGGAGTTGCAGTTTTGCATCACAAAACAGTATCATCACAAGATTTGCCTAAATGCAAGGAATGTACTATTACATGTACTAAATATTTTTGCTTCACTGTTAGTGTTACTTGACTGTGTCTTCTGTTCTGGCAGTAGTTCATACACTAATGTGCTGCCAGCTGCACTAACAGGTGTCCTGTGTTCTTCCAGGTTGTAGACTTCCATGACCCCTCAGCCCACCTGCCTGTAACAGGTGTTCTACAGCCGCTCACCGCTGCCTCTGCTACGCTGACCGTGGTACGCTCGGACATGCTCCTCACACTCGAGAAGGTCCTCGCTTTCCCTAAAGTCAGCGGAAAATCATCGAGCAACTCCGAACGCGTGGACTCCTTCGTGAAAAGATGCGTGTCACATTTTTTAAAGGAAAATGGAGAAGGAGAGTCAAATGATCAGTCAGTAGCAGGTAAGTCCACATTGTAGGCCTTTGAGTACATTGTAGATGTCTCTCTCTGTTTTTAACAGTTAAGATCACACGAGTTTGATTTCTTGGCTCTTGGATTCTTTGTTTAATTTTTCTGATTTGAATATAAAATAAAAAAGATCAGATGTATACAGTTAAGAAAATGAATCGACCCCATCATTCTGTGGTTGTCCTTTCATTTTTGTGCAGTTGCTACAACGTCGTCTAGCAGTTCTGCATTGTTCGATCCCGGCTCAGCAAGGTTTCGGCTGAAAACACTCGAACCCTGGTACAAATCTGCGCCCAACTCCGGGACCAGTGCCACCTTCATTCAACAGCTGTCCAGGTAATGGAAAGTGAACTTAAAGGAAACCCAAGCAATATTAGGGCCCGAAAATCGGATTTGAAAGTCAATTTATTTAGTCATTTCTATACATGATTAGTTCAAACAACACAGTCACAATGTATAGGGACATCTATGATGCAAAAATACGCTGTCGCTGTGACGTGAGAACTCATTGAAAATTGTCGCCAGGGTATTTGTAGGCTCGCGAAACTAAGGGGATCATCCTACGACACGTTTTTGCACGGTTTTAAAATGCTCAGAATATGAAGTTATTACACAAATGTGCTGAATACTGTTAGTAAATGTCACTACCATAAAGATTATGTCAGCTGTATGTTGTTTTTGTTTTAGACTAGCTGTATTGTATGATAGCTAATGTAGTGAACAGAGTTTCCCAGTACATCATAAATGTGCATATTATTGAATGTTTATTCTCTCATTTTATATTGTTTTGTAGTACACAAATCATACCTCACATATGTGATGACATTTTTTTGTACAAATACTGTCAAATTGTGTGGATATTGTGTAGAAGATACATCTAATACTTTTTAACGTTTTAGTCTTCTAGAATCTTCTTTTTATTTCATATCTTGTCATCAGCATTCCAGAGGATATACCAGATGAGGGAACACAAGAACCCCAACTGTTAGAGCTGCTACATAAACTCTACACCAACCAACTCATTGGTGGGACAAAACCTCAGCAAAAGGGTAAATGTACTATTCTTACAACTTGAGTCCTTTGGTAACAAACAGTACTGTAGAGCTTCTTCAGCGGCCATGTTGGTGTCCCTATTTACATAAGTGTTTCCAGACATGTAAAGATCTTCAGAATCTGACCCTCTCAAAATAGCCACTTTTCAACAAAGGGCTCGAAATACTGGATGCATGGCCGCACTTTTGTGCACCCAAAATTAGAGCTGTGTACCTAATTTTTGACTGGGTGTACCAGTGCACCTAGATATTTTTGTAAGCTATAAGTTAGAGGTACTTTATTTTTTACACTAGTATAAAGATTATTCTTGAAATCTAAGAATCAGAAAAAGCAATACAACCTTTGTTGTACATTGTTTGATGTATTTACTTGTTTTAAATTTTGAAGTTAGCTATAGAATTACAGATTCAACTTCTTGTGGAATAGATAAAAATTACATTCTGATGACATTCTACTTTATTTTATGTTGTTTAAAACTACTTCACAATGTTTTGAAAACAAAAACTTATCCCCAGTTGTTGCCATTGTGTTTTGCTCTACTACAGTGAAAGATGTAAACAGTAAGGAAGACAGGCCACCAGACCCCAGTAGTGTCGTGAGTCGTCGGAGCAAGAGGCTCCTGGCCAGGATACCCAGCTTCTCCGACAGCCTGTCTGCTAGGGCCAAGCAGATCGTCGGTCTTAGCTACAAGGTAAATGTTAAAACATTCCTTCATCCCCTCTCGAGTTATCCTATTCTCAAGTCTCCAACATGGGGTTCCAAAACAAATTGCTAGAGGGCACACCTGTACATCTTTTTTTTGGAGCCCAAAAGCTATCTGTGCCTCTAAGTTCCACTGCAGTACCAAAGAAAGCCGCATTGGGGCCAATAATTGACCTTGCCTTTCATTTTGCCAACAACTACTAACAAATTAACTTTAGGTACAAGGCTTTAGGTACGGGTCCGGACACTGTACCTGTACACAGCTTTACTAATAAACCAAATATGATTAATTAAGATCCATTGACAACTTTTCGAATTTGTGTTTTCTTTGGAATATTGTGGAATTTTTAGACTATTTTCAAACCGAATCCAATACCGCACTACGGGCTCCGCCCTTGAGGAGTTGCCAAAAATGTTGTTGGATTTGTAAATTTTGATTTGTGTTTAAGTGTTATACTAATACAGAAGTCACAGAGTGACATTTTCCCTGTGTAAGTTATTATTGATATAGCACTTATGTACTGTATAGTAGAAGAGACTGGATATAATGTTTTTGTCCTGATATGACATGGAGGGCTTACGGAATACTTATCTCTCTTTCTTTAATTATAAGAAACATGAAGAGCAGAAAACCAAGCCTAAGGAGGAGGAAACAACTGAGTCACAGTTGGACAAGGAGAAACAGAGAATCATGGAAGAGAGGAAGGAAGTTATGAAGAATGTCACCATCCCTACTGGTATATACTCATAACAATAAAGCTTTCAAACCTAGGAAGAAGTAGTTTTTGTTTGGCCCTAGATTTATTTTGGAATGGTAAACTTATGGCGGAAACATTTGAGTTAGTACTGTAATTGCATTTAAGTTCGTGTGGTTTTTATTTCGCACTAAGGGTAAAATGGAGTGTTCGCAGTGGTTTTAATTTCGCTGAAGTGCTGTAGTCACATACTGCTACAGTATTGGACAAAAATAAAACCTGTGGACAAAAATAAACCTGTGAACATTCATGCATTACAGTATCACGGTTAGCATGTATTACACTAACTCTTAGAACTTTCTTGTTTACTATGGGGAGAGTGCATAATTTTTTTATGTGGAAACTACAGGATGCTTGGAATGAAGCTTGTATTTATGTTTTGATATCTGGATATTTGTTGAGATTAAAGCTTGTAGACACTTGCTGGCAAATTTTCTGTCGTATGCCATATGACTGGAAAAATGGGGAAAGAAAATGAAAATGGTGTCAAAACAGCAACATATTTCCTATGTCCGCAACATATTTGCTATGTCAGATTTTGTTGTGGAGAGGCCATCTTGAAAACCGGAAAAAAACAATACAGCACATATGGCACATAAGCTACATTTCAAGATTAACAGTAGCTTCATTCATGCGGACGCTCTTACGAACATTGACCTCTGACATGATGACATAAGCATTATGTGTGTAGTTAAACCATGAAAAGTCTATTCATTTACTTATGGATGGGGGACAATTTTTTCACATGTTTTGATTTTTTTGCAGATTTTACTGATGAGGACAGCCTCATTTCACAGCTGAAGGAAAATTACAACCAATGGCTGGAAGAGGTAAGAATATGGATATAAAATTTTGATTGGAAATTTCATATCAAAATATCAAAAATCACTTAATAAACAACAACAAAAATCATTCCATCTTTTGACTACAGTGAAAGGAGAACACTAAATGTGTGATTGCAGTAATTCTCTTGTTGTTTTGTAGGATAAACCGCTGCTGCAGTTCGTGCAGAGTTCTGTGCAGGTGGCGCTTCATTACGTCAAGTCACAGGGTACAGACGATCCAGAGGTGAGGGTCTCTCTTGTCATGAAAAGTATAATATAAAAATTACTTGATATGAAATTCATATTAACTTACTAGTACATAGTGGCCTTGTTATTAGGGATGTATACTTATACCACATTGGATTGCTTTGGATGTGTGCGCCTCCTAGTGATTCACAGGAATACTGCACAAGGTACTCCATCCTAAACAAGGCCTAACATGAAGTATAATTACGATGGTAAGTATACTATGTACATCTAAGCATAGCCTCCAATTATTATGTAACTGCTGTAAGTAATTAACGCATAATTGCAAACCAGTTCAGCTTTGAGTAGTGTGTTCTATAAAAACATAAAATGGGTGTTTTCATTAAGTATTAATTAGGAATAGTGTGCTAGTATCCAAGAATAAAGGAAGTGATAGCAATTGAACCACATGAAGGTGGAACAAGACTTATGCTCAATTTAACGCATTAAGAAATAGAGAATACATTTGGGCTTGAGACTGGCTTGATCATAATGGTCCCTGGAATAATGGTATGCTCTATGCCGGGCTATCTCCAGCTTTCAATGTTGGCATGTTCCACTAATTTTTTGGGGTGGAGTTTACCAGTCGCAGGCCATGGAAGGCATTAACCGTGGTAAATGGTTGGGGTGTTGCAAAGGAAAAGGCAAAATTTGATGCAACTGGAATCTGGAAGCCCATGTTTAACTTATCAATTTTCAATGTTAAATCTGTCATTTTAAGCTTCTAAAAATAAATTTTGATGCCATGAAGTTCAGATTTATGGCATGACCAGGTGAAATTGGTTTGTTCCCACGAGATTTTTTTTCGTCCTGGGACGGTGGGACGGGTCCTGGGACGGAAGGACGGGTCCTGGGACGGAGGGACGGGTCCTGGGACGGAGGGACGGGTCCTGGGACGGAGGGACAGGTCCTGGGACGGAGGGACAGGTCCTGGGACGGAGGGACGGGTCCTGGGACGGAGGGACAGGTCCTGGGACGGAGGGACGGGTCCTGGGACGGAGGGACGGGTCCTGGACACAGCCCTGGTTCCATGCACATGTATCAGATGACTTCAGCTTACACTGACTTATCTCCAAGCAGATGTTTGGGGGTGAAATCATGACAGTTTCTAAACACTGGACCCCAAGATCTCAATGCTATTAGGCTTTGTAGATGTTTTATAGTTTCAATTATTGATTAAACCAATGAACACAAACTGGAAATGTTGGCATTCCCTTAAATCTTTAAGAAGTTTTGAAACAAAAGAATTGAGCACAATGTCAAAAGCAAACCCTGGTACAGAATACATAATGTCCATCAGAATAACAATGAATAACACACAAAGTGTCAAGATATTTCAGACCACCATAATTATTGTTAAGCATGTGTTAAGCCTCATACATCCTTTTGTATTGAAAATAGAAAATGTTTCGTAAACCATCATAACAAATTATTATACAAGACTAGTACACAAAGTGTAAAAATCTAACTCACAAATATTACAAAAGTATCATCCTTAACATATTAGCGCTTCCAGTTTTCATATACAATTCAACAGAATCAAATGTGATCCGAACAATGATACTACATGTAGTATATTGGGGATTTTATTTGAATAATCATGATGTAAAGGGGGGCAAACAGATGTGTACACACCTCAACAAGTTACCCTCCCACACTAAAGATAATGTGAACAATATGGGTTAGTAAAAATCAACTATACATTCATGTATGTCCTACAGTATAACCTAATGAGTTAAATCACTTCATGTTGGTTGACATTTGCTGATGTATCTACAAAATAATTTCCTAAAAAATAACTACAAAGTTTGTAACATAAGACCAGACAGTGAGACTGCAGGCTGGTAAAGTTTGCTCATTGCTTAAATCAGGTTCAGTAGGTGGGAAATATGGAGATTGTGTGGTTCCAATTAGTCACTACCAGCCGTCCCTGTGTTGCCATGACAACAGCCAGTGGCGCCCTCATGTCTGTAGTGATGTGTTTGAGGAACCTGCCTGTCTTGTCAAACATCTCCACACGTTTGTTTCCCCAGTCTGCCACGATGATGTTACCTGCCCTGTCTGTACAGATGCCACGGGGTCGCTTCAGCTGACCTTCACCACTTCCCTCACCTCCAAACGGGAACAGAAACTGTCCGTCCTCGTTGTACACATAGACACAGTGATTGTTATTGTCTGCCACAAGAATGTTCCCTTCCCCGTCCACAGTGATGTACCATGGGTGCTTCATCCCCTGCTGCTGACCCACAGTTCTCACGAGTTCCAATCCACAGTAGTAGCAGGTCACACATTTTTGTCTCCTTCATCTGAATTACCTCACGACTCAGGTGAAAATGAGTACCTAGCTTTAGTTAGGGACATCCTCTGGGATGGGACGTAATGCCAAAGGCGCCTTGTTTGAGCAGAGCCACGCCTTGAGCATGTTAAAGAACCCATCACACGTTAGTTAGAGTAGGGGTCTATCCTGGTATGAGTAGTGGGGTCATGTGGCGTAATGGCAGGGTGTTCGGCCGAGAAACCAGCGGTCCCGGGTTCGAATCCCCTGACGCCACCAATCTTGCGCCCTTGGGAAAGGCACTTTATACGACTTTCCTCACTCCACCAAGGTGTAAAAATGGGTATATTGTTCTCTGTACGTGGCACTGTTAAAATAAGTTATGAATAACTTGAGTGCAGTGCCACATTGTCCTTAGTCTGTCCAAAAGCGAAGTAAAAAAAAGGAAAATTAAAAAAAAAAACCTTATCAGTCTGGTCTCAGGAAGCTTGTACTTAATGTACAAAACTGGTGTGTTACGCCTTAGGGCAGTTCACTGGTTATGCAAACAATCAACAAAAACTGTATTAACCCAGTCTGAAACCGTTTTTCTTGCTTTTGTTCTTCAGACCTACACCAGGCAGTTGTTAGAAGACAAGTTCCTGTCCAAAGCCAAGGTCGTCAGAGACAAGTATAAGAACGCCAGCGGCCAGTCTGAAGTACAGATGAAGATCAGAGAGTGAGTAGTTACCTCCAAGTGTACAGAGAGATACACTCTGCGCTTTGATGATGGTACAACATCTGCATGTATTGTAATAATTGCACAAAGTACGAAATGTACTCTAAATGATAAAATTTTCACTGGTTTTATCTCCCCTGCAAAATCATGTCACAGGTAAAATGCGTTGTACTCCTACTACTATAACAGTAACTGTACTGCAGAATCATATCAAATTGCAAACTAAGAACTGTGAAAACCTCCTTTTCTGTCCTACAACGAAATCAAGACCCTTAAAATAAATGGATTCACAGTAGCTATCCACCTTTGTCACCTGTACCTATTAGCTCCCTCTAACTTTTAGCGCTAGTATTGCAGGTTTCATGACGTACAGTTGTGCCCCTCTGACATACCAGTAGAGAGAAGGTACTGACATCATGTATTGTACATTCATTGATTGGTTTGTTGATTCACAGGTTTCAGCTGTTGGCGTTGTTGCGGGTGGAGCTGTTCTCAGCGCTGTCCGACCAGCAGCTGATCCTGAACACGTCAGGGGATTCTCACAAGGGCAGGAGGGACAGCACCGAGGAAGGTCAGGGCAGCAAATATCATATATCATCTCAATATTGTAGTGTTTGTATATCAATCATTCGGTCCTAACACCTTTCTCATGTGGCGGACATGATAGAATAAAAACGAGGCCATTGTGGCAAATATTAGACCGATCCTAACTGTCAATCGCAATTACCAGTTCAGCCAATGATCACAATCATGATGATTAGAGAATTGACCAATGAGGAAGTGGCTGCATGTCCGTCAAATATCTGCATTTCTATTTTTATTTCACATTTCTACGTTTTGACGGAGGAGGGTGGAGACTATGGGATCGGTCAACGACGTGGCTCTAAATTGCTGCATCTTTTTTGTGCATCACACAAGTTATGATATTCATAATTGGACATCATTTTTGAAAACTTAGTGTGATTTGGGACTTAAACTAAATCTGTGAATTATTGTTGTCTGCCTCATTAGCCTTCATTCTATCATGTCTGCTGTGTGAGAAAGGTGTTTTCTCAGGGCTCGAAATACTGGGTGCATGTGCACCTAAAATCTGTGCACCTAATTTTTGTGACTGTGGGTGCACCAGTGAACCTAGATGTTTTTGTAAGCTATAGGGTTGAGGTACAATTGTACACAAGTATATAGACAGAATATTCTTGACATCTAAGCATCAGATAAAGCAAGTTAACCTTTGTTGTACTTTGTTTGATGTATTACTAGATTGAAATTCTTAAGTTCGCCATACAATTTCAGATTGAACTACTTAAGAGAGGCAGCAAGGTTTGTTAATACGTTTTGCTGACATTATACCTTATTTTATGTTGTGCGGTGGAAGGAGAGGGATGGGCTCTTCCTTCCAATACTGTGCCCTAGACATAGTAGATAACAACCCACTGCCCCTACGGCCTCAAAAAATGATTGTCATCATACGTTAATTTTATGTTTTTTTAAGTGCTGTTTTCCATCAACTGTTTTAGATGGGGATGACTCAGATGATGAGGATGATCTGAAGTTGAGTGAAGAGGAGGAGGAGACAGTTGGAGAGATCTGTGATCTTCTCAGGCCCATCTCTTTTGCTACTGAGCCTGGCTACCTGGCTTCTTTACTAGAGGAGCAGTTTGTCAACAAGTAAGTCAATGTGTCAAAATAAAAAAGAAACATTTCAATAAAAAGCTTTCATTAGTAACTCACTTATTATAAGACAATTTGCAGACTTGATATTTTAATTTGAAAGAGGTATATTTCCAAATGTCAAATAAACTCACTTTGCAGACTGCCATCTTGGTGTCCCTATTTGCATTTTGTAGCTCAATTATGCACAGCATTTTGTATTTTATTTGCAAGTTTTTAAGCAAACAATCTTTATTGACACAACAAAAGTACAGCGACTTTCGTAAGGTCTTCTACAACTATACTGTACATGCACACAAACAAGTGTATACAAAGAAATTAACCTACATACAAGTACAGTATATAAATGATTCAACATGTCAAGTTTAACATGTCACTTACACTTCTAGTTTAAGTATTCTACTGGCATTCTCTTCTTTAAGCTAGAGACATTGAGAGGGTCAGAAGATCCTTAATTGTCTGAAAATGCTTGAACTATTGTCCACAGAAATGCAAATAGGGACACCAACATGGAGTTCAGCCCCTATAACCTTGTTTTGGAACTGCAGGGGCATTTTTGTCAGAAAATTTGGAAGCAGATAAATCAAGTAGAATTGATTAGATTTTCATGATTGGTGTTTGAAGGTAACTGAGCTCAAGATGTTTTATAATTTGATGCAAATTATGCAAATCAGTACTTATTTTACATATTTCCTTCTATAACCACAGCTATGTCCATAACATGGAGAGGTTGTTGAAGGGGGTTTACAGAGAGCTGGGTCTGACCCTGCCTGACCTGCTGGCTCCAGGACTAGACGAGAAACACGACCTCCCCAACAAACTCTCCGTTGGCCCTCCCACATCTGTCGCCTCTGCTGTGGACTCGGCGTCCTCTGTCAGCTCCCAGAGGTACTGCAGGAAGATCCTGTGTGTGTATAATTATGATACAGTAATGGATTGGAAAGGCAACATTTGTGAGCGAATGCAGGATATTTCCCTCTCATCCCTCCCTCCCCAGTGCAAAAATTGTCTCTTCCAAAATCACCTCTGTGCAAAAATGTCTTTTGTACAAAAATGAACCATTCTAAAATTTGGCTATCATAGGACATTCTTTCATGGAGCTCTGAGTGAGTGAGTGAGTACATGGGTGGTTGTGTGTGTGTGTGTGATTAGGGTGGTTGGTTGGGTAGGTGAGTGAGTGAGTGAGATACTGTAGAGTATCTTCACTTTCTGACACTTTTTCTCTTAAATCAGGGGTTCCAGACGGTTTGTGCGTAACCCCAGCTTGATGGATGCAGGACAGAAGAAGGCGATCCTGGTACATGTAGCTCCTGCAGACAAGGCGAAGAAGGTACCAGTTCATACCCTCTTATTTACATCTTACATTTCCTAAGATAGGCCCTTGGGCCTGTCAGGCAAGAGGACGATTTCTTTCCAGTCAGGTCCAAGATAGCTTTCCTTTTTCCAGTCCTCTTGGTCTCGGAAAACCCCACCTCAAGTCTGCCCATTCTATGCATGTACTTTGTTAATGTCTGTTGTATGCTGCCTTTTCATTTTTTTTGCGGTCTTTCTAACAGACATTCACCCATAGGGTTGTGTACAAAAGCAACTTGGATGTTCTGTTGTCTTCTATACTTTTTACTTGTCCCAAATGTCTGAGGGAATATCTTTCAGTATATTTTTTATGTTATATGCCTAAGATATAAGAAACGTACATGTGATTCAGATTCTGTCTGAGCTTTTGTTTCACCCAGAATGGTGTAGACCACTTTCATTTCTGTTTCATGCAGTCTTCTGATGTCTCTTTTGGTCAGTACACATGAATCTGTACCTTAGGTCATGTAGTATACATGTACATGACAAAACAGCTAAGAATGCTACACCTACATGTATATGTATGCTCAATGTTGTTGTGACTATGTCAGAATTTATTTCATAATACAACTTCGTTTGCAACCAAATGTTTTACCCAGCCAATGTTTCCCTGACCATCTGTCACCTTCCTCAGGGCAATACTGTAAATGCAGAAATGTTTGTGGGGATTTACATGTAATTTCGCGGTATGCAGAAAATAGAGTGTTTGCGGTTGTTTTAAGTACATGTTTCAAACAATAGCAGCGCTACAGTCACACAATGAACAGCATTTCGCGGTGGTTTAAAGTTAGCAGCAAAGAGTTCACCGCGAAAACCGCGAACATGAAAATACAGCGAACATTTCTGCATTTACAGTACTCACTGGTTGTACTTCACACTACAATGTTGACAAATCCTTGTATTGTGGCATAAACCTCCCTGAACTTCTTCTTTCAGAGTAAAAGGAAAAGAAGAAAGTCAGGCAGTACCAGGAAAAAGCGTTCTGATCCTGTTGTTGTCAAAGAAGAAGGTAAGAGTTATGTGAATTTTTTGTTCCACATGTAGTAGAGAATCTTTAGCGCTTTTTTCTGTTTCCCTCTTTAGAAAAGGTATGCAGAAATTTTTGTGTAAACAACCCATTTGATGGGATAAAAGTAGTAGGAGCCAAGATATGTTCCGAAAAACAGTTATAGTATCTTTAAGCCTTGTTTTGTGAGACTTTGACACCACTGTATTTTGTATCAGATGTAAGTGAAGTGAAGAGAGTGCGTAGGAACCTGAGCATGTTGATGGACGGCAGCCAGTCCCCCAGTAAGCTGTCCCGCCGAGCCTCCATGCCCGCCCCCAGCGCCCCCAGCCCCAGGAAAAGTCCACGCAGAAGCAGCACCAAGAAGGTCACCACTCCCAGAGGTACGCTTCATTGTATGTCAACAACTCAGTTATAGCAGAGTTTTAAAGATGCTTATTATATAAATTGATATGTGATACCACGTTCAAAATCCCTATTTACGTACGCACTTTTTAAACTTTTCAAGTCGCAAGCAGGTGCTCCAAGCCGACGCCAAAGTCGGGGTGCGTACGTTAGGAGGGGTTCTTCCTCGAAAAAATCGCATATCAGCTTGAGAGTATGGTACATCTTCATGCAAATGAAGTATGGAATGCTACCACACAATCAATCAGTAATAAAGAATAGATAATACATAATATTATAAATAAATTGTTTGACATTTTCTACCCAGAAACATTTTCTCAGTCACCCTTTAAGTTGGTAAACATCATCGGAAGGGTGATCATGTCAACCTCTAACTATCCACCGAAATGCTGGAGAGGGGGTGCGTACGTTAGGAGGGTTTTTCCCCTGAACGTTTTAACTCACTGAGTCAGGCCTGCAATCGTCCAAATCGGGGGTGCGTACGTTAGGAGGGGTGCGTACGTAAATAGGAATTTTACGGTACTCAACTTGATAATGTTTTAGACTTTCTTGGTTGTAGACGTATAAGTGTGCAGAGTGAAAAATCATTCCTTTTCGTACATGTACTGGAATTGAAATGTTTCCAAAAGACATGAAAACAAGATCTTGCACCGGTGTGACTGGATCAAACCTTACAGTCAGGTCTTACGCAGTTTATGCTTACTGTGCAAAACTGGTGTGTTGCAGCTTCAGGCGGTGTACCTGTTATGCAATGAAAATGCAAGCGAAAACTAACACACGAGTTGTCTCTACCAACTATGCAGGTCGCCATGTACTGAAGGACAACACAGTCGAGGAGACTCCTGCCAAGAAGCAGCTGTCGAACGCCCTGTGGCAGAAACAGGAGCGGGCGCGTCTCAGGGCCAGGACAAACTCCGAGGTGTTCGTCGTGGGAGAGTCTCCGGTCAAGCCGCTCACTGCACCAGGTAGGGATCTCCTTCTGTCTGGGAACTTTTCCAGTCGTGTAATTCACTTTATCTTCACGGTAGCAAAATTTCACGGTGAAAGGAAAATGGAGATTTTCACCAAACTTAAACTTCACAGTGGCGGCAAGTGATTTACAGAACATATATGTTAAGGAATCATAAATAATTACAGCAGGTTTTTTCACAGTGATGATAAGTTCAGGGTACAGAGGTGAGTGGTTCCCTCTCAAGTTCTTTACACAAGTTCCCAATGAAATGTTACCGGTATCAGTTGCACAGACTAATCTGTAACTAAATTAACATTAATGTATAATGTGTAACGTAAAACATATAAATTAAATTGAATGATCTTGAAACACTGGTCAGTTCAAATTGGAAAATCCAGAAGCAATTTGGAATCTTCAGCAATATCAGATATGTGCCTATAAGTGTGGTATAAGCTGAAAGCTCTCTTCATCATGAATGTAGTCATGTAAAAATTATTAGTCAGTGATGTTCACAACTTTAGATATGATTGATTGAAAATGCATGTGAACGATGTACTCCTAGGTCAGTACATATCCAGCAGTATTGAGTTCACCTGGGTTTTTACAAACAATTGTGGGCTAATTGTTCCTGTCACAGTGGGCAATGACACCTCTAATCACCAAGCCCATTGAACTCAAGCCCGCCCATTGTACTGGAAATCTGGTGATTATGCAAGTGTATTCAACTGAATGGAAGGACTAATTTTCTACTCATTTGCATGGCATTCATTAGGGTGGATCATTGTCTGTCCACTATCAGGCCGGTATGGGCCAAGTCTAACCTGGTCTGGGGTGATATTGTGTCGCCAGGTCCAACTAATGATAGTATGGGTTAGGCAACTTTCTAAAAGAAATATCTTCATAGCTTTCCATGTTATGACCAAATTAAAGGCACCAGAATGTGTGGGACATCATGCTCTTTCAAATGATATATGAAACTTAACTGTAAACTCAGTAGAAAAAAAGTTGGGAAATTCGAATTCCAAGATGGCCGCCTTGATATCTGGAAACTGAACCTCCGGATTTGAACTGACTAGTGTTTTGAGATATGTTTACTTCTTTCCCACAGGTACTGAACCATTGAGAAGAAGTCCTCGGAAGCATGTGTCTAGTTTCAGGAGACGGCCTTCCTTCTACGACCCCAGCAAGCGTTCTCGGTACGTGGTGTCCGCCCAGAGAGTGGCCAAGAAAATCAGGGGTCACAGCACCTCACCGTTAAAGATAGACTTCACTTCTCCACGGAGAACGCCCAGAAAGTCTCCTGGCAAGCTCCTCCTATCAGAACTGCTGGGAACTGCAGGGAAGGACAGTCCCAGGAAGAAAACTCCTGAGTTGAGAAGAACTCCCAGGAAGACTGGGCGCAATGCAGCCTCAAATGAAGCGATAGCAGTACTAGAGACACCGGAGAAGAACTTCAAAACGCCTACAAAGAGAAGCAGTCGCAGCACTTCAAGACAAGCGTCTTGCAGTACGCCATCGAAGGGTCAGGGGACACCTTCAAGAACTTTACGGACCCCAACAAGAGGACAGTCACCTTTCAGATCACCATCCGCCTCACCACCACCGACAGGAACGCCATCAAAGCGACGGAATCCAGGGATCGATAAAATGAGCGTAACGCCTCAGAAGATGGTCGGAAATGCAACAGACTCTCCAAGCAAACACCTTCGGTCAATGAAAAACACCTCTGCCGCATCTAGCCATGAAGAATCAAGCTTACATTTACCAGGGCCTGACTATAACAGTGATCTGCTGATGACCCCTTCAAAGAGAGTTAGGCTGGAACTGATGTCCACGGGATACTCCCCTACTAAAACCAATCAACCCCCTCCTGCGTCGGCAACACCCAAAAAGGGAATCCTGAAATCTCCCTGCAAAACGTTCCTCCTAAACACAGGTAAAGATAACGCTGACATTCCCAGACCGTTCCTAGATGTTTCCTCGTCACTGGGAAATGAAGCGGAGTCGCTCAACAAGTCTCCTGGTTTCAGCACGCGGTCCAAGCTCCCGGACACTCCACCACAGGGCGGTTCAACCGTCCATTTCTCTACCTCGCCAAAGGATGCTAAAACGAGAACTCCAGACTCCATCAGCAAGTGGCCCCGGAAGAAAAGACCCACGGACTCATCTCCTGTGCAGAGCCTGAGCACACCAAAGTCTAGTACCACTCCTTCACCAAGAACCAAGACACTGGTGGGAAGGCTGGAAACAAGTTCCACACTAAGAAGGTCACCGAGAAGTAAGAAGCCCAGTAGAGCAAGAGGGAAACTGGATGTAGGTGAAGGAACAGAGACGACTGATTTTTTGGATGATATCAAGGTAGTGAGTAGAATGGTAGAAGACGTACCGACTTGTGACCAGGCAGAGACAACTTCAAGTGGGAAAAATAAGATCCCTGCCACCTCGCCTCTTTCAGCGAAAGGTCTTCTCGCCCTTACGCAGTCTCCGATATTGACAAACATGTCGTCGCGTAGAAAACGCACACCTCCAGGATCTTCTAAAGTCAAGAATTTAAGATGCAGCATAAGGTCTCGGTCTAAGTCGCCAGCTTCGAGTAGTTGTAGTCAGTCTTCACCAAGCAAACTACAGCCAACTGTGAGGTCGACTGGAGGGTGGTCACTGTCCAAGGAAAGAAAGAGAAAGAGAAGTGGAGGACAACAGACAGACAGTGTTGGCTCCTTTGAAAAGGATGTCTGGGAATCTATGAGAAAAAAGAGTAGGACTGACTTTGGTAGTAGTCCAGAGGAAGGTTTGAGAAGTAGGAAGAACAGGCTAAGCTTGAGTAGGAAGAAAAAGTTGCAGATGGAGATAAAAGGCAAGTCTGACAGTCAGGAAGTCGACATGGATGCCAGTGCTTTGTCGTCTGATATATCCTTTGCTGACGAAGATGTGTTTTATTCCGTGGACACTTCATCTGGAACAAAGGAAGCTGGAGACAGGACATTTGGAAGCGCAAAGCCTGAATCAAGTCACAACACAACCAGTAATCTCCAATGCACGCCACCAGTCAAGAAGAAATATCCCTCAGGTCCCCTCTCTGCACATGGTCTGCTGAAGTTAACACAGTCACCGCTTCTAACAGCTAGACATACCAGTAACAGTCCCAAGACGTCCGCAAGAGGGATATCCACGTCTCGGAGTAACTCATCACTTCAGTCTGAAGACATGATCGATTATATCTCGCCACCTGCAAGTCCCCATGGGGACAGTTTCTTTGGATCCTCTCACAGAGAATCATCAAACAAGGTCAGACCAACGTCACCCTCACCTAGCTTTGGACATTACCTCTTGTCATCCTCCCCTCCAACCAAACCAAAAATTTCCTCAGCAAGGAAAATGTCACCACAGAGAACTTCATTCAGGTCAGGAAAGTGTCCGGCAAAGTCCAAGGTTTTGCAGAAGTCTCCAGTTACATCTTCAACTGTTTCAAGTTCTAGCTGGTCTTCTCCACGTAGGAACAGTGATAGTCAAGGAAGCACGACTTCATCTGGTTCTTCGAGAAGCCCGAGGCTATGTGTTAAGACTCCTCCCCAGTCCAGTAAGAACATTAGGTCTCCTGCTTTAAGGAAGTCACCGAGAAATATGAAGAAGGTTGGCGTGAAGAGAAATTTGGGACAGCTGTACAGACCAAAGGGAGAAGTGACACAGGAAAATGTGAAACTGGGCAGGAAGAAGTCTGTTCAGAGTTTGTGAGTTTTTAACCTTCTCCCTGCTGTAGGTCCGTGTCCACAAATTTGTGTCGGTCACATACAATGTACGTCAGCATTGTGCAGGTTAAAAGACATGTAAAAGAATGATTTTGTATATACCTGCAATACATATAGTATGCTTAGATCTCATTGGATGTCTCAGTAAAATGTGAAATGTACACAATGCCAAATGGATGAAATTTTGACAGAATTTTTACTTACTTTTGATGGACAGAAATAAAGAAAGTTTGTTTCATGGAGATAAGTTCAGCTTTATTGCTATAATCAGTTGCTTGGGCACCTTGATTTTCTCCTTAATTTTTATTCTGACCAATTATACTTAGCTGAGTGTAGAAGACTTTAGTAATTTTATTTTAAGTTGTAAGAATTTGTCTCTTGAATATGTATATTTTGACTATTGGGCTGTCAATTTTATTATTTTCCTTGCAAACATTTAGACCATGTGTATGGCCTCTTAGATAGGGTTTTCAGTATCCTTATCAAAAGCTTGTTAAATGTGTGTTAGAATACTTAAATTTCATAAAGAGAATGAGAGGATTGTAAACCATTTTATACCTCACATTCTGTATGCTTTTAGATTATGTATATTTTTTATGTACAAATGTAGTAAGGCCAAGGGAAAAAACCCAACAAGCTAGACTTTTTTTTGTCGTTGACCGCTGGTAAGGGACATAAAATTTCTTATCTTATATCAGTGATCAAAATATCATAACAGACTTCTTGTATTTCACACTCAGTTAACAGACTAAAGCTTTGAACAGTTGATGTAAGAATGTGTAGCACACGTTTATCTATTCTGTATTAATAACAATATCATGTTGAAAATATCTGTGTCCCTAGACTGTCTTTGTTGAAAAGAAAGTCTAAAAAGAGAATACCTAAATGTACCGACCCTAATTTTTTCAGGACCGTAATTGGAAACAATTTTTTTTTCCTTGGCCAAATTATATTGTATGTTAGTCACATTTTCTTTATGTTAAGTTGGGTGAATTAGGTTGAGATTTAGTATCTTTGCAATACATGTGTATATGATTAGCCACTTATTGAAACCAATTCTCCTCAGAGTATTTTAGTGATCATTACTGAAACAGATGTACATGTTGTATTAGAAATTTTGAGATGATTCTTGAATATGCCATTAAATGTTTTCCCCCTACAAATGTCAGTCTGGTCTATACCTTGTGTAGAAACTATTGTAGAAAAAATAAAGATTTGTTGTACTATCAGTTACTTGTTCAGTATCTATGTACAGACACTTTGAATTCCACAGTCAGTAGATAGTGTACTTTTATTCTGGAAGCAGTATACAATATTATTCTATATATACAACGACTAACAAAATGCTGCTGGTCATATGTGTCTACTGTACATTTCAAATATATCTTAACAGAATAACCAGAGGTTTATGCACTGTAGAATAAATTTGTTTAAACTTTGCAAGGCCTGAAATCATTCATCATCGACTCAACGAGATATTTCTGCCTATAAACGTGGGACACCATTAAAACTAGCTACATTTGTACATATCTAAAATAAAGAACTTCACAAAATCATCTGTAAATTCATTTATAGCCAAAAAAGTCATAAAATTAACATTTTTGGTATCATCCCAATTCTATCATACCAGCATATTAAACAGATCTAGTAGGCATATGAACCTTCTACTACTGAGATATCAGACGAAGAGACCAACAAACTTGTTAAAGATACATAATTTAGGAAAATGTACATTGTCTGCAGTGCACTTCAAATATACTAGGGGGCACTGCTGAAGCATCTTCATTCTTGGGCAAGTGTAGCATGAGAAGGCACTTGTGAAGAGACACATGACCTATACATCATATTTCAAACCTTACTATTTTTGATTCTTTACAAAAGTCAGAAGAAAATAAATTTGCAATTCAGTTCGAAACAATTTGATTTAAATTCAAGGGCAGGACACTGACAAGACTACTAGAAAAAGACAGCAATGGTGGGCCAGACTCAAATGGTGTAAGAGTTCATTTTGCCTCTAGCTGTTTCCTCTGCCTTCCTCATCTGTGGTGACCAGTAGCTTCAGTCTGGACAAATGGTGTAGTGCCCTGAAACAGAACCAAACAGGTTATACATGATTGTACATGCATACTACTAGAGGTAAAACGAAAGGTACAGTAAAGGTCCCATAGCCTTTTAGAGACAGTAGGTTGTTAATCCACATGCAGAACCCATCCCTCTCCTTCCACCGCCTTTAAAGGAAACCCAAGCAATATTAGGGCCTGAAAATCGGATTTTGAAAGTCAATTCATCTAGTCATTTCTTTACATGATTAGTTCAAACAACACTATCACAATGTATATATAGTGATGTCCATAATGCAGAAACATAACGTCGTTGTGATATGAAAACTCACTGAAAATCATCGGCAGGGTTTTTGTAGGCTCACGAAACAAAGGGAATCATTTTTGTGCAGTTTTAAGATTCTGGAAGTGTGAAGTTACAGTATTAGGCAAATGTGCTGAATAGTGTTAGTAAATGTCACTACCATAGAGATTTCAGCATTTTGTTTTATTTCCATATTTTGGGCCCTAAAATTGCTTTGGTTGCCTTTAACCGAAGTCATACCCATCATCAATCCCCTATGATTAAACCATAACTTCTCGGCTATTGGCACCACTTACATGTTCATGTACACATCAAACAGTTAACAATCAAACTACTGTTCAAAGACAGTTACATGTTACCATGATTGTGGAGAGCAGCTACTGACCTGTCTAAAGAATGTGCACCAGGTTCAGTACTAGTACGGAACTGCTCAGGGCTTCCACCTATGGGGGAGGGGATGTCTGTGTCTTCTCCAAGATAGGTCTGAACATGGTACAAGAAGGAAGAGGAAAGTAGTTACATGTACAACAGTTACTAGAGTAATAGTATGTCTCAAGTGAAACTGTCATGTCATGTGCAGTTGGTGTTTCATGGGAAAGCAATTATTCATAAATTTTAATCTGTGAAGTCGAAAAAGATAAATATATTAATATGAAAAATGCTGTGATGTTTATGATCACTTCCATCATTTAGGAGTAAAGTTTAACATGTTAAATATTTTCTGTTTTGTGACCAATGATTGTCTCATACATGTATGCATAATCTGAAAGTGGCAAAAAGATATTTGAAGGACCAATTAAGATTAGAATCTCATTGATCGTCTTCAAGATATCAAGCAACAAATCTATGGGCTCCTTCATTGATTGAGAAAAGGACAATCTTATACTTTTAGTTATACCATAATTGCATTCTCATTTATGGTCAAATGTATGAACACTTAACTATGCATTATCTATTGATATGGATATTTCTTGTCATCTCATCAGAAATCACAGCAGTTTTTTTATTTCATTTCCAAGTGTCTATTTAACAGTGATGAAAGAACCGACTTATTCAAACAAGTTACCACGAAATGCCCCTACTTTTACACATTCACGGATGAACAAAAAGCTACCTTTTTCTTGAAATCACAGAACCCACAAATACTAGAAAAAGTGGGACTTTTCGTCTTCCACTGCTTCCAAAAAAGAAGTCAAACCCAGCTAGTTTAGATATAGCCAACAATTGTATTTAGTACCAGTAGTCTATTGTTATAACAAAGTCAGAGGCACAGTTTACTGACGCATGTATGTTTTTACCATGTATTTGCAATTAGCCCACGGGCATGAACTTGCAATAAAACTTCTGTATTATCGGATAGGCCGACTGCTCTCTTCGCAGCCAAGGGCTGAATTGCGAGGAGCGCACAATTGGTGGGGCTAGATCGCAGCACATGACTACAAAGAAGTAGAGGTGTATTACCAGTTCATCCTCGCTGTCATCACTGCCCACACCATTGGCCAGCCTGGCCGTAGAAGCCTGAACTGACTGCATAGAAAACAGCATGTTCTTCAGGGCCTCCACTGGACCTGGCTGTTCCCCTCCAGTCAGGGTCTCCTCCTGGAACCACAGAAAACAAAAGATCGCTTTAATCTTGTACGATAAATATAGAGTATATCACGGGCTATAACGTATCACCCGAGGTACCAGCCCGACCACGGGTAGGATCGGCCGAAGGGCAATCCGACGCGCAGGAGGGCTGGGACCGCCGGTGATGCGGAATACACCGAGTTGTATTTTATCTATGTCATACCCATATATATTTCAATGCAAAATGCGCCAGAAGTTGAGAAGTTGGTGTCATCGAACAAACAATTGTAACAGCCACAGTCATTCCAACGACCGAATCCAGTATTCGAATTTTCACTCGGCCCACTCGAAATGCATTCTAGATATTCTATGGAAGCTTGCGTGATAACCCAAAGTTACAAATGTATCACCCAGTCAAGAACACCCGTATCAAACGTTTTCACGGCCCAGGTATTCTAGACATAAAGCCAGGTATTCATCCTAAATCTACAAATGTAGCTCTAGTCTGCTCTTCTAATCATTTCCCTGCCAAATAGTCAGGCACTGGTGAATAGACTAAAATAAAGTATGATAAGCAAGAGCTCCACGTCCTCTGTAACGACACTGGTTCAAACAGGCATTCGGAAAGGATCCTTGTTTCACTACTTCTGGTAAATATTTGATACCAGAAATAATCAATGATCAGAAGTAAATGATAAAGGCCAAACGATAAAATAGGGATGGGTACCGGACTTTTCTGAGGTAAAGAATTCAGAGGAGATAGATAGGGTGGATTCATGGCTACATGTACATCTTGTACACAATGTACTACTAATAGTGACTTTTAATCCCTTAACACAAGCTATGAGTGATGAAGGAAAGTGCAAGTTTTGCTGCATATTTCTTGTGGCTCCTTTATGAAGCAAAAGTCATGAATAAATGGTGAAACATATCTCAGTTACTTCACAAAATAAACATACTTGTAAACACCTGCAAACTGCGTTTGGTCTTCCTATCTGGTGACTATTCCCGACAGTTGGATTATGGCGTCCATAAGGCCTCTTCTAGTTAATATCATCCATCCCCTTCTGAAGCCAGACAATCCTCTATAAAGTTGTCTATAATGTTCTTTTTCCGCAAGAATCTTCGGTTGTCCCTGTCCCAAGCCCCCATACACTCCTGCACGAACTGCCTGATGATGTTGGGAGAGGTGGAAGTGGAGGAACGCACCTTGCTTTCCGAGCGGTCCTCGTCCATGACATCGTGGAGGAAGTCACCGATTATTCCCGTCCTCTTGTGTCCTCCTATTCTTCTGTCTCGAGTGTCATTCTGTTTGTTGATGGGCTGAGGTTTTCGGCTGTAAAATCAAAAATCAGTATTAATTTGTTAAAAAAAACAACCGGACTAATCGTGCTATTGAAGAACTGGTGCAACAGCCTTGTAGAGTGCCTGCTTTGCATTTACCGCAGGATGGCACTGGTTCAAACCCCGGCCTAGCCTGGTCATAAAAAAGACTTTAAAATGGTACAGTAACTAGTCTACATATTTTTTCTGCTAAGCAGTCAGCACATAACGGAAAGAGAGTCAAACACATGTAGACACCACTACCAGTGGACTAGCCCCCTGCTGTAGTGCTCGCACAATTGTGTGGCCCAAGGGCTGTAGAAAAGGAGACGGGCACTGCCTTTGGTAAGACAAAATCCATAATGATGGGTATAACACAAAAACTAAAACAGAGTCCCAAATTACATCTTAGCATTGACGGGACCAACATCACCCAAGTAGATCACGCCGAACTGTTAGGTTTCATTATTGACCCACACCTTGCATGGACCGCGCAAACCGACAAAACCAAGCTGAAAATGGCAGGCACCCTCGCTACAATTAGAAGAAACAAAAACTACTTCACACCAAACGCATTAAGAACAGTTATACAGACTCTTGTTTTGTCACATCTTGAATACTGTTCCGCACTTCTGTCCTCCGCACCACAAACACATATAGACAAACTACAGATAATACAAAACCGTGCAGCTCGCTTAGCCACAAACACTACTTTTGATGCCAGACTAGACAACCTTCACACCCAGTTAAACTGGCAAACAGTCAAAGAAAGACTTTTCACCAGCACCATCTGTTCATTCCATAAAATTGTAAATGAGAATCAACCGAAATGTATTTTCAAAGAATTGCAAAGAATAGAATCAACGCACACACACAACACGAGACTGTCACAAAGAGGGGCGTTCACACTAGCCAAACCAAGGACTAAAGCTAAAACCAGAACATTTGTATACAGGAGCATAAAAACATACAACACCCTACCTTCTCACATCACAGCTGGAAACGCTCGCACATTCAAAGAACACATCAAGCAATTAAGTAAGGGAAAGAACAAGCACATGCGTCTTGACACATGGTGGTAATTTTTGTATATGATTAGTATATTGAAGTTATTATATTATGTTATCATTATGATTACCTTTGTTTATATTTATGTTCAGTTCACTCAATTATGTTGAACAATTTTTGGTATTAGTTCTGGGTTTCCTTATATACTATTATCTATACAATGATTCCGTTTTTATGTTGACCTCTGACCTCTCCGCTCATTTTTAAGTTCATCATAATTGATTTTGTATGATTTACTATCTAATAATTGTTTTCGTTCTTCCTGTATTTGATTTAATTGTATTGTTATTGTTATTGTTATTGCATTGATAAAATTGTATTTAATTAGGAGGACTCCAGGAAGATTAGTGTATGAATTGTTGTACACTAACGGAGATCTTAATAAAACAAACAAACAAACAAACCCTACTCAGCGAAAGGTGTTGGTAGGATTTTTAGAATTATATCCCTGCTTCAACGGTATCATTTATGTACAACAATTTTCAAATTCCAATAAGAAAAACAGTTTGGAACATTAATGTACATGTATATTGTAGCACAGTAAATTTCATCATCTTCAAAATTTTCTGATGGACAAGTACACACAGAGCAATACTTACAAGTTAGTGTGTCTTTCCCATGGCCTTTCTTCACTCAGTATCTCTTCTGTGTCCGGACTGCCTCCACCGATCTTGACTGGCCTGAGTTTTGGTTTGGGTAGAGGCTTGTTCAGCACTCTTTCCGCCTTACTCAACAACGCTTTCACCTTGGAGTCTATCGAACAGTGACAACAAACATCAGTGTTACAATGTACACATTTTACCACGACCGTTAAAGTTCACAGATTATAGATTCAAAGCATAGCCTGGCATTCGTCCTGTTGTAGCTCCAGTCTGCACCTCTGTTGGCTTCCCTACCTAATGGCACCCATTTGTAGATAGACGATTAATTTTCCCTTTTGAATATTCAGATAAAATGAATGTGAGTGTTCTGATTGGCTCCAAGTTATATGGTGCTCTGCAACAGCATGGTAACAGGGTTCGAACAGGCATTCATGAGTTCAATCTCTCTTTAAGTCTTCTATAGCATTGAAAAATATTTTTTTGATGTCCAAAATAATTAGTGACGCAAGGGCCAAATGTTCAAATGGGGATGGACTATTATTAAAGCTATTAGATCAGAGGAGTCAACGAGAGCTACTGTACAGTACAATCAATATCAGGCTACACAAAGTGTTGAAAAGGAGGACATTTCTCAGTAGAACAACATAACTCACCTGTACTTCTACTGGAAGTTGTGCTGGTTTTCCTACTGGCAGTCTCACTGTGGGTACTAGACGTGGATGGACTCAGGTTCAGCAGTGGTACGGGGGGTTGGGCCAACAGTCCGTCCGTGTCCAACGAGAACGCCTCGTCTCTCGAGGGGCTCGCTCTACTCGATCCCCGCGGCCATTGCAGTAGCAGATCGTTTGTACTACCCGAGTCTGAGCCATCCGACCAATAAATGTAGTTGCCTTTTTGTCTGTTGCTACTTCTCGAGACGTGTTTCGACGGTTTATTGTGTTCTTGTTTGAATGAGACAGCTTTGTCTTTCCCACTTCTGAACTTGTACGACATCGGTCTGGTCAGTCTTTTGGGAGATATCCGTTTACCCAAGGCCTTTCTGGTGTCCGAGCCCCTGCTGTTGCCATTGAATAACGGCTTCTTAAACACCTCGGAGTCACTCGTGACAGGTTTAACACTGTTCCAGGTTCCTTCGCTGCTTGCTAAGCCATTGTCCCATCCATTAAAATGGTGAGAATCCCTCAATCTCCTATCTTCCTTATAAAATCTAAAGTCCTTGTCCCCTTTTCTATTCACCTCCCTACTATTAGAAGCTACCATGTCACCCTTTAACCTCTTGAGTCTCGACAACTCTTTCTTTATCCCGTTCTTTTCTACGGTTGACAAAAGCTTGCCGGTATTTCGTGATCTCGACTTTGGAGTTGACAGAGAATCATGTTCTAAATCTGTCCTACTCAATGCCTGGGGTCTACGGTCCATTTCCCCAGTGAGAAGTGCATCGACAGAGGGGTAATGTCTGAGGTAACTTCTGCTTTCCTCGCTAGAAATCCCAGGATTCAGCGGCAAGTCTGTCAAATCTGATCTCACGGTATTCGTCACGCTACTTATACCCGAAACATCCAGTTCTTTCAGCCAGCTTGGATACTTTCCCTTGGGCCTGTCCAGTGCGACCGAGGCCGAGCTTGGTCTTTGTGTGGCCGCGTATCTATAAGCATCATCGGCTTCAGACGTAGCCCTTGTTACACTACTTATTCCTGAAACATTAAGGTCCTTCAGCCAGCTTGGATACTTCGGTTTCCCCGACGGAACAGACCCGGAGTGAAGTCTATGTACTTGTCTGTAAGAGGGTTCTTCTGTTTCGCTACTTTTCCTGGTGACGCTGCTAACCCCCGAGACATCCAGGTCTTTCAGCCAGCTGGGATACCTGGGACGATCGAGGGGTAACGATCCTGACCTTCTCCTGAATCTCTGGTTGGAGAAGTCCTCTGGAGCAGACCGACTCGTCAGCAGTTCTGTCTCCTCCGCGGAGTGACTCTGTCTGTATCTCCCGCCCCCTCCGGATCTACCCGACTGTAGGTACAGATCTGTGTCCTCGGATGAGTACCCGCTTGCGTGTCTACCCGGCTTCGGTACATAGCTGCCGTTTCTGCTGCCGGAGGAGGCAAACGTGACGCCATGAGGTTTGGTGATGTCATCCAGACTGGCGGAGGTGTTGAGCCTCGTGGGGTACCTGTCCAGGGAGGAGTGCGGAGTCCAATGTTTGGACGTGACGTGTGAGGGAGCCAGGATGAGAGCGTCGGTGGCCAAACTGTCGATGTCGCTGGGAAGGTGGCCAGCTACGATGGAGCTGCCTGGCAGTGGGGAGAGCTGACTGCTCGACTCGTCGTGCAGGACTTTGGACGTCTCTATCAAGGCTCGGGCTGCAGAGACAGAAGAGATCATTCAGGACATGATTACTATTTGTTCCAGGTACATACATGTTTGCGAGAAAGAAGTAAAGAAACAACACAGCTCCTGTGCATACTGGAGCCTTAAGTTTGTAGAAGTTGTGTGCACACGGGTATACAGGATGGTTTGCCGAATGTATTAGGGGACTACCCAATAAATTGGACAATAGTCATCAACAAACTGCTAGAAGTGTTTGACAGTAGTACATCCTTTAGAACACTGGCTACTTCTGTATGACAATGACGAATTAAAAAAGAAGACTGTTATAAGTTAGATATTGGACATAAATGTGTCTGCCTACTATTCAATAATCGCAAGACTCAAGACTGAGCTTTCAAAAAGTCTAATAGAATATCAGGTCCTGGAGTTGGGTAAAAATTTGAAAGCTGTCTCTAATGACTTTGACACTGGTGATCAAATAAGAAAATTGCCTTTACCTCTCTCTCTTTCCGAGTCTGCTCTTCGCATTTCTTCGTACGATGCATCGATGAGAGCTTTTGACGACAAGTTTCTTTCTCCTCTGTGTTGGTCATGTTCTTTCCTAGCAGTTGACGTAACCGTCAACTTCTGAGGGAATGGCGAAAGTGTGCTAGAGCTGGACTGTTGTAGGTAGCTCCCAACGGAGCTCGTGCTTGATTTGTCGTAGTCGGAAATGTAGGCATCCAGGGCGGCAGACGCAGACTGAAACATCTTACTCTGGAACAGAATCGAGGATGAGTCTCTCGAGTAACCGGAACCATGTCTGGAGTTCGATGACAGGAGGTCTGTCAGCGTTGTCGTCTGGGACGTGTTTAACATCCGTCGGGAGGACCGCTTATCCGACGCATCTGCCATGGATCACAAAGGCGCGAGACCGCATTCACCGGCTGACAGGGTCCCCTTTCAGGAGGGCCACGGTTCCGAATCGGTACTGCCTTCACACGTCAGCGCAGCTGTTTGGCAACAGTGGTGTCCGCGTCACGGTACGTTGTCCCGGACAGAACACCGGGCCAATGGAATGGCTGGAAAACAAGCGATAAGTGGCGAATGAGTGGGTGGCAGCCCCGAAAGAAAGAAGGTACATCCTAAGGTGTCCGTAAAGTGTCCTGCACACCAAGGGTGTCCTTGAAAGTACACAAACTAAATGGATCTGCGGAATTCACAATTGTGCCCCGCACCTAACACCGATCAAATAACACGCAGTATCAAAGCGTGCCATAGAAACGCCATCTTCTTTTCCTTATAACCTTGGCCGGTCAAGGTCTTGACATTGTGCCAACCCTACTTTAGTTAAAGGTTATCAAATGTATACCAGTTTGATTTAAGGGTTGATGAAAAATGTTCAAACATTGACTACCACTCTCCCACTATTGACTCAACGACCACCTTTGTTTGTACGTTTAGGTTGGTACAAAGTCTTAGCGCAATTTACGGGACCACAAGACTTAGGAGACCTACCGGTTCTCT
This sequence comes from Branchiostoma lanceolatum, assembly GCF_035083965.1. Lineage (NCBI taxonomy): Eukaryota > Metazoa > Chordata > Leptocardii > Amphioxiformes > Branchiostomatidae > Branchiostoma > Branchiostoma lanceolatum. Next base: position 16,037,677 of record NC_089723.1, on the reverse strand, counting down.
GCTTATTTGGGTGGATATAGCCTTTTCATACTTTACAATATACAAACTGAAACCTTTGCAGCTAAATTTCTGACTTTTGAGTGAGCAAATAACCTAACACGTTGGGAGATTTTGAACATGAAATTTGATACTGCATTGTATGACCAACCCCTCTGACGTCCAAGACTGTTTCAAACGCAATGAACCCTAGCTTTACAGAATTCAGTAAAACCACACTGGTCTACCATTGAAGATTTATACTTTAGATTATACATGTACATGATCAGATAGCGACACTTTCTACAGATCTCTGGTGTTCCTTACTAACACTCCAATGGCAAATACATTTGTGACGTCTGCTTTCCCACCAGACATTTGAAACAAAAAGATATAGCAAGCAGTGGCAAACCTTACAGCCTTGCATAATTTTGTTAGATTTGTACAATGATCATACTATCATGGTACATATGGATCAGAAAATAAATTACGATGACAAAAAAGAACTTACCTGGCTGTGAATGTTTTCTACATTTTGAGTTCAGCTTGCAGTCCTACAGTCCAATTCTTTTTAAAATTATTCAGATCAACTTTGGCTAAAACTATGTCTAACTTGCTTAGATAAACCAACTAGCCTCAAGCTTACATGCATACATTCATTTATTCAGGAACGTGAATAAGGTTGTCGCCCAAATCTTACCTGAACTGAACGCTGGTAAATAAGATAATCTTCAGGCAAACTGTAAAAGGCAGGGTTCACTTATAATCAAAGCTTCACACAAAAACCACCCTATTAGTATTATTGTAATGACCCTAAGCAAAAGCTACAGACATTCACGAATACTTTGGATCTCCTCTACATGAGGTTTTTCGAAGGTTCACCCTAAAACGTACTCACCTGTCCTGCCGTTGGCTCAATACACGACTGGATTGTCGGGCTAAATGGTTCCCAACGGTCCTGAAAGACTTACTCTCCACATAATTTTGAAAAGACAGGCCCTTATTGTTAATCCCATGGCAAACAAATGAACACCCCCCACTAATCCATTCACAAACATGGCCACAAAGTGGACAAGGCGTGATGACACAACCCCAATATACACAGAGCTGAAAGTAACCAAACTTCGTGTTGGCGTCTGGGGCACGTTCCCTACCCTACAGAATTCCGTCTGTCTCCGATTAAGTCTATTGAAGCACGTATGTTCTTGTCATTGCCAGTCACAAACATGTCTCTACGGTTAAGTTCTCTTTTCTTCGCTGCATGTTCCGTTCGAGTCAGCATTGCCACTCCTATGTGTAAAAACATCACTTGATCTATTAAAGCTGTCAGGTTACGACTACGGTTATCAAGCCATTCCTAAACGGCCAAAAGGAAGTCGGGGGCAACACGCCCAAAAATCTTCCGGTCCCTCCCCGCTATTCGTTACATCTATAGGTTTCCGGCAGCAAATATAGAGAATAGAAAGGTTGACATGTACAATGTACGTCGACCCATTAGCGTCAAGCGGCATGGGGTGTTACCTGGGGGAAATGTTGACCGTGCCAAATCTATACTGACAAAATGTGACTTTTTTAAATACAGAACCTTCTTGCCCAGTCGTCGGCGGGTCTGGTGGCATGGTGGGTAGTTAATGGCTCAGTCATGCATCATTTCCCGCGTACATACCGTGAGTAAGACTGCGGATCACATTGGCACACATTTACCACCCGCACTCTCACCTCCGTAAACCAAATACTGTTAAATACATTGACGACTTCGTAATGGTCCCAGTTGTACATGTACTCCACTGTTCTAACAAACAGCGTACATTCCTGCTTAAATAGATTTCTACTTCATCACTCTCAAGTAGACTGACCTCCGGACTTTGACAAACTTTAGGCTACTGGACCATTGTATTTCATTTGCTGCAGAAGTACATAATGTATGCCGGTACAACCCATATAATTTATAATGATTGTAAATTGTGAAGCTGACACGTTCAAACTGAGTAAACTGAAAAATCGAATAACGCTGACATCGAAGATTACCAAATATACATTTCTCTACCAGACTAGAATAATTACACATGTGCTAACACATTAAAGTGCTGAAGATACACACTCTCCCCATTAGTCTAACGATCTTATCAGCAAAAATACACCCTGTAATTGATGACTAATGATTTACCCTCCCATCAAGAAAAAAAGAGAGTGGTGGAAAAGTTTGGAGTGGCCAGGTGTGATAACCTCTACTGATGTGTCCACAGCTAATAGGGCCAGTAAACAAGACAAGTCATCCGTAAACAGGTGAACAAAGCCTGCAGGGCCAATTACATGGTTGGCGGCTGAGATGTCACGGACAGGTGGGGGTGTATGGAGCCGTACTGGACACTCTGGACAGGGGTTCAGATGACCAATGTCCAGTTTAACATTTATTCTATTAATAGTTAATGTCCCCAAATCATCTAAAAGTAAAGGTCTTGTAGCCTTTAGCGACAGTGTAACTGTCTGACGAGTGTATGGAACCGTACTGGACACTCCGGGGGTCCAGATGACCAATGTCCAGTAGCATCTACATTGTATTATTAGTTAAATAATGTTCCCAAATCATCGGTAAAAGGAAAGGTCTCGTAACCTTTAGGGACAGTGTAACAGTGGGGTTCAAGCACCACAAACTGACCAGTCTAACTGGTCTGGATCTTTTATCCTTGCGGTTAGTGCATTGGGTCCGGGCGCTGGCGGCCCGGATTCTGTTCGAATAATGGCGAAATGTGCCACACAGGGATATTGATCTCGAAGATTAAAAAAATAAAAGGGGGAATGGTGTAACAGTGGGATTCAAGCGCCACAATCTTTTAGCCTTGCGGTTATAATTATAATTAGAGCATTGGGGCCGGGGGCTGGCGACCCGTGGGTTGGGTGCAGGTTCGAATCCGGGGAGCCAGAAGACTGTATACATTACTCGCCTTTTGTGTTTGAGTGGTTTTCACACTGGCCCTTTCAGTAATGGCAAAATGTGCTGCATAGGGATATTGAACTCGGAGATACGAGGATGAATCTACAAAAGAAAAGGGGGAATAGTGTAACAGTGGGGTTCAAGTTCTACCAACTGAATAGTCTTTTATCCTTGCGGGTTGTGCTTTGGGGCCGGGAGCTGGCGAACCAAGTTCGGCGCAGATTCGAATCCCGGGAGCCAGGAGACTGTACTACTTGCCTCTTGTGTTTCAACAGTTAATCCACTGTTAGGGCACGGCATCGCAACATGCAGCCCCTATCCCTCTCCTACCACCCCTTTTAAATGTACACCAGCAGCTAGGTTGGAGTGAGAAAAATCCTGTAAAGTGTCTGGGTTCAAACCAGTCGATCTCTCAGCTCCAAGCAGTTCAGTGGCAAGGCAGTATCAAAAGGGCCAACCAGTACCAAAAGCCTCCGGTTTTATTTACATTATTATGTTGAATCCATAAAAAAAAGAAAATTCATTATTGTAACTCTCTGACTTAAAGCTCTAATTTATGTCTTTGTTCTCACCACTATGCCTAGAGCAAACTTTTTAATTAATATGCTCTGGTGAGCATTAGGTAGAGTAATGAAGATTTTGAAGTGTTGCTTTAGTCTAATCATTTAAGCCTTTAATGGTTATCATTTCTTTCTTGCAAAGTGGTAAAAAACAAAAGCATCCTTGGGGTGGTCTTGGAAGAAAATGAGAACCTTTGATGAAAAAGTTGGGAGAAAGCATTCTATTAACCGTGTATTAATAGCGCAATGAAGTTAGAGCACTTACAATGTACAGAAATGTATTTGCCAACACTAGAAAAGGCATAAGGCATATGTGCTTATGAACTACATTGTATATTTCTGGCACATTTGTTTCATAAAGAAATGTCCACAGTGAAACCCAGCCCCATATCAACAATGATAAAAAGAAACTGCCTCTAAAATATATCAATTCAAACAATTTTCTGGTTAGACAATTATATATCACTTCTATGATACAGAACAATTAATATCATCAAGTTTGTAGGAGTCATCAATTTCAAAATTTTCATATTCAGTGTCTGATTCCATGGCTTATAAACATTTGCCATATAAAGCATCTAGAGGTCCTGCGGCTGATCATGACTACTAGTATATGACCTGAATTGAGCATACAGACGATGACTACGGTACGACAATGCACATTCTAGTGACACAGACTATTATATAAGAACCAAGATAACAATGTGTGAAAAACCTTCTTATCTTTACCTTTCCAATCATACCATCAAGGTTTTTTAGTGTCAGTTATCTCATATCTGTTCGCTACCATGACGTGGATAACATCAAATAGTGCAACCCAGGTCCTATACAATTACATGTACATGTACATGTACAACGGCAAACAACATACAGTTTATAGTATACAATGTAACATCTTACCTTTTGAAAATGGGGAAGAGTAGCAAAAACCATACCTAACACAGCTTGCTTGCACATTGAAGATTCAAAATGAGGGCACATTGGAGCTCTCTGTGATCTAACCCTCTGATAACACCAGGATCTTCAGTGATTGTTATGGTAATTAGGAGTAAGGCAGATGTTGAAACAATATGGCACTGATAATCCAGATAGATAGAAGAGATAGACCATTTCCATTAGCAAATGGTTCCTTAATCTGTGGGATCATGAAGTGACAGTTACTGTAGTGCTTTTAAGAATACAAAAATTGTTTTCTTTAGGCCACACTGACTTAGACCCGATTCATACTGGGAAAATTCAAAATATATGCAGCTTTTAAGAAATATTGGAAAATGGATTAACTAATAAGGGAAGTCTCCCAAAGTCAAAGAAGACTATGTGAAAAGACAATTGAAAAGTTAGTAAAGAATTCATTGTTAAATATACCATTTTGTTCAACCTTCCTGACCACTTTGAATTCATACTTGTGAAGGCAATTTTTTTTCTTTCATATCTGCATGCATTTGGAGTGCCCAGAGGACGTCACCATTAAAGTAAAATCTGTATATATGGCCTTACAGAAAGTGAAGTAACGGCAGGGTTTTCGGCCCAGAACAAGGATACCCAAAACAGTTAACATTAGGTAAGTCCTACTAGTAGTAACAACAGGTCTACATAACTGACTGTATTATTTATAGTGTAAACACAGAGAAAAGTGGCTTTGAAGGGATACATTGTGAGAGTTTATATCTAAAAAAGTTTTCCGACCTTAAAATTTCCTTTAAACTTAATAAATATACATGTAGGTAATCAATGATATTTCATCTTGTCCAAACATTCAGCACCTGCCCAAAAATAACTTCCAGCTTCTTTGATTCCATCTTATAACATCAGATGTCTTTTCTTGATCTAAACATGTAGGATTTTAGTTTGTATGTCACTTTCAAAGCAGGCATTGATTGACAGATATCGGGAAAAAACTTATTCAGTATATAGTGTATGACACCTGTTTCATAGTTGCAGTACCAGATGTTGTAGATAGGTGGCATGAGTAAATGCACTGAGTCAAATATAACAGAACAGTACAACCCTCACAGCACAGGCAACAATATAGTTTAAAGTTGTGTTTCAAACTTAATGACTTCTATAATTTTGATACAGACTCTCACAATGTATCCCTTCAAAACCACTTTTCTCTGTGTATACACTATAATACAGTCAGTCAGGTAGACCTGTTGTTATACTACATGTACATTGTATGTTATAGCGGAAGAATTGGTGTGTGCCCCGTTATGGGCAGGTGGCCACTTGTACAGGTTTGACTGTATTCTTTCCTTCTTGGGCTTACTTTTTCTCTTTAAATTTGCTTTCATTCTTTCTTTTTCTAAATTCTTTCCTTTCTTTTTTCTTCCTTCAACCCATTCTCTTCTAAAGTTACATGTATCTTATCTCCTCTGAAGAAATGCTCAGCTGTGTTGATGGAAAATGCCGAAACTATTCGTATGTACTAAGCAATACAATCACGTAGGATACTGTTCACTTCACCGAGCCCTTTCCTTTGTTGTAGAGTAAAAGGCATTTTCTTATAGCCTGCCTCTTACCGACAGGTGGTTGAAGGGAAACATAAGGTGTAACATGCCGGAAGAGAACTAATTGAAACAGATGGTGTTGAAAAACACGTTGGGATCATATTGCCAACTACATGACATCACCTTTTCAGAATGAATTCTTGATTCATTCTACATTGTACTAAATTACTAGTTATTTGGAGAGGTAAGAAATACAGAGGGAAATGTTCTGAAAGCAATTTACAGTTTTGGGGTTGTGTTAAGTAAAAAAGATCAATATTTCGATTATGCAAAGCCTTGTAAAGATATACTGTAAGTTTGCATGGTTTTTATTTTCCGGTAGGGAGAAAATGGAGTGTTCGCAGGGGTTTTAAGTTTGCTTTTGTTACTAGGTAGACTAGGGGGTAGGAGGGCAAAAAATGTATGTGGACAGGTGGTTTTAAGTTCGAGGCAAAGAGCTTACCGTGAAAACCGCGAACATAAAACCATCGCGAACATTTCTGCATTTACAGTACCTTGCTACTGAAACTGCAAGGAAACTTGCTGCCCTATGTGCCAGTTGGCACCACAAGGGTCTGAATGAACGAACAAACGGACAAATAAGAAGCGGCAAAATTAGAAACAAGCAAACACAATTTTCAGGGCCTCTACCCACACTTTTTTGAGAGAGATTTGAAATGCAGGCCACTAAGAGGCACTACAAGGGTCTGAACAAACAAACGGACGAATACAAAGCGGCAAAATTAGCAACATTAGCAAACAAAATTTCAGCGCCCCTCCCCACCTTTTTTCCCCCAAAGAGTCGAAATGCAGGCCTCGGGGTAAAACCCATTTATGCTAACGATTACTTCCTGGCTCTTATGGGTGACAGTGGGCTAATCTCATTAGGAAGTTTTGTAGACAGACATTGGTATGCCACTTTACCTGAACTGTCACTCTGTGTTACTGACACATGAAAGAGTCCGACAGGTGACTACAGCAAAACATTCTGTTACATTTGTAGGTAATGTGTGAAATAGGTAAGTCCTCTTTAAGAATACAATGTACCGTCAAACAAATTACTTCTATCAACACTTAAGAGCTTAGATATTAATTAGGAGACAAATCAAGTAGAAGCTAACTGTCCTATGCTTTCTATATCCTTTATCTTACATAGATATCTATGAAGTAGTAAAACAGTCAAGAAAACTTAAACATTTGGGAAACATTTTAAGACAAAGTCAATTGCGCTACATGTGTATATATAGTATCTTATCTCATTTCTAATAATTTTGCAGTCACAAGTAACTGCCACATTTGAATATCTACATGTACAAACACAATGTACTAATTCTCGAGAAATGCACAATTCAGATAAACAGGACTGTCCAAGACACCGTTTTTCTTATGTGCCTGAGTGTTAGCCTAAGGGTAACTGGTATAATTATTATGAGAGTTGACGTTAGACTGAGCACACATTCCGGTGAGAAACTCAACACTAGTTCTATAATTAAAACAGATATGGAAGGTGTTGAACAAGTCTTAGAAGGCATTGCGTGAGGGATGTTTCTCCAATAAAAACAGTGTGTGTATTTCTAACTCCTCGTATGTATGACAGTATACCTGAGGCACCTGTCCAACAGGTAACAAGAGGAGGTCGGTTCTACTCTTCTTTCCTTTGTTAATATCACATTCTCTGTTTGGTAAACTTTTCCATACACTAACATGTGTCTACAGCAACAGTCTGGGGACTAACATCAATACCCAATGACAGTTGGATTGGCTTGAGTAGGTTTAAATCAAGACTAAACAAACAGCTTCCGTGTGTGCCTTACTTTTAGATTAACCTTCTCCGTGCTGCCTAACCCAGTAGTCACCGTCAAGTCAACCAATAGAAATTTGGTGCTAAGTGGCTACCTTAGCTATCTGAGGGTTAACATGAACATCCTAGCTCTTTAGCAGGCTACAAGTATATTAAAAAATTGATCATAGTATTATTGTTCAATCAACGACCTAGGGACACATAAAGAAAGAGGTTATTGGAAAGAACCAGTACAGACCTGTTGAGGTTGACCGAGGGTTTCCCAAGATGTCCCAGGGACAATGTGTCAGGGCCGTTTTTCAATTTTCAAATTCCACGGAATTTACATACAAGTAACAAAAGCTTGTGTGAATTACGAACAAAGTTAACGTTGAAGGGGTAGGAAACGGATTAGGCAAAAGCGCCGCTCGAAACTAAATTTCCGGTACGGTGTCCGCAGTTTGTTTTTTTGGAGTGCCTTAAATCGTCCAAATCTAATGGGTAAATTTTGATCAAGGATTATTCACAAACTAACTCATAGTCGTATAATATCACTTTGCTGCAATCAATTTACATTGAGCAAAATCATAAGAAAATACGATTGATTTTTAGACAAAAGTTTAGGCAGTCCACACAGACTACATGAGCCTCCATATTGTGAAATGCAAAATAATTCAGACGGACACTGGGCACTGAGCACTCGGCAAGTCTCCAAATAAGGCATGGCACGAATGTACCTCCTTAATAAATGGACGTTAAGACATTAAATATACTTGATGATAATCACATTTGATAGACTTGGGGATTATTTTTGAATGCTGTAATGAGTCCCTGGGACAGTTGACAGAGGTTTCCAAATATTACATGATTGTACATTTATCATTCTTTTTCTTTTAAAATCATCTTTTTGACCTTATCTTTTAGATGAAAAATCTGATTGGACAGCACTTTGAAACTTCTCAAAATACAAGGAAGATGGGCATACCAATTTTGAATCCTCATATGAGTAAAATGACTTTTAGAAATGACCGTTTAAGTCCTTCACATTCTTTTAGAAATGTGAGATGTTGACAAAACTTCCAAGTCTGCTTACTTTAGTACATAACTTATTGGTGCAGAACATTTCTGCAGCTACAATTTCTCTAAGTTAAACAAAGTGATATTGTCAGAGGATGAACAGTACTGTAGCATCTACAATGTATCTCAAGCCTGAGTTTAACACTGGTAGCAACCAATGACATATAAGAGAGAGCATATATATGATTGTGTAAAATACTTCTGTTGTTCAACTTGTTGCAAATTGTGCATGTAGGTAAGTCAAACTACATTAACTGTAAATGCAGAAAGGTTTGTGGTGGTTTTATGTTCGCGGTTTTCAGTGTAAGCTAAGTATTCACAGCGACCTTAAAACCACTGCTATCATTTATTGCCCTTCTACTCCCTTTTCTACTATTGTCTCAAACGCAAACTTAAAACCACAGCGAACTCAAAACCACGAAATCAAAACCACGCAAACTTAAATGCATTTACAGTATCTTCCAAAGTGATGGCTACAAACAAAATATGTCATGAAATGAGTCTGCATCGTGGGAAACATAGTTTTGATCTACTATAGATGCTAAAGCGAATTTTCTAAATTCCTATATGACTACAGCACAAAACCATCGTCAAATCTTGAACAACATTTAATTTTTGCAAAGGAATATACAATTCTAGCAGAATCTTAAAAAGAACTGAAAACTCCAACAGGAAAAAGTTCCCATCAAAGATATTTGATACACCGTTCTACAGTTTCTCCAAACTTTTGGCTTTCAGGAAAATGTTGTTTTAGAAAGGCCGTGATGTTTTTAGAAACAACATTCTCAGGATTTATAGGCATTCTTACAAGTAATTCGGTGAATCAAACTTCTAAGTAGTACACACACATAAGCAAGTATGGAACTGAGCAGTAAGCCTAGTTCTTTGATATTCATTAGGGGACATTTTGGGTTGCAAAGGGAACTTTAAGCTCAGGTATTTGTGGTGTTTTAAGTTAAACTTTGTGGTTGAAGCAATTCTGCAGTATGGTATAACTGTAACACAATAATTATGTACGTTGGAAACGCATCGGAATCGCAGTGTCATGAATTCATGGTCACCGCAAAAACTATGAAAATAAAACTGCCGCAAACATTTCATTTTCACTATATACAGTTTTAGCGTGGCAATTTCTTTCAATGGCTGAAACCAGCTCTAAAGCCTTGGATCTTCCTAGAAAAACAGAATTGATCAACAAATGGCTTTCCTCTCTATTGTTATCGGTACAATAATTTATTAACAGAATTGATGGCTCACTCTGCTTTTAATTAAAAGAGATGAAAATAGAGTATAAGCCTACAAAGGCAATGGGGTTCCAATTCGTTTCAACAAAAGCATGCCTGATATAGGAGAGATAACGTTTAATCTAATCAAACTGATTTTCTGGTTAGCACTGAAACAAAACACTGCTTCAAACGTGTAACCCAAATGCTGCCAGTCATATAGATACTGGTAATATAAACACACCGGAGCATCTTCCTCTACTTCAAACAAAGAGAAGACCTGGCAGGGATGGGACATACGATCCACTTTACAAAGTAAGTCGCAAACAATGGGAGGGCCCCCATCTGGAACCAAGGTGATAAAAACACCTGTATCATCAGAAGTGACACCGATGACATGTGTACATTAAGGGCACAGAGTAGATCTTGGCACAAGATATGACCAACTTTCAGTGTAGTCACCTGAGTGTATTTCTAGGTGGATAACTAAGTTAACAAATGTGATAGTTGTTCAACTTGTTAGTAACTCTTTTCTGCTGCATTGGGTGGCTGGTACTGGTAAGGTTTGAATTTCATCCGTTAACCTTCTCCCTGCTGCCTAACACAAAAACTGATACAAGTTTGGTGGCAAAGGAACATAACTTAGCAATGAGACGGCTGCAATTCAAACTTACCAAGTTGAACGCAATTGTATGGACCATGAAAACATTTCTAGTCAAGTCTTCATGGAGGTCACCTACAGGACAGTATTTCTCTTGGTATGACTCTGTTGCTTTCTAATGAAAAACTAGTCTAAAATCAAGAATCTTTACGTCTCAAGTGTAACTTTTATACTGTACATCTACAGATGCAAGAAGTTCTGTCTACTTCAACTTGGCAATTAGGTAGAATGCTATGCTGGTTAAATGTTAAATAACCTCATAATTTCATTATAAAAGAGACTGGAGATTTGAGCATCAAAGCTTATTCAACCTATTTGGCACTAGCCCTTGCAGGGCAAAGTTCAAGGCTGTCAAAACTATAAATGTTCTTCGGTTTCAAGCTCAGTCCATGACCTGAGTAAGTCCAGAAATGCTTGAAATTTGCACTTTTCCTACTACTCTAACTTAAAAGTTGAACTTTGGACAGTGAAATGTAAACTTACAGCAAATGTTTATGACTACAAAACACATCCATGAGCTTTAGATTGAAATGATATACTGTTGTAGAGGCTTTGTTTTCTCTTAATTAATTAAGCCTCAGTCTAAAGTTGCTAATTGCTCTGCTAAGGGACATGTGTAACTGAAGTAACAGTTATATCATGCAAGTCCAACCATGCCTTCCACTTGGTCCAAAATCTATTTTGACTTACCTCAGCACTGCAACAAGACTGTCTTTCTTTGTAACAGGATATATAGAAAATACAATTGCAAGACTGATGAACTCTATTAGTCTCTATTAGTTAGGAATTTTCCAAACTTACCACAATGGCTTGCATCTCCAACGTTTTAAGCAGTCCCTCTGGAAAAGTCTCCTCAAACAGTGCCCCTACCACGCTGGCTGCCTCTCTTGAAAGCAGGTTGTAACATTTATACCTGTTTGGTTTGAAAAAAGGAGAGCGGCAACTGTTACAGCCCGTCACGCCGTGCACAGATCAAATTGAGGCAACCCCATTACACAGCGGTATCGGATGCTCTCCTACCAAACAACAAGCACGGAAACAATCGCCCGCGGCTTTGTTAGGGGTATCGGCTTCGCCCCCGGGATTGTGGTTTATCCAAATGAGTCAAAGACCCCTTGTGTACGGTACGGATACATGGATGGCCGTAATGTTAGCGGCAGATCACTTTGCAGCAGGTCATGACCAGTTGAGAAGGCAATGAACCATACATGTTCAGAGGACATGATGGCATTCTTGCTACATTTCAAAAGACCATTTATTTTACATGTATATGCAAGAGAGGTCTGGTCAGCCTTAGCAACTAGAGGTCATCATGCTTTGTACCTTTATTGTACACTATTTTTTTCTAGACAGTAACTAGTACTACCGTATAAGCCAATGTCAGTCATTGCTCTTTCAAATGCATCGGAACACATAATTGTAATCCAATTTGCCATCTTTATTATTACCGTTACTAATACAGGATTAAAAAACATTAAACTGTACCTGGACTTAATTCTTTTCCAAGCTAAGCTTAGGCTCCCTCCTCTCTTTTAAGCATTTGAGGTACTCTGGTTTGCTTACCCGTGTTGCTACAAGAAGCTGATGTCAAGTATTTGACCGATTTACACTTTTTATTCCAAAGTACCTTTCGGGATCAAAACAAGGTCAAAGGTGTGATGTTATAACGCCTAGCGACTTAAGCCTGCGCCATCTTACCTTTGACATTAACTCGGACAAGATTTTATTTATCAACAATGATTTATAGCTACTTAAGATACTAATATACAACTTTGTTACTCAAATTGAAGTTGCCAGAAGTGTTGCACTTGTCTTATCTATATTTAAGTTACAGTTAGAGACAGTTTAACGGCACGCTGCTGGGAAACAGCTGAGATGACCCTGACATTAAATGGACTTTCCGGATTAACTGGTCTCCGAGAAGGACCTTTTTATAACCATCAAATAGTGATAAAAAAAATCTGATTACGGAAACCAACAACATCACACCTATGTTGACCAAAGCAAAAGAACAAAGGGTTTAAATGAGGTTGCCGTTACAATTTAACCCTAAAAATTGCTGACAGCTTGTCTGAAATTAATTTCATTACTGTGTACATTGTCACAGTCATTGGTAATTGATGAGGAAAACTATTAGGGAGAAAACAAGCAAGACTTTGGTCTGCACGATAATATTGCTATCATGGCACACAAAACGGTTCTTCAGCTATTAACACCTGTAGTTAATGCAGCTATTCTTCACAATGAGTCCGAATTAAAAAGTACTGTTAGCTCATCAGTTTTGGGGGGAAGGAATTACTTTATCGTTATACAGACACGAATGGCCCATTAACACTGAGCAAAGATAAGAATCACAAAATGTAGGATAACAATGCTGCATCTTTTAATCTCCATGTAAAATGGAGATATTGTTTTAGGCATGCCTGTGTGTGTATCTGTCTGTTGTTGTGTCTGTCTGTCTGTCTGTTTGTTTGTGTTTCTGGACTATCGTAGTCAGCATAGCTCAAGAACCTCTGGATGGATTACAATCATGATATTTGGCATGTGGGTAGGTGTTGGGGAGACAAAGGTCAAGGTCGATTTGGACCCCCTGGTATGTGACCTTGGTACTGCAACAGAACCGTTTTTTGTATCTTTTGACCTGGACATGCTATATGGTCTGGATTTTTTGGTAGCAGAGAGCTTGTGATGTAAGAAAGAAGTGGTGTACTAGGTTTGGGCCCCATAGCAACTTGCTCTGGAACTGCAGGGGCGGTGTTGTCAAAATCTTACAAGGAGAATAACAGTTACTGGAGAAAGGAACTATTGACATCCTATTTGGTATGCAGGTAGCTTAGACAAAGATGTTCATAATGAAGTGCAAATTATGGAAATTGGAACTTAATTATACATAGAGAGAGAGAGAGACATAGAGAGATAGAGAGAGAGAGAGCAAAGAGAAGTTCAATTTTTTTGCAATATTGTGATCATTTTCAAAACAGTATTTGCAAGGACTTAAGTGTCCAATGGCCGAATCACCTTGGTTAGCTTCTTGACATCAAGAGCAATGTGTATTTGGCTGTACTATTTGCTTGTCTGGTTTACGAGTGCATGTATATTTATCTACCAACAGTACCGATCTGCCCAATAGGAAAATGCAAATACTTGTGGAGCTTGATTATATTATGTGTGAAGTATTGTCTGGAGAGAGCCTGTCTTACAGTAACAAAATGTTTCAACCATTAAAACTCCTGTCCATTGAAGTTATAATTTAAGTGTTAATAAATATGAAGTATGATTGAGATGGGATGGAATATGACATTTGATAAATAAGATAAACATATTCCAAATAGGAGACTATGCTGTAATTAGTGTAAAATTAATGGTAAAATATTCTTAATGTTGAACATCACGTTTTGGCCTCATCGCAAACACAATACACTACAAACCTTCTGTCTTATATTGCATTAATTACTTAACAGTTGTTTCAACTGTAAGCTTAACGCTTCTTAAACACAGGAACTGCAACAAGAAGTCCTTAGATTAAGATTAATCATATATTTACAGCACAATAAGAATAAGAAATTAATAACATTGTGTTCTCAAAAAGGCATTGAGTTGAAGTCTAACCTTGTCAAAGTTGCTTAGACTTCCAAAAAGGGGAAAACAAATTTTCAGCAGAGGCATCAGATTTTTTCCAAATAATAGTTGTCGGCGGTGGCATCATAACGTTTATTAACAATAGTTATATCAAATCGATCGTACTGTTTATAATAAACCCAGCAGTGAATGAGCATGCCCAACGGCCAATTAAACAATTTGAAAGTACTCGTGTCAGTTCTATTGAATATTGCTGCAGAGACTGTGTTGTCTTAAGGATTAAGGGTTGCACGATCAGACTATGTCCATGGTTACTCCACATACACATTGAAATCGGTGGCGCCTATAAAGACTATAATTGCTTCAAAAAGAGTTAAGGGGCACAACGTATAGTAAAGACCTGCATATTAAAAGGTTTACTGGACGCGCATGTCAGAACGTTTCTTGTCAAAGTCTTGAAATATTCAATAATTATACTTTTGTCAGTAGTGAATAGAATAGAACACAAAAGCAATGAATACCACTTGCAACAAGGCAGGCTGTGTTCATAAGGGTTTGTATAATCAAAGCAGCGTGAAACCATAGATACAAAAACCAAGATAAGGAATGTTTCATTTATAAAGAGTAGGACAGAATTGATTTGCCTTTGATTCGTAGCAACATTGAACACACTATCTAAGATCAGATGATAGCAAATCAGTTATGATGGACATGTTTTTGCAATTTTATCAGATTCGCAGCTAAAACGTACAAATCGGAATGTTCTGAAGGGCTTTGTGATTTCCAAACACGGGGCCAAACCTTTAAAAAATCATTGACTTTGATAATTGAAGACATTTCAAAGTCTAATTGACGATCAACAGTTAAATACATGTATAATGGCCAGTAGCACTGATGTTCAAAGGCTGTTTGATTTGAAACCTTAAAGTGTTTTTCATAGAACCAAACCAACTCATAGTCATACATGTTTCTTATAATAGATCTACTAGGTGAGTATATACAGCCTAAGGGAATAAACTTGTAGAGACCTCTACACAATGTTAAAAACGTAAATGACAATATTTTTAATGCAGAAGTCATGATGGCCACCCAAATGTTTAGTTTACATTACAGAAATGTCACTCTAATGTCATCAAATGAACAATTATGACACATTAAAGATCATAATGAGTGTTTGCCTTGCATTTGATAGGTCACAGTTTCAATTCCCGGCCAGGTACTACATGTAATACCAACAAATTTAACAATGGAACCTACAGTTTTCTCTGCATACCTCTCAGCACTTATGTGAACGAGTATGGAAGTTGAGCATATACACCATGGACTACCAGTAGACTAGCCCCCTGATGTAGTGCTTGCACAACTGCGTGGCCCAAGGGCTATAGAAAAGGAAGTTTGCACCGTCCTATATACCGAAAGTTGTTGGAAGTATTTAAAATCAATATGTTACCTCTGCAAAATATTACTGTAAAATTAATACACTTAACTTCGCATGGTTTTTATTTCGTGCCAAGAGGAAAATGGAGTGTTCGCGGTGGTTCTAAGTTCGTGGCAGCACTATAGTCACGTACTGCTACAGTATTGGACAAAAATGCTCGCGGTAGTTTTAACTTCACAGGGAAACGGTCACCGCGAAAACAGCGAACATAAAACCACCACGAACATTTCTGCATTTACAGTACGCTATAGAAGTGCAAGGGTTGGGGTTGATATTACATGTATGATGAAAGTGGCCGCAAAACTATAGATACCTTGGATAAACAGAGGAATGTTTGTACAAAAGGTAGGGGGTAGCGCCAAGATATCTCTTGCCCCAACATCGCAATATCCGTTAAGCCTTTGTACCACACAGGTAGATAACATATCTGTGATCAGATGACGGGAAAATACATTTCAATGGAGAAGTTTTCACTTTTATCAGAACGCCAGCTGGGATATTTACACTATAAATCAGCTTGTTTTGAAAGGGATTATGATGACTCGGGGACATGAAACAAAAAATTAGGAAAATAAGGGGCTTTTATCATTAAGAATTTTCCAAGGTTTAGAAACATGCTATTTAGATTTGCTGTTTAAAGAACACATCTCACAACAAGGGAACTGTTTTTGCAAAATATTTAAGGTGCTTTTGAAAACACAGCGATAATGTGCTCTGTCATAATAAGTAAGTTTTATAACTACTGTTACTAATTAACTACTGTACTGTATTGAATGCTTCCTTTTCCTTCTGACCGCAAAATTAAGTCCCCTGCAAACTTTAAAATGATTTACAGTACAATCAAACCTGTACGAGTGACCAACTCTACTTAGTACATCAAAGGATCATCTAGCTGATATGACCACTTTTTGGTGAGATAATATTTACCATTGACACAAGCATTAAGAAATTTCCAGTCTAAAATGACCACCTGTCCACATAGACCAGATTTTATTGGTCCCCTGAGTGGTCTTCTTGGACAGTTTTGACTGTATTCAACTTATTGCACAGATTTGCATTGAAAAATTTGGTATCAATCATCGGACAAACATTGAGTTCACATCTTATGAACAACAATAAGGCACAGTTTAGGCCACACCACTTTAATTTCTTGGTTAACGGAATTTTTTTTCTTAATTTTAGCAACAACAAAAAATCATGAAAACAGAAGGCTGGGGTGAAAACTTGCACCTGACCCTGTTCACTCCCTGAAATTGTGTGCACCAAAGTACAGATCACTGAGATTCTGTTTTCCTGTTGATTTTCCAATCTAGCATTTTTTTAAAAATTCTGTTAACCAAGAAATTAAAATGGTGTGGCCTTAGAGGAAAAAAACACATACAGGCACAACACTCATCTTGATAATTAAGGGTTAATGACCCGCCCCGAGGTTTATATGGTGTCATAACGCCTGGTCAGGTGCTATAACCATCGAATAAAACCACCGAGTGAGCGAAGCGAACGAGGTGGTTTTATGAGGTGGTTATAGCACCTGACCAGGCGTTATGACACCATATAAACCGAGGAACAGGCGGGTCATTAACGTTATTATCACATAGCCTATCCAAACTGACCCATATATTTTTAATTTTCGTCGGGTAAAACCCCTCACATAGCCTATCCAAACTGACCCATATATTCTTAATTTTCGCCGGGTAAAACCCCTCACATAGCCTATCCAAACTGACCCATATAATTAAGAGAGACAAATCCCTGTATAATACATAGATTCTTTATTTAGTACTATACATGTAAAATCAATCCAATGTACATACGATCTTTATATAATCCAATGTAAACAAGCAGTAACTTGTCTTATTGTTCTGGACACGTAGACTTTATATCGGGCGGTATAATTGTAATTTTCTGTTCAATTTTCACAATTCCTGACGCCCGATTGTTAAACGCTTAGTTGGCTGTGGTAAGAACAATCAAGCATGTTTACATCCCCTTTCATGATTTGCTTGTAGTTTCGCGGGATAATTTTTGCTCAAGCCGGAAAATAATCCCACAGAAGCGTACACGTATCTTGCTGAGATCCTTGTAGGTAGAAACTTGTAAGAATTTTGGCGATTTTGACCGTAATTTTTTCGATGCTAACACATCGGTTTACGTGACATGGGTCATGGGGAGGGGGGCGTGTTTAGTGCGTGTCACGTTAATGTTTTGAACACGGCGACATCAATTTGCCGGCAATATTTTTAATTTTCGCCGAGTAAAACCCCTCAGAAACGTGAACATACCTTCCTGGGGTCCCCCTGGGTAGAAACTGAGGAGGAGTTCGGCGGCTTCATGGGCGATTTTTTCACTGCCAAGATTAGCTTGGGGAAATACGTTAGCGTGGAATCCAAACCTATTTTCGCTCCCGAGTCTCCTCTCCGCAAATTTGCGCCAGTTTCTCGCCCCTGAACTCCTTCCGCATGTTCCTGGGCGTCTTCCCCAGCTTCCCATGACCCGAAAACTGACTCTAAGTCGGCGTCTGACAGTTCTTTGACGAAAAACTGTGGTACTCAGCTCCGTCGAATTCGAGCGGGTTCCAATGTCGTCTGATCTGGGCCGGTTCCACTTTGACGGTGGGGGTGTGATAAATATTGTTTGTAGTCCTTCCGTTTGAATTTTACTTGAATTGAATTTGTTTTCCTTTTTTCATGCATTGTCCATGTATGCTAAGGAAATGTTTGGGAATTTTAAGACATTAAAGATATTCTTAACAAGGTTAAGAAAAAGATTCATCAAAAAGATACCCCCTCTACAAAATGCAACGGTTGTGTTCTGACATGACGTCAATAAGTGGTGTGTTATGGCGTGATAACAGACCACTTATTGTGGGCAATGGAGGCTTCTGATTGGTCGACGCCATCTACCTATGTGATAATTAAGGGTTAATGACCCGCCCCGAGGTGTATATGGTGTCATAACGCCTGGTCATGTGCTATAACCACCGAATAAAACCACCGAGTGAGCGAAGCGAACGAGGTGGTTTTATGAGGTGGTTATAGCACATGACCAGGCGTTATGACACCATATACACCGAGGAAGAGGCGGGTCATTAACGTTATTATCATATAGCTTATCCAAACTGACGCATATAAGAGTAGACAATTTCTGTTTGACGCAAAGATCCCTTATACTATTAAGGATGCATTTCAGAATTCACATTTGTCCTTTATTAACAGAAGATGATGAAGAATATGTGCAACTGTTGCCTGATTTATTTATTTCAACCACACAGGATAGGAGGGTCGGTTTCAGGTCAGTCAGAAAATGTTATCATTGAAGAATCTCCCTGCAACATGACCTCAGATAAACCTGAATAGAACACAGGTTCTTTGGCCAGCAGGAAATGGAACGCGCGGAACCTTAGATAGAACGTGGTTTCTTTGGCCAACAGCAAATGGAACACGCGGTACATTTTTGGGAATTTTAAATTTGTTTTCCCTTTTTCATGCATTCTAAGGAAATTTTTAGAAATTCTAAGACAATAAAGATTTTTTTAAACAAGGTTAAGAAAAAGATTCATCAAATAGATACCCCCTCTACAAAATGCAACGGTTATAACGATTTTTTAAACAAGGTTAAGAAAAGGATTCATCAAAAAGATACCCCCTCTGCAAAATGGAACGGTTGTGTTCTGACATGACGTCAATAAGTGGTGTGTTATGGCGTGATAACAGACCACTTATTGTGGGCAATGGAGGCTTCTGATTGGTCGACGCCATCTACCTATGTGATAATAATGCTTAATCATGTCTTTGTGTCATAAAATGTATCCATGGCTTGTCTTAAGGTAGATTAGACTGATAAATTGCAATGCAGGAATCCTGAAAATCTAGGCGGGAAGCGCCCATAGCAAACAGGAGCGCAGATAGAATAACATTAACTCAGACCACGAAACTGATAATGACAAGACAGACGTGCAATTATCACTAGACGATAAACATAAACAGGACATCTCACCAGTCTTATCTTCTTGGTAGGGATGGTCTCCTTGATCAGTGACTCATAGATCAGTGATGATGAAATGTAGAGAGATGCCAAGGATACTGAAGGGGTCAGAACAGGACTAAAACCTAAGAAGGGATATAAAATGATGTTTCAATCTGATTGAATTAAACATTATCAGAGCTTTAACCAATGAGATCTTGTTATCAGAGCTTTAACCAATGAGATCTTGTCATGAATCATGACTGCGTGTGAGGTAGAATTGTCACCATGGTGAAGTGTACATAAATTACAACAGTTATGCATTGTTATGTACAAGTAAGTTTGGCTTTATTGCAATCATAATCGTGACACAATGCACTCCAAGCAATGGAGCAATGATCATTTACAAATACAATGTTCAAAAGGGCTTTAAAACGGCAAAATTTCAGCCAAGATTCCCAAGTGCACTGTTAAACATCTATACATTGTACACTGAGGGAAAATATGAGGGAGAATACCGGTACTAAAAGAGCTATTGGTACACTAGATCTATAGCGATAATGTGAAAATCCCTTAACAGAACTTTCAAAAATGTACAGGGATACACAATTCGTAACATCTACAACAATGTTATACTTGTAGCCCAATGAGTGTTAATCTCATAATCATATTCATAAGAGGCCAACTTACCTGATTTTCCTAATGTATATTTGTAATAGCCTTCAACATTACTTGATTATCTGTGCACAGAACTGAACAAACCTATCTCTTCCAAACCCACATGAACTTTACGATTTACCTCAAGTTGGTTTTTGTGTTTTACCAGATGAGAGGAACTGGACCAGGTAGCTAACAGTCGTTGCGGTGTTTAGCACTACTACGTTCATCCCACATTCAAACCTATAGTAAGTTCTCACCAACAAAGTGATGACCGAGCAGTTCTGACGTTCTTTTGAGCGTGTAACGTCACCTACCCAAGGGCCAGGTGTGACAAGTGATTGATGGAAGCCCATTCCTCAAATTCTAACCTTCCAATTCTGTTTGAATGCTGGCTTCAGACGCTTCAAAATTGCACAATAAAACCAGTATCAGACCAATCTATCAGCCCTCGAGGGCTATTAACACACGGCCACGGTTTATAATAGCTGCGGACTTGTATGACACAATGAGAATACGAGGTGTAATAAAACAGGATATACGCCGTTACCGAGGCAAACCCTCCAGATTTCAGGCATCCACTGGAAGTATTTAGGAGCTGATTGCCACATTTACTACGACATCACTGACCCTGATGAAATTTCTAGAATGCTATCCAACCTAGTACATAAGATGGCATCTGACCTCGTACGACAAAGGAGACTTGAAAGGGCTAGGGGAAGTCAAATGTTTTCAATTACTTGTAAGCGTCGCCGTATTCTTGACATTGGGATAAACTTGAAATGCTTCTACAGGTTACAAAGAGTAATTGTTTCACCATCAAATCTCCTTTAGAATGAAAAGAGATTGGTAGAAAGTGCTGCGAGTGTAGAAAAGCACACAAGGCACATGTAATACACTGTGGTGTATTCTAAAGAACTCGTACATTTATGTTCTGCTTAATTGTTTTACTTCTTTGTCTTCATCATTGATCTGTTTCAAACCACTGACTACAAAAATGTAGTTGTCTGTTATACATGTACGTTTAGCTACATATATATATATATATATATATATATATATATATATATATAGGTAGTTGAATTGATAGTAATGATACACAAACACAGTTACATTACAACTACTGGGATCATACAAAAATTGAAGCATTTGTTGCATTGCATTAATCTGTGGATAAAACCATGTGAATCTATCAACATCTAGACGAAAGAAGTCTTGAAAAAAGATCGCCAAATTGTGTTCTTTCACTAATTTGAAATTGGAGAGGAGTACTACTGACAACAGTACAAGAGAAGAAAAAAAGGAATACTTTTTTACCTTCATTCAACCATCCTTTGTGATGTCAGTCAATGAATAAGCCTTTTCTGCCTGCAAAAAAGAAATACCATTGACTGATTGAGTTAACAACATTACTGGAAGTACCAACAACTTTGCTTAGTTGTAAATTAATTGCTCTATTTCACTTGAGTCTTAGACCTTTCTTCTCGGGTATACAACTGTTACCACTTCCTTATGGAAAACTGTCCATTTGAGGTGTATCTACCATACCTGTGCTCCTCTCTGGTTACCTTAATAGCATTTGAGTCAAATTAAAGCAAGCCACTGGGAATTAGGCACCTTATCAACCACCTACATGACCTAAGCCCAGCAAACAGTCTGCACTATGGCCACAAAAACTTCCTCCCTCCAGTGTTGGCTCAGCCCTTGTGAGTAACACAACAAATGATAGATTCCCTATCGGTGTCCAAGTCAGGTCACTTGCCTACAAAAACACGGGGGAAAAATTTGATATTTCTAAAACGCCGCTGACTAATCTTCCTTATTGCTGAATCCTTCTGTTACTAACTTAGTGCACGTCAATGATTAATAAACCATCATAGAACCTATGATCTAATTAACTTGCTACTTGTACCTTCTATAGGATCATTAGTATTAGACAGACATTAATTAAACTGTCCTTACAAGTTAAATGTTAATTATTGTAAATTAAGATATGTTGTAAGGGATTGCATTTGTCATTTTGGATGGTGACGTAAAGTCGGCGGCCCTGTTTATGAGGGAGCTTAAGGAGGGCGCTTCAAACCTCTACGCGCAAAAGAACCCAACACACTTATCGTGAAGACGCCGAGTGCTTGGCTTATTATAAAAACTCTTGCCATAAGCGAAGCCCCATTGCACAACTAGCTGCTTGAAAAAGCATCATGCTTCACCTCAATTGAGGATGACAAAAGAAGAAGATGTCAGTTGGATAACAAGCTATTCAATCATGCAGACTCCCCACAGGGCATCATTATCAGTGACAAAAATCATCATTATTGTTATCAGTGAAACTATGTCAGATAAATTCCTCACCAGTTTCCCTCCCATCATAATTAACGCTAAGCCACCTAATCAAATGCAATTAGTAAAATAAAGCTCTCTAAACATTCTAACAGGTGGTAGTAGGACTTCGCTATTGTGTAAACAAAAGATCTATTCTACGCTGAAAGACTTTCCCTCCCCTAAGTTTTCCTCAACTGAAAAGTAATGTCATGAATCGAATCTCATTGCTCTTATAGCACTACATTCCGATGTAACTCTAAACAGTTGGAAGCCAGTAGGCCTAAGGGCTATGGAAGAATAAGACTTGGGAGAAACATGTTGATTATATGTTACACAAGCAGATACAAGCAGAATTACTGAGCAAATAATATAGAGTTTGGAACGTAACCTCTCTGATTCTCAACAAGACTGTGACAGTTACATTGGAGAGATAACTAATTAGGTCACACACTGACACAGCAAGGAACAATGGAATGGGAAAAATCTGCATTATATGATGTAAGTGTGAGCTTCTACCACTGTATTATATTCAGGTTTTTCAGGATTACTTGAACAGGGGTGTTAAAATAGGGGATTTTCACACCTCAAAAACCAAGTCTTGGATGTCTACACTACGTATACTAAATCTATTTTATGAATTGCTAAATTGGGAGTAGAATATACATGTTTATTTTGTAAGCAAATTGTTCTCCTTCTTTTTGTTCCAGTATTTTTACTAAACAACTGTCCAGAACAGAAGAACCATCTGATAAAAGACAATAATTAAGGAACAATGGCCTCATAATCCACATCATTTGTTAAGATTAAGAAGTCAATAATAATACTTGGGCATTGAAGAAGTTAAAGTTTGCAGTCACATTGTCTTCTATTTATTAATAATCATAAGTAAGTATCATTGGCATGCTTCAGAAATGTCCTCTCGTTTCCACTTGGTTGGTGACACGGTTATGTCAAGCAGATCTTTTCTATCAAATAACATAACACCTCAATGTATAAAGTCTCTACCTCTCCTTCTATTAATAATATTTCTTCCTTCATCATCATAACCATTTTTTCATAGTCATAGCTAATTTTTGTCCTGTAGAAGTTGCACAAGTGTCATTTTGTCATGGTTCAGATATGATTTTCAGGAGAGGAGAGCAGAACTTGCAGGGACAAAGTGTACCTTTGTGTTCAATAAACAACATTCTTTCATGGCAAGTCCAGCAGGTATATATGTAAGGATTATGGTCCATGGTAACATGCATGCACTTCTGTCAACTCAGCTATGCTGAAATGCATGCCTTATCATCACGCATGCATTAGACTCAAGCGTTTGCCTTCCCAGCCTACTAGTACTAGAATTTCCTACAAACAAGCAAATAACAACTTTCCTCTACACAAAAGATACCTAGACTAGAGTTACCTGGCTACTACATATACATGAGGGCCTGCATGCCCCTTTTACGTAGAGTGTAATCGGCCGTTTTAATTTTACGTAGAGCGTTGCCGACCACTCCATAATTTAACGTAGAGCGTAGGGAGGCTTTTCTGAATTTAGCGTAGAGCGTAGGGAGGCCTTCTGAATTTAGCGTATTACGTAGCCGGCCCTCCGAATTTAGCGTAGAGCGTTGTCGGGACCCCCCATGCAGGCCCTCATACATGCATCTCACCTGCATATACAACTCCAAGGGTACTAAGGAATCTACAAGTATTTGTACGGATGTTAGGCATAAAACATGTTTTACCTTGTATTCGTAGAGCAGAGTTGGTGGCAAAAATTAAAGATTTACCAAAAAGCGTCCGGACAACAAAATCAACATAATAAATCATGACACCAAGCATAAAACAGGCCCAACATGTAATTATAAAACGATTAAGACTGCCTGTTGTGAAGAATACATGTTTATAGAAGGTGTGAGATGACAAAGGACTAACAGCAAGGTAAGCTCTCAGGTCTGACAACTTCTGTTCCATGGTGCACTTCAAAACTGTCATGGGACATTCAACGGCAAACGAACTTGGTACATGTTCCATGTGTAAACATACAGGGCTTGAAATTAATTTTTCAGAGTACATGTAGTATGTGCACAGAATAATATTTGGGTGCATAACGTAAAATAAAATGGAATGTCACTACAAAACAATTAATTACAAACTTTTAATTGCCTCTTTTCAGAGCTCAGGAAACTGAAATTCTATAGCTACCTTTTAACAATAATTCATCAAAGATTATATGATATCTTTATATGCCTAACCCACAATACATATCTAGGTGCACCGGTACACTCCCAGTCAAAAATTGTGTGAACAAAAGTAAAGATCTACATGTATACACCCAGTATTTCGAGCCCTGAGTCTGGCACTCATTCATTCACAGTCAAGGGAAGGAACAATCCACTATTGTTCAACTGTGAATGTTCAGGTATATGCCATGTAATATAAAGATGTCATAAAAACTTCCCTTCTTGAGTCACTGTGAGCACAGGTGTAGCTAGGTCTACTCATTACCATACAGGAAAGCTATACTGCTAAACTCTTGATAGCCCCTCAATAAGTATTGCTGTTGCCTCTATTCAAACTGTCAACCATGTCGGGTAATTAATTTCCATCCGAGAGGTTTGGCTCCTTTGACCTGGGCAGTTAAACTGACGTGTGTATTTCCCCGTGCGTTTTTGTTTGCAAACGTCGGGTTGAATGCGAGGCGATAACTCACGGAGGTTGAATACATTGTAGAGTAGGTCAATGAAGTACTGTGCCATTGTACATTCCCAGTACGTTTTTAAGTATTGGTAACACCTGTATATAGCTGAAGACCACACAGAGAAACTACTGTTACCTAATAGCTTGGAAGCTTTTAGTAGTTTTACTGAATAATGTGGCATAGTGACAGATCATCACACAAGTGTAAGGATACAGGGCCCACATTGTTTCTACCACAATACCTGTACGGTACCTATAGTAGACAAACTGTCATACATGGAATGGTCAAAACAGGCAATCTACATAAGGATAAAATACTTTGTACAATTAAGTTAGAATCTAATAGAATACATGATTGGTTGTCTTTTCCTTCTGATCTGTTAAAGACAAAACACTTAGTGTTGGGAGGTCGTGTTTCACTTAAGTGAAACACTTGAAAAAGTGCCGACAGACCTTTGGGGACGACCCCTAGTTAAGGAATGAAAGGGTTGAAACAAGAGCCAGGTAACTACCACACAAAATTCAATGTGTGGGCCAGGGCCTAACATAAGTTCATTTAGGAAAGGTTTAACCTATTAGTAACCCCAACACCTGGATATGCAGAGGGGGGGATCGATTGATTTTTCTAAATCCAAAAGGGGGGGAATGTTATTTATAAAGACTTGAATGGTTTTGTTTGGCTGCCTTTGGCATGAACAGAGATTACATGTTTGTCCTTTGACTCACAGAGGTAGAGTTGTAAATGGTACATGTGTGTAGTGGTGGCAAGGCAAATAGTTCCATTTTTCTTCGGTTGCCTGGCAGGTTTGAATATGGCCTCTACTATAGCCTATACCGTGTCTGAAAAGCTAAGTGACCCACGATGGAGTAGAACAATCACGGGGGCACAACTGTCGTGTCACACTCTGAATCGTGTCAAAAATATCTATACCATACATAGAAGAAAAAGGCACAAAGAAAAATCAACCCTTGCGAGATTACACCCTCTTGTTTAAAAAGGGATCCCCAAATACAAGATAGACCTGAGATAACCCTAGCTGGACGATGTAAAGAAAAGCGCCTGGACAAAGGGACGGCAAATATTTACCAAGTTATGACACCTGTTCCTTATGTTGTCGGCAGCGGTGCGGTGGCAAACATGGCAGCGTTGTAGCCGCGTTACCCTCCGCGGGAACATAGTTCACGACCCTTCGCTAGGTAGTAAGACACGGCAGGGTACGGTGGCAAACATGGCAGCGTTGGAACCAAGTTGCTAACCGCGGGAACGTAGTTCATGACCCTTCACTTACAAGTGAGACACGGCTGGGTTCAAAGTTAACCAACACAGTTTCCGGCATGTTGACAACCCCAGATATGTTAATCCCGCAACAAAAACGACAAAGGGCGCTATCAACGTCACTATGAACCAAGCACTAGCCAGTCCATTCAAAACCAATATGTCCCCCTTCCATGTCCAGTCGACCGGTGAGTGTTTACCGTGGGACTTAGGACAAGACGGACTACCTCAAAATCCCCTCGTAATAGCTGTCATCTTGAGGAGCATGCAGTTCCTCTTCTGTACATATTTCACAAATAAGCCTATCTATGTTTGTGATATACTAGCTTCTGCTATACATGTACATGCACCAAGAAGAAAAAATTCACATGTTCATCATAAACCGTTATATAGGTTGAAAAATAAAAGCGGTACCATAACTGCAAACCACAATGTATGTACTAGTAAGGCCGGTGCACTGACTGATTTAAGTACTAGTATCGATCAGCGAAAGCGGTTCTAGATGTTTAGCTACCAAGAGGGTTCACCATCAAGAGAACATCTAACAGTCAAACCCTAACATGTCCCTAACTTAACTCAAACCATAACGATTGCATGCAGTTATAATTAGCTGCAAAATAGTATTAATGGTAGGGATATTCAGAAATAGAGATAATGTAGACTATTTGTGCAGGTGACAGCGAATGGTCTGACGGCAAAATGTCTTCGCAGCAAAATCTCCTGACACCAATAAAGTTACGCCCAGGCCTCAGACACCACCAACAGTACAAAATGTCCATGTATGTCAAATGTCGATTTTCAACTTCAAGAGCTTTGTTTTGCTGGATTCTGTACACAAGATCACTTGTACAAAACATTGTCACACTCACAGACATACAAAACAGCTAAAACTTTCTCAATCAACAAGCACTCACCTCAAACACCTCCTGTTTAAAACATTTTCCGTACTTCGAACTGTAAAACTAGCCCTACAGTTCCAGTGTAACCGGATATGTACATAATTGTCGACCTCCTCAAGTGCCCCCTTTTCAATAGGTTTGCACACACCGAACGCTACGCTTCTCCTCAACGGGGAAAAACAGACTTCAACATGTCTTCTCGACGATCGCACACCCGGCTTTTGTGTTCAACTGATCGATGAATGTCGCTGGATCAAAGAGAAAACGTGCCAAACGACTTCTTGACGTTCCGTTGGTTTAATCACAGCTTGGTGACACAAGTATTCAGACTTCTGTACTCTCAAGGATTATCTTGTTCACACATGGCCCAAAAGTCTGTCCGAATGGTAGAAAAGGTTTGTTCCAACAACAAAACAGGCCACGTCAAACAAGTAAATGACTCCTAGGTCAACGTAATTACGTGAATGTTGCAGACGACAAAAAAATAAAACTTTGCACAACAACGCCCCCCTCCCCAATTACGTTTCCTCGTAAGCAAAACAATCAACGCTAAATTAAATATTGAAATAGGTATTGTTTTGTGGGCTGCCAGTCAGCCGTGCACTGGGGGAACAATACACGACATGTTCTGACAAAAGAATTGATACAAATTCAAAGTTTACCTCAGGGGCAACCGGAAAACTGGAAAACTCGTCCATTTTTACCGTCTGTAAAAAAAAAGATGTTTTCAAAGATGGCGCCGAGAGCACAGGACGCATGCGCTAAGAGGGCAATATTTTTTGGTGGTTGCCAACTGATTAAATATTCATGTTATTTAACAAATTGATACATAAAAGTGATATCAAAATTTGTTACGTATTTCTAGCTCCCTGTTTCTGTCACAAATGACGTTAGGAAGGCGGGGTTTAGTAAGGGAACTTGGAGCTAGAGAAACGCAATAATTTTGGCTTTTAACATCTGCTTGGAGATTAACACCAGACTACCGAAAGCCATTGACAGACGGGAAATGGACTGCATGTCACAGTATGGACATCTTCTTTTTTGCGTCAAAAGGAATTCATACATTTTAAAGCCATTTTGAACGTTACAAATGCGCGCAGTTCAAATTACACAAGCTTTACTGGAATATATATGGCTCCATCCAAATAAAATGGGTGTTATTATTTATCATAATAAATAACAAACGTAAAATGCAACAGTTCATGAGTAAAATATTCTACCAATTGCTTAACGCATTGCTTGTTTGCTCTAGATCTGTTATCCAAAATTTATCGGGTGATACATAATGACTAACAAACTAGACGTGCCTAACATTGTACAAGTTGGCACAAAAAGTGAGGCTTAGATTTTAACCTGCTAGCCGATAAAAGATTAGAAATTAAAACGGACGAAAATCAAGGTGTGAATGAAAGATATGAATATAACGGCGACAATTTCAATGGACAGTAGTACTTAATTCCAACTACGCTAGATATATTTATAATAAAAAGGCTGTTCTATTCAACGTTAGTGGACGGTAAAGATATGACCCAGTTGAAATGGAATGGCACACGTGCACAATAGACCGATCCCATGGCCCCGCCCACTTCCGTCAAAACATAGAAATACAAAATAAAAACATAGAAATGCAAATATTTGACGGACATGCAGCCACGCTTTCATTGGTCAAACCGAGAATTGCTATTCTCTCATTGGTTAAACAGCTAATTATGGTGCGCAGTCAAAACACCTGTTAGTTCAGACAATATAGTACGCTAAGTACTAGTACTTGAAGAAAAAAAGAGGCCGTGCTGTCGGAGGCTACTGGAACAAATGTCTGGGCTCTGAAGTTTTTATCCATTGAGTTAATTGGATCTTCGCATTCAAAACTATCAGTTGTGTGTCTCTTAAGATAATAAGAAATGCCAAAGGTTAAAGTGAGTTACTTCGGGAATATTTTACAAAAGTCATAATTGTAAAGACCAGCGTCTTCAACTGAAAAGGGGGGCAAATGTGCCAAAATAACGTTTCCGCTGTTTTACTGATCTTTAAGTTGGCATTGTCTATGTTCCATGCTAAAGATAACCGTATGTTGTCGTTATTTTTTCGCTGACTGACGCAGAAAAGACCGTGTCTGCATAGCAGATCTAGAAGTAGTTCACAGTCTCCAAGTCCTGTACTGAAACAGTAGTTTTGAAGATGTTGGGTCAAACACTTGAGAGCCAGCGCCGAATATACGTTCAAATGTTATTGGCTCTTTTTCTCTTTTTTTTAGAGTATCGTGAAATTGTATCAGAAAGGTCGACGCTGATTTTGAGAAAAGAAATTCAACAAAAACAACTTGGTGAAATTCTGAAATATTCTGGTCATACTAGACAGGCACGAGAGGTGTTCGTTACCTAATAAGTTTTAAGTTCTTAACCCGAATCGCAAAAAAAAGTTGTCTCCGCGAGTTAATTTGCAAATTCAGCTATTTGGCCGTCACTTGAAAGAGAGCTGGTGTGTTAGACAGAAGGGTCAGATACAGATAGCTATACAGATACATGCGGATATATCCACTACGTATGCAGATACAGAAGCTTGTGTGTTACACAGAAGGGTGGTTATACCAGGTATATAGATACATATACCGAAGCTGGTGTGTCACGCAGAAAGATGGTTATACCAGCTATACACACGGAGAAGATAGGTGGCGTGTTTAACATGCAAAAGGGTGGTTAAAACAGTAACACAAATACTGATACCGAGGCTGGTGTGTTACACAGAAAGGCAGTTATACCAGATATACAAATACATATACAGAAGCTGCATGGTGTGTCACGCAGAAAGATGGTTATACCTGCTATACACACACAGAAGCTGGTGTGCTTTATACTTCGCAAAACTGGGTGGTTAGAATAGCAACACGAATACATGTACAGATACAGAGGCTGGTGTGTTACGCAGAAGGGTGGTTATACCAGGTATACAGAAGCTAGTGTGTCATGCAGAAAGATTGTTATACCAGCTATACACATACAGAGGCTGGTGTGTTCTATACGCAAAAGGGTGGTTAAAACAGCTACACAAATACATGTACTGATACAGAGGCTGGTGTGTTACGCAGAAGAGCGGTTGTACCGGCTATACAGATACAATTAAGCTTTTAAACACACCTGGATGCACTCTGTCCGAACTCCGTCCAGAAATGAAGATCACTTAGATCTGAGCGCCATTCCTTCACTTTCATTAATCCTCAAGAATCACCACGGCACCTGTCA
Source organism: Branchiostoma lanceolatum (assembly GCF_035083965.1). Lineage (NCBI taxonomy): Eukaryota > Metazoa > Chordata > Leptocardii > Amphioxiformes > Branchiostomatidae > Branchiostoma > Branchiostoma lanceolatum. The sequence goes on along the minus strand of NC_089723.1, from coordinate 16,006,924 downwards.
TCGGCATTCAGCAGTCTTATTTGTCCAAAGTCTAAAGGACGGTTGTCCTTAGATAATCCCAAGATGATCCCCTCATAAGCCCCCCGCTTTGTCTCGCGCGCTTTGAAGTGATCTAAAGAGGCGCCCCTGGCGGGTGCGGTATCCATGACAACCAACAGGTGCACCCGTGGACAGATAGCCTGACGTTACTTTCAACAATGAAGACAAGAGAAATTGAGCCCCGCCTTTCACTGTTGTCTTTGTGGAGATGGAAAACACTGGAAAAGAACCTGTGATTTAGAGGCACACGAGCAGAACGTATTAGATTCGACACACGGCGAATATAAATGATTTCATAGGTTCGTTCGTTCGTTTAGACTAAGGAGGTTAGAAATAAAACCTCCTTGTTTAAACCCTTGTAGCCAGTGTGGCACATAAGTCAGCAAGTTTCCTTGCTGTTTCAGTAGCAGGGTATATTTTACAGGGAGGGGTTGCTAGCCCTTCCCATTTAACGTGCACGAGGCACCTCCTCGAGCACGGGGCCCCCATTTCACGTCAATTCCGAAAGACGGTACAGCCTCAACCGAGATGTCCTGGCCCAGGATTAAACCGTGGTCTCCCAGTTAGCAACTAATTGGAGCCAGAAGCTCAACTGTGTCACAGTCTGTGAGGCTGCTTAAAGAAACATGGCGCCGGTAGATTTGAGATATGATTTATAGGTAATGAAATAGAGTATCCACTACTTGTTACCTTCGCCTAGAAGGTTATGTTTTGCACAGCGTTCGTGTGTGTGTCTTTCCTTCCTTCCTTCCTTCCTTCCTTCCTTCCTTCCTTCCTTCCTTCCTTCCTTCCTTCCTTCCTTCCTTCCTTCCTTCCTTCCTTCCTTCCTTCCTTCCTTCCTTCCTTCCTTCCTTCCTTCCTTCCTTCCTTCCTTACACTGTAACTCAAGAAGTCCTGGATGGATTTCTGCTTACCATACGCTGTGTATATTCTTGACATGCATTTTTATATTCCCCTTCCATTGGGAAGGGGGATATACTGTTTTTGCTTGCCTGTTCTTCTTCTTCTTCTTCTTCTTCCGGCATAAACCAAGTAGATGTGCGGTGGTAGGTCTACTAATGGTGTTGCAGAAAGTTATATGTACCTTATGTTACATGGTACGGATGTTATATTTGAGATGTAGGTACCCATAGGAAAGGTGAATACACCTGACAATAAATTATGCTAATGATAACCTAATTTGCATAATTTATGAAGAAACTTGTATTTCCCTTACCGTAAAAGCTGCGGATGTCATATTTGAGATGTAGGTACCTTTAGGAAAGGCGAACACCCCTGGCCATGAATTATGCTAATGAGGACCTTATTTGCATAATTTATACATAAACTTGTATTTCCCTTACCGTAAAAGCTGCGGATGTCATCTTTAAGATGTAGGTACCTTTAGGAAAGGTGAATGCACCTGGCCATAAATTATGCTAATGAGGACCTCATTTGCATAATTTATGCAGGAACTTGTATTTCCCTCACCCTCAAAGCTGCAGATGTCATATTTGAGATGTAGGTACCTTTAGGGAAGGTGAACACCCCTGGCCATGAATTATGCTAATGAGGACCTCATTTGCATAATTTATGAAGACGCTTGTATTTCCCTCACCCTAAAAGCTGCAGATGTCATATTTGAGATGTACGTACCTTTAGGAAAGGTGAACACACCTGGCCATGAATTATGCTAACGAGCACCTCATTTGCATAATTTATGCAAAAACTTGTATTTCCCTTACCGTAAAAGCTACGGATGTCATATTTGAGATGTAGGTACCAGTGGGAAAGGTGAATGCACCTGGACATAAATTATGCTAATGAGGACCTCTTTTGCATAATTTATGTAGAAACTTGTATTTCCCTTACCGTAAAAGCTGCAGATGTCATATTTGAGATGTAGGTACGTTTAGGAAAGGTGGACACACCTGGCCATGAATTATGCTAATGAGGACCTCATTTGCATAAATTATGCAGAAACTTGTATTCCCCTTACCGTAAAAGCTGCAGATGTCATATTTGGGATGTAGGTACTTTTAGGAAAGGTGAACACACCTGGCCATGAATTATGCTAATGAGGACCTTATTTGCATAATTTATACATAAACTTGTTTTTCCCTTACCGTTAAAGCTGCGGATGTCATCTTTAAGATGTAGGTACCTTAAGAAAAGGTGAATGCACCTGGCCATAAATTATGCTAATGAGGACCTCATTTGCATAATGTATGCAGACACTTCATAATACCCTTACAGTCAATGCTCAGGATGTCATATTTGAGGTGTAGGTAATGGGAGGGGAATATCCTGCATTTTCCCGAAAATGTTGCCTTTCTAGTTTATTCTTTGTTTTCTTCAAACAGCCCGGTCGGGCCCCGGCTTGGAATTGTGACCCTTGCCTTACATAAACGTGGCTAGTGAACTTGGAGGATGATTTATGATAGCTTTAAAGAAATAGTGTATATATATAAATGACTAGATTTTACGGGCCGGATTTCATTAACGAGATAGAGTGGGCTTAATTGAATAAAACACTAAGGATACTTCGCTATAGGCGTACAATCTCTATGTGAAACATCGTGGTCCTGGAAATCTGTATTCTTGTATTCTTTGGGGCACCTCCTTTATGTTAAGTAACAGAGGAGGAAAGTTTGAAATCCTCGGTGCTATATAGCGTCTTCCTGCGATGATAAAGCACCATCTTGTCTTGGAACTGTGTCTTCCAGACGCAGCGGAGTGGCCTGTGTTTCAGGTGTCTTGTTCTTGTTTGCACGTGCATTGTAGATGCCGACTGTCACCAGTGCGATGCTTGCAGAAAGGACAGCCGAGATGACGACGATGATAATCACCTGAGTGTAGCCCAACTCCACTACAGTCTGAGACAAAAGATGCAAATGGTAGAGAAAATAACAAAAATGAACAAAAAGATCACTAACGTTACATAAAATAAAGATTCTTTTCGGAAGTGGGGGTGTCAGAACGTTTGTGAAAAAAAAGGTAGTGTACGTACGAAAAGTCATGATGATTCGTCAACACTTTCTTTGTTATTCTCCCTCAAAGTCGGCAATTTCGGCCCTTGTAGTGTCAAAACAATCTGCTAGGAGGATAAAACCTACGCCACTTCTTCACTAGCTTCAGAGCGATCTATATTCAACAAGAGTTCCACGACCTCATATCTCCATGAACAATTCTATTCATGCAAATAATTTAAACATTTTCATAATATATGCTTGGCCATAAACACCTTTATCTAACTTACACATGTTGCAATATTGGCAGGCCTATAATTTTCCAATTAGATGAATTATGGTGTCTTTGCATTAATTATGCAAATTAGGAATTTATTTGCATAATTGGTATCTGTTGATGATCCACTTTCCATAAACAGTGTGTTACATGTATTTGAGTCTTATAATGGAAAACACTGCAAATATAGATTTTCCTCATTATCTATGCAAATTAAGTCCCAATTAGCATAATTTGCACTTCATTGTGTTTATCTCTATCAGAACGCGACATATCAAAACCGGACGTCCCGCTGCAGTAACTTTTAAAGCCGCTAAGGCCGGCGAAGACAATATGAGCACCAGCATTGACTACGTACCACAGACTGCCCCATTGCTGCACCTGTTACTTCATCACTTCCTTCACTTCGCGGTTTCTCGGTCCCAGTAAAGTCTCCACATGTCGGGAAGCCGTACGGCAGGGCGGGCAGCTTGTCCAGTGCCTCCGTGATGACCATGGACATCCCCTCGTTCATGTGGGTTGTTTGATGACAGTGGAAGAACCAGAAGCCCGGGTTGTTACTCCTGTGGCGGTCGATAATATATCATCTATAATCTGGGGATAGTTTTTTTTTTTAACGATCTCGCTCAATGCAAGGCCGTAAGAGGCCACTTCTTGGCATTGAACTAATTGAACTAATGTGGCATAGGTGAGAGATAGCGGTGTGTGTTTGTTTTGAAGGTTTGTAGGTTGTATTCGGGGGGGAAAGCAGTAGGCTGGGATGGAATTCCAGAGTTTTGCAGTTCGTGGAAAAAAGCTGTTACTGTAGAATGACTTAGAGGCTGGTAGTTGCACAGTATAGTGGTGTGAATCAGAGGAGAAAAAGTTTCGTAAGATATGAATCTATGGATTTTAGGATAGCGCTTTAGAGCCTGATGATACTTCACGACGTAACATCCACTAGTGCACTAAAAAAATGAAAGCTGCAATGTAATGTTGCTAACGTCTGTCATATGTAAAAGGTTTACACTAATACCCAGAGGCGTCGCCAAAATGATAGTCTTCTTCTAGACAGTAACAGATGAACAGTGATCACGAACCTGAACTCTATAACGGTGTACCCATGGGAGGGAATGACGACAGTGTCCCTGATGGGGGGCTTGTTGAAGTTCAAGTTCGGCCTTGCCACGCTCCAGGAAGCCATGTTGCACTTGTTGTCGTTCCCACAGTCGAGGTCAGCGTTCTGAGAGATCCAACGTCCTACAGATCACAGGGCATGCGCATCACAGGGAATCAACACGACATTCTACCATCAAAGTCATACAGAACGTCCGTTGCCATCAATACAGCGGCCGTACCGTTGATATGATACAGATTTCTGACAGAGTGTGATATTCATTTGTAGTGAAAGTATTTGACTTTGTTGGTAACTCCTTATCATGATATCACTCTGTATATAGTAGAGTGGATTCATTCCTCAAGCTAACCGACATCTTTCACACCGCAGTCGTCCCTCAGTAAGACATCTGAAGCCGCATAGTTCCTGTGTAGAACTTTTATTCAGTCTAGTACCACGACCGGTTTCGCTTGACAGCTTCTTCAAGTGTACAGACTAAATGACACAAGTACATGAGGTTCTCACTTTATCATGATATCACTCTGTGTTGCACTGTTTCTTTGTTGTGGTTTCTCATATGAATGATTATAAAGTTCGACATTGGTGTTTCTGGTCGACATATGTTTGTTTTTTACTTGGACCTAGAAGTTATTTCCTTGCTTGGCCCCAGAGAATCTTAGTGTAAAAGGAGTGAAAACTCACCCGTTGTTTGGTTGTAGTCTGGAAAGCCCATAGCCAGAACCCTGAAGTCGTAACCATGGAGATGAATGACGTGATGTCCCTCACTTCCTATGCCGAGGTTCATCAACACAAACCTGATGGTCTTCCCGTGTGGAATCTCCGCCATGTAGGTACACTTACATCCCTCCGTCTCACAGCCGGCTTCGCAGGGGGTAATGTCATAGGGTGCTTTGAAAATCAGTGGCTTTTTCGGGGTGGCAAACTTTCGGCCGTTTACCGAGGAGCCGATTTGATATCCGAAGTTGAAGAAATACTCCTCAGTTTCTGTCTCGTCCGGCATTGAATACTCTTCTGTGCTGATCAGGTCTGAGACGTAGACACATTCCGTGTTGCTGCCTAGGGGGAACCCCGGAAAAGGGCAGTTCAGAACTCGGCATGGACTGTTCCAGGTGCAGGTTTGCATGGTCGTCATCGGGTCTTCGATAGGGACGTTGTCATATGCCAGGATGGCTTTCACCTCTTGCAGTCGGTCCTCTGGCTCGACATCGGGCCCTTTCCCCGCCCACAGCGTCCGGGCACGGATCCAGTAGTTACCACTTGGCTGATCGCCGACCACATTAAAGTCGTAAGACTCTCCCGGAAAGACGAGGATGGACTGAACCTGGACCGGCTCGACGTCATGTCCGTCATTTGCCACGACAGTCATGCTGTGCGCGTCGATGGACACGCGGAAGGTGAACTCTGCGCCTGAATGTATCATGCGGAAACGTAGATATCCTCCCGACGATATGGTAAACTTGGTTAATGGTGCGTTGTTTCCATTGTACCGGCCGCGTCCGTTGATGAGCGCTGACGTAAAATGAACAGCTGTTAGCTCGACGCCATCGAAGCTGAACCCACGACTGAACCAAGTGCCCTACCAACAAAAATGCAAGTTTAATAAAAGTGCAACACAGAAAAGCAGACCTTCGAAACGAGTGACTTTTGCTTTTAGCATCAGAATGTGGGCATGTTGCGTTGTCATTTTACCGAAATTACTTGGCACAGAAACTCTATGACATATGTACATGTACATGTACATGGCGGCAAGTTTGCATGAACGGCGAACAAGACCTGACTTCTTGAATGATCATCTTGCATTTCCCCAACCTTTGTTCGCCTGTCTGACAAAATCATCTTCTCCTCCAATCATCCCGGTCCATAAAACACCATCTTCTTCAAGTCTGTCTGATTTACCTATATTTTGTTACTCTCCAAGCAGAGGAGGGGTTTCGGCTGGTTTTTGACGTGTTTCTAGGCGTTTTTGTCGGGCTTTCTACTTTGTCATGTTTTTTTTGTATACAAATTGTTACCACTAATGATAATCTAATGGTTCTCGGGGAGGATCACTACTACCTTTCTTCAATGGAAGTAAATAGGTTTGCCCCGCCCCGAGATCAGTGCGGGCAGAGGTGTGGGTTGGCTGTACAAAAAAAAAAAAAACATGACAAAGCCCGACAAAACGCCTAGAAACACGTCAAAAACCAGCCGAAACCCCTCCTCTACTTGGAGAGTATAATTGCCATGGCCAGTTTCCACCCAAACCAAACAGCCACCTACCAAACAGAATAAGCTAGTTCGGAGTTGTTACTACGCATGTGCAGTGTCAAAGGTGAAGGCCCCGGAGACGTAAACAAAGCCAGTCGGGGCGTTGTTATGCAAATCTAGACAGTTGTTATGCAAATCTAGACAATGTCCAGGCGAGCACTGTATACGAGCCGGGGGCCTTCACCTTTGACACTGCATCTGCGTAATAGCAACTCCGAACTTAAGCTTATATTTGTCGAAAACGGAGTACTCACAAATAAGCGTCCCGGGCCTCGGTGGCGCATGTACCAGCTATCTACGTCCAGACTCAGGAATTCCTCGTGCCACCAGTCGTGTACAAACAGCGGTATAGCTGGAGTACTGGGCCTGTAAAAGTAGGTGACAATAAGCTGGATCATCGTTTAAACTGTGCATGCGCAATGTCAAGCAATATGTGTCTGTTATTGATCAAATCTAAGCTCAATGCAACTGAGGCGAAAACACACAAGTCCTGACATGTAACAACTCTTTACAACTTCGAGGCCATCACCTTTGTTCTCGCGCATGCGCAATTCTATTCATCGGTTTTTCTTCTCCTTGTTCGAACCATATTTGGTGCCAACTCATAACAATGGAATACGTCTGCCCGATAGTTATTCCCTCTTACTCACCTGTTTCTGTGGACGATAAAAGCCCCGAACATGCCGTCCTCCCTTTGCGATACGACGTGACTGTGATACCAGTGAGTCCCGGCTGGCTCCGACTGTAGAGGGAGTCCAAAGTAGCCTGTTACCCAGTCTATCATTGCTTGACATACCAGACACACATGTACATATACAGCAGGTATTTTGGTGATCTTCGGTGGAATTCCGGAGAACACAAAGAAGAATTTATTCCTATTGATATATACTATTAGATAGATGCCATTGCGTTACCATGCAACATTAATGATAAGTTTATTGCAAATTCATGCCCGAAGGCTAAATGCAAATAACATACATAAAAGAACAGTGTACAAAATAGGTATAAAAGCTGCTTATCTAAATTATACAAATGTAATTGTCTATAACTAGTGAAGGGTTTGACTTCTCTTTTGTAAGCAATGGAAGACGTAATGTCCCACCTTTTCTATAATTTGTGGGTTTTTGGTAGTTAAAAGAAGAATAGTCTTTTCTTTGTCTGTAAGCTTAGGGAAATTCGGATAGATTTTAGTGGTCTGAATAGACAATTCATTTCGTGCATTATCATGAAATGAACAGTTTGAAATAAAGTGTATTTTGTCTTCCACGGCATTTGTATTGCAATACTTACAAAGTGTTTCGTATATAGGTAATTTTCTATACCGGCCTCTCTCTATTTCAAGAGGATGAGCACTAACTCTAATTTTGCTAATGGCTGAGCGCAGATCAAAATCTGCAAGATCAAGATAACTCTCTAAATTGTACATGGTTTTACATTTTGCATAGAATCTTAACTTACCGCATAAGATCGTTTACCAAGGTATGAAAAAATGATTGTATATATATATCTGTTAGTCTCCTTCTTAGCGCTTTTCCGACATGTTCAGGTTTACAATGTGTATTACCGGAGTGCCACAAATAGGAATATCCATTGTAATCTAATACGGAACTGACCTTAAAAATGAGGACGCACCTTAAATCTATAAGAGAAGCTCTTCCCAGGTAAGATGGGATATTCTGTGACGTAAGGCACACCGTCCATATGATTTACACCGCGCATGTACATCCCATGGACATGGAGTGACGTCACTTCCTTGTAGAAGTGGTTGATGACCTTCAGGACGACCTGTCATGTCAGATAATGTTTCCTCGTAAGAGTAGTAGAGTGAAAAGAAAAGGGGACTTTTAGCCACATTTAGCGACAACTCATGTGAATGCTTCCAATTTTTTGGATGTGATTGTCAGTTTCTTAAAGAAATAGACGGACATTCCCTCTCTTGCTGGGGGGGGGGGGGGGCACTGCATGTAGATGGACAAAGAATGAGATTAAACGTTTTGAATTTACACTTATGGCAAGTTCAGCATTTACCTGCGCTCCTTCCATGACCTCCAGAGTGGGACCAGGGAACTGGTCGTTTACAACGATTACGTTTCGCTGCACTCCATCAGCTGTGATGGTCTCTTCCACAGGAACGATGGGTCCGTCCGTATCTTTGGCCCACCCCACATGAACTTTAACTTGCAGACTTCCATTCCTCAAGATTTCAATCTGTAGAAACATTCCTATTCATCAAATCCGAAGTATCACATCTTTTCTTGAAGCTTCAAGCCTATCCGCTATACATAAAAAACGCTGTATGTATTACGGCAACAGCGAGACAAAACCACAATCAGCACAAACAGAAATGTAAACCCTTCTCGTCTACAACTTGCCCAGTACATGTCCAGATGTGTTCATGTGTGAGGGGCCTTCATCTTTGACATACGCCAAAAATGATTACTCAAGCAACTGGATAAGATTTTGACTGTTTCATAATCTTATCCAGTTGCTTGAGTAATCATTTTTGGCGTATCTTACTACCTGGATGTCTAACCTTCATCAACGCATCTTTGACATATTACACACAGTGCAACACAATGCGCATGCGCAGTTCAGATCGTGAACCGACTTATACGAAGCGTGTTGTGTAGGCTACGACTCACCCCATTGACCTTGTCGTCACTTCCGGTGTGTGTCATGGTCTTCGCCCTTCTAACCACCAGGGTGAACTCGCATACGTCATCAGTGCACATCTCCGCAGTTGCCATGGAAACGCAGATCCATGTAAGGATCAATGTAGGAAGCAAATTCATCTCTGATTGTGACATAAGAAAACGAAAAGGATCAACAAGTGCGTGTACGCTGAGGTGTAGCAATCTAAGGATATTTCCTGACAAGCGAATTTAAACCATCAGGACCACAACGGAAACTCCAGGCTGTAAGATATCATCACAAGACAAGAAGATCACAGAACGCTCACGTTCATATCGTAGCGGAAGGGGTTCTAAAACCATCTGCATAGTCTGTAATCGCAAAATGGGACATCATCGGTGAATTCGGATTCGGCAAATAAGTTTTGGCACAAAACGCAACGACTTCTTTGTATCCACCACTGTTGTTGCAGCAACAACTTCGAGAGGAAAGAAAATGATGGCTAATTTTTAACTCCCTCCCCGTTTGGCACTGAACCTGGCCCATCCAATAGTTCAGCCACGAACCCCAGATGTTTACCATCAGCAGAAAATATCTACTGTGTGTTGTTTTGACGGTTGTACAAAGTAACACACTTTGTATTAGCTGGTTTGCGTCCAGATTCCACAAAAAGACGTTACCTACCTCCGAGCTCCGCAGTCTCACTCGACCCTAGAAGGCGCAGCTATCTATTTGAAGAAAAACAGGACTAACAGCCGAGTCAGGGAGTCAGCCAAGTTCACACTCCAAGTCACTTATCCTAATTTGACCTTGACCAGAAAAGACCCGGTTTTTGATTGACGAGATACGTCATGCGCGCTAGGAATCTCGACTGAGGAGAACCCCAAGCAACAGGCTGTGGTGGTTCTAACCCTAGAGTTGTTTTCTTGGAATTTTTGGCCATTTGTGACAACGTTTCACCGGGCTAGGGCTATAAAACTCTTTTGAAACGCTTGAGCCTGTTTGCATTGACCTTGACCTTGACCTTATGTCTGTCAGTTGAGTGGGGTGAACCATAGAAATTAGGGGGTGTAGCTTATAGAAAACCACTAGTACTGTTGCCAGTTTAAACACTTATCTTGATTACATGTAAAAAGTTGGAATTCAAGTTTTTGATATTCATGGTTAAAGTGTAGTGGATCAATTATCTTGGCTAATTGTACTATAGAGTCTCTTGGAAAAGATACTGAAACCTAACCCAACTGGATTATAGGAAAAAAAAATGCTATACAGTAAGCAGAATCGTGACATTTATTTTGTATCATTATTTAAAGTTGACCTCGTGAAAGTCACTGTAGGTTTTGTTGCGTTAATAATGTTTATTCCCTTTCTATTCTTATTTAGTCTTGATTAGGTGCAGTGAATGCACAAGAGTCCTCTAATATACAAACGTGATATTTTGAGTAGGACTGTAGCTCAGTAAGCCAAATCGAAACAAAAAAAGTGATTGAATTGACTAAAACGTTACAACAATGCTATATTACTGTAAATACTACTAGACTAGCAATAACACAACTGGGAAACGTCATTTTACTTGAACCAGGAGATATTACATTAAGATTTTTTTTAATGCCGCAGATATTTATGAACTATTGTGAAAATACCGTGGCATTTCGATTGTATGTTGATATTGAAGATGGTGCCATCATAGTAACCGATTTTGATAGATCCTTAGTTGTGCCCCCCTCCCCATCCACGCACGAAACAAGGCGCATTTGCTCAAACAGTGTCTTTAACAGCTTATAATATTACGCAATTAGACACCCGAGGCTCGTTAAGTTAATCAGGCCCGTAAAATTTGATACTTGCAGTGGACACTCTAGATCCCAATATATCATAATCGATATTTAATTTCATTTTAGTTCTCAATTCGAGTTTGCACGCCCTCAAGTCTAGCGACCGTCTCTTCCAGGAAATACTGGAAAAACCAACTCTGTATATAGGATGCAAGGATATCCTTCTAGCTACAAGAAAACTCGAGTTTCGGTTTCTTCAACCTCTGTAATTTTAGTAAATATTAGAGGGAAAAAGTATTTTCCCGTCAAAAATGAGGTACAAAATTAGGCATTTTCGCGTGGAATTAAAACACATCACCAGACCTTTTAACACGAAAATGACTATTAGTGTCAGAAAGTGAAAACTCATAAGTATAATCAAGCCAATTATAAAGAAAATCCTACAGCTTATATTTTCACAATAACCCGACGCGCGAGGTATTAAAAATGCAACACGGCCAACAGAACGCAACAAAGGTCACTCTGGGTCAAAGGGCAGTTTCACCTTCAACGCGGACGGCTATCCGGAAATTTTCACCCCAAACACACCGATTCTTACGCTTTTTAGCCGTGTTGGTATCTAATGTGACATTGTCAGTTCGCAGCAAATTACGAGACAAACCTGTTTCATAATGTGCGAATGCAGTTCCGCACCAAGGAGAAACTGTTTTATTGTGCGAATGCAGTTCCGCATCAAGGAGAAACTGTTTAATTTTGTTAATGCTGTCCAACATCAAGGAGAAACTGTTTTATTGTGCGAATACTGTTTAGCACCAAGGACAAAACTGTTTCATTATGTTAATGCTTCTCAGTACCAAGGACAAAACTGTTTTCTTGTGCTAATGCTATCGTTGTGTGACTACTGTCCATTACCAAGGACAAAACTGTTTTATTGTATGTGCCAGTGGCGTCATGTAGCGCAAGTGATAGAGCGCGCGGCTGTCAAACAATGGGACCCGGGATCTAATCCCGGGTTGTGCCCAGAGACATGTCCGAACCTGCGCCCTGACGTTGTGCCCTTGGGAAAGACACTTAACACGACTTTCCTCACATCACTCAGGTGTAAATGAGTACCTAGCTCATCTTGGGTTAGGGACGTCTCTCGAATAGGACGTTGAATGGAGGCCCCGTGTTTGGGGAGAGCCACACCCCGCGCATGTAAAAGACTTCCACAACTTTCGAAAAAGAGTAGGGGCATGCCCCGGTGTTCGATGGTCCAAACCCTTCTGTCTGGAGTTGGTGATTCACTACAAATCACCCGGATGGAGGCCTGGCGAACCTCCGTCTCGTATAAGCCACACGATGATTTACACCATTCACCCGGACGGGAGAACTGGCGCGTCCCCGTCTTGTATGACGGCCAACAAAAGGGTATGTCACCATGTAAAAAGGGCGGTATAACCCCGTCGTAGCGAACGCTCGTCGACTGGTGATGATGATGATGTGCGAATGCTTCTCAGCACAAAGGACAAGACTGTTTCATTATGCGAATTCTGTTCAGCACCAAAGACAAAACTGTTTCATTGTGCGAATGCTGTTCAGCACCAAGGACAAACTGTTTCATTATGTTAATACTGTTCAGCACTAAGGTCAAAATTGTAAATGCTGTCCAGTACCAAACTTAGACTATTCCACCTTGTAAGTGCGCCTTGTCCGTTCTAATATGGGCCCAAACCTCTTTTTAGATCTGCCTTTTACAAAGGTTTGAACTCTAACCGTACCAAAAATTACGATTCACTATTGATCAGGAAGGTTGTTAAAAATCAACTTCACATCTTTAAACATTTGCCGTACTCCCTACAACTCATCCAAAAATTAATATCCTCTTTCTAAACGATTCGGATAACAACATATGAAATATTCAGCCAAATATATGTTGATCTATGTTATTGAAGGCCAAATATGGTCTTTTGGGGGCGAGACTAAGCCCTTCACCAGGTGAAAATCCGCCTTTTGAAAAATGGCCGTTGCCATGGCAGCCGGTGACCACCGACTCAAAACTTACCCAATTTTACATGTCTAGATCAAGTCTCCACCAACACATAAAATTTGAGAAAATTATTTTGATTTCTTGACTTTAGCCGCCTTATGCTTGTTTTTTGTTTACCAACAGGGCGTCCAAACAAAACCCCCACAATCCTCTCGCCAAAATATTTCGAAATTCAGCCAACAGACTCATTAGATACGGAAAGGACGAATCTATCCAATAGCGTACGATTAACGTCGAATTGACGTAATTTGAGAATTTCCTCTCCATGGCAACAGCACCAAAATTCCATCTTGGCTATTTTCGCCAGCACTAGACGCTACATTATGTCCTCGGAGAGAGTGAAACTACAGGGGAAGCGACGATACAGAAAATCTTTCCTCAACAACAAGGACAACAGGGCTGAAAATATAAACATGGATGTTCGGAAGGCAAACGCGATCGAGAATGTGGGTGTTGAAGACGAAGAAACCAGCAAAATTCCACAGGAAAAAGTGGAGAAGAAACCGCCATTACTACAGAAGGACAGTGTGAAGAGTACAGGGGCGTCGGTTCAGACGGGTTCGTCCTGTGGAGACGAATTGGAGAGACTTTATGAAAGTAGGAAGACAGCAGGTAGGGTGACTTTTTGCCAACACTATACTGTTGTAAAATATTTATACTGTTGCAATCATTACTGAAAATGCATTTAAGTTCGTTTTGTTTCGCGCTAAGTCGAAAATGGAGTGTTCGTGGTGGTTTCAAGTTCGCGGCAGCGTTATAGTCACATACTACTACAGTATTGGACAAAAATGTTTGCGGTGGCTTTAAGTTCGCGGTGAGGCGATCGCCGCAAAAATGCGAGCATAAAACCACCGCAAACGTTTCTGCATTTACAGTATATATCCCGTCACTTCTAAGAGTTGTATATTAAACAGCGGGGCATTATGCTCTAGATCTCACAATACACGATAATTCATGCAGGTTTTGTAAAAACATGATAGATAACACCCCAACTCACGTGTTTGGCGTCGACGTCACTAACAACAACAAGAAAACAAAACAACAAATGATTACAACAACAAAAAACCCTTTTTTGTCTACAAAATTGTATTTCTAAATTTGAGTAATGGTAGCAGTTTGTACCAGTGTTTCATAGTTGATTTCCCAATATGTAGGATTTGGACAACTTTCGAATTCCGGTTCCTGTTTACTCTACTCTATCCCATTACATAGAAAAGCTAATAGACTAATAACGTGACGTCATTGTGTCGTGCGAACAGGCTGAAATGCCGCACATTTTTCACCAGCGCCGCTGCTGTCGGCCCTTTTGTTCGTTTTCCGACCGCAAACGATGATTTCCGATTCCAGTCCGAACACAAAGCCGAGCAGAAGCTGAGAGTAGGAGAACGAAGCGGCGTGACGTCACATAGCTACTCTGTGTTTCACGGAAAACCCCGACGGAAAATCCCGACAGAAAACCGCTTTGATTATGTTTCGAATTGCTAATGTACCATATTCGTGAATAATTCGTGAGAAATTTTTTAGTGCGAGTGGGCGTGCGAATGATTTTTTCGGAAATTGTATAATTTTAGTACTTTCCTTCATAGGGCTTCGATACATAAAACATATGTTGTTTATGGCTGGTGGATCATTTACAGATGCCGAATATGCCCATAAGTGCTCAATTTGCATAATTAAGCGGAAAATGTTTCCTTAGTGGGACATGATGGTAATTTCACACTTGTGTGTAAGTTAAAGGTAAATGTCACCATGCATATATTATTTAAATGTGGTTTGTCATTTGCATATAGATAATGTTGAAATGGGATTTTACCAAAGGGTAGGACTTTCCCATATTGCAATATATGGTACAGAAGACCATAAAGGTGACTATCAATACAAATTGACGTTAACGTTGCTGATTATATTTCCCTCCCTATGTATGGGAAATATATTGTTTTTGCTGCCGCGTTCTTCTTTCATCTTCTTCTTCTGCCAAAAAAACAACAACAAGTAGCTGAAGGGTGGTAGCTCTATTAGTTCTTAAACTTATAGTATTTCCTTTCAACACGGTAAATGCTACTATTGGAGGTACATGTATCTTTGGGAAAGGTAAATAAAATGGAATGTGCGATGTACTAATGAGGACCTAATATGCATAATTTATGCAGACACTTATATTTCCCTCGCGGTAAATGCTACGGATGTCATATTGGAGGTGGAGGTAGCTTTATAATGGGGGAATAAAACGGATTATTTGTTATGTTAATGAGAAGCTCATTTGCAAAAGTTATACAGAAACTTCATATTTCCTAAACGATAAATGCTGGGGATGTCATATTTGGGGTGAAGGTAGTTTTAGGAAAACTGAATACAACGGATTGTACCTTATTCTAATTGGAGCATCATTTGCATAATTTATGCAGAAACTTCATATTTCGCGCTTGCGATAAATGCTACGGAAGTCATGTATATAGATAACTTGAATAAACAACAACGATGTTTCATACTTCCTTTATCAATGGAGAGAAATATTCTGCATTTTCACGACAATGTTGCTTTTCTTTCTAGTTACATTTGCGCACAATCAATGACACAAGATACCTAGAATAAGAAGTTTACAACATAGCTTAATATTTCACGGATATATGAGGTCTCCGAATTCTTGTTCATGATTGCGTCCCTAATCTTTATTTTCTCGTTTACATATATACAGAACCTGCTGCGGTTCGACCGAAGGAGCCACCACCTCAGCCGGCCGATGTCCCCTGCCGCCCGCCGGACCCGCTATACGTCAGACGGGTAGGGCAGAGGTTTTGGTCCACCAAACGGATCCTCGACTGGCAGAGACAGGCACTGCGTGCAAGGGAAGACACAGAAGCAGTCTTGAAGCCTGTTAGAGAATATGGCGAGGAGTCTGCATTGAAGGGCGCTGAAGGCGAAGAGGTCATATTGAAAGGACATTACGAGAACGATGAAGAACACAAATATTACCAGTACGATAAAAACCACGGACACTACGAGAACGACAAAGAACACAAATATTTCCAGTACGATAAAAATCACGGACATTATGAGAACGATGGAAAACACGGACATTACGAGAACGATGAAGAACACAAATATTTCCAGTACGATAAAAATCACGGACATTACGAGAACGATGGAGAACACGCGCATTACGAGAACGATGGAGAACACGGACATTACGAGAACGATGGAGAACACGGACATTACGAGAACGACGGAGAACACGGACATTACGAGAACGACGGAGAACACGGACATTACGAGAACGATGGAGAACACAAACATTACGAGAACAATGGAGAACACGGACATTACGAGAACGATGGAGAACACGGACATTACGAGAACGATGGAGAACACAAACATTACGAGAACGATGGAGAACACGGACATTACGAGAACGACGGAGAACACGGACATTACGAGAACGATGGAGAACACAAACATTACGAGAACGATGGAGAACACAAACATTACGAGAACGATGGAGCACACAAACATTACGAGAACGATAGAGAACACGGTCATTACGAGAACGATAGAGAACACGCGCATTACGAGAACGACGAGGAGTATTCGAACTTATCCACACAAGTTTACGCCGATTTAGACCCCGCCTTTCTGGCAGCACAAGATGTGGTCCGACTGGCCGCAGCTCAGCCATTCTATGAGATGGACATCTCCCCTGCCGATGAAGAACAAGAACAACCATTTTACAAGATGGATGTCACCGCTGCCAAAGACAAACAACAACAAGAACAGCCATTTTACGAGATGGAAGTCGCCTCGGCTGATAAGAAAGATAAACCTTTCTACGAATTGGACGACAGTCAACTGGCCCAACCAACATCAGATAACGTTTATACAGGTTTGGATTCCGAGTTTGTCGCAGCACAGGATGCGGTGCGCATGAGGAACCGAGCCAGGGAAGGCAGCAGGGGTGAGTAACGAACATATATCTTTAACCCCCTTTCTCTTCATTATATTTCACTCCCCATACCGTAGGCATGGGTTGAGTGAAACATACTGTTTTTTGTCTTCTCCTTCTTGCCATTAGGGTTAGCTGAGGACATGTGGCAGGGACATGCGCGCAATGAATGACACATTTACATTTATGTAGTTTAGATTATAACAAAACGTCCATTATTACAAGGGGAGGAAGTGAAATATGCTGTATTTGCTCAGGAGCAAATGACAGCATTTCTAGTTTTTTTCCTCGTTATTTTCCCTCCATAGGATCGACACATTTGCCCAAAAGGGAAAGGTAGTCCTATATAATAGTCTTTTAGGAGCCGATGAGACAGTTTGCTTTGGACCTGCTATTGGAGCCCATCTCTCTCCTTCGTGTCCCCAACCGAAGTTAGGTACCCATTTACACCTGTGTGGAGTGAGGAAAGTGCCTTTAATGTAAGAAAGGTTGTAACATCTGGCCCCAACCGAAGTCAGGTACCCATTTACACCTGGATGGAGTGAGGAAAGTACAAAATGTACCTTTAATGTAAGAAAGGTTGTAACATCTGGCCCCAACCGAAGTCAGGTACCCATTTACACCTGGGTGGAGTGAGGAAAGTGCCTTTAACGTAAGAAAGGACGTAACATCTGTCCCCAACCAAAGTCAGGTACCCATTTACACCTGGGTGGAGTGAGAAAAGTGCCTTTAATGTAAGAAAGGGTGTAACATCTGGCCCCAACCGAAGTCAGGTACCCATTTACACCTGGGTGGAGTGAGGAAAGTGCCGTTAACGTAAGAAAGGGCGTAACATCTGGCCCCAACCGAAGTCAGGTACCCATTTACACCAGGGTGGAGTGAGAAAAGTGCCTTTAACGTAAAAAAGGACGTAACATCTGGCCCAGAGCAGTCAAGAATCGACCCCATGACCTTATGATCCGTTTTTACTAGCCTAACAACTAGCAATAATTAGCCGACGCTGCTTTGATCAAGCAGATTTAACAGCAAAAATGTAGGGTTTTCAACGTGGATATGGATCATAAGATGATAATTTTGAGCGCTTGGGCCCATTCGAAATATAACATTTTGAAGCAATTTCAAGGGCGAGCTACAGAGTGAAGTGGAGATAAATGTATACGAGGAAATAATGCACACAGCAAAAGTACTGTAATGCCACACTGCTGTTCTTTTACATAGCCTTTATTGTTGCTTTACAGACAGTGGTGACGACCCGGGGTGCAGTCGGAACTGTCGTGTGTTCCTCTGGTCCCGTCCAGGGTGCATGGTGGGTGTTTGTGCTGGTGTTGTCATTGCCGTCATTGTGGCAACTGTGGTCGCTGGAATCTTCAACCAACGCGGCGAGTACATGGTAAGGTTTTTTTTTCCATTCATATCCCGTTTACAATATTTTTACACATGCGCACACATACGTACACACGAACATGTACAAACACACACACACACACACACACAAACACACGTGCACATGCACACAAACACATACATGTGCACATAGATACACTTAGTAATACATACAAACGCATAGACACATTCATAGATACAGCGTGGCACACACACACACGCACACGTGCGCACACACACAAAAATACACACATACACTGTTTAGTGAATAGAATGTCTTGTTTTCTTAATATTATTACAACATGAGACAAGTGATGCTAAGGTGCGTTTTGTGTTCTTGTCACTGTAGCTGAACGAAACAACACGTCCAACAACCTCAACAACACCAACAACCTCAACAACATCGTCTGCACAGATACCAGTGACGTCACAGGCTACATCGTGGACAACAGAGGGAAAGGGTGAGTAGGAAAGGATTGTTGATCAATGTTGACCAGTTTTACAGAATTTAAAAGGTGACGTTGCTTTGAGATTTGGCACAGCAGCGAGCATGTCCATGTGACGTCATCGCTATGTCAGCCGCCATGTTGGTGTCCCTATTTGCAGTTCAGTGAACTAGCTCGAGTATTTGGGAACATTGAAAGATTTGATTTTCTGATCCTCTCAAATAACCATCTTTAAAATGTCCACAGCACTGAAGCACACAAAAGGGTCAATTTCATGTTGCTAATACATAAGTACAATGGTAGCTTCTCTCCCCTCCCTTATAAGGTAGTGACATCACAGGCCTGCTTGCTGGAGTAAAATGTGTGGACATGGATTTGGGCTGGACAAATTTTGGTGGGGCTGGTAGAAAATAATGATTAATCAGCTACATGATTTCCGTTTGAAAACTGACAAAACGTTTCCTCTCCTGTTGTTCCAGATTGGCAGCTCGAGTGGACCCTGTATATCAGAGAGTACTTCAGAGAAAACAGCGATGTCGCCACAGCTCTGGAGGAACGTTATGCTGCCAACGAGGTTGTGATGTCCCTGTTACAGGACAGGTTCTTCTGGCCCTGGGTGTGTCAGTACTGGTCTGTATACAGGGATCTCCCATGCACCTTGTCCAAGGCTGTCGCCTACTGTGTCGATCATGGAACTGTGCGTGAGTACATGACATCACAAGGCTTCTCCGCGTACAGCGAGTTCTTTTCCTCCACGCTGGACGCCTTGGAGGCACTGCCGAACGTGACAACAAGTACGGACAGTGTGCTTCCATGTCATCCCACATCCTTATCGCTATCTAAACGGACTCTGTCGGACAATGATGTTACCGCTCTGGTTAACCTTTTCCCATACCTAGAAGGAACTGGCAAGCTCTACATGCTTAACTGCAGGGTGTCAACAAAGGCAGCAACATCAATAGCTGAGCGGCTTCACCTCCTGAGCAAGCTGACATATCTTTATCTAAATAACAATAACATTAGAGATGATGGCGTTAGAGCGATTGCAGAGACATTTCCCCACCTGAAAGAAATGAGAGAAATACACATTGAAGCAAATTCAATAACCAATGTGGGAGGAGAAGCCATGGCGAAGAGTCTAGTTCACCTGCAGGAGCTACAGAAACTCTACTTGCGGGACAATGAGCTGGCTCTCAGTCTCTCCTCACTGGCAAAGGCCTTCGTCAACATGTCGAGACTGGAGTATGTCGACCTGTTTGGCGTGACGTGTAGAGCCGTGTCATTCCGCATGGCGGCGCAACAAGCGCGAGACGCTGTCCACACCATTGCAGGACAGGTATACAATTTGTCGCGCCGCACTCCCCTGCTGTACGATGGTTCTCGGGCAAGAGAAGGCAACACCCAGGAACTGGCATGGCAACGAGTGAAACAGGAACTACAGACAGGAGTCCGCATTTCAAGGGGACAGTTGACGGTGTGTTTACGAATCAGGCTGTTGGAAGAGTAATGGGACAACTGTGCATTGATGTGGGAAACAGTCGGTGTAATACCTTAACTTGTCCTAAAGAAAACATAACCTTCTTGGCGACTGCAACATATCAACATGGTAACCTCACAGAGGGCCTGTGGAAGGCAAGGTAAAACAGTCATCTTTATTGACACAAATCAGGAGATAATTTGCATAATTAATGAGTAAAGTTTAGAAATCTACACATCTCACCAACAACCCTTGATTTTTCAAACTGCACAATCTTTTTGTCTCCACCAAAACACAAAAAATGCTACTTATGTACATACAACAAAACACACAAAAAACTATGAACATTAAATAGAGGTTTTGGGCATCTGAACTATTGTTATGAAGATTTTAAATGATTAACTGTAAATAATAAACCCATGTGATATGGAATATGTTATTATTCCCATCAAATGAACTGATAACTATATGAAATATAGCGATTGATACAGTTGTGTTTTTCACCGCATCTTAATGTTATTATCTTGTTTAGTTTACATTCAACCTCATCTTCCTATGCTTCTAAACTAAATATAGTGAACCACCTTGTGATAAGCATATGAAAAATGCAATTATTGTGCTCCAGGCAAATATGAAAATATCACAACAATGCTTTTTACAGACATGCACAAACTTAAAACTAAACCCAGCGATTGATGGTAATGTTACCTGTCAAATTCAAATCCAGTGAGTTATGAAGAAGGCCAACGTTGTCTAGGGAATATACTAGTACAAGTAGAGTGGTCTGCATAGAGTTGTACAATCAATGCTCTATGCTGAATCTAGAAAGGCAGCAACTCTGTGTTACATTGAATACAAGCAGGATGGTTTCACTTTATACAATATTCAGCCGCCAATAACACTTAACGGAGAATGCACTGATTACGCTCTATTAGAGCGATCAGCCAACAAATAACGTGGAATTGGAATTGAACATCTGATTATTACAATCATACGTAAAAGGGCATGAAGGCCCCATGTAGTAAATATCAGTGCATTTTTCCTACCAGTATTCGAGTTTTGAAGTTTGTTTATCACGGTTTATCATCACCGCGAAAAAAGCTGTTGTTATCATTTATGATTCCTTCACTTGCCGCCACAGTGAATTTAAAGTTCAGTGAAAATGTCAATTTTTCTTTAACTGTGAAATTTTGCTACCATGAAGATAAAGTGAATTACAGTATCTAAGAAGAGATATACAAAGCATCATGTATCTTCGGCTCCTTCTCATTGAAATGTGCAAAATACTGTTACAAGTCTTTTCAACATGATATGAGACAAATTACAGGCATTGCTTTCTCCCTTTTCTATGTTTAACAAATGATTAGTATTGCTTGATGGTTTTGTAGAAATTACAGCCACCCCTTTAACGTTAAAGCAGCTTTTGCCTGAGAGGACATGAAAGTTTAAAAAGTGGCCGAAAATGTAAAAATTCAGTTCCGAGAATGGAACTCAGGCCCTTTGACAGATCAAGTCAGATCGCTCCTGTCACTTATGTTTTACTGTAATGACTGTAACATATGTTACCATTGTTTGATGGTATCTACATTATTTACTTGACCTGGTGTAAGAAAGCTGCCCAGTTTGTAAATGCCATCTTACCCCTTAAATATGAAATTAGAAACTTTTAATCCTTCCAACGAAAAAAAATGGTGTACTTTTGTAACATCCATTACTAATAATGGATGTTACGCTTGCTTATGATACCTACATGTTTGTGTCAAAGAAAAGAATAACATTTTTTTTGACAATCAGTAATGGAGATAAAGTAGGTACAGTCTGCCTGAATAATGATCTGATCTATTTTTAGAAAATAGATTTGATAATTTGCACATTTTACTGAGAAGGAGCGTTATGATACCACGTTCAGCACCAAGGACATAACCACACGTATAAGAACATAACATTTTGCTTTGCCAGTTGTACTTTAGGCTTGCAAAAACAAATCTCATTGTCATACATATCACAAGCCCATTATCACTACTAACAAGTTCCCCAATTGAATATTTCCATGTCTTTCAAAACTACAGGTGATATGACCATATCAGAATACAGACTAGTATCAAAATAATT
Organism: Branchiostoma lanceolatum; assembly: GCF_035083965.1. Taxonomy (NCBI): domain Eukaryota; kingdom Metazoa; phylum Chordata; class Leptocardii; order Amphioxiformes; family Branchiostomatidae; genus Branchiostoma; species Branchiostoma lanceolatum. The sequence goes on along the minus strand of NC_089723.1, from coordinate 15,984,506 downwards.
TACACCCCTTATAATTTTTCATTAAACTTGTTCTTCTCTAAGCTACGCCTGCCATTTTAGAAACAATGTCATTGATAAATATAATAACACATATCCCAATACTTTTTGTGAAATTGTGAAATTTCATGGTTCTAATTATTTCTAATATTGTTATAAAATATGTCTGTAATTTTCTATTCATACATAGTTGTTAAAGTTCGCAGTTATGGTTTTACAAATGATATCAAACCAGAGTTGGTCTTGATTTACAAGTGACACCAAAATGAACTTTTCAAAAGTGACCCAAATTTCACGGTACTACATATCATTCTTGGGAAAAGCAATAAATTTACACAGGGTAACATTTACTAACATAATTCCATCAGGGTACATAATTCCGCCATCCTGATAAGATACGTCCAAACAGATTTACAACCCAATGTAAATTAAGTATAAACTGTAGATCTACAGATCTCTCAAACCAATATAAAACCTCCTTGCTCAAACCCTCTGTTTTTCAAAGTGGCAGATTTATGTTATAATGGGGCGGATAAATGTCTCCACATGTGTAGTGAATTTTAATAGATAGATAAATAAATGTTAATGGTGGTTATAAATAGCTTTGAAGTATGAAAAATTTAGTTGTCTTCTTACTATGAAGTCTTGGGTTTGACTTGATGAAGTCAGTTGCTGTCTTGGTTTATCAGCTCAACTTTCAGACGAATGCCGTTTTCTGGAGTCGGAAACTGGTTGGCCTTCTTCATCTTCAGGGGTATCTATGGAGGGGTACCAAGGATGAATAAATGTACATGTAATGTAATCAAACCGTGCATTAGTACCATAGATATAGAAACTTACTGTAGAATAGCAATATAGAATGATCTTGTATTCATGTATACCTTTTGTTTTACCTTACATTTGTATTTCGACATTGTTGTCAACATGCAATTAGCCTACGGGCATGAATTTGCAGTAAACTATTATTATCATAATTGTAATGTTACAAAACTGCAAGTTTGAGTTTAACTACCAGTAAACATTCCTAAACCTAGAAAATATAAATTCATTTACATTTGTGAAGGTTTTATTTTGCAGTCACAAAAGGAAAAATTACTTTTTTCAATTCGCAGTGGAAACAATTCTATAGTACAGGGAGACATATTTGTGGTGTCATGAGTTTATGGTGGGGAAGTCACCACGGAAATTCCTAAAATAAAACCTAGTACAGTCAAACCTGCCCAAGGCGACCACCCGGGGGACCGAGCAAAAACGGTCGCGATGGACAGGTGGTCGTCATGAAGAGGATTCCAATCATAACATGTTTCCAGGTCGAGGTGTTCAAATACAGTGTACTACGTAGATGGATGGAAAATTATGTGATTTAGACAGCATCACGCCCACCAGGTTCAATTCTCATTGACAGAAAGATCCTACGGAAATTACATTTTCTGTTATCATTGTAATATTTGTATACCGTGACATCGTGGACAAATGTTCGTCATAATTTTGACTAAAAAGCAGCGCACTCCCGCATTCACACGTTACGTTAAAGTAAGAGTACACACACACACACACACACGCATATAAAATCTAGGTTTTAAGGCCTAAGACAAATCCCTAGAAAACACCTGCTGACCCCAGCCTTCTTTTGGGCGCCGACCGCTGGATAAAAGCGGCAAAAAGTTTTCGATCTGACAACTGAAAGATGAAAACGGAAAGTTGTGATACCGCCGCCGAGCACGCGACCGCATCGAAAGATAACAAAGGTAACGATTACAAGCAAGCAGCGTCCAATAAAGGTTTGTGAGAGTCATGGAAATAACGAGAGAATAAGAATATTAATTTCATCAATAACGAGAGTACAGTATTCTAGATATTCACAAACACAGAAGCGTCGTGTTTTAGAAAAGTCAGCGTTATGCCGCGCTGAAACAAAGATGGCGTCGCGGACCAAGGAACAACATGTTTGGCCGACGTTTTGCCCTCCGCCCCGGAGTCATTTTCTGGCGGAATTTAGTAAGACAGAGACACATTTTTGTTGAAAATACAAGAAATGGATAGTAATTTCTGTGAAATCTGACTTTTTGACGCCATGCACTACGTGATCGTTTTGAAAATTGAGTTCAAACCGAACCGAGCCTGCGGTAAACTATAAGATTACGATGAGCACAACAACATCGATATTTAAGTATTCACAATCCTTTGTATTTACAATGTTTATAGTGGGAACGTTTTATTAAAACACTTCATGGAGGAAGTTGCTATTCATATATTTTTCTCCGTCAAGGTCTTAAAAGCATTTCCGTGAAATCCGACAGCAAAATCCGATGTCACCACACGCTGGAAAAACGTGGTCACCATGGGCAGGGATTGTGCCCTGTGCGGTCCCAATTCGTGGCGGTCGCGGTCGCGTTGGACGGGTGGTCGCCTTGGGCAGGCCTCTTAATGCTTGTGCCTATGGGGAAAATTTTCGGGACCGAGAAAAAGCGGTCGCCATGGCCAGGTGGTCGCGTTGAAGAGGTGGTCGCCTAGGCAGGTTTGACTGTACATTTGAATGGTTTATAGTATATAAGTATGATTCAAAAACACTTCAGTTAAGATTTAAGAAAAAAGAAGCAGTTCTACTGCAGTGCCAAAAAGGTATGCTAGGGGGCTCACAATCGCGTCCAGTTTAAGTCAAGTCCTACTGACATACCAAATATGATGACAGTCTATCTGACACTTTTCCATCAATAACAACCAGAAACTCATACACAGATAAAAGCGATTGAAGATACTGTTTTTTATATAATATCACTATATATACATAATATCATCATATAACGTTCTGTCCTCACATCTGTATCGGGTGCAGTCGTGACGCGATAATTCATGAGGATCTTGGCCAGTCCAACCTTCAGTTCCATCATGGCCAGCCTCATCCCGATGCAGTTCCGTGGTCCCGCGCCGAATGGCAGCCAATCGTACGGATCCCGCTTCTCTCGAGCTTCCTTGGTGAACCTGCGTCGATACACCATTGGTCAGATCTAACGACTGGCGACCAGTTAAATTTCTCCACAATATAAATTCACCAACTCAATATATACTTTCTTTTTCTTTTCTACTTATTCAACAGACTAAAATGTAGCCTTTCTGGGCATGAATATGCAATAAAGATCATTGCCTATAATACAATGCTAAACTTTTTTCAAACACTAACGGTATTCACGGATCAAATTTTCAACGACCACTGTCGCCTTCTTCAGGATCAATAATGAACAATCACTGCCGAACGTGAACTCTGTTGTTTCATTGACTTTATTATTTGACAGTCGGGAAGCAGAGGCTAGGGCAAGGGACAGGACTGCTTGGAGGATCCTCCTGGAAAGCAAGGGGCCAGTTTCTGGCCTGAGCACGTAGGCAGGCAGGACTTTATTGACACATGTCTTTACGGATAGGTGACGTCAGCAATTGGTCTAATGTGCCAAGAAGTTTATAACGCCCACCGTCTCTGTTTAGTGAAGGCTGGAGTGCCCTGATGTATATGGCCTCCTTTAATTTATACCTCTCATAAAGGTCATTATTGATCCTGAAGAAGGCGACAGTGGTCGTTGAAAATTTGATCCGGGAAAATTTGATCGGTGAATACCTTAGTGTTGGAAGAAAGTTTGGCATTGTATTATAATGATTACTACCGGTGCAGATGAGCTTCCATGATAAAAATCATTGCCATTGTCATTTAAAAGGCTCTCAGCACCTTTCAGGGATGAACTTCTTCGGTTCGGGCCAGCGTTCGGGATCGTAGTGGATGGCAAGGACGGGCACCAGGACGAATATGTCCTTTGGGATGGTCAGCCACTGAACTTTGACCTCTTCATCAGTAGTTCTGCCGATACTGGAACAATAGATACGACAACGTAAAATTACCCGTCATTCCAGAAGATCATAATGTCAAGAGTCATCCCGTCAGTAATTTTGAGGAACACTAGAGACGGGAGTGCATTAGATCAAATTTTACGAAATTAGGGAAATTCGTATGAATTTCATAAAAACGCGCATGAAGCACCATGCAAAAATGAACAAATGCTAGGAAACATACATGAAACACTGCCAGCAAAATCGTAATAAACTTGGCAAAAATGCAGTCTTCTTTATTCTGGGTCACGTGACAAAGCGGGAGATTTAAGATGGCGGCGACAGTACCAACAGCGTTGTCAAGTGTTATGCACAGCAAAATAAAGAAACGAGATATCAAAACCGGATGTTCCATTGTAGTACGGCAACAGGCCTCTAGGTGGCCTATAATCTAATCAGTTTGAGGTCTCATCAAGACCTACCCCGGCTACCCACATACCAAATATCAAGCCAATCCATCCAGGCATTCTCTAGTTATGCTGCTCATCCACACACAGACACACACACACACACACACACACAAACACACACACACACACAAACACACACACACACACACAAATGCTACCAAAAACATAACCTTCTTGACAATTTAGGTAAAGAACGAACTTTGGTGCAGGAGGGTACATCCGCAGGGTCTCCATACAACACATCTCAAGGTAGGACATCTCATGCGCTGCCTCATAGTCTACCAAGTCCTGTGGGGGATAAAAGTGTATTTTAGACTTTTTTATCTTGAACAAGTATACTGTAAAATTAATGCATTTAAGTTTTGCAGTAATTTGATTTCATGGTATGGAAAAAAAAGGAGTAGTGCAAAAAGAGTCACACTCTGTCTTCCATGAACAACGACAACAACAACAAAGAGTCATGCTCTGTCTTAAAAAACAACAACAAGGAGTTGTACCCTGTCCTCCATGATCTTGTTGACCTCTGCCCTCGCCTTGTCCTGTTCTTCCTGATTGAGCGCAAAGTTGTACAGCACGAAGGCCATCGTACCGGCAGTGGTCTCGTAACCCGCAACAAAGAACAGGAAGCCATTGGCAACAACGTCATCTCTGGTCAGAGCTAGATTTATTCAGAAATAACAACAGAAAAGAATTTCAAAGTTAAAGAAAGAAATCAAGATAAAGGCAATTGCCTTATTTTACAATCAGCTCTTTCTGACCTTCTTGCATATAAGGCCATGTTGATTTGATTAGCTGGATGACATCCACACGTGCATCAATTTTCGTCCGTTTCCAAAAATAAATATAAAGTATTCGGACATACTAAAAATTGTAAAAAGCAGCTTCAAAATGAGAAAATACAAGCTGTAAATTGCCAAAAGATATTTTGGTAAACGGATGATATCATTTAATGTTGTAGAATGCTAAGTTTTGAAAAAACAAAAATGAAGAACCTAACATTATATTTTGGTATACCATATTCCATGTGTTAAGTTTTGTTTATTATCCCTGACCACATAGATTTCATAATGAAGGCAACTTTTTTTTGCCAAACTTTTTTTATTTGCACGCTCGCATCAGTTTTGGGGTCCCCAGAGGATTTCATCCATATAATCAAATCAACGAAGGAAATGAAATATTGTTTTTGTACACATCGTAACACAAATAAATTTGACAATTACAAAGTATTAACTGTAATCACAGTATAGACATGACAAACTTTCAATGTACATGTACCTTGTTTTTCTTATGTCAGTTTTTTACTAAACAAATACTCGAGCTCCGGGACCCAAATTTTTAGTGTTTTGTAAAGCTTTAATTGTGTTTGACACTTGTGTGACTGCTTGGTACAGGCACGAGCCACCACTTCACACTATAACCGGGCGCAACCATAATTACTGTTCATTTTCTATTCGATCCAAAACCAGGTCCACTGATTTTTTCCGGTCATTTTTTTCCGGACCGGTCCAACAAGAAATACCAGTTTTGTGCCGGTATCTACCGCTAATGTCACATTCAAGCCAATATCAACCAGTTTTCTTGGTTGGACATTTTAATTCAAAAGTCTTCATAGTGTCAACCCACAGAGCAGAAGTAGCCGGCGACCAGCAATTAACCCTCAAAGGCAAGTAGGTCAAACCCTCACATGACAGGGAACAAGGGGGGTAAGTGGAAAGACCGGTACAGTACAGTACAGTACACCTGGTACGGTGTTCCCCATTACCTCTTTGCCTAACCCTCAATCCCAACCTACCATGGTAACTTGTGTTGGTTATCGTAAATGTTTATGAGTTATGAAAGATTAGCATACCATGTTTCTGTCCGTGCAACTTGACACCATCCTCTGTTTGGTCATCTGTGTCTTTGTGAGCGTCCATCATCAGTTGCATGAAGTCAACTCTGCCCTTCTGACATAGGAATACAGGAAATAATTTAGGACCTGCTTCTTTCGTTCGTTTCCTTCGTTTCAATCAATGCATCCTCATTGACGTGAAGCATGATGCTTTTTCAAGTAGCTAGTGGTAGTGTGATGCGGCTTCGCTACACCGGGTCAACCCTACTCTTCTCGATAAGTGTGTTGGGTTCTTTTACGTGCAGAGGTTTGACGCTTGAGGCTAATGCCTGAAGCTCCCTCATACACGGGGCCGCTGGCTTTACGTCACCATCCGAAATGACAAATGCAATCCCTTACAACATGTACGAGCTGGAGTAGACCCCAAGGATCAAACTCGGGCCCTAGGATCCACGGAATTTGATCTAGATCTACATGTAGAAAGCAGCGGGGTTGCATTTGAAAATTCCATGAAAAGAACTTAGATGGTCCAATATTGCATCATAGATATCATAGTTATCAATACTGAACACACACTTATTCACTCTGTCCAGAGGATTATACATGTACCAGGGGGCTTCATAGAGACTCTGCTGGTAATGTCAATGCTTTACACTTGAAATTCAGAAAGGCAGTCACTACGTATCATTTTGAATTCGAGCAGGCTGGCTTCACTTTACACTAAATTTGGGGTCAATTGCACTTCTTGTATAAAGTATACACTGTTAACGCTCTGTGTCGAATTTGAGCGGTCAGGCTACGAATCACGGATTACAAATTAAAACATCTTATTACATCTATGTAAAACGGCATGAAGAGCCCCATGTAGATTGCCATCAATGCTGACTTCCTACCAGAATTTGAATTTTGAGGTTATTCAAATTTAATGGACAAAAGAAGGAAAATGTATCTTCATGACAATACATTCAGCACCAAGGACATAACCCCACAATGCACTCCTAACATTGAACATGTGTACAAGGAAACAGCCATGAGAATTATAGCTGAACTAATATATTTCTTAGTTCAGCTATAATTTTATAGAACTAGGGGGGTGCATGTGGCATTGCGGTGGCTACACTGGGTATTTGGACAAGAATCCAGACGTCCTGGGTTTGAATCCTGACATTCCCCGTTGACGTTGTGCCATTGGGAAAGGCACTATCATATTCATAAACATTATAAAGGCACTACATGCATATCGTAATTACAAAATATAAAAGGCGCAGAATTAACAAGCTATCTGCCACCCAAAAATCAAGACCACAGCACGTCCAGGTCAAAAGATACAAAAATTGAAGTTCTGCTGCAGTACCAAGGTCACATACCAGGGGGCCCAAAATCGATCTTGACCTTTGGCTTCACAGCACCTGCCCACATACCAAATATCATCGAAATCCATCAAGAGGCTCTTGAGTTATGCTGACTGGAGTGGTGCGGAAACACAAACAGACAGACAGACAGACAGACACACCCAAAACAATATCTCCATTTTTCATGGAGATAATAAAAACGTAATTGAGTTAAAAACAAGGTCATACCTCCCCACTCTTCTGTCTGATCCCGATGAGCTGGTCGAAGATGCCATAGAAGAAGCTGGTGGAGTCGCTGGGGAAGAGGTCAAAGTTGAACCACTCCATAATGGGCTTCATGATGGAAGGGAACATAACTACAAATCAAGAGGAAGAACAACGTTATAGTGGAACAAGAGTTCAAGGGTATGACTTGGATACTTTATTTCCTCCATTATCTATCATACGCCTCTAGTCTGTGAAGCACTTAGAGTTTCTTGTATGTATTGGTTCATTAATTATGAAGATTAGCTTTATTTGATTCACATTTGTCCTGAGTGTCACTTTATGGTGAATGTTAGGGGTGAGTACAGCTGCAGAAAATTCAGGTCCAGGTGCAGGTCCACTCTGAAGATCAGGTCTGGACTTGAACCTGGACCTGATTATATAGTGAGTAGAACGATCATCATATTTTGGAGACACTTTGACTCAAGACAAATTATACTCGGCTTGCTATCTGTAAATGAATCCTATAACATAATGTCTTTAGGAAGAGAGTGATAATGGTCAGTTAATTTATCATTTAATTAAAATCTACTCTGCTTATTTATTAAATGTTTGTTCAACCTTCCTGACTTCCTGATTTCATAATGAAGGTATTTCACAATACATTACATTCTTTTTAAAATACATTACATACTATTGTACTACAAAGGAAAAAAAGACTACCATTTGAGACCGCATATTAAACATCATAACATCTAAAAAATATAATTCTACCAAGATACATGATTCCGCCACAATGAAAAAATACAACCTAACATCCCCCAGTGTAAAGCACTCCTGTATATCTAAACTGTCCATACCCGGGGTACTGCACTAGAGAACTCTCAAACCCACTATTTTTCAAAATGGCGGATTTATGTGACCCGGCGGATTAATGTCAATGGAGGTTAAACGTAAAGTTAAAACTTTCAACACACTGAACAACAGAAGACTTGGGTTTGAGAACTCCACATTGAAAGCCTTCTTTCCCATCACGACAAAGGGGTCCTGTGGGTTGCGCTGAGAATCGATCTCGGTACCAAAGGCAGTCCTGGCGATCACGTCCATGGTGAACGCACCTGTCAGTCTGAAATCAAGTTATGCACAATAATAATCATGTATTCTGTTGGTTTTCGAATTTCGAAAAAAATACTCTGCATTTGTGCATATAAATTTGGGTCAATAAAGTTATAAGGTAACCGATTACAGGGACCACTCGCACAAGGTTCCCAAATATGATATTAAAAACATATTTATTATAAGGAAAATATTTTTATGTAAAAATACTGACTCTTTGGTGTCCAAGGATTCCCCTGTTTCTGCAAACTTGGCGACATTCTGCACAAGCTGGTCAGCACAGCTGTTTATCGCTGGGCCCATCTGTATACAAAAGACAAAGAAGAAGACTTAATCTATCAGCACAGGTGTTTTTGACCTGTTTGAGAATTAATCTGTCTATGTTTCCTGTCTATACAACGCCATGTTGATATGATTATATGGATGACATCCGTGCGCGCATCAATTTTCGTCCATTTCCACCAAAAAACAAATTTTCTACCACACTGTAAATATCGTAGAAAGCAGCTAAAAAATGAGTAAATATGTATAAGCAGGGGGTTAATTTGGTGTGACTGGCTCTTGTCAGGGGAAGGAGATCAGACTTTGCTATAGTCTTAGCAGCAAACTTACTTATTATACATGAATACATACCATCCTCAGTTTGCCCCCACTGAAGGCTGGACTTAAGGTGCTCCGTACGTCCTTCCACTCCTCACCCCTTAGATTGAGCAGCATCCGGCCACTGGGTTTTGTATTCAGACTCAGTGAATCTGTCTGGTTTGGAGAAAGGCAAATTCAAGGTAAAGCAGTCATCCTGAATTGAGGTGATGTGTGATTTTTTTTCAAGTAGCTACTACCGTAAAATTCCTATTTACGTACGCACCCCTCCTAACGTACGCACCCCCGATTTGGGGACGATTGCGGGCCTGACTCAGTGACTTGAAATGTTCAGGGGAAAAACCCTCCTAATGTACGCACCCCCTCTCCAGCATTTCGGTGGATAGTTAAGAGCTTGACATGAATGATCATCCTTCCGATGATGTTTACCGACTTCAAGGGTTACTGAGAAAATGTTTCTTGGTAGAAAATATCAAACAATTTAAATATATGTATTATTGATTCTTTATTACTGATTGATTGTGTGGTAGCATTCCACACTTCATTTGCATGAAGATGTACCGTACTCTCATGCTGATATGCGATTTTTATGAGGAAGAACCCCTCCTAACGTACGCACCCCGACTTTGGCGTCAGCCTGGAGCGCCTGCTTGCAACTTGAAAAGTTTAAAAAGTGCGTACGTAAATAGGGATTTTACGGTAGTAGTTGTCCAGTCGCTACAGCTTGTGTTCTTTAGCCTGACGCACACCGGGCCACCCCTACTCTTCTCGATAAGTGTGTTGGGTTCTTTTGAGGCTTTATGCCTCAGGCACAGGGCCAACAGTTTTACATCACCATCCAAAATGACGAATGCAATCCCTTACATATCTGAGCTAAGTCTGACTCTGGGATCGAAGGGATTAAGTTTGAGCTACCTGCATGGAATCTGCCATTTTTTGCACAGTTATCCTCCATAAGATATTTCAACAAAACCGTCCCTGCAGTTCCAGAGCAAGCTGCTAGGGGACCCAAACCTACACCACTTCTTCCTGACATCAAAAGATATCTGCCAAAAAAAAATCAAGACCGTATAGCACGTCCAGAACAAAAGGTTTTAAAAAAGGGTCTGCTGCAGTACCAAGTTCATACCCCAGAGGGCCCAAAAGCAACATTGGCTTTCATCTTCCCAGTACCAACGTACCAAATATCATCAAAATCTATCTAGAGGTTCTTTAAATTATGCTGACTACAAATAAATTCCGGGAACAAACACACGCAGTCCCCCCGAAACTATACCTCCAATTTTCATGGAGATAACAATAGCAAGATTGTTAAGTTTATTACAGGTTTGCATTACGAAACCATTGTTGGATCTGTTGGCATGTGTGGTGGCCGCCATCTTGAATTGTTAGGTCGCAGGGTAGCCATACCATTTCAATGGGATCGAGGTGTGTTTTTTTGGGTTGCTACCCTATGCATAACCTTCTCGGCAAAGGTAATAACATTTCCATTGATATAGAACGTTAACTGTGCAGCGGGGACTGCAGCCAGAAAAAAAATGTTTACCTGGCGGTTGGTGAGGGCGTAAAACTTCTTCACAAAGACCTCTCTGAGCATCTCTCTGTCAGATATGATGAGAGTCGGAGTCCGTCCAAAGAAAAACCTAGTCATAGAAGTAAAAACAATAAGAACTTGACAAATAAGGATGTTAAAACAACGCATAACCCGACATCTGCTTGGAGAAAACCCAATTACAACAGATCTACAAAAGCCAACAACATTAATGACCTGTTCCATTATTCCACGAAGATAGGGGAGTTTTCTGAAATATGTCATATAAAAACAGCTATGATGTAAAAAACAATGTGCATCATCTCAAGCAATTTAGCAGATGACAAATTACATACCAATGCAGCAAAGTTATAGCTGCGAACGTACGGACAAAACTAAACACGATACCCCTTCAGGAGGTGATCCTGCTTCCCAGAGGTAACAAACATGTTGCCATGTTAGTTTTTGATAGCTGGTTATGAAAATCCTTTCATAATCTCTGTGTAATCCTGTCCACTCAAATCCACAGCCAAAATCTCGGAAAACGTATTCTGGACTTACCCATACACTTTATCGTACTGTTGCACACGCTTGATTGATACTTCTGCATTCCAGATTCCCTGTAAACGACAATAAGCCAGTTCAAAGTTTGAACTGCCCATGTGCAGTGTGATGCACTGTGGGTAATATGTCAAAGTTGAAGGCCCCTATGACATAAACAAACATGTTTTGACATGTTAATCATTAGCACCGCAGGACTAGACAAAAACTGTTTAAATGATATACAAGTTAGAGAAAGGCCCAAAAAGGGTATCCTGCTGAGGTAGCCCTTCCTGACTAGCCTAACCCAGGTTTTCCAGAAACCCAGCATTAATCTATCTACTAATCTGTGGTCTCAGCTTGTTACGGACTGTCTTCATCATTTCAAACTTCCCCAATGGGCTCTATAGATTAACAATCACCTGGTAGCATGTCAATCAATTATCTAAAAAACAACAGTGGCAGTGTGCATGTGGGGAACACAGCCTTGTATGTATTCTTACCAGGGAAACAGGGTGTCTTCTGGGTGTCCCCTTCAGAAGGAGGGCGTTTCATTTCTTTTCTATGTAGGGCATCCAGAAGACGCCCTTATGCCCTGCTAGCTAATAGCCAGTTAGTGCTTTCACCAATTAGTGAAATTCTGGTTTTGTTTCATTTTTGAACATACTGAATGACTATAGAAAGCAGATACTGTTTTAAGAAAAAGAATCCCTACTTACGTCCTTCAACCATGTCCACAGGTTCCCAATTAAGGGCAGAGGGGTGGGTCCAGGGACCCCCATCCTCTTAAAGGTCCACAAGGGATGCACTGCATACCTAAGAAAAAGGGTAAACAATCTTAATGTAAAGTTGCTATGAAATTACATTTACTAATTGGATGAACTATATTACACTTTAACACTTATTGTTGGGGTGTCCCTGTGGTGTAGTGGTCTGCGGTTCTGTCACTACCACATCTAGTTCGTATTACTTGGAACCAGAAGGCCCGAGTTCAACTCCCGGGTAGGACACCTCTGGACAAGAGGAGCATTGAGTCATACCAAGGACTTTATAAAAATGGTACATACTTATGAAACAGTATAGAAGTTAAACACACTCCACTGCCAGTGGACTAGCCCCCTGCTGCAGTGATTGCATCACAGTGTGGCCCAGGGCTATATATGAAACGGGGATGGGCACCGCCCTATACACCTTATGGTGTGGGAGGATTTTACTAGTAACTAACTTTTTAACTTAAAACACTTATCATGCAGATTGTATTTGCATAAATGGTAAAATATGTTATCTGTTAATGTTCCACCTGCCATAGATTACAGATGTGACATCCTGATAATGGAAAACACTGGAATTATAGAATTTTCTTATGAATTATGCAAATTAAGCCATTATTTGCATAATTTGCATTTCACTGTTGTTCCTCTTTGGAATATCTAAAATAAGTTCGGCAGTTCCAAAACAAGCTGACAGGGGGCCCAAACTCATGTCCAAGAGCACGTCAGTAACTATAACCTCCTTGAAAAATGACGTAATCTCCAAGCAGATCTCCACGGTGCCAAAATCGTACAAGCTTTATAAGCCAGAGAAGCTCCAGTCAGCCAGAGAAGTTGTCAGGCAAACTCCTTCTGCCAGTTGGATACGGTCTTTGCAACCGTTGGGTCTGCTTGGAGACTAACTATGACGTATCCATGTTGGAAAATATATATTATGTATCATACTTTACCTGTAAAAGAGAACTGCTAGTAGCGCCAGCAGGACCCACGTCAGGGGGATGGGGAGAAACTCTAGGGCCATGGTGCTCAACAGGTGGTCACTTCAGTCAGTTTGAGATAAACACAACGCAACCAGTTCCCTTTCTGTACAATCGCAGAGACACTTGTTGTTCTGTCGTTGTCTACATGCCTAGCTAACTTGTTGTGCTGACGGACTACCCTGGAGTGCTCCGGAAGTGTTTACTTTGTTTCAACTTGGGTCATCGTCCGCTCGGTCAAATTACAATCGTCCGGTCAGTCATCTTGCAATGGCCCGGTTTTCAGACGGTGCGTATTGGACTGTATTTAGCCCATGTGGCTGGCGGATAAATAGACAAAAAGCAATTGATGACAACAACAACGCGTATTTGGACTATCTAAAAATGTGTCTTCTCTTTATTTGCATATCAATTCATAGTTCGTGGTTATAAACCTGCTGTTCGACTGATCTTGCTCACAGTCACTGACGAAAAGTAGTGGATGCTACTTGAAACGTCTGACCGTTTCCAAAATCATATCCAGTTGTTTGAGTAACTGCTTTTTTGGCGTATCTTGTTACCTGGATGTCTAATCTTCATCGACGTAACGCGTATTTATGTATTCATCTGATGTAACGTTAACCGTTACAGTCAGTATAGCAGCCGTAGCAACTACAGAAGGGCATTTTTGCTTGTTATTATATATATCTGCCCAACAATATATAAGGCCATGTTGATTTTATTATATGGATCACATCCCCTGGGGACCCCAAAACTGACAAACAGATTCTTCATTTTTGTTCTTTCAAAACTTCTTCCTTGACTTTAGAGTTGACTTTGGCATTCTACGACATTAGCATCCGTTTTCCAATTTTTTTTCTTCAATTCACAGCATATCATTTCTCATTTTGTAGCTGCTAATTCAGGCGATTTGCACTTACAGTATGGCCGAAAACTTTTTTGGTGAATTCGAAACGGACGAAAATTGATGCGCGCGCGGATGTCATCCCGTATAATCAAATCAACATGGCCTATTAAAACAAGCAAAAACGTCCTTCTGTAGTCGCCACGGCTAAGTCAGTAGGTACACATTCGGTTTGTGTCATTTTAATCGGATTCGACGTTTGATCTGATTCGTTTTTTGAGTGTGAACGGGGTCCGAGTTGTTGTAGTGCCTATTAACGCATCGAGGCACCTCCTCAATCACATGAACCGGGTTCGCGGAAAAATCTGGCCCTGTCTACCTGGCCTGTCTACCCTGGCTATCTACCTTTTTTGGGCCCCAAGGGTATGTTGGGGTTTGGCCTTTAGTTTTATGAGGTTTTCTTTTTTCAATCTTTAGTAGCTGCTGTTCTGGCAAACAAAGGTCCTATCATTGCCTGGCCCATCCTATCAGTTTTCTTTGTTGATCCTGTACCCTATCACACCCCTTCTATCTAGTTTAACAATCCTGGTACATTTTATTGTGTACTTAAATGTTTTTTAATAAATAATAGATTTTCTTCCAGTGTTGGTGGAGTTGCTCATAGCTGCCCGTTTCCCCCAACAGCACAATTAGCTTGTTGTCTTCTATTCAGCCCACCCACAGCTGGGATTGCCACTGACCGAGTTTTTCCTCTAGAAAATTCAATCAGATGCAAAACCCCCATGCATGCCCTTGGGGCCCAAAAAGGGTAGACAGCCAGGGTAGACAGGCCAGGTAGACAGGGCCAGCTTTTTCCGCAAACCCCACATGAACCCCCTTCCTGCGTCCCTTCCGAAGGACGAATATAGCTCCAACTGGGATGACCTTCCCCGGATTCGAACTGGGGTCTCCCAGTCACCAACTAATTGGAACAAGGAGATAATTTGTATCAAACATTGCTATTTTTTGTGATATTGGTGTATTACACAGAGTCTGTGTTTTAGATAATGATCATTACAAATGTCTGGCAAGAAAAGACGTCATAATACGTCCTGTCACACTAGTGTATAAATAATAAGTCTTTATTGCATATTCCTGTCCCGATGGGCTAAATGCACAGATGACCACACATTGTCTAGAGGATAAAAAATAAAACATCAAAAACTAAAACGCTACATTCTAACATTACAAAGTATTATTATTAAACAAACAAACTACGACTATTCTTCATCTAATGTTGATCATATAAAACAAATCAAAATTCACACATGATAACGTAAAAACATGGACAGTATAACATAGCATACAACGATGGAATGACAATAAGCGAGACACATATTGAAAGCTCCATGAAGACTCATAACGGAATATGGGTGCCATCTGTACAGACTATATATAGACCGTAATGATAGACATGGGGGGGTGGGGTTGCCAGTTATTTATCCGAAACACATAACCATCAAGAAAGGGCTGACTTGAAAGAGCCTCAGTTACAGGCACTATTTTGCCAAATACTGTGTTACCCTTTACCAAACGCATTTCGTTGATTCGTTTAATATCGTCAGCATAGAGAGCCAATGAGGGACCAACTCCGGAGTGAGGTCAATCTCATCAGCCACCTGTGAGTTGTGACCAATGGCAAGCCAGTATTCTCGTTCGTGGACGAATCAGAGACGTGATTTAGCCCAGGCGAGCCGTGTGCAGACGATTGACCTGACGAGACAGACAAGCCGAAAGTTATATCTCCATTTTTAAGGGTGATGATTTGTGAAATACGTCCTTTCCTTTGGTAGAATACGTACCATGTTTGCATTTCATTCTGACTTTAGTTAAGGAATGAATGAGGTGGGCGGGGAATTTAAGATATGCAAATTTCATTTCCATGATCTCTGCGTCCGACGGTGTAAAATAATATAGTATATATTATGTAAGATTTCTATTTTTAGATAACTGAGCAATTTTGCTGAGGGTTTGAGCTGAGGTTGACATTACAAAGAAATAATAAAGATAGTGACAAATACTGCGTAACACATCTAGTTGAACCAGCCCGAACCAGCTAAATTTTTATGTTGGAGTTTGGGCGGATGTTTCATGTAAGACGTCACAAATTGTGTGTGGATAGTGTTTAGTGCCATCAAGAAGTGTTTAGTACCATAAAAAACGTGTGTTTGTGTGTGTAATATCTATAGGTGCGCTGTTCAGAGCCAAGTGTGATTGTTCTGGTTAGTGTTCAATATAAGTGAGTGTGTTCGAATAGAGTTCAGCACCAAGGACAGGTTGCATGCTACTATGTGGACAACTGCTCTGATTAGATTGCTTTTATGATAAATGGCCTTTATTAGGATATTGAGAAACTCACAGGCAGTTTGTCATAGGTCAAAAGAATCTTCTGCAAAAGCCTATGAATCAAAAAAGTCACCTAGCATTCCTCCCTAATACTGCAAATATTTACCAGCATCTCGGGCTTTGTTCTCATGGATCAAAAGTGCCGTCTAGCAATCCTTACTAGTACTGCAATCATCAACCATAATGTAAGGGGAGGGATCACAAAATCGTGACTGCGCAGTAGGTGCAGTTTGCATACTTTTTCCTAAAATATTTTTGAGAACTTTTTCTTGGAGCCAGTTCTGGGGATATTTGGGACAAGAGATACGAGAGGAATTATGGAACATTGTAAAATCTAGACAGCAATTGTGGTCTTAGTTGACCTTGTAGGCATTGTACGAACAAAGAGCTTTATGCAAGAATCTCGAGGATATCCCAGAAAGTGAGAAATAGGCGACGCAGGTTTGCTGGGCACTGCTTCTGGAACAGCAAGGAAGTGGTGTCCAGTCTGGTGCTCTGGGTACTCCTGCACGGAAAGAGAAAGCCAGGAAGGCAGCCTCCCTGTGACCTACATGGATGTACTACAGAAGGACACAGGCCTACCCCCTGAGTCTCTGGATAGGGCAATGGAAGACAGACGTTTCTGGGCTGGCAGAGTGGTTCGAGTGGCGAAAGAAAACTGGCAATCGACATAACTGAAGTAAGTCAAGTTGACCTTAGTGCTGGATTTCTAAGTCATTTCTATGACTTTCAATGCAGGGCGGACGAGAGAGGGTTTTCTTGCCCTTAAGACGGCTGGTCGCCCCGGTGATGGAACTTTGCCTCGTCTCTGCGACCGGCTCCCCAAGACAGATCTTTAGAGGTGTCAAGTTCTTACCTGTGGCACTTTCCCTGTCTGCAGCCTGAGAAAAACACTCTCTCGTCCGCCTCCCATTGACTTTCAATGCAAAGCAGATAAGAGAGGGTTTTCTTGCCCTTAAGACGGCTGGTCGCCCCGGTGATGGAACTTTGCCTCGTCTCTGCGACCGGCTCCCCAAGACAGATCTTTAGAGGTGTCAAGTTCTTACCTGTGGCACTTTCCCTGTCTGCAGCCTGAGAAAAACCCTCTCTCGTCCGCCTGCCATTGACTTTCAATGCAAAGCGGATAAGAGAGGGTTTTCTTGCCCTTAAGACGGCTGGTCGCCCCGGTGATGGAACTTTGCCTTGTCTCTGTGACTGGCTCCCCAAGACAGATCTTAAGAGGTGTCAAGTTCTTACCTGTGGCACTTTCCCTGTCTGCAGCCTGAGAAAAACCCTGTCTCGTCCGCCTGCCATTGACTTTCAATGCAAAGTGGACGAGAGAGGGTTTTCTTGCCCTTAAGACGGCAGGTCGCCCCGGTGATGGAACTTTGCCTCGTCTCTGTGACCGGCTCCCCAAGACAGATCTTTAGAGGTGTCAAGTTCTTACCTGTGGCACTTTCCCTGTCTGCAGCCTGAGAAAAACCCTGTCTCGTCCGCTTGCCATTGACTTTCAATGCAAAGCGGATAAGAGAGGGTTTTCTTGCCCTTAAGTCGGCTGGTCGCCCCGGTGATGGAACTTTGCCTCGTCTCTGTGACCGGCTCCCCAAGACAGATCTTTAGAGGTGTCAAGTTCTTACCTGTGGCACTTTCCCTGTCTGCAGCCTGAGAAAAACCCTGTCTCGTCCGCCTGCCATTGACTTTCATGGCAAAGCAGACGAGAGAGGGTTTTCTTGCCCTTAAGACGGCTGGTCGCCCCGGTGATGGAACTTTGCCTCTTCTCTGTGACCGGCTCCCCAAGACAGATCTTTAGAGGTGTCAAGTTCTTACCTGTGGCACTTTCCCTGTCTGCAGCCTGAGAAAAACCCTGTCTCGTCCGCCTGCCATTGACTTTCAATGCAAAGCAGATAAGAGAGGGTTTTCTTGCCCTTAAGACGGCTGGTCGCCCCGGTGATGGAACTTTGCCTCGTCTCTGTGACCGGCTCCCCAAGACAGATCTTTAGAGGTGTCAAGTTCTTACCTGTGGCACTTTCCCTGTCTGCAGCCTGAGAAAAACCCTGTCTCGTCCGCCTGCCATTGACTTTCAATGCAAAGCGGATAAGAGAGGGTTTTCTTGCCCTTAAAACGGCTGGTTGCCCCGGTGATGGAACTTTGCCTCGTCTCTGTGACCGGCTCCCCAAGACAGATCTTAAGAGGTGTCAAGTTCTTACCTGTGGCACTTTCCCTGTCTGCAGCCTGAGAAAAACCCTCAGGCTGTCTCGTCCGCCTGCCATTGACTTTCAATGCAAAGCGGATAAGAGTGGGTTTTCTTGCCCTTAAGACGGCAGGTCGCCCCGGTGATGGAACTTTGCCTCGTCTCTGTGACCGACTCCCCAAGACAGATCTTTAGAGGTTTCAAGTTCTTACCTGTGGCACTTTCCCTGTCTGCAGCCTGAGAAAAACCCTGTCTCGTCCACCTCCCATTGACCTTTAATGCAAAGCGGACGAGAGAGGGTTTTCTTGCCCTTAAGACGGCTGGTCGCCCCGGTGATGGAACTTTGCCTCGTCTCTGTGACCGGCTCCCCAAGACAGATCTTTAGAGGTGTGAAGTTCTTACCTGTGGCACTTTCCCTGTCTGCAGCCTGAGAAAAACCCTGTCTCGTCCGCCTGCCATTGACTTTCAATGCAAAGCAGATAAGAGAGGGTTTTCTTGCCCTTAAGACGGCTGGTCGCCCCGGTGATGGAACTTTGCCTTGTCTCTGCCACAGGCTCCCAAAGACAGATCTTTAGAGGTGTCAAGTTCTTACCTGTGGCACTTTCCCTGTCTGCAGCCTGAGAAAAACCCTGTCTCGTCCGCCTGCCATTGACTTTCAATGCAAAGCGGATAAGAGAGGGTTTTCTTGCCCTTAAGTCGGCTGGTCGCCACGGTGATGGAACTTTTCCTCGTCTCTGTGACCGGCTCCCCAAGACAGATCTTTAGAGGTGTCAAGTTCTTACCTGTGGCACTTTCCCTGTCTGCAGCCTGAGAAAAACATTCTCTCGTCCGCCTCCCATTGACTTTCAATGCAAAGCGGATAAGAGAGGGTTTTCTTGCCCTTAAGACGGCTGGTCGCCCCGGTGATGGAACTTTGCCTCGTCTCTGTGACCGGCTCCCCAAGACAGATCTTTAGAGGTGTAAAGTTCTTACCTGTGGCACTTTCCCTGTCTGCAGCCTGAGAAAAACCCTGTCTCGTCCGCCTGCCATTGACTTTCAATGCAAAGCGGATAAGAGAGGGTTTTCTTGCCCTTAAAACGGCTGGTTGCCTTGGTGATGGATCTTTGCCTCGTCTCTGTGACCGGCTCCCCAAGACAGATCTTAAGAGGTGTCAAGTTCTTACCTGTGGCACTTTCCCTGTCTGCAGCCTGAGAAAAACCCTCAGGCTGTCTCGTCTGCCTGCCATTGACTTTCAATGCAAAGCGGATAAGAGTGGGTTTTCTTGCCCTTAAGACGGCAGGTCGCCCCGGTGATGGAACTTTGCCTCGTCTCTGTGACCGGCTCCCCAAGACAGATCTTTAGAGGTGTCAAGTTCTTACCTGTGGCACTTTCCCTGTCTGCAGCCTGAGAAAAACCCTGTCTCGTCCACCTTCCATTGACCTTTAATGCAAAGTGGACGAGAGAGGGTTTTCTTGCCCTTAAGACGGCTGGTCGCCCCGGTGATGGAACTTTGCCTCGTCTCTGTGACCGGCTCCCCAAGACAGATCTTTAGAGGTGTGAAGTTCTTACCTGTGGCACTTTCCCTGTCTGCAGCCTGAGAAAAACCCTGTCTCGTCCGCCTGCCATTGACTTTCAATGCAAAGCGGATAAGAGAGGGTTTTCTTGCCCTTAAGACGGCTGGTCGCCCAGGTGATGGAACTTTGCCTTGTCTCTGTGACCGGCTCCCCAAGACAGATCTTTAGAGGTGTCAAGTTCTTACCTGTGGCACTTTCCCTGTCTGCAGCCTGAGAAAAGCCCTCTCTCGTCCGCCTTCCATTGACTTTCAATGCAAAGCGGACAAGAGAGGGTTTTCTTGCCCTTAAGACGGCTGGTCGCCCCGGTGATGGAACTTTGCCTCGTCTCTGCAACCGGCTCCCCAAGACAGATCTTAAGAGGTGTCAAGTTCTTACCTGTGGCACTTTCCCTGTCTGCAGCCTGAGAAAAACCCTGTCTCGTCCGCCTGCCATTGACTTTCAATGCAAAGCGGATAAGAGAGGGTTTTCTTGCCCTTAAGACGGCTGGTCGCCCCGGTGATGGAACTTTGCCTCGTCTCTGTGACCGGCTCCCCAAGACAGATCTTTAGAGGTGTCAAGTTCTTACCTGTGGCACTTTCCCTGTCTGCAGCCTGAGAAAAACCTTTTCTCGTCCGCCTTCCTTTGACTTTCAATGCAAAGCGGATAAGAGAGGGTTTTCTTGCCCTTAAAGCGGCTGGTCGCCCCGGTGATGGATCTTAGCTTCGTCTCTGTGACCGGCTCCCCAAGACAGATCTTTAGAAGTGTCAAGTTCTTACCTGTGGCACTTTCCCTGTCTGCAGCCTGAGAAAAACCCTGTCTTGTCCGCCTCCCATTGACTTTCAATGCAAAGTGGACGAGAGAGGGTTTTCTTGCCCTTAAGACGGCTGGTCGCCCCGGTGATGGAACTTTGCCTCGTCTCTGCGGCCGGCTCCCCAAGACAGATCTTAAGAGGTGTCAAGTTCTTACCTGTGGCACTTTCCCTGCCTGCAGCCTGAGAAAAACTCTGTCTCGTCCGCCTCTCATTGACTTTCAATACAAAGCGGACGACAGAGGGTTTTCTTGCCCTTAAGACGGCTGGTCGCCCCGGTGATGGAACTTTGCCTCGTCTCTGTGACCGGCTCCCCAAGACAGATCTTAAGAGGTGTCAAGTTCTTACCTGTGGCACTTTCCCTGCCTGCAGCCTGAGAAAAACCCTGTCTCGTCCGCTCTCCATTGACTTTTATTGCAAAGCGGACGAGAGAGGGTTTTCTTGCCCTTAAGACGGCTGGTCGCCCCGGTGATGGAACTTTGCCTCGTCTCTGTGACCGGCTCCCCAAGACAGATCTTTAGAAGTGTCAAGTTCTTACCTGTGGCACTTTCCCTGTCTGCAGCCTGAGAAAAACCCTGTCTCGTCCTCCTCCAATTGACTTTTAATGCAAAGCGGATAAGAGGGGTTTTCTTGCCCTTAAAACGGCTGGTCGCCCCGGTGATGGATCTTAGCCTCGTCTCTGTGACCGGCTCCCCAAGACAGATCTTTAGAAGTGTCAAGTTCTTACCTGTGGCACTTTCCCTGTCTGCAGCCTGAGAAAAACCCTGTCTCGTCCGCTCTCCATTGACTTTCAATGCAAAGAGGATAAGAGAGGGTTTTCTTGCCTTAAAGACGGCTGGTCGCCCCGGTGATGGAACTTTGCCTCGTCTCTGCGGCCGGCTCCCCAAGACAGATCTTAAGAGGTGTCAAGTTCGTACCTGTGGCACTTTCCCCGCCTGCAGCCTGAGAAAAACCCTGTCTCGTCCGCCTCTCATTTACTTTCAATGCAATTTAGCGGATAAGAAATTCTTGCCCTTAAGACGGCTGGTTGCCCCGGTGATGGAACTTTGCCTCGTCTCTGCGACCGGCTCCCCAAGACAGATCTTTAGAGGTGTCAAGTTCTTACCTGTGGCACTTTCCCTGCCTGCAGCCTGAGAAAAACTCTGTCTCGTCCGCCTCTCATTGACTTTCAATACAAAGCGGACGACAGAGGGTTTTCTTGCCCTTAAGACGGCTGGTCGCCCCGGTGATAAAACTTTGCCTCGTCTCTGCGGTCGGCTTCCCAAGACAGATCTTAAGAGGTATCAAGTTCTTACCTGTGGTACTTTCCCTGTCTGCAGCCTGAGAAAAACCCTGTCTCGTCCGCCTGCCATTGACTTTCAATGCAAAGCGGATAAGAGAGGGTTTTCTTGCTCTTAAGATGGCTGGTCCCCCCGGTGATGGAACTTTGCCGCACCTGTGACCGGCTCCCCAAGACAGATCTTTAGAAGTGTCAAGTTCTTACCTGTGGCACTTTCCCTGCCTGCAGCCTGAGAAAAACCCTGTCTCGTCCACTCTCCATTGACTTTTAATGCAAAGCGGACGAGAGAGGGTTTTCTTGCCCTTAAGAAGGCTGGTCGCCCCGGTGATGGAACTTTGCCTCGTCTCTGTGACCGGCTCCCCAAGACAGATCTTAAGAGGTGTCAAGTTCTTACCTGTGGCACTTTCCCCGCCTGCAGCCTGAGAAAAACCCTGTCTCGTCCGCCTCTCATTTACTTTCAATGCAATTTAGCGGATAAGAAATTCTTGCCCTTAAGACAGCTGGTTGCCCCGGTGATGGAACTTTGCCTCGTCTCTGTGACCGGCTCCCCAAGACAGATCTTTAGAAGTGTCAAGTTCTTACCTGTGGCACTTTCCCTGTCTGCAGCCTGAGAAAAACCCCGTCTCGTCCTCCTCCCATTGACTTTCAATGCAAAGCGGATAAGAGAGGGTTTTCTTGCCCTTAAGACGGCTGGTTGCCCCGGTGATGGAACTTTGCCTCGTCTCTGTGACCAGCTCCCCAAGACACATCTTAAGAGGTGTCAAGTTCTTACCTGTGGCACTTTCTCAATCTGCAGCCTGAGAAAAACCATGTCTCTTCCACCTCCCATTGACTTTCAATGCAAAGCGGATAAGAGAGGGTACTCTTGCCCTTAAGACGACTGGTCGCCCCGGTGATGGAACTTTGCCTCGTCTCTGTGACCGGCTCCCCAAGACAGATCTTTAGAAGTGTCAAGTTCTTACCTGTGGCACTTTCCCTGTCTGCAGCCTGAGAAAAACCCTGTCTCGTCCGCCCTCCATTGACTTTCAATGCAAAGCGGATAAGAGAGGGTTTTCTTGCCCTTAAGATGGCTGGTCCCCCCGGTGATGGAACTTTGCCGCACCTCTGCGACCGGCTCCCCAAGACAGATCTTAAGAGGTGTCAAGTTCTTACCTGTGGCACTTTCCCCGCCTGCAGCCTGAGAAAAACCCTGTCTCGTCCGCCTCTCATTTACTTTCAATGCAATTTAGCGGATAAGAAATTCTTGCCCTTAAGACAGCTGGTTGCCCCGGTGATGGAACTTTGCCTCGTCTCTGCGACCGGCTCCCCAAGACAGATCTTAAGAGGTGTCAAGTTCTTACCTGTGGCACTTTCCCTGCCTGCAGCCTGAGAAAAACTCTGTCTCGTCCGCCTCTCATTGACTTTCAATACAAAGCGGACGACAGAGGGTTTTCTTGCCCTTAAGACGGCTGGTCGCCCCGGTGATGGAACTTTGCCTCGTCTCTGTGACCGGCTCCCCAAGACAGATCTTAAGAGGTGTCAAGTTCTTACCTGTGGCACTTTCCCTGCCTGCAGCCTGAGAAAAACCCTGTCTCGTCCGCTCTCCATTGACTTTTATTGCAAAGCGGACGAGAGAGGGTTTTCTTGCCCTTAAGACGGCTGGTCGCCCCGGTGATGGAACTTTGCCTCGTCTCTGTGACCGGCTCCCCAAGACAGATCTCAAGAGGTGTCAAGTTCTTACCTGTGGCACTTTCCCTGTCTGCAGCCTGAGAAAAACCCTCTCTCGTCCGCCTCCCATTGACTTTCAATGCAAAGCGGACGAGAGAGGGTTTTCTTGCCCTTAAGACGGCTGGTCGCACCGGTGATGGAACTTTGCCTTGTGTCTGTGACCGGCTCGCCAAGACTGATCTCAAGAGGTGTCAAGTTCTTACCTGTGGCACTTTCCCTGTCTGCAGCCTGAGAAAAACCCTGCCTCGTCCGCTCTCCATTGACTTTCAATGCAAAGCGGATAAGAGAGGGTTTTCTTGCCCTTAAGACGGCTGGTCACCCCGGTGATGGAACTTTGCCTCGTCTCTGCGACCGGCTCCCCAAGACAGATCTTAAGAGGTGTCAAGTTCTTACCTTTGGCACTTTCCCTGCCTGCAGCCTGAGAAAAACTCTGTCTCGTCCGCCTCTCATCGACTTTCAATACAAAGCGGACGAGAGAGGGTTTTCTTGCCCTTAAGACGGCTGGTCGCCCCGGTGATGGAACTTTGCCTCGTCTCTGTGACCGGCTCCCCAAGACAGATCTTAAGAGGTGTCAAGTTCTTACCTGTGGCACTTTCCCTGCCTGCAGCCTGAGAAAAACCCTGTCTCGTCCGCTCTCCATTGACTTTTAATGCAAAGCGGACGAGAGAGGGTTTTCTTGCCCTTAAGACGGCTGGTCGCCCCGGTGATGGAACTTTGCCTCGTCTCTGTGACCGGCTCCCCAAGACAGATCTTTAGAAGTGTCAAGTTCTTACCTGTGGCACTTTCCCTGTCTGCAGCCTGAGAAAAACCCTGTCTCGTCCTCCTCCAATTGACTTTCAATGCAAAGCGGATAAGAGAGGGTTTTCTTGCCCTTAAAACGGCTGGTCGCCCCGGTGATGGATCTTAGCCTCGTCTCTGTGACCGGCTCCCCAAGACAGATCTTTAGAAGTGTCAAGTTCTTACCTGTGGCACTTTCCCTGTCTGCAGCCTGAGAAAAACCCTGTCTCGTCCGCTCTCCATTGACTTTCAATGCAAAGAGGATAAGAGAGAGTTTTCTTGCCCTTAAGACGGCTGGTCGCCCCGGTGATGAAACTTTGCCTCGTCTCTGCGGTCGGCTCCCCAAGACAGATCTTAAGAGGTGTCAAGTTCTTACCTGTGGTACTTTCCCTGCCTGGAGCCTGAGAAAAACCCTGTCTCGTCCGCTCTCCATTGACTTTCAATGCAAAGCGGATAAGAGAGGGTACTCTTGCCCTTAAGACGACTGGTCGCCCCGGTGATGGAACTTTGCCGCACCTGTGACCGGCTCCCCAAGACAGATCTTTAGAAGTGTCAAGTTCTTACCTGTGGCACTTTCCCTGCCTGCAGCCTGAGAAAAACCCTGTCTCGTCCGCTCTCCATTTACTTTCAATGCAAAGCGGATAAGAGAGGGTTTTCTTGCCCTTAAGACGACTGGTCCCCCCAGTGATGGAACTTTGCCGCACCTGTGACCGGCTCCCCAAGACAGATCTTTAGAAGTGTCAAGTTCTTACCTGTGGCACTTTCCCTGCCTGCAGCCTGAGAAAAACCCTGTCTCGTCCGCTCTCCATTGACTTTCAATGCAAAGCGGACGAGAGAGGGTTTTCTTGCCCTTAAAACGGCTGGTCGCCCCGGTGATGGAACTTTGCCTCGTCTCTGTGACCGGCTCCCCAAGACAGATCTTAAGAGGTGTCAAGTTCTTACCTTTGGCACTTTCCCTGTCTGCAGCCTGAGAAAAACCCTGTCTCGTCCTCCTCCCATTGACTTTCAATGCAAAGCGGATAAGAGAGGGTTTTCTTGCCCTTAAGACGGCTGGTTGCCCCGGTGATGGAACTTTGCCTCGTCTCTGTGACCAGCTCCCCAAGACACATCTTAAGAGGTGTCAAGTTCTTACCTGTGGCACTTTCTCAATCTGCAGCTTAAGAAAAACCATGTCTCTTCCGCCTTCCATTGACTTTCAATGCAAAGCGGATAAGAGAGGGTTTTCTTGCCCTTAAGACGGCTGGTCGCCCCGGTGATGGAACTTTGCCTCGTCTCTGTGACCGGCTCCCCAAGACAGATCTTAAGAGGTGTCAAGTTCTTACCTGTGGCACTTTCCCCGCCTGCAGCCTGAGAAAAACCCTGTCTCGTCCGCCTCTCATTTACTTTCAATGCAATTTAGCGGATAAGAAATTCTTGCCCTTAAGACGGCTGGTCGCCCCGGTGATGGAACTTTGCCTCGTCTCTGTGACCGGCTCCCCAAGACAGATCTTTAGAAGTGTCAAGTTCTTACCTGTGGCACTTTCCCTGTCTGCAGCCTGAGAAAAACCCCGTCTCGTCCTCCTCCCATTGACTTTCAATGCAAAGCGGATAAGAGAGGGTTTTCTTGCCCTTAAGATGGCTGGTCCCCTCGGTGATGGAACTTTGCCGCACCTCTGCGACCGGCTCCCCAAGACAGATCTTAAGAGGTGTCAAGTTCTTACCTGTGGCACTTTCCCTGTCTGCAGCCTGAGAAAAACCTTTTCTCGTCCGCCTTCCTTTGACTTTCAATGCAAAGCGGATAAGAGAGGGTTTTCTTGCCCTTAAAGCGGCTGGTCGCCCCGGTGATGGATCTTAGCTTCGTCTCTGTGACCGGCTCCCCAAGACAGATCTTTAGAAGTGTCAAGTTCTTACCTGTGGCACTTTCCCTGTCTGCAGCCTGAGAAAAACCCTGTCTTGTCCGCCTCCCATTGACTTTCAATGCAAAGTGGACGAGAGAGGGTTTTCTTGCCCTTAAGACGGCTGGTCGCCCCGGTGATGGAACTTTGCCTCGTCTCTGTGACCGGCTCCCCAAGACAGATCTTTAGAAGTGTCAAGTTCTTACCTGTGGCACTTTCCCTGTCTGCAGCCTGAGAAAAACCCTGTCTCATCCGCCCTCCATTGACTTTCAATGCAAAGCGGATAAGAGAGGGTTTTCTTGCCCTTAAGATGGCTGGTCCCCTCGGTGATGGAACTTTGCCGCACCTCTGCGACCGGCTCCCCAAGACAGATCTTAAGAGGTGTCAAGTTCTTACCTGTGGCACTTTCCCTGTTCGCAGCCTGAGAAAAACCTTTTCTCGTCCGCCTTCCTTTGACTTTCAATGCAAAGCGGATAAGAGAGGGTTTTCTTGCCCTTAAAGCGGCTGGTCGCCCCGGTGATGGATCTTAACTTCGTCTCTGTGACCGGCTCCCCAAGACAGATCTTTAGAAGTGTCAAGTTCTTACCTGTGGCACTTTCCCTGTCTGCAGCCTGAGAAAAACCCTGTCTTGTCCGCCTCCCATTGACTTTCAATGCAAAGTGGACGAGAGAGGGTTTTCTTGCCCTTAAGACGGCTGGTCGCCCCGGTGATGGAACTTTGCCTCGTCTCTGCGGCCGGCTCCCCAAGACAGATCTTAAGAGGTGTCAAGTTCTTACCTGTGGCACTTTCCCTGCCTGCAGCCTGAGAAAAACTCTGTCTCGTCCGCCTCTCATTGACTTTCAATACAAAGCGGACGACAGAGGGTTTTCTTGCCCTTAAGACGGCTGGTCGCCCCGGTGATGGAACTTTGCCTCGTCTCTGTGACCGGCTCCCCAAGACAGATCTTAAGAGGTGTCAAGTTCTTACCTGTGGCACTTTCCCTGCCTGCAGCCTGAGAAAAACTCTGTCTCGTCCGCCTCTCATTGACTTTCAATACAAAGCGGACGAGAGAGGGTTTTCTTGCCCTTAAGACGGCTGGTCGCCCCGGTGATGGAACTTTGCCTCGTCTCTGTGACCGGCTCCCCAAGACAGATCTTTAGAAGTGTCAAGTTCTTACCTGTGGCACTTTCCCTGTCTGCAGCCTGAGAAAAACCCTGTCTCGTCCTCCTCCAATTGACTTTTAATGCAAAGCGGATAAGAGAGGGTTTTCTTGCCCTTAAAACGGCTGGTCGCCCCGGTGATGGATCTTAGCCTCGTCTCTGTGACCGGCTCCCCAAGACAGATCTTTAGAAGTGTCAAGTTCTTACCTGTGGCACTTTCCCTGTCTGCAGCCTGAGAAAAACCCTGTCTCGTCCGCTCTCCATTGACTTTCAATGCAAAGAGGATAAGAGAGGGTTTTCTTGCCTTAAAGACGGCTGGTCGCCCCGGTGATGGATCTTAGCCTCGTCTCTGCGGCCGGCTCCCCAAGACAGATCTTAAGAGGTGTCAAGTTCGTACCTGTGGCACTTTCCCCGCCTGCAGCCTGAGAAAAACCCTGTCTCGTCCGCCTCTCATTTACTTTCAATGCAATTTAGCGGATAAGAAATTCTTGCCCTTAAGACGGCTGGTTGCCCCGGTGATGGAACTTTGCCTCGTCTCTGCGACCGGCTCCCCAAGACAGATCTTTAGAGGTGTCAAGTTCTTACCTGTGGCACTTTCCCTGCCTGCAGCCTGAGAAAAACTCTGTCTTGTCCGCCTCTCATTGACTTTCAATACAAAGCGGACGACAGAGGGTTTTCTTGCCCTTAAGACGGCTGGTCGCCCCGGTGATGGAACTTTGCCTCGTCTCTGCGGTCGGCTTCCCAAGACAGATCTTAAGAGGTATCAAGTTCTTACCTGTGGTACTTTCCCTGTCTGCAGCCTGAGAAAAACCCTGTCTCGTCCGCCTGCCATTGACTTTCAATGCAAAGCGGATAAGAGAGGGTTTTCTTGCTCTTAAGATGGCTGGTCCCCCCGGTGATGGAACTTTGCCGCACCTGTGACCGGCTCCCCAAGACAGATCTTTAGAAGTGTCAAGTTCTTACCTGTGGCACTTTCCCTGCCTGCAGCCTGAGAAAAACCCTGTCTCGTCCACTCTCCATTGACTTTTAATGCAAAGCGGACGAGAGAGGGTTTTCTTGCCCTTAAGACGGCTGGTCGCCCCGGTGATGGAACTTTGCCTCGTCTCTGTGACCAGCTCCCCAAGACACATCTTAAGAGGTGTCAAGTTCTTACCTGTGGCACTTTCTCAATCTGCAGCCTGAGAAAAACCATGTCTCTTCCACCTCCCATTGACTTTCAATGCAAAGCGGATAAGAGAGGGTACTCTTGCCCTTAAGACGACTGGTCGCCCCGGTGATGGAACTTTGCCTCGTCTCTGTGACCGGCTCCCCAAGACAGATCTTTAGAAGTGTCAAGTTCTTACCTGTGGCACTTTCCCTGTCTGCAGCCTGAGAAAAACCCTGTCTCGTCCGCCCTCCATTGACTTTCAATGCAAAGCGGATAAGAGAGGGTTTTCTTGCCCTTAAGATGGCTGGTCCCCCCGGTGATGGAACTTTGCCGCACCTCTGCGACCGGCTCCCCAAGACAGATCTTAAGAGGTGTCAAGTTCTTACCTGTGGCACTTTCCCCGCCTGCAGCCTGAGAAAAACCCTGTCTCGTCCGCCTCTCATTTACTTTCAATACAAAGCGGACGACAGAGGGTTTTCTTGCCCTTAAGACGGCTGGTCGCCCCGGTGATGGAACTTTGCCTCGTCTCTGCGGTCGGCTTCCCAAGACAGATCTTAAGAGGTGTCAAGTTCTTACCTGTGGCACTTTCCCTGCCTGCAGCCTGAGAAAAACTCTGTCTCGTCCGCCTCTCATTGACTTTCAATACAAAGCGGACGACAGAGGGTTTTCTTGCCCTTAAGACGGCTGGTCGCCCCGGTGATGGAACTTTGCCTCGTCTCTGTGACCGGCTCCCCAAGACAGATCTTAAGAGGTGTCAAGTTCTTACCTGTGGCACTTTCCCTGCCTGCAGCCTGAGAAAAACCCTGTCTCGTCCGCTCTCCATTGACTTTTATTGCAAAGCGGACGAGAGAGGGTTTTCTTGCCCTTAAGACGGCTGGTCGCCCCGGTGATGGAACTTTGCCTCGTCTCTGTGACCGGCTCCCCAAGACAGATCTCAAGAGGTGTCAAGTTCTTACCTGTGGCACTTTCCCTGTCTGCAGCCTGAGAAAAACCCTCTCTCGTCCGCCTCCCATTGACTTTCAATGCAAAGCGGACGAGAGAGGGTTTTCTTGCCCTTAAGACGGCTGGTCGCACCGGTGATGGAACTTTGCCTTGTGTCTGTGACCGGCTCGCCAAGACTGATCTCAAGAGGTGTCAAGTTCTTACATGTGGCACTTTCCCTGTCTGCAGCCTGAGAAAAACCCTGCCTCGTCCGCTCTCCATTGACTTTCAATGCAAAGCGGATAAGAGAGGGTTTTCTTGCCCTTAAGACGGCTGGTCACCCCGGTGATGGAACTTTGCCTCGTCTCTGCGACCGGCTCCCCAAGACAGATCTTAAGAGGTGTCAAGTTCTTACCTTTGGCACTTTCCCTGCCTGCAGCCTGAGAAAAACTCTGTCTCGTCCGCCTCTCATTGACTTTCAATACAAAGCGGACGAGAGAGGGTTTTCTTGCCCTTAAGACGGCTGGTCGCCCCGGTGATGGAACTTTGCCTCGTCTCTGTGACCGGCTCCCCAAGACAGATCTTAAGAGGTGTCAAGTTCTTACCTGTGGCACTTTCCCTGCCTGCAGCCTGAGAAAAACCCTGTCTCGTCCGCTCTCCATTGACTTTTAATGCAAAGCGGACGAGAGAGGGTTTTCTTGCCCTTAAGACGGCTGGTCGCCCCGGTGATGGAACTTTGCCTCGTCTCTGTGACCGGCTCCCCAAGACAGATCTTTAGAAGTGTCAAGTTCTTACCTGTGGCACTTTCCCTGTCTGCAGCCTGAGAAAAACCCTGTCTCGTCCTCCTCCCATTGACTTTCAATGCAAAGCGGATAAGAGAGGGTTTTCTTGCCCTTAAAACGGCTGGTCGCCCCGGTGATGGATCTTAGCCTCGTCTCTGTGACCTGCTCCCCAAGACAGATCTTTAGAAGTGTCAAGTTCTTACCTGTGGCACTTTCCCTGTCTGCAGCCTGAGAAAAACCCTGTCTCGTCCGCTCTCCATTGACTTTCAATGCAAAGAGGATAAGAGAGGGTTTTCTTGCCCTTAAGACGGCTGGTCGCCCCGGTGATGAAACTTTGCCTCGTCTCTGCGGTCGGCTCCCCAAGACAGATCTTAAGAGGTGTCAAGTTCTTACCTGTGGTACTTTCCCTGCCTGGAGCCTGAGAAAAACCCTGTCTCGTCCGCTCTCCATTGACTTTCAATGCAAAGCGGATAAGAGAGGGTACTCTTGCCCTTAAGACGACTGGTCGCCCCGGTGATGGAACTTTGCCGCACCTGTGACCGGCTCCCCAAGACAGATCTTTAGAAGTGTCAATTTCTTACCTGTGGCACTTTCCCTGCCTGCAGCCTGAGAAAAACCCTGTCTCGTCCGCTCTCCATTTACTTTCAATGCAAAGCGGATAAGAGAGGGTTTTCTTGCCCTTAAGACGACTGGTCCCCCCAGTGATGGAACTTTGCCGCACCTGTGATCGGCTCCCCAAGACAGATCTTTAGAAGTGTCAAGTTCTTACCTGTGGCACTTTCCCTGCCTGCAGCCTGAGAAAAACCCTGTCTCGTCCGCTCTCCATTGACTTTTAATGCAAAGCGGACGAGAGAGGGTTTTCTTGCCCTTAAGACGGCTGGTCGCCCCGGTGATGGAACTTTGCCTCGTCTCTGTGACCGGCTCCCCAAGACAGATCTTTAGAAGTGTCAAGTTCTTACCTGTGGCACTTTCTCAATCTGCAGCTTAAGAAAAACCATGTCTCTTCCGCCTTCCATTGACTTTCAATGCAAAGCGGATAAGAGAGGGTTTTCTTGCCCTTAAGACGGCTGGTCGCCCCGGTGATGGAACTTTGCCTCGTCTCTGTGACCGGCTCCCCAAGACAGATCTTAAGAGGTGTCAAGTTCTTACCTGTGGTACTTTCCCTGCCTGGAGCCTGAGAAAAACCCTGTCTCGTCCGCTCTCCATTGACTTTCAATGCAAAGCGGATAAGAGAGGGTTTTCTTGCCCTTAAGACGGCTGGTCGCCCCGGTGATGGAACTTTGCCTCGTCTCTGTGACCGGCTCCCCAAGACAGATCTTTAGAAGTGTCAAGTTCTTACCTGTGGCACTTTCCCTGTCTGCAGCCTGAGAAAAACCCTGTCTCATCCGCCCTCCATTGACTTTCAATGCAAAGCGGATAAGAGAGGGTTTTCTTGCCCTTAAGATGGCTGGTCCCCTCGGTGATGGAACTTTGCCGCATCTCTGCGACCGGCTCCCCAAGACAGATCTTAAGAGGTGTCAAGTTCTTACCTGTGGCACTTTCCCTGTCTGCAGCCTGAGAAAAACCTTTTCTCGTCCGCCTTCCTTTGACTTTCAATGCAAAGCGGATAAGAGAGGGTTTTCTTGCCCTTAAAGCGGCTGGTCGCCCCGGTGATGGATCTTAGCTTCGTCTCTGTGACCGGCTCCCCAAGACAGATCTTTAGAAGTGTCAAGTTCTTACCTGTGGCACTTTCCCTGTCTGCAGCCTGAGAAAAACCCTGTCTTGTCCGCCTCCCATTGACTTTCAATGCAAAGTGGACGAGAGAGGGTTTTCTTGCCCTTAAGACGGCTGGTCGCCCCGGTGATGGAACTTTGCCTCGTCTCTGCGGCCGGCTCCCCAAGACAGATCTTAAGAGGTGTCAAGTTCTTACCTGTGGCACTTTCCCTGCCTGCAGCCTGAGAAAAACTCTGTCTCGTCCGCCTCTCATTGACTTTCAATACAAAGCGGACGACAGAGGGTTTTCTTGCCCTTAAGACGGCTGGTCGCCCCGGTGATGGAACTTTGCCTCGTCTCTGTGACCGGCTCCCCAAGACAGATCTTAAGAGGTGTCAAGTTCTTACCTGTGGCACTTTCCCTGCCTGCAGCCTGAGAAAAACCCTGTCTCGTCCGCTCTCCATTGACTTTTATTGCAAAGCGGACGAGAGAGGGTTTTCTTGCCCTTAAGACGGCTGGTCGCCCCGGTGATGGAACTTTGCCTCGTCTCTGTGACCGGCTCCCCAAGACAGATCTTTAGAAGTGTCAAGTTCTTACCTGTGGCACTTTCCCTGTCTGCAGCCTGAGAAAAACCCTGTCTCGTCCTCCTCCAATTGACTTTTAATGCAAAGCGGATAAGAGAGGGTTTTCTTGCCCTTAAAACGGCTGGTCGCCCCGGTGATGGATCTTAGCCTCGTCTCTGTGACCGGCTCCCCAAGACAGATCTTTAGAAGTGTCAAGTTCTTACCTGTGGCACTTTCCCTGTCTGCAGCCTGAGAAAAACCCTGTCTCGTCCGCTCTCCATTGACTTTCAATGCAAAGAGGATAAGAGAGGGTTTTCTTGCCTTAAAGACGGCTGGTCGCCCCGGTGATGGAACTTTGCCTCGTCTCTGCGGCCGGCTCCCCAAGACAGATCTTAAGAGGTGTCAAGTTCGTACCTGTGGCACTTTCCCCGCCTGCAGCCTGAGAAAAACCCTCTCTCGTCCGCCTCTCATTTACTTTCAATGCAATTTAGCGGATAAGAAATTCTTGCCCTTAAGACGGCTGGTTGCCCCGGTGATGGAACTTTGCCTCGTCTCTGCGACCGGCTCCCCAAGACAGATCTTTAGAGGTGTCAAGTTCTTACCTGTGGCACTTTCCCTGCCTGCAGCCTGAGAAAAACTCTGTCTTGTCTGCCTCTCATTGACTTTCAATACAAAGCGGACGACAGAGGGTTTTCTTGCCCTTAAGACGGCTGGTCGCCCCGGTGATGGAACTTTGCCTCGTCTCTGCGGTCGGCTTCCCAAGACAGATCTTAAGAGGTATCAAGTTCTTACCTGTGGTACTTTCCCTGTCTGCAGCCTGAGAAAAACCCTGTCTCGTCCGCCTGCCATTGACTTTCAATGCAAAGCGGATAAGAGAGGGTTTTCTTGCTCTTAAGATGGCTGGTCCCCCCGGTGATGGAACTTTGCCGCACCTGTGACCGGCTCCCCAAGACAGATCTTTAGAAGTGTCAAGTTCTTACCTGTGGCACTTTCCCTGCCTGCAGCCTGAGAAAAACCCTGTCTCGTCCACTCTCCATTGACTTTTAATGCAAAGCGGACGAGAGAGGGTTTTCTTGCCCTTAAGACGGCTGGTCGCCCCGGTGATGGAACTTTGCCTCGTCTCTGTGACCGGCTCCCCAAGACAGATCTTAAGAGGTGTCAAGTTCTTACCTGTGGCACTTTCCCCGCCTGCAGCCTGAGAAAAACCCTGTCTCGTCCGCCTCTCATTTACTTTCAATGCAATTTAGCGGATAAGAAATTCTTGCCCTTAAGACAGCTGGTTGCCCCGGTGATGGAACTTTGCCTCGTCTCTGTGACCGGCTCCCCAAGACAGATCTTTAGAAGTGTCAAGTTCTTACCTGTGGCACTTTCCCTGTCTGCAGCCTGAGAAAAACCCCGTCTCGTCCTCCTCCCATTGACTTTCAATGCAAAGCGGATAAGAGAGGGTTTTCTTGCCCTTAAGACGGCTGGTTGCCCCGGTGATGGAACTTTGCCTCGTCTCTGTGACCAGCTCCCCAAGACACATCTTAAGAGGTGTCAAGTTCTTACCTGTGGCACTTTCTCAATCTGCAGCCTGAGAAAAACCATGTCTCTTCCACCTCCCATTGACTTTCAATGCAAAGCGGATAAGAGAGGGTACTCTTGCCCTTAAGACGACTGGTCGCCCCGGTGATGGAACTTTGCCTCGTCTCTGTGACCGGCTTCCCAAGACAGATCTTTAGAAGTGTCAAGTTCTTACCTGTGGCACTTTCCCTGTCTGCAGCCTGAGAAAAACCCTGTCTCGTCCGCCCTCCATTGACTTTCAATGCAAAGCGGATAAGAGAGGGTTTTCTTGCCCTTAAGATGGCTGGTCCCCCCGGTGATGGAACTTTGCCGCACCTCTGCGACCGGCTCCCCAAGACAGATCTTAAGAGGTGTCAAGTTCTTACCTGTGGCACTTTCCCCGCCTGCAGCCTGAGAAAAACCCTGTCTCGTCCGCCTCTCATTTACTTTCAATGCAATTTAGCGGATAAGAAATTCTTGCCCTTAAGACAGCTGGTTGCCCCGGTGATGGAACTTTGCCTCGTCTCTGCGACCGGCTCCCCAAGACAGATCTTAAGAGGTGTCAAGTTCTTACCTGTGGCACTTTCCCTGCCTGCAGCCTGAGAAAAACTCTGTCTCGTCCGCCTCTCATTGACTTTCAATACAAAGCGGACGACAGAGGGTTTTCTTGCCCTTAAGACGGCTGGTCGCCCCGGTGATGGAACTTTGCCTCGTCTCTGTGACCGGCTCCCCAAGACAGATCTTAAGAGGTGTCAAGTTCTTACCTGTGGCACTTTCCCTGCCTGCAGCCTGAGAAAAACCCTGTCTCGTCCGCTCTCCATTGACTTTTATTGCAAAGCGGACGAGAGAGGGTTTTCTTGCCCTTAAGACGGCTGGTCGCCCCGGTGATGGAACTTTGCCTCGTCTCTGTGACCGGCTCCCCAAGACAGATCTTTAGAAGTGTCAAGTTCTTACCTGTGGCACTTTCCCTGTCTGCAGCCTGAGAAAAACCCTGTCTCGTCCTCCTCCAATTGACTTTTAATGCAAAGCGGATAAGAGAGGGTTTTCTTGCCCTTAAAACGGCTGGTCGCCCAGGTGATGGATCTTAGCCTCGTCTCTGTGACCGGCTCCCCAAGACAGATCTTTAGAAGTGTCAAGTTCTTACCTGTGGCACTTTCCCTGTCTGCAGCCTGAGAAAAACCCTGTCTCGTCCGCTCTCCATTGACTTTCAATGCAAAGAGGATAAGAGAGGGTTTTCTTGCCTTAAAGACGGCTGGTCGCCCCGGTGATGGAACTTTGCCTCGTCTCTGCGGCCGGCTCCCCAAGACAGATCTTAAGAGGTGTCAAGTTCGTACCTGTGGCACTTTCCCCGCCTGCAGCCTGAGAAAAACCCTGTCTCGTCCGCCTCTCATTACTCCGGGAAGGAGGATGACCTCCTTCTGGGAGTATTGGGATTGCATTTGTTTGCGCGTTCGCAGCTATAACTCACGATCCCGTTGTCGCATTGGTGTGTAACTTGGCATATCGTTTGCCTGGTTCGGCGTGGTGATGCACAATAGCTTTGTTACACCATAACTACTTTAAACGTCAATCCAATATCGTAATTGCACCCCTATAATTAATGCTATGTCCCACTGCCCTGCCATAGGGACCATGTTATAATCCGTTATGCATGACTGGAATACTTCAGGCAGATACGGGGTATAAATCTTCCTTACTTGCTGTGATCGTATAGTCACTGTTACATTGAAAAATAGACAACGTGCATCACCACACGCAACCTAGCAAACGATATACCAAGTTACATACCAATGCGGCAACGGGAATTGTGAGTTTTAGCTGCGAACATGTGTCGAGTGAGCTTCAGTCTGTGTATTAAGTATGCCGTGTCCCTCGCAACTCGCATACAGTATGTGCGCACGGGACCACGGACGATGCATTTTTACGCACAGTGTGAAAATGGCAAATCTCTGGACCTTCAAACT
This sequence comes from Branchiostoma lanceolatum, assembly GCF_035083965.1. NCBI lineage: Eukaryota > Metazoa > Chordata > Leptocardii > Amphioxiformes > Branchiostomatidae > Branchiostoma > Branchiostoma lanceolatum. The sequence goes on along the minus strand of NC_089723.1, from coordinate 15,948,176 downwards.
CACCACACTTGTAGTTTATAATACGGAGGCTGTGACAATGTAAAAAGTTTACGCAGGGGATGAAAGATTGTTGAGAAATATCTCTCAGAAAAGTGCGCGCGCCAGTGTCACTTCCGGGTGGTTAGATCCGGTGACCTTTCACCTTCGTGAAATGTTACGATAATATAAATGAGCCTTTTTTTTATTGCAAATAGCTTGATAGCTATAGATCAGGCCGGCCTGCAATAAATTGTGGAAAGAGGATTTACTGCATATTTGTGATTTCTGATACATCTTAGTTGTAAGGCTGAATGGTTCGTTGATAATTGAAAAGGGGCCATCTAGATCTAACTTTGTGACTTTTCCCGGAATTTCTAGATCCCATCTGTGCCATACTGTAAAAACATACTTTTCAGCAGGTTGACCACTCCTGTATTGAAAGAAAAATATAAACAAACACTTTTTCTTTCCTTGCTCTAAAACACTACTTGGACTGAGAAGAGATGCAATTTGTGTGGGTCAATACTTGTACATACTATAGATACTTCACGGAGAATTGTGTCCTACGGACTCTTGTTTACTTTCAATGCAATTTAGCGGATAAGAAATTCTTGCCCTTAAGACAGCTGGTTGCCCCGGTGATGGAACTTTGCCTCGTCTCTGCGACCGGCTCCCCAAGACAGATCTTTAGAGGTGTCAAGTTCCTACCTGTGGCACTTTCCCTGCCTGCAGCCTGAGAAAAACTCTGTCTCGTCCGCCTCTCATTGACTTTCAATACAAAGCGGACGACAGAGGGTTTTCTTGCCCTTAAGACGGCTGGTCGCCCCGGTGATGGAACTTTGCCTCGTCTCTGTGACAGGCTCCCCAAGACAGATCTTAAGAGGTGTCAAGTTCTTACCTGTGGCACTTTCCCTGCCTGCAGCCTGAGAAAAACCCTGTCTCCTCCGCCTACCATTGACTTTTATTGCAAAGCGGACGAGAGAGGGTTTTCTTGCCCTTAAAACGGCTGGTCGCCCCGGTGATGGAACTTTGCCTCGTCTCTGTGACCGGCTCCCCAAGACAGATCTTTAGAAGTGTCAAGTTCTTACCTGTGGCACTTTCCCTGTCTGCAGCCTGAGAAAAACCCTGTCTTCTCCTCCTCCAATTGACTTTCAATGCAAAGCGGATAAGAGAGGGTTTTCTTGCCCTTAAAACAGCTGGTCGCCCCGGTGATGGATCTTAGCCTCGTCTCTGTGACCGGCTCCCCAAGACAGATCTTTAGAAGTGTCAAGTTCTTACCTGTGGCACTTTCCCTGTCTGCAGCCTGAGAAAAACCCTGTCTCGTCCGCTCTCCATTGACTTTCAATGCAAAGAGGATAAGAGAGGGTTTTCTTGCCTTTAAGACGGCTGGTCGCCCCGGTGATAAAACCTTGCCTCGTCTCTGCGGTCGGCTTCCCAAGACAGATCTTAAGAGGTATCAAGTTCTTACCTGTGGTACTTTCCCTGTCTGCAGCCTGAGAAAAACCCTGTCTCGTCCGCCTGCCATTGACTTTCAATGCAAAGCGGATAAGAGAGGGTTTTCTTGCTCTTAAGATGGCTGGTCCCCCCGGTGATGGAACTTAGCCTCGTCTCTGTGACCGGCTCCCCAAGACAGATCTTTAGAAGTGTCAAGTTCTTACCTGTGGCACTTTCCCTGCCTGCAGCCTGAGAAAAACCCTGTCTCGTCCACTCTCCATTGACTTTTAATGCAAAGCGGACGAGAGAGGGTTTTCTTGCCCTTAAGACGGCTGGTCGCCCCGGTGATGGAACTTTGCCTCGTCTCTGCGGTCGGCTTCCCAAGACAGATCTTAAGAGGTGTCAAGTTCTTACCTGTGGTACTTTCCCTGTCTGCAGCCTGAGAAAAACCCTGTCTCGTCCGCCTGCCATTGACTTTCAATGCAAAGCGGATAAGAGAGGGTTTTCTTGCCCTTAAAACGGCTGGTCGCCCCGGTGATGGATCTTAGCTTCGTCTCTGTGACCGGCTCCCCAAGACAGATCTTTAGAAGTGTCAAGTTCTTACCTGTGGCACTTTCCCTGCCTGCAGCCTGATAAAAACCCTGTCTCGTCCTCCTCCCTTTGACTTTCAATGCAAAGCGGATAAGAGAGGGTTTTCTTGCCCTTAAAACGGCTGGTCGCCCCGGTGATGGATCTTAGCTTCGTCTCTGTGACCGGCTCCCCAAGACAGATCTTTAGAAGTGTCAAGTTCTTACCTGTGGCACTTTCCCTGCCTGCAGCCTGAGAAAAACCCTGTCTCGTCCGCTCTCCATTGACTTTTAATGCAAAGCGGACGAGAGAGGGTTTTCTTGCCCTTAAGACGGCTGGTCGCCCCGGTGATGGAACTTTGCCTCGTCTCTGTGACCGGCTCCCCAAGACAGATCTTAAGAAGTGTCAAGTTCTTACCTGTGGCACTTTCCCTGTCTGCAGCCTGAGAAAAACCCCGTCTCGTCCTCCTCCCATTGACTTTCAATGCAAAGCGGATAAGAGAGGGTTTTCTTGCCCTTAAGACGGCTGGTTGCCCCGGTGATGGAACTTTGCCTCGTCTCTGTGACCAGCTCCCCAAGACACATCTTAAGAGGTGTCAAGTTCTTACCTGTGGCACTTTCTCAATCTGCAGCCTGAGAAAAACCATGTCTCTTCCGCCTCCCATTGACAATGCAAAGCGGATAAGAGAGGGTTTTCTTGCCCTTAAGACGGCTGGTCGCCCCGGTGATGGAAATTTGCCTCGTCTCTGTGACCGGCTCCCCAAGACAGATCTTAAGAGGTGTCAAGTTCTTACCTGTGGTACTTTCCCTGCCTGGAGCCTGAGAAAAACCCTGTCTCGTCCGCTCTCCATTGACTTTCAATGCAAAGCGGATAAGAGAGGGTACTCTTGCCCTTAAGACGACTGGTCGCCCCGGTGATGGAACTTTGCCTCGTCTCTGTGACCGGCTCCCCAAGACAGATCTTTAGAAGTGTCAAGTTCTTACCTGTGGCACTTTCCCTGTCTGCAGCCTGAGAAAAACCCTGTCTCGTCCGCCCTCCATTGACTTTCAATGCAAAGCGGATAAGAGAGGGTTTTCTTGCCCTTAAGATGGCTGGTCCCCCCGGTGATGGAACTTTGCCGCACCTCTGCGACCGGCTCCCCAAGACAGATCTTAAGAGGTGTCAAGTTCTTACCTGTGGCACTTTCCCTGTCTGCAGCCTGAGAAAAACCTTTTCTCGTCTGCCTTCCTTTGACTTTCAATGCAAAGCGGATAAGAGAGGGTTTTCTTGCCCTTAAAACGGCTGGTCGCCCCGGTGATGGATCTTAGCTTCGTCTCTGTGACCGGCTCCCCAAGACAGATCTTTAGAAGTGTCAAGTTCTTACCTGTGGCACTTTCCCTGCCTGCAGCCTGATAAAAACCCTGTCTCGTCCTCCTCCCTTTGACTTTCAATGCAAAGCGGATAAGAGAGGGTTTTCTTGCCCTTAAAACGGCTGGTCGCCCCGGTGATGGATCTTAGCTTCGTCTCTGTGACCGGCTCCCCAAGACAGATCTTTAGAAGTGTCAAGTTCTTACCTGTGGCACTTTCCCTGCCTGCAGCCTGAGAAAAACCCTGTCTCGTCCACTCTCCATTGACTTTTAATGCAAAGCGGACGAGAGAGGGTTTTCTTGCCCTTAAGACGGCTGGTCGCCCCGGTGATGGAACTTTGCCTCGTCTCTGTGACCGGCTCCCCAAGACGATCTTTAGAAGTGTCAAGTTCTTACCTGTGGCACTTTCCCTGTCTGCAGCCTGAGAAAAACCCCGTCTCGTCCTCCTCCCATTGACTTTCAATGCAAAGCGGATAAGAGAGGGTTTTCTTGCCCTTAAGGCGGCTGGTTGCCCCGGTGATGGAACTTTGCCTCGTCTCTGTGACAAGCTCCCCAAGACACATCTTAAGAGGTGTCAAGTTCTTACCTGTGGCACTTTCTCAATCTGCAGCCTGAGAAAAACCATGTCTCTTCCGCCTCCCATTGACTTTCAATGCAAAGCGGATAAGAGAGGGTTTTCTTGCCCTTAAGACGGCTGGTCGCCCCGGTGATGGAAATTTGCCTCGTCTCTGTGACCGGCTCCCCAAGACAGATCTTAAGAGGTGTCAAGTTCTTACCTGTGGTACTTTCCCTGCCTGGAGCCTGAGAAAAACCCTGTCTCGTCCGCTCTCCATTGACTTTCAATGCAAAGCGGATAAGAGAGGGTACTCTTGCCCTTAAGACGACTGGTCGCCCCGGTGATGGAACTTTGCCTCGTCTCTGTGACCGGCTCCCCAAGACAGATCTTTAGAAGTGTCAAGTTCTTACCTGTGGCACTTTCCCTGTCTGCAGCCTGAGAAAAACCCTGTCTCGTCCGCCGCCCATTGACTTTCAATGCAAAGCAGATAAGAGAGGGTTTTCTTGCCCTTAAGATGGCTGGTCCCCCCGGTGATGGAACTTTGCCGCACCTCTGTGACCGGCTCCCCAAGACAGATCTTAAGAGGTGTCAAGTTTTTACCTGACGTGGCACTTTCCCCGCCTGCAGCCTGAGAAAAACCCTGTCTCGTCCGCCTCTCATTTACTTTCAATGCAATTTAGCGGATAAGAAATTCTTGCCCTTAAGACAGCTGGTTGCCCCGGTGATGGAACTTTGCCTCGTCTCTGCGACCGGCTCCCCAAGACAGATCTTAAGAGGTGTCAAGTTCTTACCTGTGGCACTTTCCCTGCCTGCAGCCTGAGAAAAACTCTGTCTCGTCCGCCTCTCATTGACTTTCAATACAAAGCGGACGACAGAGGGTTTTCTTGCCCTTAAGACGGCTGGTCGCCCCGGTGATGGAACTTTGCCTCGTCTCTGTGACCGGCTCCCCAAGACAGATCTTAAGAGGTGTCAAGTTCTTACCTGTGGCACTTTCCCTGCCTGCAGCCTGAGAAAAACCCTGTCTCGTCCGCTCTCCATTGACTTTTATTGCAAAGCGGACGAGAGAGGGTTTTCTTGCCCTTAAGACGGCTGGTCGCCCCGGTGATGGAACTTTGCCTCGTCTCTGTGACCGGCTCCCCAAGACAGATCTTTAGAAGTGTCAAGTTCTTACCTGTGGCACTTTCCCTGTCTGCAGCCTGAGAAAAACCCTGTCTTCTCCTCCTCCAATTGACTTTCAATGCAAAGCGGATAAGAGAGGGTTTTCTTGCCCTTAAAACAGCTGGTCGCCCCGGTGATGGATCTTAGCCTCGTCTCTGTGACCGGCTCCCCAAGACAGATCTTTAGAAGTGTCAAGTTCTTACCTGTGGCACTTTCCCTGTCTGCAGCCTGAGAAAAACCCTGTCTCGTCCGCTCTCCATTGACTTTCAATGCAAAGAGGATAAGAGAGGGTTTTCTTGCCTTTCAGACGGCTGGTCGCCCCGGTGATAAAACTTTGCCTCGTCTCTGCGGTCGGCTTCCCAAGACAGATCTTAAGAGGTATCAAGTTCTTACCTGTGGTACTTTCCCTGTCTGCAGCCTGAGAAAAACCCTGTCTCGTCCGCCTGCCATTGACTTTCAATGCAAAGCGGATAAGAGAGGGTTTTCTTGCTCTTAAGATGGCTGGTCCCCCCGGTGATGGAACTTTGCCGCACCTGTGACCGGCTCCCCAAGACAGATCTTGAGAAGTGTCAAGTTCTTACCTGTGGCACTTTCCCTGCCTGCAGCCTGAGAAAAACCCTGTCTCGTCCGCTCTCCATTGACTTTTAATGCAAAGCGGACGAGAGAGGGTTTTCTTGCCCTTAAGACGGCTGGTCGCCCCGGTGATGGAACTTTGCCTCGTCTCTGTGACCGGCTCCCCAAGACAGATCTTTAGAAGTGTCAAGTTCTTACCTGTGGCACTTTCCCTGTCTGCAGCCTGAGAAAAACCCCGTCTCGTCCTCCTCCCATTGACTTTCAATGCAAAGCGGATAAGAGAGGGTTTTCTTGCCCTTAAGACGGCTGGTTGCCCCGGTGATGGAACTTTGCCTCGTCTCTGTGACCAGCTCCCCAAGACACATCTTAAGAGGTGTCAAGTTCTTACCTGTGGCACTTTCTCAATCTGCAGCCTGAGAAAAACCATGTCTCTTCCGCCTCCCATTGACAATGCAAAGCGGATAAGAGAGGGTTTTCTTGCCCTTAAGACGGCTGGTCGCCCCGGTGATGGAAATTTGCCTCGTCTCTGTGACCGGCTCCCCAAGACAGATCTTAAGAGGTGTCAAGTTCTTACCTGTGGTACTTTCCCTGTCTGCAGCCTGAGAAAAACCCTGTCTCGTCCACCGCCCATTGACTTTCAATGCAAAGCGGATAAGAGAGGGTTTTCTTGCCCTTAAGATGGCTGGTCCCCCCGGTGATGGAACTTTGCCGCACCTCTGCGACCGGCTCCCCAAGACAGATCTTAAGAGGTGTCAAGTTCTTACCTGTGGCACTTTCCCTGTCTGCAGCCTGAGAAAAACCTTTTCTCGTCTGCCTTCCTTTGACTTTCAATGCAAAGCGGATAAGAGAGGGTTTTCTTGCCCTTAAAACGGCTGGTCGCCCCGGTGATGGATCTTAGCTTCGTCTCTGTGACCGGCTCCCCAAGACAGATCTTTAGAAGTGTCAAGTTCTTACCTGTGGCACTTTCCCTGCCTGCAGCCTGATAAAAACCCTGTCTCGTCCTCCTCCCATTGACTTTCAATGCAAAGCGGATAAGAGAGGGTTTTCTTGCCCTTAAGACGGCTGGTCGCCCCGGTGATGGAACTTTGCCTCGTCTCTGTGACAGGCTCCCCAAGACAGATCTTAAGAGGTGTCATGTTCTTACCTGTGGCACTTTCCCTGCCTGCAGCCTGAGAAAAACCCTGCCTCGTCCGCTCTCCATTGACTTTTAATGCAAAGCGGACGAGAGAGGGTTTTCTTGCCCTTAAGACGGCTGGTCGCCCCGGTGATGGAACTTTGCCTCGTCTCTGTGACCGGCTCCCCAAGACAGATCTTTAGAAGTGTCAAGTTCTTACCTGTGGCACTTTCCCTGTCTGCAGCCTGAGAAAAACCCTGTCTCATCCTCCTCCAATTGACTTTCAATGCAAAGCGGATAAGAGAGGGTTTTCTTGCCCTTAAGACGGCTGGTCGTCCCGGTGATGGAACTTTGCCTCGTCTCTGTGACCGGCTCCCCAAGACAGATCTTAAGAGGTGTCAAGTTCTTACCTGTGGCACTTTCCCTGCCTGCAGCCTCAGAAAAACCCTGTCTCGTCCGCTCTCCATTGACTTTCAATGCAAAGCGGATAAGAGAGGGTTTTCTTGCCCTTAAGACGGCTGGTCATCCCGGTGATGGAACTTTGCCTCGTCTCTGTGACCGGCTCCCCAAGACAGATCTTTAGAAGTGTCAAGTTCTTACCTGTGGCACTTTCCCTGCCTGCAGCCTGAGAAAAACTCTGTCTCGTCCGCTCTCCATTGACTTTCAATGCAAAGCGGACAACAGAGGGTTTTCTTGCCCTTCAGATGGCTGGTCCCCCCGGTGATGGATCTCAGCCTCGTCTCTGTGACCGGCTCCCCAAGACAGATCTTTAGAAGTGTCAAGTTCTTACCTGTGGCACTTTCCCTGTCTGCAGCCTGAGGAAAACCCTGTCTCGTCCGCTCTCCATTGACTTTCAATGCAAAGAGGATAAGAGAGGGTTTTCTTGCCTTTAAGACGGCTGGTCGCCCCGGTGATAAAACTTTGCCTCGTCTCTGCGGTCGGCTTCCCAAGACAGATCTTAAGAGGTATCAAGTTCTTACCTGTGGTACTTTCCCTGTCTGCAGCCTGAGAAAAACCCTGTCTCGTCCGCCTGCCATTGACTTTCAATGCAAAGCGGATAAGAGAGGGTTTTCTTGCTCTTAAGATGGCTGGTCCCCCCGGTGATGGAACTTTGCCGCACCTGTGACCGGCTCCCCAAGACAGATTTTTAGAAGTGTCAAGTTCTTACCTGTGGCACTTTCCCTGCCTGCAGCCTGAGAAAAACCCTGTCTCGTCCGCTCTCCATTGACTTTTAATGCAAAGCGGACGAGAGAGGGTTTTCTTGCCCTTAAGACGGCTGGTCGCCCCGGTGATGGAACTTTGCCTCGTCTCTGTGACCGGCTCCCCAAGACAGATCTTTAGAAGTGTCAAGTTCTTACCTGTGGCACTTTCCCTGTCTGCAGCCTGAGAAAAACCCTGTCTCGTCCTCCTCCCATTGACTTTCAATGCAAAGCGGATAAGAGAGGGTTTTCTTGCCCTTAAGACGGCTGGTTGCCCCGGTGATGGAACTTTGCCTCGTCTCTGTGACCAGCTCCCCAAGACACATCTTAAGAGGTGTCAAGTTCTTACCTGTGGCACTTTCTCAATCTGCAGCCTGAGAAAAACCATGTCTCTTCCGCCTTCCATTGACTTTCAATGCAAAGCGGATAAGAGAGGGTTTTCTTGCCCTTAAGACGGCTGGTCGCCCCGGTGATGGAAATTTGCCTCGTCTCTGTGACCGGCTCCCCAAGACAGATCTTAAGAGGTGTCAAGTTCTTACCTGTGGTACTTTCCCTGCCTGGAGCCTGAGAAAAACCCTGTCTCGTCCGCTCTCCATTGACTTTCAATGCAAAGCGGATAAGAGAGGGTACTCTTGCCCTTAAGACGACTGGTCGCCCCGGTGATGGAACTTTGCCTCGTCTCTGTGACCGGCTCCCCAAGACAGATCTTTAGAAGTGTCAAGTTCTTACCTGTGGCACTTTCCCTGTCTGCAGCCTGAGAAAAACCCTGTCTCGTCCGCGGCCCATTGACTTTCAATGCAAAGCGGATAAGAGAGGGTTTTCTTGCCCTTAAGATGGCTGGTCCCCCCGGTGATGGAAATTTGCCTCGTCTCTGTGACCGGCTCCCCAAGACAGATCTTAAGAGGTGTCAAGTTCTTACCTGTGGTACTTTCCCTGCCTGCAGCCTGAGAAAAACCCTGCCTCGTCCGCTCTCCATTGACTTTTAATGCAAAGCGGACGAGAGAGGGTTTTCTTGCCCTTAAGACGGCTGGTCGCCCCGGTGATGGAACTTTGCCTCGTCTCTGTGACCGGCTCCCCAAGACAGATCTTTAGAAGTGTCAAGTTCTTACCTGTGGCACTTTCCCTGTCTGCAGCCTGAGAAAAACCCTGTCTCATCCTCCTCCAATTGACTTTCAATGCAAAGCGGATAAGAGAGGGTTTTCTTGCCCTTAAGACGGCTGGTCGTCCCGGTGATGGAACTTTGCCTCGTCTCTGTGACCGGCTCCCCAAGACAGATCTTAAGAGGTGTCAAGTTCTTACCTGTGGCACTTTCCCTGCCTGCAGCCTGAGAAAAACCCTGTCTCGTCCGCTCTCCATTGACTTTCAATGCAAAGCGGACGAGAGAGGGTTTTCTTGCCCTTAAGACGGCTGGTCATCCCGGTGATGGAACTTTGCCTCGTCTCTGTGACCGGCTCCCCAAGACAGATCTTTAGAAGTGTCAAGTTCTTACCTGTGGCACTTTCCCTGCCTGCAGCCTGAGAAAAACTCTGTCTCGTCCGCTCTCCATTGACTTTCAATGCAAAGCGGACGACAGAGGGTTTTCTTGCCCTTCAGACGGCTGGTCCCCCCGGTGATGGATCTCAGCCTCGTCTCTGTGACCGGCTCCCCAAGACAGATCTTTAGAAGTGTCAAGTTCTTACCTGTGGCACTTTCCCTGTCTGCAGCCTGAGAAAAACCCTGTCTCGTCCGCTCTCCATTGACTTTCAATGCAAAGGGGATAAGAGAGGGTTTTCTTGCCCTTAAGATGGCTGGTCCCCCTGGTGATGGAACTTTGCCGCACCTCTGCCACCGGCTCCCCAAGACAGATCTTAAGAGGTGTCAAGTTCTTACCTGTGGCACTTTCCCTGCCTGCAGCCTGAGAAAAACCCTGTCTCGTCCGCTCTCCATTGACTTTCAATGCAAAGCGGATAAGAGAGGGTTTTCTTGCCCTTAAGACGGCTGGTCGCCCCGGTGATGGAACTTTGCCTCGTCTCTGCGGCCGGCTCCCCAAGACAGATCTTAAGAGGTGTCAAGTTCTTACCTGTGGCACTTTCCCTGCCTGCAGCCTGAGAAAAACCCTGTCTCATCCTCCTCCCATTGACTTTCAATGCAAAGCGGATAAGAGAGGGTTTTCTTGCCCTTAAGATGGCTGGTCCCCCCGGTGATGGAACTTTGCCGCACCTCTGCGACCGGCTCCCCAAGACAGATCTTAAGAGGTGTCAAGTTCTTACCTGTGGCACTTTCCCTGCCTGCAGCCTGAGAAAAACCCTGTCTCGTCCGCTCACCATTGACTTTTAATGCAAAGCGGACGAGAGAGGGTTTTCTTGCCCTTAAGACGGCTGGTCGCCCCGGTGATGGAACTTTGCCTCGTCTCTGTGACCGGCTCCCCAAGACAGATCTTTAGAAGTGTCAAGTTCTTACCTGTGGCACTTTCCCTGTCTGCAGCCTGAGAAAAACCCTGTCTCGTCCTCCTCCAATTGACTTTCAATGCAAAGCGGATAAGAGAGGGTTTTCTTGCCCTTAAAACGGCTGGTCGCCCCAGTGATGGATCTTAGCCTCGTCTCTGTGACCGGCTCCCCAAGACAGATCTTAAGAGGTGTCAAGTTCTTACCTGTGGCACTTTCCCTGTCTGCAGCCTGAAAAAAACCCTGTCTCGTCCGCCTCCCATTGACTTTTAATGCAAAGCGGATAACGAAGAGAGGGTTTTCTTGCCCTTAAGACGGCTGGTCGTCCCGGTGATGGAACTTTGCCTCGTCTCTGTGACCGGCTCCCCAAGACAGATCTTTAGAGGTGTCAAGTTCTTACCTGTGGCACTTTCCCTGTCTGCAGCCTGAGAAAAACCCTCTCTCGTCCGCCTCTCATTGACTTTCAATGCAAAGCTGACGAGAGAGGGTTTTCTTGCCCTTAAGACGGCTGGTCGCCCCAGTGATGGAACTTTGCCTCCTCCCTGTGACCGGCTCCCCAAGACAGATCTTTAGAGGTGTCAAGTTCTTACCTGTGGCACTTTCCCTGTCTGCAGCCTGAGAAAAACCCTGTCATGTCCACCTCTCATTGACTTTCAATGCAAAGCGGATAAGAGAGGGTTTTCTTGCCCTGAAGACGGCTGGTCGTCCCGGTGATGGAACTTTGCCTCGTCTCTGTGACCGGCTCCCCAAGACAGATCTTAAGAGGTGTCAAGTTCTTACCTGTGGCACTTTCCCTGTCTTCAGCCTGAGAAAAACCCTGTCTCGTCCGCCTCCCATTGACTTTCAATGCAAAGCGGACGAGAGAGGGTTTTCTTGCCCTTAAGACGGCTGGTCGCCCCGGTGATGAAACTTTGCCGCACCTCTGCGACCGGCTCCCCAAGACAGATCTTTAGAAGTGTCAAGTTCTTACCTGTGGCACTTTCCCTGTCTGCAGCCTGAGAAAAACCCTGTCTCGTCCGCCCTCCATTGACTTTCAATGCAAAGCGGATAAGAGAGGGTTTTCTTGCCCTTAAGATGGCTGGTCCCCCCGGTGATGGAACTTTGCCGCACCTCTGCGACCGGCTCCCCAAGACAGATCTTAAGAGGTGTCAAGTTCTTACCTGTGGCACTTTCCCCGCCTGCAGCCTGAGAAAAACCCTGTCTCGTCCGCCTCTCATTTACTTTCAATGCAATTTAGCGGATAAGAAATTCTTGCCCTTAAGACAGCTGGTTGCCCCGGTGATGGAACTTTGCCTCGTCTCTGCGACCGGCTCCCCAAGACAGATCTTAAGAGGTGTCAAGTTCTTACCTGTGGCACTTTCCCTGCCTGCAGCCTGAGAAAAACCCTGTCTCGTCCGCTCTCCATTGACTTTTATTGCAAAGCGGACGAGAGAGGGTTTTCTTGCCCTTAAGACGGCTGGTCGCCCCGGTGATGGAACTTTGCCTCGTCTCTGTGACCGGCTCCCCAAGACAGATCTTAAGAGGTGTCAAGTTCTTACCTGTGGCACTTTCCCTGCCTGCAGCCTGAGAAAAACCCTGTCTCGTCCGCTCTCCATTGACTTTTATTGCAAAGCGGACGAGAGAGGGTTTTCTTGCCCTTAAGACGGCTGGTCGCCCCGGTGATGGAACTTTGCCTCGTCTCTGTGACCGGCTCCCCAAGACAGATCTTTAGAAGTGTCAAGTTCTTACCTGTGGCACTTTCCCTGTCTGCAGCCTGAGAAAAACCCTGTCTCGTCCTCCTCCAATTGACTTTCAATGCAAAGCGGATAAGAGAGGGTTTTCTTGCCCTTAAAACGGCTGGTCGCCCCGGTGATGGATCTTAGCCTCGTCTCTGTGACCGGCTCCCCAAGACAGATCTTTAGAAGTGTCAAGTTCTTACCTGTGGCACTTTCCCTGTCTGCAGCCTGAGAAAAACCCTGTCTCGTCCGCTCTCCATTGACTTTCAATGCAAAGAGGATAAGAGAGAGTTTTCTTGCCCTTAAGACGGCTGGTCGCCCCGGTGATGAAACTTTGCCTCGTCTCTGCGGTCGGCTCCCCAAGACAGATCTTAAGAGGTGTCAAGTTCTTACCTGTGGTACTTTCCCTGCCTGGAGCCTGAGAAAAACCCTGTCTCGTCCGCTCTCCATTGACTTTCAATGCAAAGCGGATAAGAGAGGGTACTCTTGCCCTTAAGACGACTGGTCGCCCCGGTGATGGAACTTTGCCGCACCTGTGACCGGCTCCCCAAGACAGATCTTTAGAAGTGTCAAGTTCTTACCTGTGGCACTTTCCCTGCCTGCAGCCTGAGAAAAACCCTGTCTCGTCCGCTCTCCATTTACTTTCAATGCAAAGCGGATAAGAGAGGGTTTTCTTGCCCTTAAGACGACTGGTCCCCCCAGTGATGGAACTTTGCCGCACCTGTGACCGGCTCCCCAAGACAGATCTTTAGAAGTGTCAAGTTCTTACCTGTGGCACTTTCCCTGCCTGCAGCCTGAGAAAAACCCTGTCTCGTCCGCTCTCCATTGACTTTCAATGCAAAGCGGACGAGAGAGGGTTTTCTTGCCCTTAAAACGGCTGGTCGCCCCGGTGATGGAACTTTGCCTCGTCTCTGTGACCGGCTCCCCAAGACAGATCTTAAGAGGTGTCAAGTTCTTACCTTTGGCACTTTCCCTGTCTGCAGCCTGAGAAAAACCCTGTCTCGTCCTCCTCCCATTGACTTTCAATGCAAAGCGGATAAGAGAGGGTTTTCTTGCCCTTAAGACGGCTGGTTGCCCCGGTGATGGAACTTTGCCTCGTCTCTGTGACCAGCTCCCCAAGACACATCTTAAGAGGTGTCAAGTTCTTACCTGTGGCACTTTCTCAATCTGCAGCTTAAGAAAAACCATGTCTCTTCCGCCTTCCATTGACTTTCAATGCAAAGCGGATAAGAGAGGGTTTTCTTGCCCTTAAGACGGCTGGTTGCCCCGGTGATGGAACTTTGCCTCGTCTCTGTGACAAGCTCCCCAAGACACATCTTAAGAGGTGTCAAGTTCTTACCTGTGGCACTTTCTCAATCTGCAGCTTAAGAAAAACCATGTCTCTTCCGCCTTCCATTGACTTTCAATGCAAAGCGGATAAGAGAGGGTTTTCTTGCCCTTAAGACGGCTGGTCGCCCCGGTGATGGAACTTTGCCTCGTCTCTGTGACCGGCTCCCCAAGACAGATCTTAAGAGGTGTCAAGTTCTTACCTGTGGTACTTTCCCTGCCTGGAGCCTGAGAAAAACCCTGTCTCGTCCGCTCTCCATTGACTTTCAATGCAAAGCGGATAAGAGAGGGTTTTCTTGCCCTTAAGACGGCTGGTCGCCCCGGTGATGGAACTTTGCCTCGTCTCTGTGACCGGCTCCCCAAGACAGATCTTTAGAAGTGTCAAGTTCTTACCTGTGGCACTTTCCCTGTCTGCAGCCTGAGAAAAACCCTGTCTCATCCGCCCTCCATTGACTTTCAATGCAAAGCGGATAAGAGAGGGTTTTCTTGCCCTTAAGATGGCTGGTCCCCTCGGTGATGGAACTTTGCCGCACCTCTGCGACCGGCTCCCCAAGACAGATCTTAAGAGGTGTCAAGTTCTTACCTGTGGCACTTTCCCTGTCTGCAGCCTGAGAAAAACCTTTTCTCGTCCGCCTTCCTTTGACTTTCAATGCAAAGCGGATAAGAGAGGGTTTTCTTGCCCTTAAAGCGGCTGGTCGCCCCGGTGATGGATCTTAGCTTCGTCTCTGTGACCGGCTCCCCAAGACAGATCTTTAGAAGTGTCAAGTTCTTACCTGTGGCACTTTCCCTGTCTGCAGCCTGAGAAAAACCCTGTCTTGTCCGCCTCCCATTGACTTTCAATGCAAAGAGGACGAGAGAGGGTTTTCTTGCCCTTAAGACGGCTGGTCGCCCCGGTGATGGAACTTTGCCTCGTCTCTGCGGCCGGCTCCCCAAGACAGATCTTAAGAGGTGTCAAGTTCTTACCTGTGGCACTTTCCCTGCCTGCAGCCTGAGAAAAACTCTGTCTCGTCCGCCTCTCATTGACTTTCAATACAAAGCGGACGACAGAGGGTTTTCTTGCCCTTAAGACGGCTGGTCGCCCCGGTGATGGAACTTTGCCTCGTCTCTGCGGCCGGCTCCCCAAGACAGATCTTAAGAGGTGTCAAGTTCTTACCTGTGGCACTTTCCCTGCCTGCAGCCTGAGAAAAACTCTGTCTCGTCCGCCTCTCATTGACTTTCAATACAAAGCGGACGACAGAGGGTTTTCTTGCCCTTAAGACGGCTGGTCGCCCCGGTGATGGAACTTTGCCTCGTCTCTGTGACCGGCTCCCCAAGACAGATCTTAAGAGGTGTCAAGTTCTTACCTGTGGCACTTTCCCTGCCTGCAGCCTGAGAAAAACCCTGTCTCGTCCGCTCTCCATTGACTTTTATTGCAAAGCGGACGAGAGAGGGTTTTCTTGCCCTTAAGACGGCTGGTCGCCCCGGTGATGGAACTTTGCCTCGTCTCTGTGACCGGCTCCCCAAGACAGATCTTTAGAAGTGTCAAGTTCTTACCTGTGGCACTTTCCCTGTCTGCAGCCTGAGAAAAACCCTGTCTCGTCCTCCTCCAATTGACTTTTAATGCAAAGCGGATAAGAGAGGGTTTTCTTGCCCTTAAAACGGCTGGTCGCCCCGGTGATGGATCTTAGCCTCGTCTCTGTGACCGGCTCCCCAAGACAGATCTTTAGAAGTGTCAAGTTCTTACCTGTGGCACTTTCCCTGTCTGCAGCCTGAGAAAAACCCTGTCTCGTCCGCTCTCCATTGACTTTCAATGCAAAGAGGATAAGAGAGGGTTTTCTTGCCTTAAAGACGGCTGGTCGCCCCGGTGATGGAACTTTGCCTCGTCTCTGCGGCCGGCTCCCCAAGACAGATCTTAAGAGGTGTCAAGTTCGTACCTGTGGCACTTTCCCCGCCTGCAGCCTGAGAAAAACCCTGTCTCGTCCGCCTCTCATTTACTTTCAATGCAATTTAGCGGATAAGAAATTCTTGCCCTTAAGACGGCTGGTTGCCCCGGTGATGGAACTTTGCCTCGTCTCTGCGACCGGCTCCCCAAGACAGATCTTTAGAGGTGTCAAGTTCTTACCTGTGGCACTTTCCCTGCCTGCAGCCTGAGAAAAACTCTGTCTTGTCCGCCTCTCATTGACTTTCAATACAAAGCGGACGACAGAGGGTTTTCTTGCCCTTAAGACGGCTGGTCGCCCCGGTGATGGAACTTTGCCTCGTCTCTGCGGTCGGCTTCCCAAGACAGATCTTAAGAGGTATCAAGTTCTTACCTGTGGTACTTTCCCTGTCTGCAGCCTGAGAAAAACCCTGTCTCGTCCGCCTGCCATTGACTTTCAATGCAAAGCGGATAAGAGAGGGTTTTCTTGCTCTTAAGATGGCTGGTCCCCCCGGTGATGGAACTTTGCCGCACCTGTGACCGGCTCCCCAAGACAGATCTTTAGAAGTGTCAAGTTCTTACCTGTGGCACTTTCCCTGCCTGCAGCCTGAGAAAAACCCTGTCTCGTCCACTCTCCATTGACTTTTAATGCAAAGCGGACGAGAGAGGGTTTTCTTGCCCTTAAGACGGCTGGTCGCCCCGGTGATGGAACTTTGCCTCGTCTCTGTGACCAGCTCCCCAAGACACATCTTAAGAGGTGTCAAGTTCTTACCTGTGGCACTTTCTCAATCTGCAGCCTGAGAAAAACCATGTCTCTTCCACCTCCCATTGACTTTCAATGCAAAGCGGATAAGAGAGGGTACTCTTGCCCTTAAGACGACTGGTCGCCCCGGTGATGGAACTTTGCCTCGTCTCTGTGACCGGCTCCCCAAGACAGATCTTTAGAAGTGTCAAGTTCTTACCTGTGGCACTTTCCCTGTCTGCAGCCTGAGAAAAACCCTGTCTCGTCCGCCCTCCATTGACTTTCAATGCAAAGCGGATAAGAGAGGGTTTTCTTGCCCTTAAGATGGCTGGTCCCCCCGGTGATGGAACTTTGCCGCACCTCTGCGACCGGCTCCCCAAGACAGATCTTAAGAGGTGTCAAGTTCTTACCTGTGGCACTTTCCCCGCCTGCAGCCTGAGAAAAACCCTGTCTCGTCCGCCTCTCATTTACTTTCAATGCAATTTAGCGGATAAGAAATTCTTGCCCTTAAGACAGCTGGTTGCCCCGGTGATGGAACTTTGCCTCGTCTCTGCGACCGGCTCCCCAAGACAGATCTTAAGAGGTGTCAAGTTCTTACCTGTGGCACTTTCCCTGCCTGCAGCCTGAGAAAAACTCTGTCTCGTCCGCCTCTCATTGACTTTCAATACAAAGCGGACGACAGAGGGTTTTCTTGCCCTTAAGACGGCTGGTCGCCCCGGTGATGGAACTTTGCCTCGTCTCTGTGACCGGCTCCCCAAGACAGATCTTAAGAGGTGTCAAGTTCTTACCTGTGGCACTTTCCCTGCCTGCAGCCTGAGAAAAACCCTGTCTCGTCCGCTCTCCATTGACTTTTATTGCAAAGCGGACGAGAGAGGGTTTTCTTGCCCTTAAGACGGCTGGTCGCCCCGGTGATGGAACTTTGCCTCGTCTCTGTGACCGGCTCCCCAAGACAGATCTCAAGAGGTGTCAAGTTCTTACCTGTGGCACTTTCCCTGTCTGCAGCCTGAGAAAAACCCTCTCTCGTCCGCCTCCCATTGACTTTCAATGCAAAGCGGACGAGAGAGGGTTTTCTTGCCCTTAAGACGGCTGGTCGCACCGGTGATGGAACTTTGCCTTGTGTCTGTGACCGGCTCGCCAAGACTGATCTCAAGAGGTGTCAAGTTCTTACATGTGGCACTTTCCCTGTCTGCAGCCTGAGAAAAACCCTGCCTCGTCCGCTCTCCATTGACTTTCAATGCAAAGCGGATAAGAGAGGGTTTTCTTACCCTTAAGACGGCTGGTCACCCCGGTGATGAAACTTTGCCTCGTCTCTGTGACCAGCTCCCCAAGACACATCTTAAGAGGTGTCAAGTTCTTACCTGTGGCACTTTCTCAATCTGCAGCCTGAGAAAAACCATGTCTCTTCCACCTCCCATTGACTTTCAATGCAAAGCGGATAAGAGAGGGTACTCTTGCCCTTAAGACGACTGGTCGCCCCGGTGATGGAACTTTGCCTCGTCTCTGTGACCGGCTCCCCAAGACAGATCTTTAGAAGTGTCAAGTTCTTACCTGTGGCACTTTCCCTGTCTGCAGCCTGAGAAAAACCCTGTCTCGTCCGCCCTCCATTGACTTTCAATGCAAAGCGGATAAGAGAGGGTTTTCTTGCCCTTAAGATGGCTGGTCCCCCCGGTGATGGAACTTTGCCGCACCTCTGCGACCGGCTCCCCAAGACAGATCTTAAGAGGTGTCAAGTTCTTACCTGTGGCACTTTCCCCGCCTGCAGCCTGAGAAAAACCCTGTCTCGTCCGCCTCTCATTTACTTTCAATGCAATTTAGCGGATAAGAAATTCTTGCCCTTAAGACAGCTGGTTGCCCCGGTGATGGAACTTTGCCTCGTCTCTGCGACCGGCTCCCCAAGACAGATCTTAAGAGGTGTCAAGTTCTTACCTGTGGCACTTTCCCTGCCTGCAGCCTGAGAAAAACTCTGTCTCGTCCGCCTCTCATTGACTTTCAATACAAAGCGGACGACAGAGGGTTTTCTTGCCCTTAAGACGGCTGGTCGCCCCGGTGATGGAACTTTGCCTCGTCTCTGTGACCGGCTCCCCAAGACAGATCTTAAGAGGTGTCAAGTTCTTACCTGTGGCACTTTCCCTGCCTGCAGCCTGAGAAAAACCCTGTCTCGTCCGCTCTCCATTGACTTTTATTGCAAAGCGGACGAGAGAGGGTTTTCTTGCCCTTAAGACGGCTGGTCGCCCCGGTGATGGAACTTTGCCTCGTCTCTGTGACCGGCTCCCCAAGACAGATCTCAAGAGGTGTCAAGTTCTTACCTGTGGCACTTTCCCTGTCTGCAGCCTGAGAAAAACCCTCTCTCGTCCGCCTCCCATTGACTTTCAATGCAAAGCGGACGAGAGAGGGTTTTCTTGCCCTTAAGACGGCTGGTCGCACCGGTGATGGAACTTTGCCTTGTGTCTGTGACCGGCTCGCCAAGACTGATCTCAAGAGGTGTCAAGTTCTTACATGTGGCACTTTCCCTGTCTGCAGCCTGAGAAAAACCCTGCCTCGTCCGCTCTCCATTGACTTTCAATGCAAAGCGGATAAGAGAGGGTTTTCTTACCCTTAAGACGGCTGGTCACCCCGGTGATGGAACTTTGCCTCGTCTCTGCGACCGGCTCCCCAAGACAGATCTTAAGAGGTGTCAAGTTCTTACCTTTGGCACTTTCCCTGCCTGCAGCCTGAGAAAAACTCTGTCTCGTCCGCCTCTCATTGACTTTCAATACAAAGCGGACGAGAGAGGGTTTTCTTGCCCTTAAGACGGCTGGTCGCCCCGGTGATGGAACTTTGCCTCGTCTCTGTGACCGGCTCCCCAAGACAGATCTTAAGAGGTGTCAAGTTCTTACCTGTGGCACTTTCCCTGCCTGCAGCCTGAGAAAAACCCTGTCTCGTCCGCTCTCCATTGACTTTTAATGCAAAGCGGACGAGAGAGGGTTTTCTTGCCCTTAAGACGGCTGGTCGCCCCGGTGATGGAACTTTGCCTCGTCTCTGTGACCGGCTCCCCAAGACAGATCTTTAGAAGTGTCAAGTTCTTACCTGTGGCACTTTCCCTGTCTGCAGCCTGAGAAAAACCCTGTCTCGTCCTCCTCCAATTGACTTTCAATGCAAAGCGGATAAGAGAGGGTTTTCTTGCCCTTAAAACGGCTGGTCGCCCCGGTGATGGATCTTAGCCTCGTCTCTGTGACCGGCTCCCCAAGACAGATCTTTAGAAGTGTCAAGTTCTTACCTGTGGCACTTTCCCTGTCTGCAGCCTGAGAAAAACCCTGTCTCGTCCGCTCTCCATTGACTTTCAATGCAAAGAGGATAAGAGAGGGTTTTCTTGCCCTTAAGACGGCTGGTCGCCCCGGTGATGAAACTTTGCCTCGTCTCTGCGGTCGGCTCCCCAAGACAGATCTTAAGAGGTGTCAAGTTCTTACCTGTGGTACTTTCCCTGCCTGGAGCCTGAGAAAAACCCTGTCTCGTCCGCTCTCCATTGACTTTCAATGCAAAGCGGATAAGAGAGGGTACTCTTGCCCTTAAGACGACTGGTCGCCCCGGTGATGGAACTTTGCCGCACCTGTGACCGGCTCCCCAAGACAGATCTTTAGAAGTGTCAATTTCTTACCTGTGGCACTTTCCCTGCCTGCAGCCTGAGAAAAACCCTGTCTCGTCCGCTCTCCATTTACTTTCAATGCAAAGCGGATAAGAGAGGGTTTTCTTGCCCTTAAGACGACTGGTCCCCCCAGTGATGGAACTTTGCCGCACCTGTGACCGGCTCCCCAAGACAGATCTTTAGAAGTGTCAAGTTCTTACCTGTGGCACTTTCCCTGCCTGCAGCCTGAGAAAAACCCTGTCTCGTCCGCTCTCCATTGACTTTTAATGCAAAGCGGACGAGAGAGGGTTTTCTTGCCCTTAAGACGGCTGGTCGCCCCGGTGATGGAACTTTGCCTCGTCTCTGTGACCGGCTCCCCAAGACAGATCTTAAGAGGTGTCAAGTTCTTACCTTTGGCACTTTCCCTGTCTGCAGCCTGAGAAAAACCCTGTCTCGTCCTCCTCCCATTGACTTTCAATGCAAAGCGGATAAGAGAGGGTTTTCTTGCCCTTAAGACGGCTGGTTGCCCCGGTGATGGAACTTTGCCTCGTCTCTGTGACCAGCTCCCCAAGACACATCTTAAGAGGTGTCAAGTTCTTACCTGTGGCACTTTCTCAATCTGCAGCTTAAGAAAAACCATGTCTCTTCCGCCTTCCATTGACTTTCAATGCAAAGCGGATAAGAGAGGGTTTTCTTGCCCTTAAGACGGCTGGTTGCCCCGGTGATGGAACTTTGCCTCGTCTCTGTGACCAGCTCCCCAAGACACATCTTAAGAGGTGTCAAGTTCTTACCTGTGGCACTTTCCCTGCCTGCAGCCTGAGAAAAACCCTGTCTCGTCCGCTCTCCATTGACTTTTAATGCAAAGCGGACGAGAGAGGGTTTTCTTGCCCTTAAGACGGCTGGTCGCCCCGGTGATGGAACTTTGCCTCGTCTCTGTGACCGGCTCCCCAAGACAGATCTTTAGAAGTGTCAAGTTCTTACCTGTGGCACTTTCCCTGTCTGCAGCCTGAGAAAAACCCTGTCTCGTCCTCCTCCAATTGACTTTCAATGCAAAGCGGATAAGAGAGGGTTTTCTTGCCCTTAAAACGGCTGGTCGCCCCGGTGATGGATCTTAGCCTCGTCTCTGTGACCGGCTCCCCAAGACAGATCTTTAGAAGTGTCAAGTTCTTACCTGTGGCACTTTCCCTGTCTGCAGCCTGAGAAAAACCCTGTCTCGTCCGCTCTCCATTGACTTTCAATGCAAAGAGGATAAGAGAGAGTTTTCTTGCCCTTAAGACGGCTGGTCGCCCCGGTGATGAAACTTTGCCTCGTCTCTGCGGTCGGCTCCCCAAGACAGATCTTAAGAGGTGTCAAGTTCTTACCTGTGGTACTTTCCCTGCCTGGAGCCTGAGAAAAACCCTGTCTCGTCCGCTCTCCATTGACTTTCAATGCAAAGCGGATAAGAGAGGGTACTCTTGCCCTTAAGACGACTGGTCGCCCCGGTGATGGAACTTTGCCGCACCTGTGACCGGCTCCCCAAGACAGATCTTTAGAAGTGTCAAGTTCTTACCTGTGGCACTTTCCCTGCCTGCAGCCTGAGAAAAACCCTGTCTCGTCCGCTCTCCATTTACTTTCAATGCAAAGCGGATAAGAGAGGGTTTTCTTGCCCTTAAGACGACTGGTCCCCCCAGTGATGGAACTTTGCCGCACCTGTGACCGGCTCCCCAAGACAGATCTTTAGAAGTGTCAAGTTCTTACCTGTGGCACTTTCCCTGCCTGCAGCCTGAGAAAAACCCTGTCTCGTCCGCTCTCCATTGACTTTCAATGCAAAGCGGACGAGAGAGGGTTTTCTTGCCCTTAAAACGGCTGGTCGCCCCGGTGATGGAACTTTGCCTCGTCTCTGTGACCGGCTCCCCAAGACAGATCTTAAGAGGTGTCAAGTTCTTACCTTTGGCACTTTCCCTGTCTGCAGCCTGAGAAAAACCCTGTCTCGTCCTCCTCCCATTGACTTTCAATGCAAAGCGGATAAGAGAGGGTTTTCTTGCCCTTAAGACGGCTGGTTGCCCCGGTGATGGAACTTTGCCTCGTCTCTGTGACCAGCTCCCCAAGACACATCTTAAGAGGTGTCAAGTTCTTACCTGTGGCACTTTCTCAATCTGCAGCTTAAGAAAAACCATGTCTCTTCCGCCTTCCATTGACTTTCAATGCAAAGCGGATAAGAGAGGGTTTTCTTGCCCTTAAGACGGCTGGTTGCCCCGGTGATGGAACTTTGCCTCGTCTCTGTGACCAGCTCCCCAAGACACATCTTAAGAGGTGTCAAGTTCTTACCTGTGGCACTTTCTCAATCTGCAGCTTAAGAAAAACCATGTCTCTTCCGCCTTCCATTGACTTTCAATGCAAAGCGGATAAGAGAGGGTTTTCTTGCCCTTAAGACGGCTGGTCGCCCCGGTGATGGAACTTTGCCTCGTCTCTGTGACCGGCTCCCCAAGACAGATCTTAAGAGGTGTCAAGTTCTTACCTGTGGTACTTTCCCTGCCTGGAGCCTGAGAAAAACCCTGTCTCGTCCGCTCTCCATTGACTTTCAATGCAAAGCGGATAAGAGAGGGTTTTCTTGCCCTTAAGACGGCTGGTCGCCCCGGTGATGGAACTTTGCCTCGTCTCTGTGACCGGCTCCCCAAGACAGATCTTTAGAAGTGTCAAGTTCTTACCTGTGGCACTTTCCCTGTCTGCAGCCTGAGAAAAACCCTGTCTCATCCGCCCTCCATTGACTTTCAATGCAAAGCGGATAAGAGAGGGTTTTCTTGCCCTTAAGATGGCTGGTCCCCTCGGTGATGGAACTTTGCCGCACCTCTGCGACCGGCTCCCCAAGACAGATCTTAAGAGGTGTCAAGTTCTTACCTGTGGCACTTTCCCTGTCTGCAGCCTGAGAAAAACCCTGTCTCGTCCGCCTTCCTTTGACTTTCAATGCAAAGCGGATAAGAGAGGGTTTTCTTGCCCTTAAAGCGGCTGGTCGCCCCGGTGATGGATCTTAGCTTCGTCTCTGTGACCGGCTCCCCAAGACAGATCTTTAGAAGTGTCAAGTTCTTACCTGTGGCACTTTCCCTGTCTGCAGCCTGAGAAAAACCCTGTCTTGTCCGCCTCCCATTGACTTTCAATGCAAAGTGGACGAGAGAGGGTTTTCTTGCCCTTAAGACGGCTGGTCGCCCCGGTGATGGAACTTTGCCTCGTCTCTGCGGCCGGCTCCCCAAGACAGATCTTAAGAGGTGTCAAGTTCTTACCTGTGGCACTTTCCCTGCCTGCAGCCTGAGAAAAACTCTGTCTCGTCCGCCTCTCATTGACTTTCAATACAAAGCGGACGACAGAGGGTTTTCTTGCCCTTAAGACGGCTGGTCGCCCCGGTGATGGAACTTTGCCTCGTCTCTGTGACCGGCTCCCCAAGACAGATCTTAAGAGGTGTCAAGTTCTTACCTGTGGCACTTTCCCTGCCTGCAGCCTGAGAAAAACCCTGTCTCGTCCGCTCTCCATTGACTTTTATTGCAAAGCGGACGAGAGAGGGTTTTCTTGCCCTTAAGACGGCTGGTCGCCCCGGTGATGGAACTTTGCCTCGTCTCTGTGACCGGCTCCCCAAGACAGATCTTTAGAAGTGTCAAGTTCTTACCTGTGGCACTTTCCCTGTCTGCAGCCTGAGAAAAACCCTGTCTCGTCCTCCTCCAATTGACTTTTAATGCAAAGCGGATAAGAGAGGGTTTTCTTGCCCTTAAAACGGCTGGTCGCCCCGGTGATGGATCTTAGCCTCGTCTCTGTGACCGGCTCCCCAAGACAGATCTTTAGAAGTGTCAAGTTCTTACCTGTGGCACTTTCCCTGTCTGCAGCCTGAGAAAAACCCTGTCTCGTCCGCTCTCCATTGACTTTCAATGCAAAGAGGATAAGAGAGGGTTTTCTTGCCTTAAAGACGGCTGGTCGCCCCGGTGATGGAACTTTGCCTCGTCTCTGCGGCCGGCTCCCCAAGACAGATCTTAAGAGGTGTCAAGTTCGTACCTGTGGCACTTTCCCCGCCTGCAGCCTGAGAAAAACCCTGTCTCGTCCGCCTCTCATTTACTTTCAATGCAATTTAGCGGATAAGAAATTCTTGCCCTTAAGACGGCTGGTTGCCCCGGTGATGGAACTTTGCCTCGTCTCTGCGACCGGCTCCCCAAGACAGATCTTTAGAGGTGTCAAGTTCTTACCTGTGGCACTTTCCCTGCCTGCAGCCTGAGAAAAACTCTGTCTTGTCCGCCTCTCATTGACTTTCAATACAAAGCGGACGACAGAGGGTTTTCTTGCCCTTAAGACGGCTGGTCGCCCCGGTGATGGAACTTTGCCTCGTCTCTGCGGTCGGCTTCCCAAGACAGATCTTAAGAGGTATCAAGTTCTTACCTGTGGTACTTTCCCTGTCTGCAGCCTGAGAAAAACCCTGTCTCGTCCGCCTGCCATTGACTTTCAATGCAAAGCGGATAAGAGAGGGTTTTCTTGCTCTTAAGATGGCTGGTCCCCCCGGTGATGGAACTTTGCCGCACCTGTGACCGGCTCCCCAAGACAGATCTTTAGAAGTGTCAAGTTCTTACCTGTGGCACTTTCCCTGTCTGCAGCCTGAGAAAAACCCTGTCTCGTCCGCCCTCCATTGACTTTCAATGCAAAGCGGATAAGAGAGGGTTTTCTTGCCCTTAAGATGGCTGGTCCCCCCGGTGATGGAACTTTGCCGCACCTCTGCGACCGGCTCCCCAAGACAGATCTTAAGAGGTGTCAAGTTCTTACCTGTGGCACTTTCCCCGCCTGCAGCCTGAGAAAAACCCTGTCTCGTCCGCCTCTCATTTACTTTCAATGCAATTTAGCGGATAAGAAATTCTTGCCCTTAAGACAGCTGGTTGCCCCGGTGATGGAACTTTGCCTCGTCTCTGCGACCGGCTCCCCAAGACAGATCTTAAGAGGTGTCAAGTTCTTACCTGTGGCACTTTCCCTGCCTGCAGCCTGAGAAAAACTCTGTCTCGTCCGCCTCTCATTGACTTTCAATACAAAGCGGACGACAGAGGGTTTTCTTGCCCTTAAGACGGCTGGTCGCCCCGGTGATGGAACTTTGCCTCGTCTCTGTGACCGGCTCCCCAAGACAGATCTTAAGAGGTGTCAAGTTCTTACCTGTGGCACTTTCCCTGCCTGCAGCCTGAGAAAAACCCTGTCTCGTCCGCTCTCCATTGACTTTTATTGCAAAGCGGACGAGAGAGGGTTTTCTTGCCCTTAAGACGGCTGGTCGCCCCGGTGATGGAACTTTGCCTCGTCTCTGTGACCGGCTCCCCAAGACAGATCTCAAGAGGTGTCAAGTTCTTACCTGTGGCACTTTCCCTGTCTGCAGCCTGAGAAAAACCCTCTCTCGTCCGCCTCCCATTGACTTTCAATGCAAAGCGGACGAGAGAGGGTTTTCTTGCCCTTAAGACGGCTGGTCGCACCGGTGATGGAACTTTGCCTTGTGTCTGTGACCGGCTCGCCAAGACTGATCTCAAGAGGTGTCAAGTTCTTACATGTGGCACTTTCCCTGTCTGCAGCCTGAGAAAAACCCTGCCTCGTCCGCTCTCCATTGACTTTCAATGCAAAGCGGATAAGAGAGGGTTTTCTTGCCCTTAAGACGGCTGGTCACCCCGGTGATGGAACTTTGCCTCGTCTCTGCGACCGGCTCCCCAAGACAGATCTTAAGAGGTGTCAAGTTCTTACCTTTGGCACTTTCCCTGCCTGCAGCCTGAGAAAAACTCTGTCTCGTCCGCCTCTCATTGACTTTCAATACAAAGCGGACGAGAGAGGGTTTTCTTGCCCTTAAGACGGCTGGTCGCCCCGGTGATGGAACTTTGCCTCGTCTCTGTGACAGGCTCCCCAAGACAGATCTTAAGAGGTGTCAAGTTCTTACCTGTGGCACTTTCCCTGCCTGCAGCCTGAGAAAAACCCTGTCTCGTCCGCTCTCCATTGACTTTTAATGCAAAGCGGACGAGAGAGGGTTTTCTTGCCCTTAAGACGGCTGGTCGCCCCGGTGATGGAACTTTGCCTAGTCTCTGTGACCGGCTCCCCAAGACAGATCTTTAGAAGTGTCAAGTTCTTACCTGTGGCACTTTCCCTGTCTGCAGCCTGAGAAAAACCCTGTCTCGTCCTCCTCCAATTGACTTTCAATGCAAAGCGGATAAGAGAGGGTTTTCTTGCCCTTAAAACGGCTGGTCGCCCCGGTGATGGATCTTAGCCTCGTCTCTGTGACCGGCTCCCCAAGACAGATCTTTAGAAGTGTCAAGTTCTTACCTGTGGCACTTTCCCTGTCTGCAGCCTGAGAAAAACCCTGTCTCGTCCGCTCTCCATTGACTTTCAATGCAAAGAGGATAAGAGAGGGTTTTCTTGCCCTTAAGACGGCTGGTCGCCCCGGTGATGAAACTTTGCCTCGTCTCTGCGGTCGGCTCCCCAAGACAGATCTTAAGAGGTGTCAAGTTCTTACCTGTGGTACTTTCCCTGCCTGGAGCCTGAGAAAAACCCTGTCTCGTCCGCTCTCCATTGACTTTCAATGCAAAGCGGATAAGAGAGGGTACTCTTGCCCTTAAGACGACTGGTCGCCCCGGTGATGGAACTTTGCCGCACCTGTGACCGGCTCCCCAAGACAGATCTTTAGAAGTGTCAATTTCTTACCTGTGGCACTTTCCCTGCCTGCAGCCTGAGAAAAACCCTGTCTCGTCCGCTCTCCATTTACTTTCAATGCAAAGCGGATAAGAGAGGGTTTTCTTGCCCTTAAGACGACTGGTCCCCCCAGTGATGGAACTTTGCCGCACCTGTGACCGGCTCCCCAAGACAGATCTTTAGAAGTGTCAAGTTCTTACCTGTGGCACTTTCCCTGCCTGCAGCCTGAGAAAAACCCTGTCTCGTCCGCTCTCCATTGACTTTTAATGCAAAGCGGACGAGAGAGGGTTTTCTTGCCCTTAAGACGGCTGGTCGCCCCGGTGATGGAACTTTGCCTCGTCTCTGTGACCGGCTCCCCAAGACAGATCTTAAGAGGTGTCAAGTTCTTACCTTTGGCACTTTCCCTGTCTGCAGCCTGAGAAAAACCCTGTCTCGTCCTCCTCCCATTGACTTTCAATGCAAAGCGGATAAGAGAGGGTTTTCTTGCCCTTAAGACGGCTGGTTGCCCCGGTGATGGAACTTTGCCTCGTCTCTGTGACCAGCTCCCCAAGACACATCTTAAGAGGTGTCAAGTTCTTACCTGTGGCACTTTCTCAATCTGCAGCTTAAGAAAAACCATGTCTCTTCCGCCTTCCATTGACTTTCAATGCAAAGCGGATAAGAGAGGGTTTTCTTGCCCTTAAGACGGCTGGTTGCCCCGGTGATGGAACTTTGCCTCGTCTCTGTGACCAGCTCCCCAAGACACATCTTAAGAGGTGTCAAGTTCTTACCTGTGGCACTTTCCCTGCCTGCAGCCTGAGAAAAACCCTGTCTCGTCCGCTCTCCATTGACTTTTAATGCAAAGCGGACGAGAGAGGGTTTTCTTGCCCTTAAGACGGCTGGTCGCCCCGGTGATGGAACTTTGCCTCGTCTCTGTGACCGGCTCCCCAAGACAGATCTTTAGAAGTGTCAAGTTCTTACCTGTGGCACTTTCCCTGTCTGCAGCCTGAGAAAAACCCTGTCTCGTCCTCCTCCAATTGACTTTCAATGCAAAGCGGATAAGAGAGGGTTTTCTTGCCCTTAAAACGGCTGGTCGCCCCGGTGATGGATCTTAGCCTCGTCTCTGTGACCGGCTCCCCAAGACAGATCTTTAGAAGTGTCAAGTTCTTACCTGTGGCACTTTCCCTGTCTGCAGCCTGAGAAAAACCCTGTCTCGTCCGCTCTCCATTGACTTTCAATGCAAAGAGGATAAGAGAGAGTTTTCTTGCCCTTAAGACGGCTGGTCGCCCCGGTGATGAAACTTTGCCTCGTCTCTGCGGTCGGCTCCCCAAGACAGATCTTAAGAGGTGTCAAGTTCTTACCTGTGGTACTTTCCCTGCCTGGAGCCTGAGAAAAACCCTGTCTCGTCCGCTCTCCATTGACTTTCAATGCAAAGCGGATAAGAGAGGGTACTCTTGCCCTTAAGACGACTGGTCGCCCCGGTGATGGAACTTTGCCGCACCTGTGACCGGCTCCCCAAGACAGATCTTTAGAAGTGTCAAGTTCTTACCTGTGGCACTTTCCCTGCCTGCAACCTGAGAAAAACCCTGTCTCGTCCGCTCTCCATTTACTTTCAATGCAAAGCGGATAAGAGAGGGTTTTCTTGCCCTTAAGACGACTGGTCCCCCCAGTGATGGAACTTTGCCGCACCTGTGACCGGCTCCCCAAGACAGATCTTTAGAAGTGTCAAGTTCTTACCTGTGGCACTTTCCCTGCCTGCAGCCTGAGAAAAACCCTGTCTCGTCCGCTCTCCATTGACTTTCAATGCAAAGCGGACGAGAGAGGGTTTTCTTGCCCTTAAAACGGCTGGTCGCCCCGGTGATGGAACTTTGCCTCGTCTCTGTGACCGGCTCCCCAAGACAGATCTTAAGAGGTGTCAAGTTCTTACCTTTGGCACTTTCCCTGTCTGCAGCCTGAGAAAAACCCTGTCTCGTCCTCCTCCCATTGACTTTCAATGCAAAGCGGATAAGAGAGGGTTTTCTTGCCCTTAAGACGGCTGGTTGCCCCGGTGATGGAACTTTGCCTCGTCTCTGTGACCAGCTCCCCAAGACACATCTTAAGAGGTGTCAAGTTCTTACCTGTGGCACTTTCTCAATCTGCAGCTTAAGAAAAACCATGTCTCTTCCGCCTTCCATTGACTTTCAATGCAAAGCGGATAAGAGAGGGTTTTCTTGCCCTTAAGACGGCTGGATGCCCCGGTGATGGAACTTGGCCTCGTCTCTGTGACCAGCTCCCCAAGACACATCTTAAGAGGTGTCAAGTTCTTACCTGTGGCACTTTCTCAATCTGCAGCTTAAGAAAAACCATGTCTCTTCCGCCTTCCATTGACTTTCAATGCAAAGCGGATAAGAGAGGGTTTTCTTGCCCTTAAGACGGCTGGTCGCCCCGGTGATGGAACTTTGCCTCGTCTCTGTGACCGGCTCCCCAAGACAGATCTTAAGAGGTGTCAAGTTCTTACCTGTGGTACTTTCCCTGCCTGGAGCCTGAGAAAAACCCTGTCTCGTCCGCTCTCCATTGACTTTCAATGCAAAGCGGATAAGAGAGGGTTTTCTTGCCCTTAAGACGGCTGGTCGCCCCGGTGATGGAACTTTGCCTCGTCTCTGTGACCGGCTCCCCAAGACAGATCTTTAGAAGTGTCAAGTTCTTACCTGTGGCACTTTCCCTGTCTGCAGCCTGAGAAAAACCCTGTCTCATCCGCCCTCCATTGACTTTCAATGCAAAGCGGATAAGAGAGGGTTTTCTTGCCCTTAAGATGGCTGGTCCCCTCGGTGATGGAACTTTGCCGCACCTCTGCGACCGGCTCCCCAAGACAGATCTTAAGAGGTGTCAAGTTCTTACCTGTGGCACTTTCCCTGTCTGCAGCCTGAGAAAAACCTTTTCTCGTCCGCCTTCCTTTGACTTTCAATGCAAAGCGGATAAGAGAGGGTTTTCTTGCCCTTAAAGCGGCTGGTCGCCCCGGTGATGGATCTTAGCTTCGTCTCTGTGACCGGCTCCCCAAGACAGATCTTTAGAAGTGTCAAGTTCTTACCTGTGGCACTTTCCCTGTCTGCAGCCTGAGAAAAACCCTGTCTTGTCCGCCTCCCATTGACTTTCAATGCAAAGTGGACGAGAGAGGGTTTTCTTGCCCTTAAGACGGCTGGTCGCCCCGGTGATGGAACTTTGCCTCGTCTCTGCGGCCGGCTCCCCAAGACAGATCTTAAGAGGTGTCAAGTTCTTACCTGTGGCACTTTCCCTGCCTGCAGCCTGAGAAAAACTCTGTCTCGTCCGCCTCTCATTGACTTTCAATACAAAGCGGACGACAGAGGGTTTTCTTGCCCTTAAGACGGCTGGTCGCCCCGGTGATGGAACTTTGCCTCGTCTCTGTGACCGGCTCCCCAAGACAGATCTTAAGAGGTGTCAAGTTCTTACCTGTGGCACTTTCCCTGCCTGCAGCCTGAGAAAAACCCTGTCTCGTCCGCTCTCCATTGACTTTTATTGCAAAGCGGACGAGAGAGGGTTTTCTTGCCCTTAAGACGGCTGGTCGCCCCGGTGATGGAACTTTGCCTCGTCTCTGTGACCGGCTCCCCAAGACAGATCTTTAGAAGTGTCAAGTTCTTACCTGTGGCACTTTCCCTGTCTGCAGCCTGAGAAAAACCCTGTCTCGTCCTCCTCCAATTGACTTTTAATGCAAAGCGGATAAGAGAGGGTTTTCTTGCCCTTAAAACGGCTGGTCGCCCCGGTGATGGATCTTAGCCTCGTCTCTGTGACCGGCTCCCCAAGACAGATCTTTAGAAGTGTCAAGTTCTTACCTGTGGCACTTTCCCTGTCTGCAGCCTGAGAAAAACCCTGTCTCGTCCGCTCTCCATTGACTTTCAATGCAAAGAGGATAAGAGAGGGTTTTCTTGCCTTAAAGACGGCTGGTCGCCCCGGTGATGGAACTTTGCCTCGTCTCTGCGGCCGGCTCCCCAAGACAGATCTTAAGAGGTGTCAAGTTCGTACCTGTGGCACTTTCCCCGCCTGCAGCCTGAGAAAAACCCTGTCTCGTCCGCCTCTCATTTACTTTCAATGCAATTTAGCGGATAAGAAATTCTTGCCCTTAAGACG
The DNA here is from genome assembly GCF_035083965.1 of Branchiostoma lanceolatum. Lineage (NCBI taxonomy): Eukaryota > Metazoa > Chordata > Leptocardii > Amphioxiformes > Branchiostomatidae > Branchiostoma > Branchiostoma lanceolatum. Next base: position 15,917,788 of record NC_089723.1, on the reverse strand, counting down.
GCTGGTTGCCCCGGTGATGGAACTTTGCCTCGTCTCTGCGACCGGCTCCCCAAGACAGATCTTTAGAGGTGTCAAGTTCTTACCTGTGGCACTTTCCCTGCCTGCAGCCTGAGAAAAACTCTGTCTTGTCCGCCTCTCATTGACTTTCAATACAAAGCGGACGACAGAGGGTTTTCTTGCCCTTAAGACGGCTGGTCGCCCCGGTGATGGAACTTTGCCTCGTCTCTGCGGTCGGCTTCCCAAGACAGATCTTAAGAGGTATCAAGTTCTTACCTGTGGTACTTTCCCTGTCTGCAGCCTGAGAAAAACCCTGTCTCGTCCGCCTGCCATTGACTTTCAATGCAAAGCGGATAAGAGAGGGTTTTCTTGCTCTTAAGATGGCTGGTCCCCCCGGTGATGGAACTTTGCCGCACCTGTGACCGGCTCCCCAAGACAGATCTTTAGAAGTGTCAAGTTCTTACCTGTGGCACTTTCCCTGCCTGCAGCCTGAGAAAAACCCTGTCTCGTCCACTCTCCATTGACTTTTAATGCAAAGCGGACGAGAGAGGGTTTTCTTGCCCTTAAGACGGCTGGTCGCCCCGGTGATGGAACTTTGCCTCGTCTCTGTGACCAGCTCCCCAAGACAGATCTTAAGAGGTGTCAAGTTCTTACCTGTGGCACTTTCTCAATCTGCAGCCTGAGAAAAACCATGTCTCTTCCACCTCCCATTGACTTTCAATGCAAAGCGGATAAGAGAGGGTACTCTTGCCCTTAAGACGACTGGTCGCCCCGGTGATGGAACTTTGCCTCGTCTCTGTGACCGGCTCCCCAAGACAGATCTTTAGAAGTGTCAAGTTCTTACCTGTGGCACTTTCCCTGTCTGCAGCCTGAGAAAAACCCTGTCTCGTCCGCCCTCCATTGACTTTCAATGCAAAGCGGATAAGAGAGGGTTTTCTTGCCCTTAAGATGGCTGGTCCCCCCGGTGATGGAACTTTGCCGCACCTCTGCGACCGGCTCCCCAAGACAGATCTTAAGAGGTGTCAAGTTCTTACCTGTGGCACTTTCCCCGCCTGCAGCCTGAGAAAAACCCTGTCTCGTCCGCCTCTCATTTACTTTCAATGCAATTTAGCGGATAAGAAATTCTTGCCCTTAAGACAGCTGGTTGCCCCGGTGATGGAACTTTGCCTCGTCTCTGCGACCGGCTCCCCAAGACAGATCTTAAGAGGTGTCAAGTTCTTACCTGTGGCACTTTCCCTGCCTGCAGCCTGAGAAAAACTCTGTCTCGTCCGCCTCTCATTGACTTTCAATACAAAGCGGACGACAGAGGGTTTTCTTGCCCTTAAGACGGCTGGTCGCCCCGGTGATGGAACTTTGCCTCGTCTCTGTGACCGGCTCCCCAAGACAGATCTTAAGAGGTGTCAAGTTCTTACCTGTGGCACTTTCCCTGCCTGCAGCCTGAGAAAAACCCTGTCTCGTCCGCTCTCCATTGACTTTTATTGCAAAGCGGACGAGAGAGGGTTTTCTTGCCCTTAAGACGGCTGGTCGCCCCGGTGATGGAACTTTGCCTCGTCTCTGTGACCGGCTCCCCAAGACAGATCTTTAGAAGTGTCAAGTTCTTACCTGTGGCACTTTCCCTGTCTGCAGCCTGAGAAAAACCCTGTCTCATCCGCCCTCCATTGACTTTCAATGCAAAGCGGATAAGAGAGGGTTTTCTTGCCCTTAAGATGGCTGGTCCCCTCGGTGATGGAACTTTGCCGCATCTCTGCGACCGGCTCCCCAAGACAGATCTTAAGAGGTGTCAAGTTCTTACCTGTGGCACTTTCCCTGTCTGCAGCCTGAGAAAAACCTTTTCTCGTCCGCCTTCCTTTGACTTTCAATGCAAAGCGGATAAGAGAGGGTTTTCTTGCCCTTAAAGCGGCTGGTCGCCCCGGTGATGGATCTTAGCTTCGTCTCTGTGACCGGCTCCCCAAGACAGATCTTTAGAAGTGTCAAGTTCTTACCTGTGGCACTTTCCCTGTCTGCAGCCTGAGAAAAACCCTGTCTTGTCCGCCTCCCATTGACTTTCAATGCAAAGTGGACGAGAGAGGGTTTTCTTGCCCTTAAGACGGCTGGTCGCCCCGGTGATGGAACTTTGCCTCGTCTCTGCGGCCGGCTCCCCAAGACAGATCTTAAGAGGTGTCAAGTTCTTACCTGTGGCACTTTCCCTGCCTGCAGCCTGAGAAAAACTCTGTCTCGTCCGCCTCTCATTGACTTTCAATACAAAGCGGACGACAGAGGGTTTTCTTGCCCTTAAGACGGCTGGTCGCCCCGGTGATGGAACTTTGCCTCGTCTCTGTGACCGGCTCCCCAAGACAGATCTTAAGAGGTGTCAAGTTCTTACCTGTGGCACTTTCCCTGCCTGCAGCCTGAGAAAAACCCTGTCTCGTCCGCTCTCCATTGACTTTTATTGCAAAGCGGACGAGAGAGGGTTTTCTTGCCCTTAAGACGGCTGGTCGCCCCGGTGATGGAACTTTGCCTCGTCTCTGTGACCGGCTCCCCAAGACAGATCTTTAGAAGTGTCAAGTTCTTACCTGTGGCACTTTCCCTGTCTGCAGCCTGAGAAAAACCCTGTCTCGTCCTCCTCCAATTGACTTTTAATGCAAAGCGGATAAGAGAGGGTTTTCTTGCCCTTAAAACGGCTGGTCGCCCCGGTGATGGATCTTAGCCTCGTCTCTGTGACCGGCTCCCCAAGACAGATCTTTAGAAGTGTCAAGTTCTTACCTGTGGCACTTTCCCTGTCTGCAGCCTGAGAAAAACCCTGTCTCGTCCGCTCTCCATTGACTTTCAATGCAAAGAGGATAAGAGAGGGTTTTCTTGCCTTAAAGACGGCTGGTCGCCCCGGTGATGGAACTTTGCCTCGTCTCTGCGGCCGGCTCCCCAAGACAGATCTTAAGAGGTGTCAAGTTCGTACCTGTGGCACTTTCCCCGCCTGCAGCCTGAGAAAAACCCTCTCTCGTCCGCCTCTCATTTACTTTCAATGCAATTTAGCGGATAAGAAATTCTTGCCCTTAAGACGGCTGGTTGCCCCGGTGATGGAACTTTGCCTCGTCTCTGCGACCGGCTCCCCAAGACAGATCTTTAGAGGTGTCAAGTTCTTACCTGTGGCACTTTCCCTGCCTGCAGCCTGAGAAAAACTCTGTCTTGTCCGCCTCTCATTGACTTTCAATACAAAGCGGACGACAGAGGGTTTTCTTGCCCTTAAGACGGCTGGTCGCCCCGGTGATGGAACTTTGCCTCGTCTCTGCGGTCGGCTTCCCAAGACAGATCTTAAGAGGTATCAAGTTCTTACCTGTGGTACTTTCCCTGTCTGCAGCCTGAGAAAAACCTTTTCTCGTCTGCCTGCCATTGACTTTCAATGCAAAGCGGATAAGAGAGGGTTTTCTTGCTCTTAAGATGGCTGGTCCCCCCGGTGATGGAACTTTGCCGCACCTGTGACCGGCTCCCCAAGACAGATCTTTAGAAGTGTCAAGTTCTTACCTGTGGCACTTTCCCTGCCTGCAGCCTGAGAAAAACCCTGTCTCGTCCACTCTCCATTGACTTTTAATGCAAAGCGGACGAGAGAGGGTTTTCTTGCCCTTAAGACGGCTGGTCGCCCCGGTGATGGAACTTTGCCTCGTCTCTGTGACCGGCTCCCCAAGACAGATCTTAAGAGGTGTCAAGTTCTTACCTGTGGCACTTTCCCCGCCTGCAGCCTGAGAAAAACCCTGTCTCGTCCGCCTCTCATTTACTTTCAATGCAATTTAGCGGATAAGAAATTCTTGCCCTTAAGACAGCTGGTTGCCCCGGTGATGGAACTTTGCCTCGTCTCTGTGACCGGCTCCCCAAGACAGATCTTTAGAAGTGTCAAGTTCTTACCTGTGGCACTTTCCCTGTCTGCAGCCTGAGAAAAACCCCGTCTCGTCCTCCTCCCATTGACTTTCAATGCAAAGCGGATAAGAGAGGGTTTTCTTGCCCTTAAGACGGCTGGTTGCCCCGGTGATGGAACTTTGCCTCGTCTCTGTGACCAGCTCCCCAAGACACATCTTAAGAGGTGTCAAGTTCTTACCTGTGGCACTTTCTCAATCTGCAGCCTGAGAAAAACCATGTCTCTTCCACCTCCCATTGACTTTCAATGCAAAGCGGATAAGAGAGGGTACTCTTGCCCTTAAGACGACTGGTCGCCCCGGTGATGGAACTTTGCCTCGTCTCTGTGACCGGCTCCCCAAGACAGATCTTTAGAAGTGTCAAGTTCTTACCTGTGGCACTTTCCCTGTCTGCAGCCTGAGAAAAACCCTGTCTCGTCCGCCCTCCATTGACTTTCAATGCAAAGCGGATAAGAGAGGGTTTTCTTGCCCTTAAGATGGCTGGTCCCCCCGGTGATGGAACTTTGCCGCACCTCTGCGACCGGCTCCCCAAGACAGATCTTAAGAGGTGTCAAGTTCTTACCTGTGGCACTTTCCCCGCCTGCAGCCTGAGAAAAACCCTGTCTCGTCCGCCTCTCATTTACTTTCAATGCAATTTAGCGGATAAGAAATTCTTGCCCTTAAGACAGCTGGTTGCCCCGGTGATGGAACTTTGCCTCGTCTCTGTGACCGGCTCCCCAAGACAGATCTTAAGAGGTGTCAAGTTCTTACCTGTGGTACTTTCCCTGCCTGGAGCCTGAGAAAAACCCTGTCTCGTCCGCTCTCCATTGACTTTCAATGCAAAGCGGATAAGAGAGGGTACTCTTGCCCTTAAGACGACTGGTCGCCCCGGTGATGGAACTTTGCCTCGTCTCTGTGACCGGCTCCCCAAGACAGATCTTTAGAAGTGTCAAGTTCTTACCTGTGGCACTTTCCCTGTCTGCAGCCTGAGAAAAACCCTGTCTCGTCCGCCCTCCATTGACTTTCAATGCAAAGCGGATAAGAGAGGGTTTTCTTGCCCTTAAGATGGCTGGTCCCCCCGGTGATGGAACTTTGCCGCACCTCTGCGACCGGCTCCCCAAGACAGATCTTAAGAAGTGTCAAGTTCTTACCTGTGGCACTTTCCCTGTCTGCAGCCTGAGAAAAACCTTTTCTCGTCTGCCTTCCTTTGACTTTCAATGCAAAGCGGATAAGAGAGGGTTTTCTTGCCCTTAAAACGGCTGGTCGCCCCGGTGATGGATCTTAGCTTCGTCTCTGTGACCGGCTCCCCAAGACAGATCTTTAGAAGTGTCAAGTTCTTACCTGTGGCACTTTCCCTGCCTGCAGCCTGATAAAAACCCTGTCTCGTCCTCCTCCCTTTGACTTTCAATGCAAAGCGGATAAGAGAGGGTTTTCTTGCCCTTAAAACGGCTGGTCGCCCCGGTGATGGATCTTAGCTTCGTCTCTGTGACCGGCTCCCCAAGACAGATCTTTAGAAGTGTCAAGTTCTTACCTGTGGCACTTTCCCTGCCTGCAGCCTGAGAAAAACCCTGTCTCGTCCACTCTCCATTGACTTTTAATGCAAAGCGGACGAGAGAGGGTTTTCTTGCCCTTAAGACGGCTGGTCGCCCCGGTGATGGAACTTTGCCTCGTCTCTGTGACCGGCTCCCCAAGACAGATCTTTAGAAGTGTCAAGTTCTTACCTGTGGCACTTTCCCTGTCTGCAGCCTGAGAAAAACCCCGTCTCGTCCTCCTCCCATTGACTTTCAATGCAAAGCGGATAAGAGAGGGTTTTCTTGCCCTTAAGGCGGCTGGTTGCCCCGGTGATGGAACTTTGCCTCGTCTCTGTGACAAGCTCCCCAAGACACATCTTAAGAGGTGTCAAGTTCTTACCTGTGGCACTTTCTCAATCTGCAGCCTGAGAAAAACCATGTCTCTTCCGCCTCCCATTGACTTTCAATGCAAAGCGGATAAGAGAGGGTTTTCTTGCCCTTAAGACGGCTGGTCGCCCCGGTGATGGAAATTTGCCTCGTCTCTGTGACCGGCTCCCCAAGACAGATCTTAAGAGGTGTCAAGTTCTTACCTGTGGTACTTTCCCTGCCTGGAGCCTGAGAAAAACCCTGTCTCGTCCGCTCTCCATTGACTTTCAATGCAAAGCGGATAAGAGAGGGTACTCTTGCCCTTAAGACGACTGGTCGCCCCGGTGATGGAACTTTGCCTCGTCTCTGTGACCGGCTCCCCAAGACAGATCTTTAGAAGTGTCAAGTTCTTACCTGTGGCACTTTCCCTGTCTGCAGCCTGAGAAAAACCCTGTCTCGTCCGCCGCCCATTGACTTTCAATGCAAAGCAGATAAGAGAGGGTTTTCTTGCCCTTAAGATGGCTGGTCCCCCCGGTGATGGAACTTTGCCGCACCTCTGTGACCGGCTCCCCAAGACAGATCTTAAGAGGTGTCAAGTTTTTACCTGTGGCACTTTCCCCGCCTGCAGCCTGAGAAAAACCCTGTCTCGTCCGCCTCTCATTTACTTTCAATGCAATTTAGCGGATAAGAAATTCTTGCCCTTAAGACAGCTGGTTGCCCCGGTGATGGAACTTTGCCTCGTCTCTGCGACCGGCTCCCCAAGACAGATCTTAAGAGGTGTCAAGTTCTTACCTGTGGCACTTTCCCTGCCTGCAGCCTGAGAAAAACTCTGTCTCGTCCGCCTCTCATTGACTTTCAATACAAAGCGGACGACAGAGGGTTTTCTTGCCCTTAAGACGGCTGGTCGCCCCGGTGATGGAACTTTGCCTCGTCTCTGTGACCGGCTCCCCAAGACAGATCTTAAGAGGTGTCAAGTTCTTACCTGTGGCACTTTCCCTGCCTGCAGCCTGAGAAAAACCCTGTCTCGTCCGCTCTCCATTGACTTTTATTGCAAAGCGGACGAGAGAGGGTTTTCTTGCCCTTAAGACGGCTGGTCGCCCCGGTGATGGAACTTTGCCTCGTCTCTGTGACCGGCTCCCCAAGACAGATCTTTAGAAGTGTCAAGTTCTTACCTGTGGCACTTTCCCTGTCTGCAGCCTGAGAAAAACCCTGTCTTCTCCTCCTCCAATTGACTTTCAATGCAAAGCGGATAAGAGAGGGTTTTCTTGCCCTTAAAACAGCTGGTCGCCCCGGTGATGGATCTTAGCCTCGTCTCTGTGACCGGCTCCCCAAGACAGATCTTTAGAAGTGTCAAGTTCTTACCTGTGGCACTTTCCCTGTCTGCAGCCTGAAAAAAACCCTGTCTCGTCCGCCTCCCATTGACTTTTAATGCAAAGCGGATAACGAAGAGAGGGTTTTCTTGCCCTTAAGACGGCTGGTCGTCCCGGTGATGGAACTTTGCCTCGTCTCTGTGACCGGCTCCCCAAGACAGATCTTTAGAGGTGTCAAGTTCTTACCTGTGGCACTTTCCCTGTCTGCAGCCTGAGAAAAACCCTCTCTCGTCCGCCTCTCATTGACTTTCAATGCAAAGCTGACGAGAGAGGGTTTTCTTGCCCTTAAGACGGCTGGTCGCCCCAGTGATGGAACTTTGCCTCCTCCCTGTGACCGGCTCCCCAAGACAGATCTTTAGAGGTGTCAAGTTCTTACCTGTGGCACTTTCCCTGTCTGCAGCCTGAGAAAAACCCTGTCATGTCCACCTCTCATTGACTTTCAATGCAAAGCGGATAAGAGAGGGTTTTCTTGCCCTGAAGACGGCTGGTCGTCCCGGTGATGGAACTTTGCCTCGTCTCTGTGACCGGCTCCCCAAGACAGATCTTAAGAGGTGTCAAGTTCTTACCTGTGGCACTTTCCCTGTCTTCAGCCTGAGAAAAACCCTGTCTCGTCCGCCTCCCATTGACTTTCAATGCAAAGCGGACGAGAGAGGGTTTTCTTGCCCTTAAGACGGCTGGTCGCCCCGGTGATGGAACTTTGCCTCGTCTTTGTGACCGGCTCCCCAAAACAGATCTTTAGAGGTGTCAAGTTCTTGCCTGTGGCACTTTCCCTGGTTGCAGCCTGAGAAAAACCCTCTCTCCTCCGCCTACCATTGACTTTCAATGCAAAGCGGACGAGAGAGGGTTTTCTTGCCCTTAAGACGGCTGGTCGCCCCGGTGATGGAACTTTGCCTCGTCTCTGTAACCGGCTCCCCAAGACAGATCTTTAGAGGTGTCAAGTTCTTACCTGTGGCATTTTCCCTGGTTGCAGCCTGAGAAAAACCCTCTCTCGTCCGCTCTCCATTGACTTTCAATGCAAAGCGGACGAGAAAGGGTTTTCTTACCCTTAAGACGGCTTGTCGCCCCGGTGATGGAACTTTGCCTCGTCTCTGTGACCGGCTCCCCAAGACAGATCTTTAGAGGTGTCAAGTTCTTACCTGTGGCACTTTCCCTGTCTGCAGCCTGAGAAAAACCCTCTCTCGTCCTCCTCCCATTGACTTTCAATGCAAAGCGGATAACAGAGGGTTTTCTTGCCCTTAAGACGGCTGGTCGCCCCGGTGATGTAACTTTGCCTCGTGTCTGTGATCGGCTCCCCAAGACAGATCTTTAGAGGTGTCAAGTTCTTACCTGTGGCACTTTCCCTGTCTGCAGCCTGAGAAAAACCCTGTCTCGACCTCCTCCCATTGACTTTCAATGCAAAGCGGATAAGAGAGGGTTTTCTTGCTCTTAAGACGGCTGGTTGCCCCGGTGATGGACTTTGCCTCGCCTCTGCGATCGGCTCCCCAAGATAGAACTTAAGAGGTGTCAAGTTCTTACCTGTGGCACTTTCCCTGCCTGCAGCCTGAGAAAATCCCTGTCTCGTCCGCTCTCCATTGACTTTCAATGCAAAGCGGACAAGAGAGGGTTTTCTTGCCCTTAAGACGGCTGGTCGCCCCGGTGATGGAACTTTGCCTCGTCTCTGTGACCGGCTCCCCAAGACAGATCTTGAGAGGTGTCAAGTTCTTACCTGTGGCACTTTCCCTGTCTGCAGCCTGAGAAAAACCCTGTCTCGTCCGCCAGTCCCATTGACTTTCAATGCAAAGCGGATAAGAGAGGGTTTTCTTGCCCTTAAGACTGCTGGTCGCCCCGGTGATGGAATTTTGCCTCGTCTCTGTGACCGGCTCCCCAAGACAGATCTTGAGAGGTGTCAAGTTCTTACCTGAGGCACTTTCCCTGTCTGCAGCCTGAGAAAAACCCTCTCTCATCCGCCTCCCATTGACTTTCAAAGTTTCAATGCAAAGCAGACGATAGAGGGTACTCTTGCCCTTAAGACGGCTGGTCGCCCTTGTGATGAAACTTTGCCTCACCTCTGCGACCCGCTCCCCAAGACAGATCTTAATAGGTGTTAAGTTCTTACCTGTGGCACTTTCCCTGCCTGCAGCCTGAGAAAAACCCTGTCTCGTCCTCCTCCCATTGACTTTCAATGCAAAGCGGATGAGAGAGGGTTTTCTTCCCTTAAGACGGCTGGTCGCCCCGGTGATGTAACTTTGCCTCGTCTCTGCGACCGGCTCCCCAAGACAGATCTTTAGAGGTATCAAGTTCTTACCTGTGGCACTTTCCCTGTCTGCAGCCTGAGAAAAACCCTGTCTCGTCCGCCTCCCATTGACTTTCAATGCAAAGCGGACGAGAGAGGGTTTTCTTGCCCTTAGGACGGCTGGTTGCCCCGGTGATGGAACTTTGCCTCCTCTCTGTGACCGGCTCCCCAAGACAGATCTTTAGAGGTGTCAAGTTCTTACCTGTGGCACTTTCCCTGTCTGCAGCTTGAGAAAAACCCTCTCTCGTTCGCAGCCCATTGACTTTCAATGCAAAGTGGATAAGACAGGGTTTTCTTGCCCTTAAGACGGCTGGTCACCCCGGTGATGGAACTTTGCCTCACCTCTGCGACCAGCTCCCCAAGACAGATCTTAAGAGGTGTCAAGTTCTTACCTGTGGCACTTTCCCTGACTGCAGCCTGAGAAAAACCCTGTCTCGTCCGCCGCCCATTGACTTTCAATGCAAAGCGGACGAGAGAGGGTTTTCTTGCCATTAAGACGGCTGGTTGCCCCGGTGATGGAACTTTGCCTCGTCTCTGTGACCAACTCCCCAAGACAGATCTTAAGATGTGTCAAGTTCTTACCTGTGGCACTTTCCCTGTCTGCAGCCTGAGAAAAACCCTGTCTCGTCCGCCTCCCATTGACTTTCAATGCAAAGCGGATAAGAGAGGGTTTTCTTGCCCTTAAGACGGCTGGTCGCCCCGGTGATGGAACTTTGCCTCGTCTCTTCGACCGGCTCCCCAAGACAGATCTTTAGAGGTGTCAAGTTCTTACCTGTGGCACTTTCCCTGTCTGCAGCCTGAGAAAAACCCTGTCTCGTCCGCCTCCCATTGACTTTCAATGCAAAGCGGACGAGAGAGGGTTTTCTTGCCCTTGAAGTTTGCCTCGTCTCTGCGACTGGCTCCCCAAGACAGATCTTAAGAGGTGTCAAGTTCTTACCTGTGGCACTTTCCCTGCCTGCAGCCTGAGAAAAACCCTGCCTCGTCCGCCTCCCATAGAATGCAAAGCGGACGAGAGAGGGTTTTCTTGCCCTTAAGACGGCTGGTCGCCCCGGTGATGGAACTTTGCCTTGCCTTCGATCGACTCTTTAGGTTCAGATGCCTGGTTCAGATAGACTGCCTTGGCCCATGGACTTCAACGTCAGCTTCCAATTATTTTCAAATAATGCTTTCGATCTTACTTGTAATTGATCGGAATTATATCTTTGTGTAAGTTATTATAATGACCTTTACATCACCATGCATTGATTATTCGAATGTGGATTTTTATCATTAATTAAATATTAAAATGGAACACTTCTGAAACGATAGGACTTTCACACATTGTAACTGTGTAATTTGATTACTAGTACTGTGTCCACCAATTGAAATATTTTACAATAATTACATTCCATGTTTGTTTGTACCTAAGTTAGTTTGCCATTATAACATTTACAAAAACTCGAAATATTTCTAACAGGTGTAAGATCTTCATATTCTAGTTTAATCAGCATCTTAAAACATTAAATACCAAAATTGATGAAATTACTATTAGCATAATGGTAGTTGACCACACACATTGCTACCAATGGACTAGCCTCTAGCTGTTTAGTGTTGCTGTGTAGGCAAAGAATAATAGAATCAGGGATGGGCATTGCCCACAAACAATAAGGGTGTGGGAAGGATTTGAACTCAACATGGTCATACACTCTCGCATGCATACACACACGCACACAATGTCATACACTCACATACACGCACATACACAAACACATACATTCACACACTCACATACGCACAAGCACACTCACACACACATACACTCACACATGCACATACACACACACACACAATGTCATACACTCACACACATGCACATGCATGTATACACACAAGCACACACACACTCACATACACACCCTCACATACACTCACGAACACACACACAAGCATACATGCACACACGTCTGATAAACACACATTCAATAGTTACACGATTATACAGTGTATGATCTTTTTAATTTGTTTTACACATCAGGCAATATTCTAGGATATGAAGAGACAATAAGACGAACACGTATATGACATGAGAAGCAGTACTTTATTACCATACAGCAGCTACGTGCAATGCCGCTATCTCCCAGCACATCAAGCAAAGGAATCTTACGCCGTCACGGAGGCAATGGTATTAATCGTTATCATTTTTTCATACCTTTTTTTTTACCAAGCAAATTGGAGAATTTATACATTTACTGATTCATTCTCTATCTACTTAGCTTACACTATATCAGCAACAAGAGTAAGGCAGCCTAAAATCAATCTCTTTAAAATGACGCCACATTAAGAGAAAGTGATTTATTCTCACGTTAAAGTGGAGCTAGACTCAAAATTTAAAGGGTTCTATACTTTGCTAAATGTACCCCTAAAGTCAAGTTCTCACTTGTTTTAAAGCACAGCACGAGTGGTATTAGGACTTATCATAATAAGTAAAACAAGTTATATTTAGAATAGTATACCGTAAAATTCCTTTTTACGTACGCACCCCTCCTAACGTACGCACCCCCGATTTGGGGACGATTGCGGGCCTGACTCAGTGACTTGAAATGTTCAGGGGAAAAACTCTTCTAACGTACGCACCCCCTCTCCAGCATTTCGGTGGATAGTTAAGAGCTTGACATGAATGATCATCCTTCCGATGATGTTTACCGACTTCAAGGGTTACTGAGAAAATGTTTCTGGGTAGAAAATATCAAACAATTTAAATATATGTATTATTGATTCTTTATTACTGATTGATTGTGTGGTAGCATTCCACACTTCATTTGCATGAAGATGTACCGTAATCTCATGCTGATATGCGATTTTTCCGAGGAAGAACCCCTCCTAACGTACGCACCCCGACTTTGGCGTCAGCCTGAAGCGCCTGCTTGCAACTTGAAAAGTTTAAAAAGTGCGTACGTAAATAGGGATTTTACGGTAGTAGGCTTTTCAATTTTTAGTTCAGCTTCCCTTTAAAAGATTGCAGACCTCCTGTCGCACATGAAAATCCTATATTTGTTGTTTATTCAAAACGTTATATATGTCAACAAAGCACACTAACTTACAACTTTTAGGATAATCGTAGTCTAGTACAGTCTAATATGTCATGATCTGCAGTACATGTATTATTATGATACACATGATAGTATCAGCTAACTTACATATGAAGTTGTAGTAGTACACCATGTACAATGTATGCTATTTAGGCCATACATGTACAGTAACTGATTTGATTATATGGACGACATCCTCTGTGTACCATAAAGGGATGCAAGCATGTGGTACACAGTAAATTCTTTATCATTGTTCTTTCGCGTCTTCCTCTTTTACCTTGGAAGACTTCACTCATTAGCATCCGCTTTCCAATATTTCATTATCTAACAATTTAGAGCAATTTTGCTAATTTTTCAGCTTCTTTGTATGATTCACAGTATGGTCGTTTTTTTGAAACAGGAAAATTGATGAGCGTGTGGATGTCATCCATATATTCAAGTCAGTGTGGCCTTAGCGAATAAAAGATTTTATCTACCTTCTTACAGTAAATAATACATAGCAAAAGTTCCTACCAATAGCATTTTGCAGTGTCCATTTGTACTAGAGATTGATTCATAGAGAAAACGAGATCTAAAGCATTGATCCTAGGCTGCCTGTACCCTTATCAATGGCACTGGGAATGCAAAAATGGTACTCCAGACAAGAAGTCTACCTATTAACACTTACAAGATACAAATGTTTGTCTTCAATACATGGTAAGACCAGGTGTAGCAGCACAAAACACACCCCTGGTCAGAATGTACCCGGGTATTTTTATGCCAGGGGTATATTCTGGCCTGCTACACCTGATAAATGAAGTCAGGTGAAAATTAAAAATGAGCCAAGATATGAGAATCTCCCAAAATCATTGAGCTGAAATGATGCAGACTTTAAATTTGTGAAAGGCGGCGAGAGAAGAAATTTGATCAACGTATTTACTAACTTCTTAAAGATACTGCTACGCTCTTTTCTTCAGATTTTTCGTGGACTTCTTGCCTGGGGCACCCCAAGTACATTGAGGTAACTTCCCTGACTTCTCCTTGCAAAAATACCACCTCTGCCGGCACTGCCATTTTAAAAACTAGAGCTCTGTTTGGGCTTTACTTGTCTAGCTGGTTCGCTGTGCCGCCACCGCGCATCATATAACCAGCTGCAGGGACCCTGAGTAGTAATTAATCAAGCATACTTGTCTCTAATTAACGAGTCTCTGTCATAATCACTTCCTCAATATGTGTCAGTCCCAAAGGCTTGGTAAAAAGTGGTCTCTGAAATGTACTTTCTTACAATATTGGGCCGAGGTATGTGCAAAAAAACATCTCTCTTAACCAAACTGTGAAACAAAGTCAGATATTATCATTAATATTCACAAAAATTGCTCGTTCATACAAAGACCATCCACTTCTTTGCAAATAATTCTGCAATTTTGTATAATCTCAATAAGGGAAAAAATACAACTGGTAGTTATAAAACAGTGCTGACACTGATTACCTATCTGAAACATTATAAGAGGCAACATAAGTTAAAATGGGTTATTAAAGTCGTTTCAAATTTATCAAGTAACGAAATTAAAAATAAAAGAGTTTGCTTTTTTCTTCTTTTTTTTTCTGTCACTTGGAAATAAACATTACAGTACCAAGCTATGAAATCTTGCAGAAAATACAAGTGGCAAGAAATGGGAGTTTTTAAAACTATCAAATTTTGGACATTTGCAACAAAGAAATATGCTATTTACATAGATTATAACATTAAAATGGAAATTCAATAATAGCATGGAATCAAACTCACTATGATTCCAAACAGCATACTTATGGTTAGAGTAAGGAATGCTCTTTTAGGCGTACATGAATCTGATTTTGAAATTGAGAATCATCATTTTGGAGGATTTGGGAAAAAAATAATTCAAATTTGGCTATTCCAGTCAAATTTTGGGGCACAGCAGCAAGAAATTTTAATTTTACTGAATTAACTAGAGTTTACCAAAGACAATCTGATTTGAAAGACTGAAATTTCTTCAGGAAATTAAAACAGCTTGAATGTGGGAAACATCAATGAACAAGCCCTAATTAGTTTGAAAGGTATAGGAATAGCATCCTAACTGAATAAACCTTTTCATGGACCCCATTGCATGCTGGGAGGCATGGGGCACCATGGGTAAGGCTGGGGGCAAACAAAATTATCATCACATCAACAGTGGATGTGTTTTGAGTCCTATCAGGACTACTGTAATTCACTTTATCTTCACGGTAGCAGAATTTCATGGGTGGAAGGAAAATGGACATTTTCACTGAACTTTAACTTGAAGTTCACGGAACAGATGTGTGAAGGAATCACGAATAATCACAACAGCTTTTTCACCGGGTGATGATAAGTTCACTATACAGAGGTAACTGTGAAAACAGTGAACATAAAGTTACAGTGAAAGAAACAAGAATTACAGTATATAAATAAGTCAGTGGTAATGATGTTGTTTGCCCCCTGTGCTACCCATAGTGCCCTGCATCTCCCAGGATGCAATGGGATCCACAAAAATGGTCTAAGAAAGAAGAAAGCTCACACCTGATATGTAGGGTAATGATATGCCATTGTAATCCTTGTCCCTTCCCAAACTTCATTTTTTGTACTTTTGTAATCAGCTTTACAGTCAGGCAAGGCAAATTTCTTAATTATAATAAATAATAATGATAGGAATTAAAAGTGGATAAGTTTCTAGCAAAATTGGCATTGTAACTATCCTACCCAGTTGCAAAGATGTAATAACTAATTTGAATATTAAAGATGTGATCACTTTAAATATCACTGTTCTTGATATTTCTAACTTTGAATGTATCATGGTTCCTTTACTGTTTGTCTCTTTGTTAGTTGTTGTTTCCTATGGGTTTCTATACATCGACTTGATGAGATTTTTATCAGTCTGTAAAGCACGTGAAATTAAAAGCGTCGCTACTGAATTTTTTCCAATGTCTGTCACTACTAGATGGGTAGGGCTATGATGTACATTACATTTGTATTCTCCAAGCAGAGGTTTCGGTCGAGAGGTACTCTCCAAGCAGAGAATGGGTTCTGGCAGGTTTGTTTTTAGGCGTTTTTGTCGAACTTTCTACTTTTTCATTTGTTTTCTCTTCTCTATAAACCCCCCAAAAATATGAAAAAGTAGAAAGCTCGACAAAAATGCCAAAAAACACGTAAAAAACCTGCCGGAACCCATCCTCTGCTTGGAGAGTAGTCCAGAGGGCTATAGGAGTGACCTTTCTAACGTTTCTTCAAAATCTCAGCCACTCCAAGCCCTCTCTACCGAAACCTCTGCTTGGAGAATATGTAGCTATGATGTTCTGATGAAGACTGCGGTTTGCCTTGTGTTGTGGCAAGCTGGCAATGTAGTAGGATCACAATCAGGCATCATAAAGGTGTCATAATGATAACATAAATCAGAACTTACCGTCATTAAGGAGACATTGTAGAGAAAAAAATAGAAATTAATTGTATTCAAGAATTTTCAAAAGTCAAAGAACATGATATACATAAATTTTAGTAAAAGAAGATTCCATCACCATGCAGGGTGAAGTCCAAGTAAAAGAAGCCTCCCCCCTTGAGGTGTTGCCAAAAAGTGAATGGCTGAGGACTAGATGAAATCGAAATTTTTTTTGCGACACCTCAGGAGCAAGCCAAATGTTGTAGTAGTTTTATAGGCCTAGTTTCTGTTGGTTTCCGTCATGACAAGGAGGAGATGAGGCATGACAGGTCCAGAAGGAAAGCACTGGTTAGGGAGTGAGATGAAGTCCCAAGGGTACAGTGGTCTTTAAGTGCTGGTGCGCCGATACAAGGAGGGCGAACCCGCAGGAGCTGTTTGAGCGTAGGGGGCCGCAGGCCTCGGCGAGCGAGCAACGGTGGAGGAAGGTCTGGACAGCCCTAATGAGAGTGAAGATGAAGGTGACATCAGGTAAGTGAACAGGTAAAGCTGGGAAAATGTCAGTGAGTTGATTGATTGATTGATTGACATATCAGATAAACATGTAAATAAGCAGGTTGATTGTTCAACCAATCAAATGCAGGTAAAATGGAAAATGTTGATGACCTGTTTATTGAAGTAATTAGAAAACAAGATAAGTTATTATGTCTAATGATGGAACGGGTTGACAGAATTTGTTGGTCAGTCGGTCAAGCTAGTGGTCAGAGGAGGTGAAAAGTTGAAAATGGAGTTTAAGTGACTGTGTTGGTCGTATCAATTACTAAGACCGCTGGCATGTAAGGAAAGCATGTCATTGAACTACTTGTGATTGGATTGGAAATGTTACCATTACAAATTCAAAGTTTTGGCTATTGATAATCAGATGGACAAAAGCAGATTATTCAGTTCAGATTTGTCTATAGTATCCTCCAAGTTTATCCAAAAAGAAGGGAAAGAAAAACTATTTAAAAAGAATAAACATTCCAAAAGAATAAACAGTGTACAAAACATACCAGGGGGAGCCAAGGTTTCGGATACGTGTGTCTCACATGAGGATTCTTTTCTTGATGGAAATACACAAAGTCACAAACACAAAGTATAATAATATACAGGTCAGAGATTATAAAAAAACAAATTAAAAATATTTTACTAAAATAAGAGTGCAACACATGACAATGTGACAAATTCAAAACTATTATAATTATCAAAAGCATTTCATATTGTGCTATCTTTTAAAAAAATGTGCAGAACTGTATCTCCTTCAAAAGGAAAATCATTATCCCTGTACGAGATGCCCTTTTTTTCTTCCAAGGCCCTTTTTTTACAATTTGATATTGAAGTTCTTCGGGACAAATTTCTGTGATATCAACTAAACAGAAAATTTACCTGAAAAACTTGGTGACATTTCTTAATGCATCTAATTTTGTTACATTGCACACTACAATATTATTATTCTACATCTATCCATTTGTATTTTCTATAGACTTCTTTTTTTAAGTACAGCGTAATTTGTTGTCAATAATTAAATATACCCTATCAATTTGTTATATTGTTTGTACATGAATTGTTAGGTTGCAAGGTATACATTAATTGTAGATGTTTATATACAAATTTGTCATGCTATTTTAGGTTATACATGATATTGTATTAAATTTAGTCTTACCTTGTAATACTATACATGTAGCTACATGATCATTTTATTGCTCTATAGCAAAGATATTTGAATAATAGATCTTTATAGCAGCGATGTCTTAATACTGATGATAGGAATGACAGCATTTACTTGCATACTTTTGTATTGCTTTGTATAGATTCTTAAGTTGAGAAATGGCTCTGCCCTGAGGCTTTGCCAAAAAGACCTACATTATATGTGCCATTCAGATACTCCTTATGACTTAAGTTTTTCCATATCTAGAGGAAGTATTATTAATATCTATTCTTTTATATGTAAACAATATATATTTTTGTATCAGTCAATTGGATCCAGTTCCTAACTCTGTGTCCTTCTACCTTAATATATGTTGAACTTTATACCTTTAATCTATAAATTCACATTCTAGTTATACATGTAAAACCATGATATTTTTTCATTGTTATCTTTTTTTATTACCCCCTAATGCCATACTGATTTGATTATATGGATGACATCCTCTGAGCACCCCAAAACTGATGCTAGCATGCGAAGAAAAAAAGTTGGGCAAAAAGAAAGTTGCCTTCATTATAGGAAATCTATATTTTAGTGGTCAGGAAGCTAGAGCAAAAGGACTGAACACACAGAACATGGCATACCAAATAATAATTTCTTTGAATTTTTGTTGTTTCATAATTTCTTCTTTGACTTCGGAAGACTTCATTCAAATATTCAAATAGTATCGGCTTTCCAATATATCTCTGCTGTTGCAATTTCTGTATTTGCTAATTTTGCAGCTTCTTTTAACGATTGACAGTATGGTCGCAAACTTTTTCTTTTTTGTGTGTGTCGGGGGTTGGATGGGGGGGGGGACAGACGAAACCATCATGATCACACGGATGTCATTCATATAATGAAGTCAGTATGGTCTAACATAATCACATGTAGTGTGACAATTCTTCACCTTACTTGTCTATACAAATGCACTTGACTTATTGCAACATTATACTTACTGTACATCATGATATTTTCTCTCAACAGTCCCTGACTTCAGCTCCAGAAAAACTCAAATTGTAAATTCCACTTAGTCTAGTTATTATTCAGACCTATTTTATCTTTGCCAAGTATCCAAATATCTTCCTAATCATTCTACTACTAGACAACTAGGTATCTAATATCTGCCTAAATCTTTGACACTTTGTTTCAAATAACCTGTACTATATTTTGTTGCATATTTCCTGGCAAGATCTACATGTACATGTAATGCATTGTATTTAGCCATCTTAAATATATTTTAAGCTACTATATTTTTGCAATATCTTGATGGATTCACATCCATACTACAACAACACGTTGTTATGACATTAATACATTCTATATATTGTTTATACTATATAATAATGATTAAGTATATCCTGGACAAGTGCACAGGACATTGATATTAGTAGTTAGTTAGGGCACTCTGGCCACGGCACCTGGGTTCTGCTGTAGTAAGTCTATCTGTGCCCGGCGCTGTCCCATCCACATCGCAATCACTTCCGTGTCGCTACTGTCGCCGCTGGCCTGGATGAACGGATGTTGCTACGGGACATAAAGACCAGGTGTTTACGAGTACCTTCATCAAAGGCAGCCAAAGCAAGATAAGGGCCAAAAAAAGGAAATAAAAAAATGCTGAAATCTTTTTGGTAGTGACATTGCTTAGCACATTTGCGTAATAACTAAGTCTTCATACTTTAGGATTTTAAAACCGTGTAAAATCGTGCCATATGATGATCCCTAATAGTTTCATGAGCCTAAAAACCTCCGGCCACAATTTTCAGTGAGTTCTCACATCACAACAATGTCATATTTTTGCATCGTGGACATTGCTAAATATTGTGATAGTGTTGTTTGAACTTATCATGTATAGAAATGACTAATTAAATTGACTTTCAAAGTCCGATTTTTCCGACCCTAATATTGCTTGGGTTTCCTTTAACATTAATCTGATGGGTTACATAAATCTGCCACTTTGAAAAACAGTAGGTTTGAGAGATCTCTAGTGAAGCACCCCCCATATGCAGGGATACACAGTTCAGATATACAGGACTGCATTATATCAGGGCACGTTGGGTTGGAACTCTG
Organism: Branchiostoma lanceolatum; assembly: GCF_035083965.1. NCBI lineage: Eukaryota > Metazoa > Chordata > Leptocardii > Amphioxiformes > Branchiostomatidae > Branchiostoma > Branchiostoma lanceolatum. Next base: position 15,898,162 of record NC_089723.1, on the reverse strand, counting down.
TCGACGTATCTTTTCAGGGTGGTGGAATTATGTACCCTGGTGGAATTATGTTTAGTACATGTAGATGCTATGTTACAACTTCCAATTCAATGAATTGTGGGTTTCAAACAGAAATTAACTGTAGTTTCCAATGCAAGAAATATATTGAGACGGGGGAGGCCATAGACTTTCTGCAGCTTTTGTTCCAAAGAGTCACGAGTCCTACATAAAATGACATCATTATATGATAGAAGCAGTGGATTTTCAAGAAATTAAAATTTCTTGACAAACACTTGTGCTGTACAGACCAAAAAAATTGGTTCATTACCATTTCTCAGATCATTATCTAAGATACAATTTAAGAATGGATCAGAATGAATTATCATACCTAACCAACAAGATTTCAAGCTAAGATTGACAGTTTAGAATCACTAGTCTAAATAATGGAACAAGGATTGTGATGTCATAGGTGATCCTTTCCATATACATCACACTGTGTATTTTTTGTTTTCAAAAGTCCAAGTTACCAAAAAATTGTCACCATAAAATGGAATGACAATCTTAAAGTTTGTAAAAAGTAGTTTTAAACAATCTAAAGTCACATATAACTGAATGTAATTTTTTTGTTTTCAAAAGTCCAAGTTATCAAAAAGATTGTCACCATAAAATAGAATTATGACAATCTTAAAGTTTGTAAAAAGTAGAGTTTTAAACAATCTAAAGTCACATGACTGAATGTGAAAACCCTGTACATGGAGACTTTGAATTACATATTAATGATGTATTTTCAACTCACCAGCAGCTGCATGGGGGAGGGCCTCTCTTTTGGCGACTTTTGCATACTGCAGAAATGATGATATATATGAAGGGTGAGACAATTATTAATAACTGTGATGGCAAGAATCAATAAGAATAAGATGAATATTAACTTTTTAAAACCTTTGCAGTTTAAGTCATGATCAAGACGTTGATCAATCACCATGACCAGAATTAAGAACAATTAGAGTTCCACGACCCCATACCTTCGCCAAATGATGTCAACTTTTACGAATGATGTCTTCACTTTCATTATGCAAACAAGGTTGCATGTATTGTATGAGGTGATGATCTTTACCCAAATAACACAAGTTGGTCCGAAGTACTATATATAATAATATTGCATTTGGCAAAGAAGGCTATTCTTCTTATCATATGCAAATTAGGCTAATACTCTGATACAAGAATAAACTGAAATGAAATGTTTACATCTCAAAAAACTTGTTCGACTGAATGCTATGATCATAATGGTCTTGAACACTCACCATCTTCCAACAAAGTCAACAAATGGAGGAGAGAAGTTTTCAGCAGACAAAGCTAGTGGATTCTGGAATAAACAAAGAACATTGATGCTGACTTATAAATGATCAGTACACACAGACTGTTAAAAATGTGTTCTTCATATGGATTGTTGAGACATCATGATTTCTTAAAGTTATCTTAAAATCACCTACACAAAGATGCCCTAAATTGATACTTTTCATCAGGGGAATAGTTTTGTAAGGTTAAAAAATGAATACTGGGTATTGACAGTCACATTTGGAACTGCATCATTCTCTTGCTGCAGTGCCATCTAGCTGTGGGAAGTAGAACTGCAGTCACTATTGCTCTTTGGAAGGCAGTATAGAACGACTACAGAAGAATTATAAGAGTTGAGTCACGTTATATCAAGTAGAGCTCACCTCTGTGAGTATACACTGGAACACTTCCATTGGCTGGTAGAGGAGAAAAAAACACAATCTCATTATCAACAGTCTTGCTACCTTGCTGCACTAATTACACACAAGTCATACTGTCTTCCAGATCATGGGAACTACGTATGCATGTAATTACTTTAAGCTCCGTAAGGCTTATCATCTGTATCTATACAATGTAGATGTGTATGCTTTGATAAACATAATCATTTTTTACGTTTTTTCGTCGTTCGCTTATTCATTCATTCATGGGTAATCAAGGTAAGAGAATAACACTGTTTGCAAAAAAAAATGATTTTGGATGAAATTTCTTATAAGTGCAAAAACTGGCACAAACATTTTGAAAACTCATTGCATATCATCAATTTCTGTTGCACCTAGCTACGGTACACATAATATATACAGGGCTGTCTCTAGGACCCATCCCTCCATCCGGGGAACTTTTTTAGTTGCTTGATGGGACAGACAAAAATTTCATCCCATCCTTCCAAAAAATCTGAACTTACTGACATGCATGACAACAAAAATTAACAACATGGGCTCCAAAATAATGAGTGGAATGGAAAAAATCTAAAGCTGTAAACAGCCCTGATGACATAATATCAAAACCAGAATTTTCAATTGTAATTTAGTAATATATAGTAAAATACAGTACCCACCACTACATCACCGTAGTATTTATTCTTCTGAATCTGGGAAAGGAGACAAGTGTTCATCACTTACATAATAATGTTTATCATTATAATAAAACAATAAAGATGATGTTGATTTGATTATATGGATGACATCCTCTGGGAACCACAAAACTGATGCGAGCATGTGAAAAAAAAAGTTTGGCAAAAAAAAATTGCCTTCATCATGAAATCTACGTGGTGAGGAAGGATGAACAAAACTAAACACACTGGTATACCAAATAATAGATTTGATTTCTTCCTTAATGTTCTTTCATATCTTCTTTGGAATTGATTTTGGCATTCTACGACATTACTATCTGTTTTCCTAAACATTTTTTTTGCAGCATACATTTCTTAGTTGCAGCTGCCTTTTACGATTTCCAGTATGGCCGAATATTTTTTTTGTTTGGAAACGGATGAAAATTGATGTCATTCATATACTCAAATCATCATGGCCTAATCCAATGTCAACTGTCAACAACCAGGCTTAAAGCGTACTACGGACACACACCAACATAACAAACAGATACATCAGAAATAAAACAATTTATACACGGACTTAACTTTCTTCCTATAACAATTGTAAATACAACATATTATTTATTCAACCAAAACTACTTGATATATACACAAGTCATGTACCACAAGTGCAGTTATTTTGTAACAAATTATATAAAGTTTAACTGCTCATTTTGCTGGAGAGTCTTACCTTTGGGTATGGAAATCTCCCTAATGCCATCTGAAACATGGAGGATTGTAAAGTCATCATTTTGATTTAAAAAAAAATCATATCCTCGCTGAAAAGTTAAGTGCCACTCAAGAACCACTAGAAGTAAGTGTTAAATAGCAAATCAACCTATGAACTGGAAAGAGCACTCAGGAAATAGTAATGGAAAGAGCTTTTAATTCTGTCCATAAAAGCAACAAATCTTAGATTCTAGAAGTAAAACTGCAGAAAATTGTTAGCGGTTTTGCGGTGTACTCTATACCGCGAACTCAAAACTACCGCAAAAAGCCATTCCATTGTGTCACTGTATAGCGCTACTATTGAATACAATTATTTTTGTTTTGGTAAGATTTACCGATAATTTCCATTTGTTACAGTAAAGGCCTAAAGTATTTATTGCATTTTGTAGACCATGTTTGCTTGTTGATAGCATCACAAGGTCATCAGCGTAAAATAGACTGGATACGCATGATGTATTTAGCATGGGCGCATCGAAGTTTCCTTTATTGAGCTCGTCTGCTAAGTCACTGACATATAGGTTAAAAAGCGATGGGCTTAAGACACAACCCTGCCTGACTCCAATCTCGATGGGAAAATTGTTGTAACTTTACAACAGCAATAAAAACATTACAAAAGAAAGCTTTAAGGGCATTGTTCAGTATAAAAACAGCATTAGGAGACAGCAACCCCTCAATCTCCGTATACTGCAAACTATTTGATGCCTGTGTAGTGCCAATTCTAACTTATGGTGCCGAGGTGTGGGGCAATTGCAAGTCTGGACTAAACGACAAGTCCCCAACTGAACAAATTCATCTTAAGTTTTGTAAATCAATCCTAGGCGTGAGAAAGAATGCGAGCAACCTGGCAACGAGGGCAGAACTCGGCAGGTACCCACTATGGATTGAAGTATGTATTAGACTTTACTCGTACTACAAAAGGTTAGTTAGAGAAGTACCCCCAAACAGTCTTCAGTTTGAGTCCTTTCTAGTTCAACAAGACATGCACCGACGCAAGTTGCCATGTTGGCTGTCCTCTGTTAGTAGAATCCTTGAGGAGTCAGGCTTTACCTACCTTCTACTTAACAGGGACAGTAATACATCATCTGCTCAGTCTGAAGTAAAACAAAGACTAAAAGATATCTATGTGCAAAGTTTTTACTCAGAACTGAACTCCAGTGGAAAAAAAGAGAACCAAGGTAACAAACTAAGAACCTACAAAACATTTAAACATACATATGAAAGAGAGAAATATCTTGATATAACAAACTTTAACCATCGCCGCGCCATGACTAAGCTAAGGATTAGCGATCACGTACTACATATTGAAGCTGGTAGATATAACCGGACTCCTCCTAGTGACAGACTGTGTATATTTTGTAATAAGAACTATATAGAAAATGAAGTACACTTTGTTCTAGAATGCTCTCTTTATAAAGATATACGCAATTCTCCTGTTAGTGACATATTGCTAGACCGAAGATATGCACATTTAACAAAGGAGGAAATGTTCGCACATGTTATGTCAACAGCCAATTACGATGTAATGAAAAAACTCTGTGAATTTGTCTACAAATGTTTCAAGAAGAGAGAAGAAGCATGTAAATCATAATTAAAACATAGCATTTTTTTATATAGTATTCTTATGATACTCTAATGCATTTAGCCCGCTGCTGGGCATGAATATGCAATAAACTTCATTGTCATTGTCATTGTCATTGTCATTGTCATTGTCATTGTCATTGTTTCAACACTCCATTTTCTCCCAACCACAAAATCAAATCCCTGTGAATATTTCTGCATTTAAAGTAATGCCACATTGACTGGTCATGGTACATGTACTGTACTGTCAAACATTCTGAATCAGATTCATTTGTTGAATTTGGTATAATTATGAAGCACAGGCGACAAAATTTGACTGTAAACTTGAATTTTACAGTACTGGACATGAACTGGACTTGTCCTGGATTTTTCTGTACCGGGACCCACCCCGCCTGTGAATATTTCAAAATTTTACAGTACATGTATTTCATTGGTCTCTGTATACCTGTTTTTGTAAAATGGCAAAGGAAACAATAAAAGCTAGATGTATTACAGTTTGAATGTTTTTCTTCTCACCTCTAACAGAGAGAGCCCTAGACTCCAGACGTCTGAGTGGATGCCATACTCATCTCCTAGAATTCTTTCAGGCTGAAACAGAACAGCTGTCAGTCAGGGTGTGCAGAAAAACTGACAGTGGCTATATGAGATAGAGGGACTTGTAGATATTAAGAAATAAATCATGCAGTTACTTACCGATTTAATATAACGTTAAGATAAATACAACACTTCACATTACAATTCAATCTTACCCAGATTGTATACGGACTGTACAAAACTGGCGCGTTATGAATGAAGGCACTAAATTCTGAAAGCCTCATGGATTCGGAAGTTCCATTTCTATCATGAATCGTTCTCATCAAGGTAGTTTATTGGCTATTCAAAACAACCAAAGGTTAACAAACAAACAAACAAACAACTAAAAGTGTATACTTCACTTACCGCCATATAGGCACTGGTTCCGACATAAGTCTTGGCTATGGAGTCCACTAACTGCAACATTGGGAAAGACAAACCAAGAATCAACAATCTAAAACCATTATTTGACAGTCTTTTTTCTACAATTCAGCAATTGTCACCAAATCTAAGTGAATGGTACAAAGCTCACAAATATCAGCAAACTCATTGACAAGAGAATGGGTTACAACCTATATTTGTTACAGTCAAGCTATTAGCTAGCAGGGTGCCAGTGCGTCTTCTGGACACCCTCCTTTTGCAGGGGATTCCCAGAGGACACCCTGTTTCCCTGGTAATTACATACACATGTACATGTGTCCCTCCCACACACACTGCCACTGTTTTTTTTTTTGTCATACCCAACACTGGGATGACAAGAAAATTGATTGACATGCATGTTTGGACGCCCTGTCTATAAATCCAAGCTAAGAGCCTGGTTACAGTGTAACATGTACAGACCGATAATGCAAGAGAAATTAAGCGGGTATCTCAATGGACTGTGCCAAAATGTGCCAACTTTGCGAATTTTCCCCAATTTTTTTCCCCTTGGGATCACATTAATGTGCAACACACGGGTGAAATATGTAACCTCTATACAAACAAAATGGCCGCACCAGGAATATTACAATCTCAGTTTGACCCCAAATAATATATCAGTAACAAAATGAATTTCAAAATATTGCTAACTTTTTTGGAAACCGTAGTGTTGCCTGTTACTGGATTAAAAATCAACAAAGATTAAAATTGTGATTGTGCTGTTTTGGACCCATTTGCTTCAAGTTGTTTTGCCAATTGAGAATGTTTTCTAATTTTTAAAAAATTTGCCATTTCAGGTGCAAGTGCTTTATTGTTACTTACCTGTACACTGACACCAAAGTCACAAAGCTTCACTTGACCCTTTGTGTTTACCAGGATATTTGAAGGCTTCACATCTGCAAAATAAGTGGACAAACAGAGTATCACTGAATTGCAGTCATGCTACAAAAGCTAACAACAGGTTCAAATGATGATAACGCGACGAGAATGCAACTCTAACGTGTTATAACGCGTTAGAGATGTTAACTATCACGCGAGCGGTACTGTAGCTGCAAGAAAGCATAATCTTAATATACACATTAGAGAGGCTTGGGCCAAAAATCAATTTCAACCCAAGACACACCACCTTTAACTCTCTTCAGCCATGCTAGCATTTACTGTCATTTCGTAGCAGATTACGGCAAATATGAACTGAAATCGACCCTTTCGTCACTTTACCCCGGTGAAACAGTGGGTTTCAACCGCCACTAACTGACCAGTCTATACTATGAATTTTTGCCATACCTTGTACCATGTACAATTGTCGTGCAATAAAGTTCTTCATTATAACGGGTCCGGACCTTTTAGCCTAGTGGTTAGTGCGTGCAGTTTGTGTGCTGGAGGGCCCGGGTTCGATCCCCGGGAGCCAGGACACTGTGCTACTTGCCTCTTGTGTTTCATTGTCACGGAAGAATTGGTGTGTGTTTCCTTATAGGCATAATAGGAGTCAGCAAAGATAGAGTTGTGGACTCACCTCTGTGCATTATCTTTAGTCCCCACAAATAATTTAATCCTGTCACAACCTGAAAATCAAGATAATTCATTAAGAAGTTAGAATAAACATATTTGTTGTCTTTCTAAACTCTAACAACCTTGACATGAATGATCTTGACATGAAAAACCAATCTAAATTTCATATCATATTCTAATCGTTTATTAAATAAAATGGGACAACTAATTCAAAAGTAGGTATCTCACTGGAATACAAGTTAGTTGAAAAAACTTAGCACTAATTTGCAGCCTGATGTCTTTTTTATAATTGGCGTGAATGAGATAAAAATGCACATGTCAATCATATTATGCTCTGTTTGATGAATCTTATTCATAATGGACATTGGTTTTTATTTCAGTGGCAAGACTGACATTTCAAATAAAGTTATCTTGTGTCTGATTTGGAGCTGAATCTGAGAATGTGACATTCTGGGCACTGTGTGAGCCATTTTCTTTGTAGAGGTCACATATTTTCTCCATGAGTCAGACGTCAGTGTGACCGCAAGGAAAAGCTGTCTAAAATTCTCAAAGTTAGTGCAATTTGGTCCAGTGAGATACCCGCTTCAGAATTGTATGGGGGAGGGGGGCATTGAGTGGGAGGGGGGCATTGAGTGGGAGGGGGGCATTGAGCGGGAGGGGGGCATTGAGTGGGAGGGGGGCTTTAACTAAAGAAAATAAAAGTTTCAAGACCTGTCCTATGGAAGATTAATGGGGTCTGTCTAGTGACGACTCCTTCATCTTCTGAGGACAACTGACGCATAAATGATTCATAACACAGTAACAAAGAGACTGCACCAGGTATGGGCCGGGACAGAGCTATTATGTTAAAATCGATTCACAAAAGGTCACTCTGAAAAGTTCCCGATCCTCTTTCTTTTCTATATCTTCTATACAGCTGCTAAGTCACCTTTTGTACTTATTAATTGACTTACAATGTAGATGTCTTTAATACCCACATAAATCTTGACATTAGTACCTCAGTCAGTATTTCAAATTGATGTCCATAGAATTTTGGACAGGCTATATTAATCTGCGTTTCTCTCATTATGAGTTACAGTTAGTGGTGACTATCCACACAATCATATATTCATAGTTCTTAATGCATAAACCAATTTTAAACTTAAGGCCACACCAATTTGATACCTTGGTTCTTTGAAAAAAAATCAGCAAGAAGTAAAGATGAATTAAATTATCAGGAGGAAAAGCGTATGTCACCCCCCCCCCCCATTCTCATTTTCCTGTTTATTTTATTTTACTCATTTTAGCATTATCTTCTTTCTTTAAGAATCAACACATCAAATTGGTATGGCTTAATAATGTTATGAAAACAGGTATATCAATTAATTATAATACAATCCCTATAGGGCCATTGCAAATCTTTTGGTGCAACAGTACAGGTATTGAATGTGAAAAGTAACAGATCTTTGCACTCACAGAAAAAGCTATTCTCCCTAAAACAGGTTCTGGTATAGCACCATACAACTCTAAAGAACCACCTGCAAAAGAAGACTGCCAAAATTAGTTCACTTAGTACTTCTATGTACACTTTACAAATACATACAAAAATCAACCTTGACTTTTGTGTCAACAACACCTACCACATACTAAATATTAGTGCAATCCATCCAGAGGTTATTAATAAGTTATTGCTCCAGATACGCAATTACACACACACACACACACACACACACACACACACACACACACACACACAGTGACACACAGAGCCAAAAACTATTCTATGTCCTATCTATGTTATATTTTTCATGGAATTAACAATGTACAAGTGGTTGAATCGACAGAAGAAATACACTCACCGTCCATAAACTCTGTACATATGGAAATTCTGTTCTCTGTGAAGAAGGCTCCGTAAAATCCTATAATGTGCGGAGAGTCGCACTGAAGGGTGAAAAAAGTCTATTACACATTTTTCCACAGACCTGGATATAATGCAAACTGATATCTGTCCAATTTAGACAATCAGCTACAATGTATATAGCCTCCTTCGCAGACTTCCTAGAACGGCGGCATATACAGTATATTGGGGAGGGGGGGACACACACAAGGGAGTTATGTAGGCGAGGGAGTTGCGTAGCCGAGGGGTGACCGCCGTCCTATCATGATAGGACGGCGGTCACCCCTCGGCTACGCAACTCCCTCGGCTACATAACTCCCTTGTGTGCCCCTGCCCCCCTCCCCAATATACTGTATATGCCGCCGTTCTAGGAAGTCTGCGAAGGAGGCTACAATGTATACAGCAAAATACACTGTATACAGTCAAGCTTTTCAATGATAATAACACATTAAATGTGCTAATCATTAAAAAACAACAGACATATGATAAAGGGAAATTTTTTTCGTGACCTGCTTATGACCCTATGACTGTGACACATACATTTTATACATGTTTTTTACTAAGTAGCCCAGGTGTTCAACTCAATGTACAATTGTATGATCATAATTATTCTGTATGATCATAACAAAATTTAATGGATATCATTACAAAGGGCACTAAACAAGCTTTCTAATGATAATATAATAAAGCAACGAATTTGATAAAGTAATCACGAAGATGCGATTGACGGAAATCAAGTTTTCAAACTTTTTCTTAATAAGACCAATTCACAGATCCCATTGCCTGCTGGGAAGTGTGAGGCACTATGGGTAACATGCACAGAGGGCAAACAAAATCCTTACCATGACAACATGTATGCGGTACATGCATACTGTGCCTGCCCAGTCTATATGTTATGTTTTCATGATAATTACTTTGCTTACCCCATATATTAACCATAGTGCTTCACATTTCCCAGCAGCCAATGACATCCATGATCATATATTAATAATTGCATGAAATATTCTTTCAAATTTTCTTTTCATTTCTATTTCTCAACACAAAGGTATACTATGATCAGACAATGACCAGGAATATATATAAGTACAGATGGAAAGGTGTTAGTTTTTTGTTTACTTACCCTGTACAATATTTCCAGCTCAGACATGATTTGCTTCTGTACTTCTGGAGTGACATCTAAAGGAATCACCTGTAGAATACATGATTGTACAGTTACAATCAGGCTTTCAGCTAGGATGTATAGACAGGGTATCCAAAAATTGGGGTGGGAGGTGGTGGGGACCAATCATAACCAGAGTTTTCTAATGGCCTCTACAGACTTACAATTATTTGGTAGCCCGAGTTGCATGTCAATCAATTTGCATGTTGTCAAAGTGTCTGGTATGAGGAAAAAACAACAGTGGGCAGTGTGTGTGTTGGGGGGGGGGGGGGGGGCATGTGGAGGTACATGTGGAGGTACATGTGGAGGTAAATTTTTTGTAATTACTGTACCAGAATTAGCAAAATTAGTCTAATTTCCTTGTATTATTCGTGTAGGGTGTCCAGAAGACGCCCTGACACCTACCTAGCTATACATATAAATAAGATAATAGCCTGGTTACAATAGAGGGCTGGGAAAATTTTACAGTCTGTGCCTTACGTTACCCCTTTGAAGTGTTAGGTCATTTGGGCTCAAACTTTGAATAAGATGAAACACACTACTCTAACTGAAAGTGACTTTACTTCTTTCTCTATGTAAGCTGTATACAAGTAATGTAAACACAATGTCATCCAGATTCAAACTTAAAAGTAACTTTTCTTTCTTTAGCAAAACTTCAGTCTGTGAGATTGTTACAATATCATTATATAAGATGCTTGAGAAAATTATTTGGTCTGGCTAACCATATACATGTAGAGCAAGTTCATACACACATGATACCTAGAACAAGTTCAAAGTCAACCCTTGAAAACAATGCTCACCTTCACTGCCATCAGTTTGCTACTGGACTTGTGGTTTGCCCTGCAGGGAGAAAATGGTTATGTTATGAGTGAGTTGTGAAGATAGTATGTCCTGTACCTGTACATGCATTGTGTATAAATGCTACAGTCACAATGGCTAGGCAGTTCATGGGCTATTTTTTGCACTTTCGGGCGTCACTCCTATATTATGTGGTCTTGTGGGTCACCCTGTGGCTACTTGGCTATTTTGGGGCACTGCCAGGCCCCTGGAAGTTATTTTTTTAAAGTTAAAATCAAACCAGGACACGAAAACAAATAGGCGCCGTAAGCTAATTATGAGAACACCAAAAGATACCTTTCATTTGGACTTTTAATATCTCGTGCAAAGGATCTCAAACCAAAGATGACGATCACCTTTGATATCAATACCGAGACAACCTTTCACAACAACGTCTCTTTCTGGTGCTTGATTTTCATCTTAATGAGCAGGTATTGCACATTTTTAGTCACAGCATACTATTAGTATGCATACACAAATGAGTGCAATTTCACTAATTACTAATCACAGTATTGGTACATTGTAGGGGTGGATACCAGTTTGCTGGACCTGATTTGGAACTGTCCAATCTTTATAGTGTTCTACAGACTACACATTCAGCACCAAGGACAGAACCATTCTTTATAGTTTTCTACAGACTACACATTCAGCACCAAGGAGAGGACTATTCTTCATAGTATTCTACAGACTACACATTCAGCACCAAGGAGAGAACTATTCTTCATAGTATTCTACAGACTACACATTCAGCACCAAGGAGAGGACTATTCTTCATAGTATTCTACAGACTACACATTCAGCACCAAGGAGAGAACCATTCTTTATAGTGTTCTACAGACTACACATTCAGCACCAAGGAGAGGACTATTCTTCATAGTATTCTACAGACTACACATTCAGCACCAAGGAGAGGACTATTCTTCATAGTATTCTACAGACTACACATTCAGCACCAAGGACAGAACCATTCTTTATAGTGTTCTACAGACTACACATTCAGCACCAAGGAGAGGACTATTCTTCATAGTATTCTACAGACTACACATTCAGCACCAAGGAGAGAACCACTCTTTATAGTGTTCTACAGACTACACATTCAGCACCAAGGAGAGAACCATTCTTTATAGTGTTCTACAGACTACACATTCAGCACCAAGGAGAGAACCATTCTTTATAGTGTTCTACAGACTACACATTCAGCACCAAGGAGAGAACCATTCTTTATAGTGTTCTACAGACTACACATTCAGCACCAAGGAGAGAACCATCCTTTATAGTGTTCTACAGACTACACATTCAGAACCAAGGAGAGAACCATTCTTTATAGTGATTTACAGACTACACGTTCAGCACCAAGGAGAGAACTAATCTTTATAGTGTTCTACAGACTACACATTCAGCACCAAGGAGAGAACCAATCTATATAGGTTTCTACATCAGGATCAGGTTCAGATCTGGACCCTTACCTGAACCTCGGGACCTAAACCTAGACTTGGACCGGATTAAGCCAAACCGGTATCCACCCCTAGTACATAGACAATGTCAGTATCTTGGACCTGTTCAACCAAAATAATTGGTAATTTGACCAGACAGAAGTATCAAAGTACAGACTTTAACCTTAGGCACACAGCATCCCATTGGTTACAGAGTTAGGCAGCAGGGAGAAGGTTAACCTTAAAACTTTACAATGTCTTATACTAGGGGTGGATACCTGTTTGCTGGACCTGATTCGGACCTATATAACATCCAAGAACCGAGTCCAAAAAACCTGAAGGCCAAAAACCTGAGTCCAAAAAAAACCTGAACAAAGTGCAAATATATTTTTCTATTTTGTTTGATGAAAAGTGTTTTGAGTCTCCCTATGAGAAGAAAAGGCATATACAATGTAAAATAAGTGCAACATTCAAATATCAAATACTGGTTTGCCTTAAAAGTCTTCTTTTACAGGCATGCATGTCAGTCTTAATTCGCTATGCTTAATATTGGTTAAATAAAACAAAACATGTCAACTAGACAGGATCAGGTCCAGGTTCAGGTCCGGACCTGAACCTAAATCTCTGGACCTAAACCTGGACTTGGACCTTATTAAGCTGAACTGGTATCCACCCCTATCTTCTACACATCTAATACTCACTTGTAGACCGTGCCCCCATTCCCATGTCCCAGAATGGCCAGGTACTGTATATCATCTTCATTTATCTGTAAGACAAAGACATAAAATACAAAATCAATAACCAGGACATAGCTCACCTTAATCGTGTGTTCAAACCTCCCACTCAAACCTAACAAAGAAAAGTTAGGAAACTTGTTTTCTTTTGATCATATCTCCATTATTATTTCATTCCATGATACATCATATATCTTGATTGGAAAGTATATTTTGATAATTGTTTGGTATTCAATTTGCTAATTATGATTGTTCATTCAAGGGTCAAAGCACCGGGGCTGTTTATTTGAATGGGTCGCCAAAAAAAGGAGCCAAATACTTCCCTCAATCATATGTCTGTTGTTTTTTATGACTAGCAAATTGTCTCAAATAGTTAAAAGATTGTAAGAATTCAAAAGATGAAATTTAAGACATCCAGCTAATAAGATACGCCAAATAGCAGTTACTTGTGAAAAGCTACTTGCCAAAATCATATCCAGTTGCTTTAATGAGTAGCTCTTTGGCATAGTTAAAAGATTGTTATTGCCTTTAAAGATTTAATTTGCAAATCATTACGCTTTTGTGCAATGAGCATCATGGCCGCTTAAGTGAGATGAAACTTCCCTGACAGTGTCAAACACTGTTACAGTAACATCTACTAAAAGTTAAACATGATTCCACCAGCTGAGGGTACATAATTCCACCCGGAAAAGATAAGTCCAAACAGATCTCCAACCCAACGTTCCCCAGTATAATGCACTCCTGTATATCTAAAGTATGCATACATGTACATGTACATACATACCAGAGCTTCCCATTGTGCTCTATAGATAACAATTACCTGGTAATATTGCATGTCAATCAATTTACATGCTGTTCAACTGTCTTGTATGTGGAATGGTCCATTTTGCAGTGAGTGTGTGGGGGGAACACATGTGCATGTGTATGTAATTACCAGGGATACAGGGTGTCTTCTGGGTGTCATCTGCAAAAGAAGGGCGTCCAATTTCCTTGTTTTCTTAGTGTAGGGCATCCAAAAGACACTCTGACGCCCTGCTAGCTAAAAGCTTGCATGTTGACATGGAAATTTTGGCATTTTGGGGGTAACCCACCGACATAAGCAGCCTGGTGCTCGACTCATGAACATAACAATTAGGGTATTATTGAAGAGGTCAAAGAATGTCATGCTTTCCAATGATAACAATACAATTGATAACAATAACAGACATTGAGATATGATTGGAAGAAATCAACTTTTCAAACTTTCTACCTTGTAGCTTAACGGAAATCGCTGGGGAAGTTTAAATTCATAATTTATGTTCCATTGGTAAATATACCCAAAATTGATTTCCCCCATTATTTTGAATCAGTCTGTCGGAAGATTTTCACCTCCTGAGGTTAGAACTTCGCGCCTGTTTGCTTTCTCTCTAACCTGCGGCACTGCTGTGCTTAGCAATCACTGCATAACGTTGAAAACTGTTCATGTGAATTTTCCACGAAGCAAAAACCTCCGGAACTGCAAATCGTCCAATGCACTCATAAATGTTAACAATGAAAGATATCAAATCAGAGGTATATTTTCCATTGGAACAAACAATGAATTTTAACTTCTTCAATGGTTTACATTATACCAACACCTGCTTGTCCCTTGATTGATCAATGATGATTGAATCAACTGAGTCCACCAATGAAATACCACCATGAAACTTCACATTACCATATTATGCCCAAACACAAAAATGTGGATTACCAGCACACTTGACTGTGAGTTTGTCTGAAAGTATATGAAATGAAATAAAAATAATGACTCATGGACAGATTTTCATGAAATATCCTTCACTGTGTGACTTGGCTTCTCAAATGTCTGTTAGTAATTTCTATGTCTTGCAAGAATGTTAACAGAAAACACAAACTTGAAGGCATTATGGAATAAGGTACAAGAATTAACAAGAATCATTAATAGTTACCTCTCCACTGGCCAAAATTTGTCTAAGATCCCCAGACTGCTTCCTCCTGAAATTATACAAGATATCAAATCAAATATGATTTTGTCAGCATACCTGAGTGAAACCTTCGTTCTAGAGCAAGTACTGTAAATTAATTTTAATTTGCGGGGATTTGATTTCGGGGTAGAGAGAAAATAGAGTGTTCATGGTTATCGTAAGATCGCATTTGAAACAATTTTACTGACTACAGTCCCATAATTGAAACACTCTTAAGTTTGCGGTAAAGACTTCACTGCAAAAAACGCGAACATAAAACCACCACGAACATTTCTACATTAATTTTACAGTATGGTGGGATCTTAAGTGAACGTGCTTGAGGGGTGTCTCATTTCAAATACAGAACCCCCAGCTTAACTGTACATTTAACTTTTCTTTTCCAGAAAAGTGCTAAGCAGATTGAATGTGACACATTACGAAAGCAACAAGATCATCGAGCAAGAACATGTGATCATCTAAAGGAACAGCAACTTACAACTATTTACTACTGTGGAGTCATAAATTGGTCGGCGATCGAACCCACAACCTACTGCATGCAAGGCAAACACTCCACCCACCTGGTCATTGTGGTGGTCTTTCCCTTAGAAAAAAAAAAGTAGCAAGCAGAACTCACCCTGTCCCAGACATGCTTCTCTTTCCACCTGAGTCCCCAGCAGCAAATGCCTTAGTCTTTACCTGTCATAGGGAAAAACAACATCATGTTGATACACTTCCATCCTCCTACGCAGAGCCGAACCGGCCATTCATTTAGTCCTTGGATCAACTCGGCTTTATCATGATCAGGCAGGGTTTTTCACTTTTGGGGTGTCTTGGTTATAAATATTCATGAGTTTGCCTTATTTGGCACATTTAGCCAATCAGCGTCCAGATCACACATTTCCAAGATATGGCAGACATACAAAGCGAGTAAAGCGTACAGCGATCACAGGAAACCTACTTTGTTTTCGAGAGGGTGATAGTTTCTTTGTGTGTTTGTGCAGTATTTATGTTTAGCCATACCTAGTATGGCTCAACATATTGTTTTTACTCAGGTTCCTTCTCCTCCTCCTCCTGTCAAATCTTCAAATCGAATCATCTGTCATTTTTATACCAAATGACCTGAAATTTGGTACAAAGGTTATGTAGGCAAAAACCAATGTGCTTTTTTTCCCCTTTTTTTGATAATGACCTTGAAAGTGATTTTATTGAGGTTTTTATGACCAATGATGCATATCTTGGCCTCCTGCGCCCTGGTATTTCAACCGAATGACCTGAAATTTGCTGTATATGTGCCTTGAACAAATATTTAAAGGACCACATTCCCATTTTTGGCATACGTATCTTCGAAATTCAAAACGATTTATTTTGGGCTTTCTTGACAATATTTGCCACTTCTGTCACTTTCAATACTACATATGACCTAAAGGTCATTGACCCCAAGTGCCTTGCACCTGGCCTTGCATGCCTGTGAGCCTTGCGACCACCTGATTGGTCAACTGAGTTGATCTAATTATCTTGCATTCCTGGCGCAGGTGTGCTAGTATTCATGCCAAATATGGTATGGGAATTCCTAGGACATGTGATTACATGGCTTTGTTCACTCTTTTTTGGCGACGCCTCAGGGGCAAGCCAAATGATATAGTATTGTGTGCAGATTGCAACTATTCTAGGAATTGTACAGGCATGTGTCCATAGGCATATTAAGACAATAAGAATGTTAGGAATGTTAGTCAGACAGAAAGCCTCCCTAGGGACATTCCAGCTAGATAACCTAGACAGGAAGCTACATCTGTCTGCCAGATGTGCCAGGCTTATGTATACATGACCCATTTAAGACCTCAGCTCTACAGTAATATTGCTCTTTTCTAAAACAATGTGTGTCTGTTACAATGTTTTTAGACGCCCTAATGCTGGTCCTTACAACTGTAAGACTTAATGTCTTTCTTCGGGGAACAGGTCATAACTGCATCAACTCTGTACTGATAACGATTGTGCACACGCTGCTTCAGTTACCTATACAAGCAGATTAATTAAAGGGCATTAACCTCATTCATGACATTGGGAACATGTCCAAGCCAGATCAATCAATGAAAAATGTCACTGTCGCAAGGAAATTTAGCAAGCCAGTTTTACTAGTACTAGATGATTATCCTGCTGATAAGATGCCACTTTCTTGCTGATGTAATCCTGTACACTTCCAAGAACACATGGGACACATTTTTACACAACAACATTTCTGTGGATTAAGATTCCCAGGCTGGCATTTCATTAGGGCTCCAGGAATTACTGGCAAATTCCTTTACGACTGGTGTGCCTGGTATTCCAGTGGGACTCGAATTCCATCCTGGCATTCCATCCTGGGATTCCATCCTGGCATTCCATCCTGGCATTCCATCCTGGCATTCCATCATGGGATTCCATCCTGGCATTCCATCCTGGCATTCCATCATGGGATTCCATCCTAGCATTCCATCCTTAGCTAACATCCCTGGCCATTCACGCTCTAGAGGACTTAGTTCTATAGTTCAGGGAACATAAGTGTACAAACTGTTGCATGGTGTATGCTGTGTCTGTTGGAAAGTGGACTATGATGTTAAAATTTGTGTAGATTTGGCCTAACTTGTTGTTCATGTAAACAGCAGTCCTATCAGAGTAGAATAGTCATTTTGTATGGTGGGAACCCGGTCCGTGGGCTGTTTTCAGTTGTCATGATCAGGCTGTGATGAAATCGATGTTCGTTCTGGCAGTGGGGTGTGTCTGGTAGAATCTAGTGGAACTGTCGCTGTCTGTCTGTGTGTGTGCGTGTCTGTGTGTGTGCGTGTCTGTGTGTGTGTGTATTTGTCCAGTAGAACAGGTACCTGTCAGCCCTTTGTGTTAGAAATCCTGCATGAACAGCACCACCTATCACTGTGCCCTAAGCAGGGTACAGTCAAAATTAAAACAACAACCACCGTCGCCATGGCAATGTCTTTTTATCATTGCCAGTCTTGTTGAACAAAGATACACATCTCCAGTTCCTATGTATTAAACCAAAATAATGTGAAATCTGGCATGTGTCTGCCTTGGTCATGTACACAGGCCCTCTTTCAAATGGTTGGCATACAGCCTTTCAAAACGATTTTTTAAACAAAGAATTTTTTCGTTTCGTTATTTTCAACCCAAAGTGCATTCAAACAAAGGGGTGTCACATTTTTATATTTCACCCATACTATCGCTGAAATATGTTGTTTTTGGTCATTTCCTTCTTTTTTAATTCAATTTTGAACTGGGTTGATTATGCGCAAGAGTGTAATTTTCAGCGGATATTTTTCGACTGGTCTAGTTTACATGGAGATGGCACGGAATATCCCATTCTTGCAAGGGGAGGATTCTTTAATTATTTCTTTCAATTTTGAGCTGTAATGATTATGAAAAAGTCCATTTGTTAGCAGAAGTGTATTTGTTAATCAATAAGTGGATATGGTTGTGGACTGGTCCATATTGTGCTGAGGTGCTACTGGAAGACTCCATTCCTGTATATATGGAGAGACTGGTAATTGTTTTTAAACTCAATTTTGGACTGGGGTGATCCATTTTTTTAGTGGAAGTATTTTAGAATGGTCCATTGTTATTTTGGGAGAGTCCATTTTTTGCATGGCGAGGAGTATGGCTAAACATGCTGTATTTGCTCACAAATGTTGCCTTTCTAGTTGGTGATGCAGTGGTTGCCCTCTACTCACAGATCTCGAATTTGGTACCTAATGATTATAAAGTTTAACAAGTTTGGATGCAGAAATGTATGACTGTTGAACTTCCTTGGTTGAACATTATGTGCTGTTCATACAATGTAGATTTAAAAGACTTTGGGCCTATGGTACCTCTACCATGTATGGTAAGCAGCCCTTCATTGCTAACGACTGGGGATGATCATGTAGTGAGAAGACAGAGAACTTACTGTTAATCCATGGATATTTCTTTTCCCAGCCGGCTTGCAAGCTGTAAATATACAATCATGATCAATATTGGCTATATTTTAGAAATTGTGCATGCTTATACATATTTCCAGTTCCATCATTTTCCAGGTACATACCAGTATATATACGAAAAGGTGTGGAAAGGATTTTGATAAGCTGTTTTAAGTCAAAAACAAACGATTCGGAGCAGTTTGGTTAGAAATTGTCTGACGTTAGCAGCCATTATTAGATTCAACAATACGAGTATGGAATATCAAAATTTAGCTCTAAATTTTACATCTTTGATGAACGAGACATTGGACCCATACATAACAATTAGCCACAAAGTTTACTGATATATATATATAAATCAGTTACACTTATGGATACACCTACCTCTGGGATAGATGACAAGTGGCATCACCTCTCCTCCAATCGCCTGCATTTCACTGATTTGATTGACATACTGAAATGGACATACACAGAGATACATTTGGACATGTCTAAAACAGTTACTTTACATAAAACTAGTATCTAATAAAATCAATGCCAATACCGGTATTGCGGACAGACATGACTGTCCCAAACACACAAAAGTGACAACAAAACCTCTGAGTCAGTTTCACCAACTGCGAGGTAGTCGATTGCAGTACTATACAAAATTCTGTACCATCATTTCATTTCTCTTTTTTATTCTAAGCCTTAAGCTTCAATAGATCATGAAATTTGTGCAAAAAAAAAGACGAAAACAAATTGCTTTTTGTGTGCTTATAGCTGAACTTTGATTTGTGTTTACTACAGACTTGTAATAATACAATTTTGAATGATGTGTATACTTTTCAAATTGTACGTAACATTTATGCCAACATGCAATTTCATGATTATGTAATGTAACCAAAAAACGGTCTTCCTAGCACACATGTGCCATTGGTCCGGACTTACAAGTCCTGAACCTGAACCTCTGGACTGGCCCTGAATCCAGAACTTCATCGTACGATGAGAATTTCTGTATTTGGTTTCTAATTCCTCGTACAATACGTTTTCTTTTTCTTGTTTACTGTGAGTACCTCTTATTTCATCTTGTACAGTACTAGTTGCTATGATATTAGTTGTTTTGATTTAGATTTTGAATAGTACTAGTTGTTTAAATTTAAGTTAAATGTAATACATGTACGCCTAAAGTACGCAATTCAGCATCCTCTGCTGAGGACGCTGCCATGTATTTTAGTGATGAATGAATGAACGAATCAATAAACTTACTTATATATAACTGAGTTTAGGTACACAGCACTAGTTGTATAGGTCATTCAGTTTGTACGATTTTGTCCTAAGGAGTTTTAAGCAGGTTGACCCGTAAGGATCTAATTACAAGACAGCCTTTTCTGTAACAAGGACATACAACTGCCACACCAAAATCAGCAGCTTGTGATCATACCATGACTGCACGACATACACAAATTTACAATGTATGTAGCCAGGCTCAAGAAGATCATAAATTATACCAAATCTTTGAATGATGCACCATGTTACTACATGTAGCAGAGTGATAGCAGTAATGAAAATCCCTCCGCCCCTGATGTGTCGCCAAAAAAAACTGTGTTACCCACACTTAGTGTCGAATGCAGATGATGTGGATTTTAATCCCTGACTGTATTTTCTGAAAATTCCTTATTTGGATACTGACATATTACATCATAGCCTGCATCTCTACATTATTCTGCCCCTGATGTGTCGCCAAAAAACTAGTATCAATATGCAGACAATCTCAAACCCTGTATTTTCCTTATTTGGATACTCACATATGACATCATAGCCTGCATCTCCTCATCGCTCCGCACCGTGATTCTGTCCCCGTCTTCGTCCTCATCTAGAACAGGTTTACACAACATGAGGCAATCAGAGATGGCAGACTTCACCCCCTTAATTACCTATACTGCTTTGCTACCCTTCCAGTCCCACAGACAAAAATAGCAGCACTGAGCTATATATTCGTTACTGTAATTAGATAATGATGCATTGTGTCCATTGGGAATAGCAGAAACACACACACACATACATTCAGACAGTGACACACACACATGTGCACACACACACACACACACACACACACACACACACTCACATACACACACACACACACACACACTCACACACACACACACATGCATACACACACATCTACTCACATGCACACACTAAGACAACTGCATAATTCTTAAAGTTTAAGCTAACTGGTATACTGTCATGTTTATAATATGAGGATCTACATTTGTTTAAACCTCAAAGCAAATAATTTTATTACAATTAAGTTAGAGTTTTTACAAGTTTTCTTAAGTTGGGTTTTAAGCATTGAATTGTTGAAATTGTCATCTTTAAGACAGTCTTAACTGTAAAAGATGGTGCCCACAAGACCTACATGTATATACCTTAACAATTTTACAGGTACAGGTACACTAGACATTCAGGTCTGGACCTGTGCCTTAACAATTTTACAGGTACAGGTACACTAGACTGTACTTTCAGGTCTGGACATGTACCTGAACAATTTTACAGCTCCACATAATAAAAAAATATGTTCAAAAATATCTTTAGGTATATAGTTATACATCTGTAGCAGTCTGCTACACTATTATTCATAACATCTATAAATAACTAACAGTATTACAACTACATGCCACACCCTACGTATATAGCATGCCACACCCTACAGCTATTGCCTACTACAGCATATTTAATGCAGGAACATTATTAACGCTTCCATGCTATCTTGCAACACAACAACTGTGATCAGCGAACAAGAACTAGTCTATTTTCCACTTGGTCTGAAGTCTTTCTAGTGAAGTATCCTTAATGGGCCTTCGCGGTCATAAACCAAAAAACAGGACGTGATAAAAACATTCGGGGGTAGGGTCATTATTATATATCTGGGACGGCCCAAATTGTAGCTACGGGCACGCGGAGTCGGAGGCAGACGAGTGGTCATCGGAAATCAATAGTGGCCACTGCGTGTTCTTCGGCCACACCCATGAAATGAATGATGGAGGAAGTGCGTGCAGACGTTTGTGTCCCACGAGGTCAGATTGGATAGAGTCTTAATCATTAGACATGTCCGGCTGGAAGGACTATTCTTAATGGGTTAATAGCTATAGGATTGTCTAGTTAAGATTTGCAGGATTCAATAATTCTTACACTATCCAAAATACAAATTTTCAGGTTCTTGAGAAATATTTTCTTGAGACAATAGCAATCGGATTGTCAGGCAAAGATTTGAAGAATTCAGTCATTCTTAAACAATTCTTATTCTTCTTTCCCATTTTCATCTTAGTTTAAGTTTAAATATTCTTTCTTGAGAAATTATATTTCTTTGAGACAATAGCAATATTCAGGCAAAGATTTGCAGGATTTAGCTAATTTCTACACTGTCTATTAAACAATTTTTCTTATTTCTTTCCTAATTCTACGGTATCTTAGTTTTAAATATTCTTTCTGGAGAAACATGTTCTTGTGACAATAATAATAGGATTATCTAGTGAAGACTTGCAGGATTGATTAATACTTAAACTATCAAAAACACAATTTTTCTTGTGTCTTTTTCTCCTATTTTCTTAACGTTTAAATATTCTTCCGTGAGAAATGTTTTCTAGAGAGCAATTATAGCAATCGGATTTTCAGGCAAAGATTTTCCGGATTTAGTAATTCTTAAACACTACCAAAAATACAATTTTTCTAACTCTTTTTTCTTCTTCTTAGTTTCATCTTTGAATATCCACCCTTGAGAAACGTTTTCTTTATATGGGAACATTTTTGGCAGTGTAGGAGACAAATCTAAGATGGAGACTGAACCTTAAAATGTTACTTGAACTTCCAAGAAAATTCCAGAAGAAGATCTCTATTCTACTTTTAAGGAATCACCTCTAGAATTTTAGTAGAAATAATATCTTTATCAAAGGAGAAATTGGCCAAAAATGTTGTGAGGTCTTGCTGTGTACCAAAGCTCTCCTGTATACTGTATTTATGATATAATAAAAAATTTAACTTTTTTCATTCAATTTTCTTAAATCTTCCCCCGATAAGAAATATCTTTTGTCCTGCACAAAGATACAAAAAAAATTAGAAACCGTCATTTCTGGTAGTGAAAAGCGTTACGGAATATCAAAAAAGTACACAAATCTGGCATTAGGAAAATTTCTAACTAGATCTTCCAGTATTTAAGGATAGACTGGCCATCTTGTTATGATATTATATACTTGAACATGCTTTTATTCCGTAGAAGTTTCTATCCAGAGTTCATACTTGTGGCATAATCAATATCCATGATTGTGTTTTTCTAAATGTTCTTTTTTTGTTTAATTTCTCTTTGTCTGCAAACAACTTCAGTCAAAAGCCTAACTCTTGCAAGTTTGATAAACGCAGAAAAATTCACAATTCAAGAAAAAACATTTGATGCCAATGTTCAAAACAATGGAGTGGGATAAACAATAGGAAACATTTTGTGGAAAACTGCACTCTCATAACAGTACTACATTAAAAACATCATTCATTCACCAATAATTACTGCTACATATTGAACATACATTATGTATTTGTGCTGTAGCACAAAAGTAAATTCTGATTTGTAACCATAATATTTGTTAGGCTGCATGTGAGATTTTCATGATCAGGGATAGATATCGAAAGGCACAACAACAACAACAACAACAACAACAACTTACATTCAAATGCTGTGGTGGTCACATCCGGTAGAATTCTGCCTATGACATCCTGAAAAATATTTAGCAAATTAGCTATCAGTATCATAATGGCATTATCGAAATGATATATTCTACTAGACTTCAGGGCTCGAAATTCATTTTTGGGAATACATGTAGGTGCACAAAGTTTTAAAAATCCAAGCGCACAGGGAAAATCTTAGGTGCACAACACAAGATGAAGTTGAATATCAGCAGAACATAATTACAAACAGAATACTGTCTCACTTCTGTACTGCATGTAATAATTGACTTCAAAATCTCAAACAAGCACTCAACAAAGGTTTTATTATTTTCTCTGACATGAAATGTCATGAATATGCTACATATACTACTTATTCATACCTTTAGGTACGTATGATATAATTACCGTAGTGGTCAGCTCTGAATATTTTTTTACACTTTTGCCAGAATCTACTACCAATGTTACAGGGATGTCTGCTGAAAGTATGTGGGCATAGTGTATCTCCAAACAGATGTTGGGGATATTGTACATTTGGAAAAAACCCTCTGTATATGTAATATACATGTCTATCTTTTCTTCTTCTCCTTCCAATACTAGTACTGATGAAGAATCGGCATTTACTGACATGTATCCAGTCAACCAACTGTAAGCTAGGTTTGGACCATCGCACACGGGAGCATGCCCCTACTGCCTACTCTTTTTCGAAAGGTGTGGTGGGTTCTTTAACGTGCGTGGTGTTTGGCTCTCCCCAAACACTGGACCTTAATTTAATGTCCTATCCGAGGGACGTCCCTAACCTAGGCTAGGTACTCATTTACACATGAGTGAAGTAAGGATATTCATGTAATTAGTGCCTTTCCCAAGGGCACAAGATCGGTGACATGATATGGTTCGAACTCGGGACCACTTGGTTCAGAGCCGAATGCTCTGCTGTTGCACCACACAACCTCACTGTCACATAATCTCTAGTCTAGTAAGACAGCACTTACAAATTAAATCATTGATTTGATTAGCCACATTCTTGTTCAATCCTATCATGCAATCTTTCATCATATGTCAATTAATACAAACAGGTTATATTACACAGAAGTACAACAGAGTTTAACCCTCAAACCACCGTATGGGGTCAAAACTGACCCCAGGCGTATATCAACATGTGCCATTTTGACATTTCGAGTCGAAAACAAAATTCCTTCTATGAGTTTGTTTGTATATATGTCTTATAACTTCTCACAAGTTTTTACCGAGATTGTCTTATTGTTGATTAAGTTATCCTAGAAAGTTTACGCATGGTCCGGTGGGGTCAAAACTGACCCCAGCAAAATATGCACTCATATTCCCTATTGTTTGATACTAGTCATCTAGTAACATGTATGATAAGGGTTATTATAATCATCGTTACAAAATATAATTTTGGAGAAACGTGAAAAAAAACAAATTTTTTAAATGAACGTAAAGATTAATGACGTTGCGACGTATTATGACGTCATTTATGTGATTTTATTGACGAAAACCAACAAATTGGGTATTTCCATATAATTCAAAGGTAAACGATAAAACTTAAATAGAAATTATGTATGATAAATCATAATATATCCAAAGACGTTATTTGTAGATGGCAACAGGAACGACGTCAAAATGACGTCATTAAAATTATATTCATATCAAGTTACACCAGCGAAATCCGCCATCTTGGTTCCGCCATCTTGAATTATTCTAAATGCATTTTTTCATCATATAACCTAATAACACAATAAAAATGGACCAAATCTAATTATATCATCCACCATCTTAGATTTTGACCGATGACGTAATCAAATATGCATAAGTTACGAATATTAAATCATAAAAGTGATAGTGAATTAAATTGGTTGGTATTGATGTAAGAAAATAAGTGCAGTTTAAAAAGACAGCCCAAGAATTACATTGTAAAATCCAAAATCAGCGACTTTTTTCCAAATATGGCTCTCAGAAACCGGTTGCCATAGCAACATGAAAACATTGATTAGATATTTCATTAAATCAAAATTGTTGCCAACAAAATGTTTGCAAAGGTGACAGAGTTTGGTTGTTCTAGTGTAAGACATTCAGATGCTATATGACATCAGGCCTCAAAAGAGCCTGCTTGTCTGAATAGCGTTAGTTGCAAAAGACGATGTTCCCTATTTTTGCATAAATTATGATAATGAGCAGAACTTATTCACACCTTATCATGTCAAACTGTCCCTTATAGATTACTTTAACTATACATATATATAAACCACAAAAATTGTCACCAATAAAGCTATATTTGTAGAAAACATTGTGGGGTCAGTTTTGACCCCATACGGTAAGATTAGTCGTAAAAAAGCTACGGTGGTTTGAGGGTTAAGAATGATTGACATACACAAATTCATGATCATACTGCATTCCTTGACCCAGTATGTCCATTTAAGATATTCTTTGTAAGCAGGAAACAAAGAGGAGAATCCTCCATTTTTATTCAAGATCAAACCTTTTTATCAAACCTGATAATGATCCCTTTATTAAAGGCCCTTATTGTAGGATCGGAATGGTAGAAAAGACTTTGTTTGGGTAATTTCGTAGCAAAATAAGTTGAATGTAGCAATATTCACAAGTAATGTACAATTCAACAATGTTCCTGTACCATATACATGACAGTGTATTGGATAGAACATTTGATCCTGGGCTGCCCCCAGACATGTCTGGACATGCGCCCCGACGTTGTGCCCTTGGGAAAAAGGCACTTAACACGACTTTCCTCACTTCACTCAGGTGTAAATGAGTACCTAGCTCATCTAGGGTTAGGGATGCCCCTCGGAAAGGACATTAAATGGAGGTTCCGTGTTTGGGGAGAGCCACACCCAGTGCACTTCTAATCTAAAAGAACCCACTACACTTTTTCGAAAAAGAGTAGGGGCATGCCCTGGTGCGCGATGGTCCAAAAACCTTACAGTCGTTATATATAGGCTACAAAATCTTCAGCAAGTTGAAGTTGGTAGCCTCTGGGTGTTTATTCCAACAAAGGGGTGTTGACCAGTACCCGATCAAGATCAAGAACATGTAGGAAACCTTGGACTTGTTTACAAATTGGCATTGTTTTGGTCTGGAGCACTTGTATCTCCTAACACATGATGTATTCAGGTCTTTTATAGATAAACTCTTGAGATGTGAAATAATGACAAAATCTGATCAATAAGCTGCTTTGAATTTTGTTATGGAAATATTTCCAATTTGGTGCCAAAATTCTACAATATGTGCCTTTAAGAGAATTCTTTGTACATTTATTTAGTACATGATGGGGACAAATCATAGAAAAGTCCTTCTTTTTTCTTTGCCAATAGTCTGACATTGCACTTATCATGTAGGTCCCTACTGTTTCGGACCTCGACTAATCTACAGTGTGCCAAAATTCTGCAATATGTGCCTTTAAGAGAATTATTTGTACAGTTATTAAGTACATAATGGGGACAAATCACAGAATAGTCATTTGTTTTCCTTTGCCAATAGGTTGATATTGCACTTAACATGTAGGTCCCTACTGCGTAGGACCTCTACTAATCAACTGTGCCACAATTCTGCAATACTAGTTTGTGCCTTTAGAGAATTCTTTGTACAGTTATCAAGTGGTCTCCAATGATAGGACAAATCATAGCATAGTCATTCTAATTTCTTTGCCAATAGGCTGACACTGCACTTAACATGTAGGTCCCTACGTACTGTCTGGGACCTCTACTAATCAACTGTGCCAAAATTCTACAATATGTGCCTTTAAAAATAATTCTTTGTACAGTTATTAAGTGGTCTCCGATGATAAGGACAAATCATAGCATAGTCATTCTAGTTTCTTTGCCTATAGGCTGACATTGCACTTAAAATGTAGGTCCCTACTGTTTGAGACCTCTACTAATCAACTGTTCACTAATGTCTCGCTTCATTCATCTATGACAAATGTATTTTACATCATCAAAATCCAGTACAAATCGGAATTATCAATTATCATAATAATAATGCGTGAGTGAAACATAATTCTGCTTACCTAGGCTAGCCTAAATTCTAGAAATGTTTTTCCTTAAATGTTGGAAACGATGGGAAAAGGTGTTTTTGTAGGTTTGGGGAGAGTTTGAGGGTTGTGCAGACGGGCGGTGGCCACTCCCATTCTGCCGGGTGAAGCCTCAAACGTTGGCCGTGCTCCACATCCTAAACGCCGGCAGAACTGGGCAACAAGCCAGCACTCTTCTCGGCTGGCTCGCCCGAATCTCTCCGTCTCAAAATCACGACAAAAAAACTCTTCCAATCGTGGTTTCTACGTTTCTGAAAGTCCTACTTATACCGACAAGCACATATTTCAAACACACGTACAGATATGATTTTTGGACAGGTTGTTTTCGGAGTTCGAAGCCCGGCTTGTCAACCATCGCTCGACAAAGAGGAATAACTCACCAAGACGTCCCGAAAAGACAGTTGCAGGGATTCCACGGCCCAGTCTACCTCCTCCCCTTCTTGGACGCTGATTCTGATGACAAAGGGCTGGGCAGCCATCGGAAAAAAACGAAAGAAAAATCCCTAAAATGATTTTACACTGGAAATCGACATTCCAAGTGACCCCGTTTCACCTGTGACCCATGACCCGACGCGATAGCAACGAAACTGCAACCATTTTAAATTCCAAAATGTATGAAGTTGCCTGTAATATTGGTACATTTCACGTCAAATATTAAAAATAGAATATATGGATACGTATTTTATGATAATGATGTTTTATTTTGACTCGAAAGTTCCATTCGTGCTGTATTCATTTGTGTGTAGATGTTCTCAAACAGGAAGTGGTGTAGGTTGCAGGCGGCTGCAGATAATTACATTACCGCTAGAAGGCGCACGTGAGTGGTCTAAAGATTGGTTCACTGGCAGACATGCCCAGACATGCACTTCACGCAAGGCACGTGCACGAAGGCAGTGGATTGGCTACGAAGCAGAAACACTGTCACAAAAATCGTATATATGTTTTTAAAAAGGGACATGTTTTTTTTATAAGGGGGCAAATTAAATTCACATATGTTTTGAAAATAGGGCCGTTTTTTTAAAGGGGGCAAATTAAATCCACATATGTTTTGAAAATGGCACATGTTTTTAAAAAGGGGGCAAATTAAATCCACATATGTTTTGAAAATGGGACATGTTTTTTAAAAGGGGGCAAATTAAATCCACATATGTTTTGAAAATAGGACATGGTTTTTCTTATGGGTCATATCTTTTAAAACAATATGCATCTTAAAAATAACCAAAATGAGAATATGAGACGAAAAAAAAACATACACCATTTTCATTTTGTACCGTGTATAAGTTTATTCCCCAATCCAGGAAACCCACCGGTTTGCAAAGTGGTGCTTTCAAAATGGTCTATCGTTTCCGATTTACCCCCCATTTTGATAGTGGTGCTTTCCAGTTACGCCGATTTCAAACTGGTCGATTTCAAAGTGGTCGATTTCAAAGTGGTCGATTTCAAAGTGGTCGATTTCAAACTCCAAACGGAAATGAAATGACGTAAGTCGGAAATGACGTAAGTCGACGCTCATCGCCAGAGAAGCCACCAAGTATCCTATCGGTGATCGCTGTTTACGTCCTTGTTTTCACCGTCTTGTACGCGTTTTCTGATCAGCTACGTCTCTACGAAGCAGAAACACTGTCACAAAAATCGTATATATGTTTTTAAAAAGGGACATGTTTTTTTTATAAGGGGGCAAATTAAATCCACATATGTTTTGAAAATAGGGCGGTTTTTTTAAAGGGGGCAAATTAAATCCACATATGTTTTGAAAATGGCACATGTTTTTAAAAAGGGGGCAAATTAAATCCACATATGTTTTGAAAATGGGACATGTTTTTAAAAAGGGGGCAAATTAAATCCACATATGTTTTGAAAATAGGACATGGTTTTTCTTATGGGTCATATCTTTTAAAACAATTTGCATCTTAAAAATAACCAAAATGAGAATATGAGACGAAAAAAAAACATACACCATTTTCATTTTGTACCGTGTATAAGTTTATTCCCCAATCCAGGAAACCCACCGGTTTGCAAAGTGGTGCTTTCAAAATGGTCTATCGTTTCCGATTTACCCCCCATTTTGATAGTGGTGCTTTCCAGTTACGCCGATTTCAAACTGGTCGATTTCAAAGTGGTCGATTTCAAAGTGGTCGATTTCAAAGTGGTCGATTTCAAACTCCAAACGGAAATGAAATGACGTAAGTCGGAAATGACGTAAGTCGACGCTCATCGCCAGAGAAGCCACCAAGTATCGGTGATCGCTGTTTACGTCCTTGTTTTCACCGTCTTGTACGCGTTTTCTGATCAGCTACGTGTCCCCAGGATATACCAGGTTTGTGTTGACTTTTCACGTTGTAATAATTTTAGAGTTGCATGTTTAATCGGTACTTTATAGAATGTAAATCGTAATGCAGCCGTATCGTTTGGAAGATTACAAAACTACGCAAATTGCGTGCCGAGCTAGCTATCGAGGAACTCTTCACTTTACGTTGTAACAACTTGAGACGATCAATGATATGATATGTGGTTCAATTTTCGTTGATATGAATTGTTAAAATGTACAAACTTGCGATAGTTTTGCTCCGTAGTCAGTGAGGGGAATGGGGAGGGGGGCGAACGGCCGGCGCAACCATGTGCAAGTTCGGACACGATTTTTGTAGTCTGATACGAACCCACAAAAATAAATTTGTGTTTCTTATTCTGTTTGTTAAGAGACCTTAGCGAGTATAAATTTGTATGATCGTGCATTAGTTTGAAAGGAATATCTATCCAGATTCCAGACGAAGATTAAAATTACTTGTCCTTGCTGGCTGGCATGTTTTTCTCAGGTTTGTAAAAATATGCATAGCGTGTAAATTTACCACGTATTTTTCATAGTTTTTTAGACATTTTGAATAACTTACCTTGTTGCCACTGGGAATTGTTGTTATGTCCATTTGAACGCATTTTCCTTGTTTCTTACTAATAGTATGCTCCAGAGGATCGGCACTGTAGGGATTTTCCCAGCCATTGCTGCATATACACAGCACCTATGAGTGCTATGACCATACAATGTAGCTGTTGATGCATCATGCTGTCTACACAAGGATGAATGTCATGCATATGCACATGCATGTGTCAAAGTCTTTCAACCAACGGTTGAACCAAGGATATGTATATAAATTATAATGTATTTGAAACAACACACATTGACAGTTTAGTGCTTTCTGAAGCAATGAAAACATGTTGATTTTCATCCCTGCTGGATACAAGTATCTGTAAGCACATCGAAGTATGTGTTCTTATTTGATATGCGTACCTGATATACCTGGTGCTTTATAATATTGTAGATAATTAAGTTTGATGTGAACAAAATTTTTGTATTTGCAAATGATTGTAGAATATTTTGTAAGTGTTGGATTCCTCAGGGTAAATGAATTGAATGAATAGCTAGTACATGTAAATGAAAATTGATCCATTTCATGTAATGTTTCACAACACTCAGTCTCTTTATAAGAAGCTATGATTCTTCAATCTAGTTGTATCTATGCAGATGATGTCATTGTTTAGAAAATATGAGCATGATGGTGTAGCCTAGAATGTCCTTTGTTGCCTGTATCATACTTATTCCGACCAGTGATATTGAATGAATCATGAGTAAATGATAAAGGTGTGATCTCTGTGTGTGTTCTCTGAACTTGATCTAATTATGTACTAATACATGTAGTGGGATGTTGTGTAGAGGTTCTCATGTATTTTTACTGTACGGACAAGCATGGTCTGTATGTCCTAATTGACGGAAAAAAAAATCACATGCAGATTGTACATTTTGTAGATTGTTCAATATTCATCCTTTGTCAGATGGCAAGGGTTTCTCCTCAAGTTCCTTTCTTACCTATTCTTATTATACTTATTCTTATTCAAAAATTCACCACTTTGTGTTTCAATATACATGTACGCTTTGGTCACTTTCAGTTTGTGACAGACTGTACATGTACATCCATCATTGTAGTATATGAATAGACCTTGGAGTGTATTTTCCATTCCCATTGAAGATGAAGATTGTGCTTTGTGAAGAATGCTGCTGTACCTTCAATGTATTGTGCAATGCAATGTACTAGTAGAGTAAAAGTTATCATCAATATGTAAGAAAAACTTGGGGGATTTCCCATGTGTCTCATATCAGTCGGACTGAGGCATGAAGTTGCAGGAAATGGATTTTTAATAATAATTACACTATAATAGTTAACATATTCTACGCAAAAGGCTACAACACTAATAGTATTTTTCTTGTGCAATAAAAACCTTACTTATATAAGAAAACCGTGGTTTCTTACATGCCTAAAGTTGAATCTTAGACAAGGCAATGATGTGAGGCTAAAATTGAAGGAAACATATTTGTGTTATCTTGTCAAAATACAGTAGTCAACACATCCTAGAAAGAACTACTGAAGTCAAACGCAGGGGTTGGAGGGGGAAGTTCCGAACACCAAACGTATGGTACATACCTTTATACTTATACTAGTTACAGTGTTCACTATCATGTATACACCTACTGAAATTGCATTGAAAAATTTGAATGTCTTCAGTTACACAAAAACAGTTAACATGTCCATGGAAGGTTGAAGCTGCTCCACAGACTTGTAGAATTTCGCTCCGAGTCAACAGTTCTTAGTGGCATCTGACTCCAGTCCTTGACTCGCAGATATGGCCCAGCCACTTTATTGCTGGTGTCCATAAAACTAGCAAAGAACAAAAAAAATATACACATATATTGACGAGCAACAGTGAAAGCTGATGAATAAATAAAATGTAACTAAATCGAAATGTTTTCATGTGCACACTGGGATCAAATTATGTAGCATGTGTTCATGTTTGCCACGTTCATTACACAATTCTTTTCTCTCAAGAAATAGCCATACTGTTATCCTTAGATCATACACACAAATATTATAACATAATAAATCACAGCAACAAGGCATACACATACGAGGCTCAACCTTTCTACCATTCTTCTTTGTATATGTTTGAAGTTTCCCGTAAGAATGGCCAACTATCCTGGAAAGCAACACCGTTTCACCAGAAGGTCTAGATGTGTCCATTATGTAAGCACATGCACACAGATAAAACATTATTACTAGTAACAAATGGTGGTGTATACGCGTGGTGAACATGTATTCGTACGAGTTCATGCCCCCCTCCCCCATCTGGCGTCATTACAAAACACGCATAATTTTCCAGTCGAAATTAATCATATTTATGAAACAAACAAGACTTTATATAGTCTGAATTCAACACAAACCTGGTATATCCTGGGGACACGTAGCTGATCAGAAAACGCGTACAAGACGGTGAAAACAAGGACGTAAACAGCGATCACCGATACTTGGTGGCTTCTCTGGCGATGAGCGTCGACTTACGTCATTTCCGACTTACGTCATTTCATTTCCGTTTGGAGTTTGAAATCGACCACTTTGAAATCGACCACTTTGAAATCGACCACTTTGAAATCGACCACTTTGAAATCGGCGTAACTGGAAAGCACCACTATCAAAATGGGGGGTAAATCGGAAACGATAGACCATTTTGAAAGCACCACTTTGCAAACCGGTGGGTTTCCTGGATTGGGGAATAAACTTATACACGGTACAAAATGAAAATGGTGTATGTTTTTTTTTCGTCTCATATTCTCATTTTGGTTATTTTTAAGATGCATATTGTTTTAAAAGATATGACCCATAAGAAAAACCATGTCCTATTTTCAAAACATATGTGGATTTAATTTGCCCCCTTTTTAAAAACATGTCCCATTTTCAAAACATATGTGGATTTAATTTGCCCCCTTTTTAAAAACATGTGCCATTTTCAAAACATATGTGGATTTAATTTGCCCCCTTTAAAAAAACCGCCCTATTTTCAAAACATATGTGGATTTAATTTGCCCCCTTATAAAAAAAACATGTCCCTTTTTAAAAACATATATACGATTTTTGTGACAGTGTTTCTGCTTCGTACGTCTCCCAGGATATACCAGGTTTGTGTTGAATTCAGACTATATAAAGTCTTGTTTGTTTCATAAATATGATTAAATTCGACTGGAAATGCGTGTTTTGTAATGACGCCAGATGGGGGAGGGGGGCATGAACTCGTACGAATACATGTTCACCACGCGTATACACCACCATTTGTTACTAGTAATAATGTTTTATCTGTGTGCATGTGCTTACATAATGGACGCATCTAGACCTTCTGGTGAAACGGTGTTGCTTTCCAGGATAGTTGGCCATTCTTACGGGAAACTTCAAACATATACAAAGAAGAATGGTAGAAAGGTTGAGCCTCGTATGTGTATGCCTTGTTGCTGTGATTTATTATGTTATAATATTTGTGTGTATGATCTAAGGATAACAGAATGGCTATTTCTTGAGAGAAAAGAATTGTGTAATGAACGTGGCAAACATGAACACATGCTACATAATTTGATCCCAGTTTGCACATGAAAACATTTCGATTTAGTTACATTTTATTTATTCATCAGCTTTCACTGTTGCTCGTCAATATATGTGTATATTTTTTTTGTTCTTTGCTAGTTTTATGGACACCAGCAATAAAGTGGCTGGGCCATATCTGCGAGTCAAGGACTGGAGTCAGATGCCACTAAGAACTGTTGACTCGGAGCGAAATTCTACAAGTCTGTGGAGCAGCTTCAACCTTCCATGGACATGTTAACTGTTTTTGTGTAACTGAAGACATTCAAATTTTTCAATGCAATTTCAGTAGGTGTATACATGATAGTGAACACTGTAACTAGTATAAGTATAAAGGTATGTACCATACGTTTGGTGTTCGGAACTTCCCCCTCCAACCCCTGCGTTTGACTTCAGTAGTTCTTTCTAGGATGTGTTGACTACTGTATTTTGACAAGATAACACAAATATGTTTCCTTCAATTTTAGCCTCACATCATTGCCTTGTCTAAGATTCAACTTTAGGCATGTAAGAAACCACGGTTTTCTTATATAAGTAAGGTTTTTATTGCACAAGAAAAATACTATTAGTGTTGTAGCCTTTTGCGTAGAATATGTTAACTATTATAGTGTAATTATTATTAAAAATCCATTTCCTGCAACTTCATGCCTCAGTCCGACTGATATGAGACACATGGGAAATCCCCCAAGTTCTTCTTACATATTGATGATAACTTTTACTCTACTAGTACATTGCATTGCACAATACATTGAAGGTACAGCAGCATTCTTCACAAAGCACAATCTTCATCTTCAATGGGAATGGAAAATACACTCCAAGGTCTATTCATATACTACAATGATGGATGTACATGTACAGTCTGTCACAAACTGAAAGTGACCAAAGCGTACATGTATATTGAAACACAAAGTGGTGAATTTTTGAATAAGAATAAGTATAATAAGAATAGGTAAGAAAGGAACTTGAGGAGAAACCCTTGCCATCTGACAAAGGATGAATATTGAACAATCTACAAAATGTACAATCTGCATGTGATTTTTTTTCCGTCAATTAGGACATACAGACCATGCTTGTCCGTACAGTAAAAATACATGAGAACCTCTACACAACATCCCACTACATGTATTAGTACATAATTAGATCAAGTTCAGAGAACACACACAGAGATCACACCTTTATCATTTACTCATGATTCATTCAATATCACTGGTCGGAATAAGTATGATACAGGCAACAAAGGACATTCTAGGCTACACCATCATGCTCATATTTTCTAAACAATGACATCATCTGCATAGATACAACTAGATTGAAGAATCATAGCTTCTTATAAAGAGACTGAGTGTTGTGAAACATTACATGAAATGGATCAATTTTCATTTACATGTACTAGCTATTCATTCAATTCATTTACCCTGAGGAATCCAACACTTACAAAATATTCTACAATCATTTGCAAATACAAAAATTTTGTTCACATCAAACTTAATTATCTACAATATTATAAAGCACCAGGTATATCAGGTACGCATATTAAATAAGAACACATACTTCGATGTGCTTACAGATACTTGTATCCAGCAGGGATGAAAATCAACATGTTTTCATTGCTTCAGAAAGCACTAAACTGTCAATGTGTGTTGTTTCAAATACATTATAATTTATATACATATCCTTGGTTCAACCGTTGGTTGAAAGACTTTGACACATGCATGTGCATATGCATGACATTCATCCTTGTGTAGACAGCATGATGCATCAACAGCTACATTGTATGGTCATAGCACTCATAGGTGCTGTGTATATGCAGCAAGGGCTGGGAAAATCCCTACAGTGCCGATCCTCTGGAGCATACTATTAGTAAGAAACAAGGAAAATGCGTTCAAATGGACATAACAACAATTCCCAGTGGCAACAAGGTAAGTTATTCAAAATGTCTAAAAAACTATGAATAATACGTGGTAAATTTACACGCTATGCATATTTTTACAAACCTGAGAAAAACATGCCAGCCAGCAAGGACAAGTAATTTTAATCTTCGTCTGGAATCTGGATAGATATTCCTTTCAAACTAATGCACGATCATACAAATTTATACTCGCTAAGGTATCTTAACAAACAGAATAAGAAACACAAATTTATTTTTGTGGCTTCCTGGGTTCGTATCAGACTACAAAAATCGTGTCCGAACTTGCACATGGTTGCGCCGGCCGTTCGCCCCCCTCCCCATTCCCCTCACTGACTACGGAGCAAAACTATCGCAAGTTTGTACATTTTAACAATTCATATCAACGAAAATTGAACCACATATCATATCATTGATCGTCTCAAGTTGTTACAACGTAAAGTGAAGAGTTCCTCGATAGCTAGCTCGGCACGCAATTTGCGTAGTTTTGTAATCTTCCAAACGATACGGCTGCATTACGATTTACATTCTATAAAGTACCGATTAAACATGCAACTCTAAAATTATTACAACGTGAAAAAGTCAACACAAACCTGGTATATCCTGGGGACACGTAGCTGATCAGAAAACGCGTACAAGACGGTGAAAACAAGGACGTAAACAGCGATCACCGATACTTGGTGGCTTCTCTGGCGATGAGCGTCGACTTACGTCATTTCCGACTTACGTCATTTCATTTCCGTTTGGAGTTTGAAATCGACCACTTTGAAATCGACCACTTTGAAATCGACCACTTTGAAATCGACCAGTTTGAAATCGGCGTAACTGGAAAGCACCACTATCAAAATGGGGGGTAAATCGGAAACGATAGACCATTTTGAAAGCACCACTTTGCAAACCGGTGGGTTTCCTGGATTGGGGAATAAACTTATACACGGTACAAAATGAAAATGGTGTATGTTTTTTTTTCGTCTCATATTCTCATTTTGGTTATTTTTAAGATGCATATTGTTTTAAAAGATATGACCCATAAGAAAAACCATGTCCTATTTTCAAAACATATGTGGATTTAATTTGCCCCCTTTTAAAAAACATGTCCCATTTTCAAAACATATGTGGATTTAATTTGCCCCCTTTTTAAAAACATGTGCCATTTTCAAAACATATGTGGATTTAATTTGCCCCCTTTAAAAAAACGGCCCTATTTTCAAAACATATGTGGATTTAATTTGCCCCCTTATAAAAAAACATGTCCCTTTTTAAAAACATATATACGATTTTTGTGACAGTGTTTCTGCTTCGTAATTGGCTCCCAGCTGACCAACTAGTGGCACACGTCGTATGGGCGCACAAGTCTCCAAGCAGATGTTGGGTTGAAAGAAGATCAAAGAAGCGTATTGTAATGTAGAATTTGGTTGGCAAAAACTACAAATACAGTAGAAGCCACTTAATTGCACCTTGGATTAACGCACATTCCATTTAATTGCACCGAATCCCCAAAATCCTAAACCAGTTCAATTGTTAGTGACTTCGCATATCTGCACGGCGCATTGTCACCCATGCACAAACATTACAGAATTTGAAAAAAAAAATCTAACGGGACATGCCCTAACATCATGTAAAAATAAGATACACGTATAACATAGTAGATTTAACGTTACTGATTTTGAAATGGCTTCGCCTAGCTGCAAAGAAATGATCACAATGATTTGAGTTCTAGTGGACATTAAAAATTCATAATTCATTGCTTCCAATTGAAAGGTAGAAGATATAGTAAAACATTAAAGTGAGCCGAGAGTTTGCAAATTTGACGTGGTCCTCTATGTGAAGATATGAATTTGGTTCAACGGAGACAATTGAAATATTTTCCATCTGCGTAATGTCCTTGTTGATATACATTGGTGATTTGTGACAAGGGAAGGTCATCACGTGAGAATAAACAAATTGTCTGATTGTGAGGAATATGGAGAGAGGGGTTCTCCAGTTGTCGTGGCCTAATAAAGATCTTTATTCCACACTCACATGTCTTCTCCTGTCTATTCATACAGTCGGTCTGTCTTGCTTAACGTTAACACACTCTGTTTCTCACTTTATTTGTTTCACAACAAACATATTCCCTGATAGATTAAGTCACAAGATGAATCACACACGTGTTGAAGGAAGTAACAGTCTCAAGAGACCGGTATGCCTAAACACCTCACCCGAACTCATCCGAACTCATCCGAGTCTAAAATGCAGTGTACATAGGGCAAGGACTTTATGTGACACTCTAGATACATTGTTTATGCAATTATGACTAAAGAAATATGCAACAAATCTTAAGTATTTACTACTTTTTTCATGTTTACCCCTCTCGTTTCAAAATGAGAAGGAATGTCTGCCCTCCATATTGGATTCTCAGTGTTGTGGTCCACTCAGGTCCGCTAATACCTTTTTGTAGTTTGACAGACGACAGGACAATAAGACGGTGGATGCTGTTTTGGTTATAGATTATATTATAGCAAAATTGTATCGCAATCAACTCATAATGATTGTCCAAAATGTGTTTTTCAGCCCCAAATACAAGCACGTATATGTTATCATGGAAACTAGCAGAGAAACATGCAAAAACTGGTAAATACTTAAAAAATAAAGACTTGCTGCAATGTTTTTATTTATGATTGCATAGGCAATGTATCTAGAGCGTCACATAAAGTCCTTGTCCCTTTCACACTGCATATTTGACTCGGCTGAGTTCGGGTGAGTTCGGATGAGTTCGGGTGAGGTATTTAGGCATCTCAAGATGCAATGGATAGCCTAGTGCCGTCTTGCACTGCCTTAGTCATACTAAATGTCAATTTCTCAGTAAGCTAAGAGGGAGTACTCTACCTACACACATCTGCTTACACATATTTTGAGCAGGTGCACACCTAGTTGGTATAGTGTTGTGCCCTGTGAAGATCAACTACTAGCAAAACAGTGATCTTCCCGTGGCAAAAGCGTAACTGTCCCACAACTGAATTCTCTCCGGCAGCTACGATTTTGGCACCAGAACATCTGATTGGAGATTACTGTAAATGCACTTAAAGACTTTAAGTTCACGTGGTTTTTATTTCACGCTAAGTCGAAATGATGTTGTGGCTTTAAGTTTGCGGCAACGCTATAGTCACATACTGCTTCAGCATTGGACAAAACTGTTCGCGGTGGTTTTAAGTTCGCGGTGAAACGGCCGCCGCGAAAACCACGAACATTCCATTGCATTTACTGTAATTGACTGTTCTTGTGGTGCTACGTACGATCAGTAATTGACTGTTCTTGTGGTGCTACGTACGATCAGTAATTGACTGTTCTTGTGGTGCTACGTACGATCAGTAATTGACTGTTCTTGTGGTGCTACGTACGATCAGTAATTGACTGTTCTTGTGGTGCTACGTACGATCAGTAATTGACTATTCTTGTGGTGCTACGTACGATCAGTAATTGACTGTTCTTGTGGTGCTACGTACGATCAGTAATTGACTGTTCTTGTGGTGCTACGTACGATCAGGTAGGTCGACAACCTTACATCCTAGAGTTGTTCTATTGTTTGAGATACACAATAAAAAGAGAGAGTTCAGAGTTTGAAAATTGGCGTG
Organism: Branchiostoma lanceolatum; assembly: GCF_035083965.1. Classification (NCBI taxonomy): domain Eukaryota; kingdom Metazoa; phylum Chordata; class Leptocardii; order Amphioxiformes; family Branchiostomatidae; genus Branchiostoma; species Branchiostoma lanceolatum. The sequence continues at coordinate 15,858,275 of NC_089723.1, read as the reverse complement.
GTCTCCCATGACTATATGTATTTAGTTCAACGGAGACAATTGAAATATTATATTTCCATCTGTCTCGGGTCCTTGTTGATATGCATTGGGTTATTTGTCATTTGTACAAAGGGAGGTCACCACATGAGGAAACATAAACAAATTGGTCTGAAGTCCAGAACGACTTGAGTAGTTGCGCGCTTATTTGGTAGTGTTGTCCCCTCTGAACATCCAATACTAGCAAAACATCTCCAGTCCTGCAACGTAAGGTGTGTCGTTTACATTTTTGGAGCGCCAGATCCCGCGAAGAACAGCGTCAGCTAAATTTGCATCATAACGGACAAGAACAGTTGATACAAAAGTACTCAAGCTGTTGAACAAAGGTAGCGTTATTTATTTCTGTTCAGTGTTTTCTTTTTTCCCCATATTGATGACAACAGATTCCGAGGAGAAATAGCGTCAGCTGAACTGGCATCTTCGAAGAACGGACAAGAACAGTTGATACAAAAGGACTCAAGTTGTTGAACAAAAGTAGCGTTGTTCTTTTTCTGTTCAGTGTTTTCTTTTTCCCCCATATTGATGGCAACAGATCCAGCGGAGAAATAGCGTCAGCTGAACTGGCATCGTCGAAGAACGGACAAGAACAGTTGATACAAACGGATTCAAGTTGTTGAACAAAGGTAGCGTTGTTTATTTCTGTTCAGTGTTTTCTTTTATCCCCATATATTGATGACAACAGATCCAGCGGAGAAAAAGCGTCAGCTGAACGGACAAGAACAGTTGATACAAACGTTTGTGAACACGGCTTGCGTTTTTTCCCTTCACTTTGACGGAAGCAGATCATTCCGGCTGCGGCGAGGTCACACGGCAACCCCGCTCGGATCTGGAGGGCGACTCGGTGAGAAAACCCGGCACTAATTCAGCACTTCGCAACAACTAAAATCGAGACGTCGGGCAAAGAAAGCTTTGTTGAACACTCTCTTGTATTTGAACTCTTTGATACATCAAACTGTTGTCCTCGCTGCTTATAGGTAGGTTTATGCCAGTAATTTATCCGGAATTCTTCTCTTGACACAACATTCGTGGTTATCATAATTGTACTGCTCAGATACGAGACTTTGATCATTGCATGAAGTGCTTGAAAACTCAAACTACAAAGGCGACTGAGACATTAGTGGTTTAACATTTGATTTTTATCGAGTGAAGCAGGCTGAAACATTTTTCAAGATCATTTTTTGTAGAGGAACTGCTTTCGTCAAAATGGAGGGGAGATTTCAAAACAAGATTGGCATTCTGTTTTTTCTTGCCGTGGCGACGGTACCAGATATTTCAGCAGATCCAACCTGCTTTCCGGCGTGTGAACGGACGGATTGGTCCATTTGTAAACCCGTCAAAACCCCATATACCGACCGATCACTTCCTAACGCCCTTTATAGCCGATATAAGACGGAATGCATTTCTTGTCACAGAGGCTACAATCAATCTGCTGAAATAACAAAGTTACCAACAGGTTACTGCTTTCTCAATACTGAATGGCTGGGGTTAAAAGGGCTGCAGCTGGGGAAATTATCGTCCCAAAAACTAGCCTTTATCAATTCTCTTTCTCTTAAACGCCTTGTTCTCGTAGAAGCGGGAATAGCTGAGATAGACAATGCTTCATTCAAAGACTTTAGGGGGTTAACGCATTTGTATTTAGACTATAACCTGTTAACACACATCCCTGGCAAATGGCACAGCGAAACGCATGTGCGATGGGAGTATAAGCTCACATATCTTTCCATGTCCCACAATAAGATCTCAAGTTTAGGTCCTGTGTGTTTTCAGGACCTTGACAGCTTGTTGTCATTAGATCTAGGACACAACGATTTGAGAGAAATACAGAGCCAATGGTTTATCGGCTTGGACAAACTAGAAGAGCTATATCTCGGTGAAAACAAAATTAAAACAGTCTCACCCGAAGCGTTTGAATCTTTGAACCGACTGAAAGTCCTAGATCTAAGTAACAATGACATTGTGTGCCTGCAAAAATTTAGAGCTTTTGAAAATATCGATAGAGTTGTCCTCGCCGGAGAAGATCTAATTACCTCGAAAGCGAACGTTGTGCGACACATGTCATGGCGTGCTGTGTTTGAACACTGCAGCCCGTTGTCATTCCCATGGCTAGGGCTTTCCGCAACGCACTGGATGCGATTCGAAGTCGCAGACATAGTTTTTCACATCAATTACGAAGAAACTAAGGAAAGATTTGACATTGATTGGTATAACGTGTTGCCATGGAAGAATTACGCCCCCAGAAAAAGGGAATACCCATGTAAGCGTCTGGGGGGAGGCTTTCGACCGAGTGGTTTTACTGCTTATTCTCCTTTTGTTGTCATAGCAACTAGCAGTCAAGAAAATATGAACAAGACTTTTTCACCTCAGTGTGTGGAGGCATGGGAAGGGTCTGTTGGTATCACATTTCCTTTGAAGGATGCGTCCAGTTTACGATTCTCCGCCTTAGAAACAAGTGACAAACCATCTGCCCCTGGAGGGGAAAGTTTTAGCTTTGTAGTGACCACGCAGAAAAACCTAACGGTTGTCTCTGAAAATACATCTTCGTACAGAAACGGCAGTAGAGATGACTCGTTGACAAGCGTAGCCTGCTTTGTTATCATTCATGACAAAATGCACGAGTTGTTTTTCAACGTGTACACCACCAATAAAGCAGGTAACACAAAATGTTTTCCGTTGAAGACTCTTAAAAACGAAACCAAAACGGCAGAAACGAATGACACGTTTGACAATAGATATTTCACCAGTTCTGGTAGCTCCGACGGTAGAATGAATAGATCAGAAAACAAAACATCATCCCCTCCATTCCGTTTAACACTAACCACCCAAACTGAGAATATCACAACAGGGTCAGCAGTAACGTTGTTTTCTCTCCAATATACAAATGTGAGTCCTAATTTGGACGACGCTACATACATAACAATTCCTTTGACAATGGGCTGTATAGCGGCAGGTCAGCTATTCCTAATGACTTTCCTTGCTTTGTTCTGCTACCGAAAGAAAAGAAACAACGCAAAGCAACCTGGCAGTAGACAAGGCCTTCCTTTATCAAAATGCAAGGCTTCATGTGCCTTACGGAGTAACCCAATGTACCAAAGTAACACGGCAAGCACACATCTGAATCAGAGCACGCAGGACTCTTATCAAGCAAACGACAACGTCTACAATGAGATAAACGAGGATGAAGTATACGTTCCATCTGGCCACAACTACTGCGAAATAAAAGACGAGGATACTAGCAGTGAACATAAGCGAGTGAACATAAACAACTGCGAGGGCGTAAATAATACGCCAGAACAGGCCTCACAGAACGAGAACCTTGAGGACGATGACTCGGTGACTAATTTCTATGCAGCTACAGCTGAAGTAGTGTTGCCCACAGATAGAAATACTGCAGCTGACACTTCGCTCTATACGAAAGGTTCAAAGACAAAAGCTTCGGTAGACTGTAGATTGGAGAGTTTCTCTGTAACGAAGTCTGTAGATCAGGACCATACAGCGTATGAATTGACTGACCTTTCACCAGTGAATCAACCATGGGGATTAGAAACGTAACAATCAGGAGGGCATGCATGGGGGTACCAGAGACGTCGAATCGAAGGTCAAATAAGAAACATATCTGAAATACTAGGCTCTTGCTGAGAAGAAAACTTCCCTATCTCACTGGACCAACTACACCTTTGCGATCTCACTGCAACCGAGCGATTTGACAGCGCGCTCAACGAAATTTATTTATATCAATCAATCAATCAATCAATCAATCAAAGTTTATTGCACAGCAAATGTAACAGGTACAATGTATGGCAAGTTCGTGGGTAGTACAAAATGTCAAAACATATATGTCTTTGCTTATTAACAATGCTAATGATTTCTACAAAACTTAAGTCTAAACACTACGGTATCCAATAAGAGTAATACAGAATACATATATGGAAGTATATTACATGATACACAGGAAACATTAATTGTTTGCGTCAGAGATTTATCGATTTCTTTTTAGAAAAGAGGTAGATATGTATTGGCCTATGTACAAGGAAATTGCGTCAGGACATGACATAAGTAAATTAAACGTTTCTGAGCTTGTGTTCAATGGTAAGGTTATGTTTGCATTGCGGTTGATAACATTCATAAGTTTCTGCCTTTCTTCAATGTACGTGGGACATGTTAAAAGAAAGTGGAATTCATCTTCAACAGTATGTTTGCAGGTAGGACATGGTCTCTGAGTGGCTTGTACATTATTATGACGACCTTTTTCTATTTCTAAAGAGTGTACGCTAATTCGCAGTTTGGTTATGCTCGCAACAAATGATCTATAAGAAATCGATATTTTTACGCTTTGTGTGTTTTGTTGCCTTTTCAGTAATGCTTGTACATTTTGCATGATATTGACATCATAAATTCAAGGGAAACATAAAATCTAATTTAGGACGCAGCGAGGTCGTTAACGTGTCGCGGGTACCGGGTCCAGTGAGAAAGGGGCGTTTCCCTTAACAGGAACTATTTCAGTTTTGTAAATTTTATATCTGTCTTGTGGTAAAAAGAATATAAGCTATTGGTATTAGACGAATACATACACATGGATATTGTACTGAACCGTGAAAGTATGTTTTTGTAAAAAAAATGTTGACTAGATATTAGCTGTATGTTGATCTACTCATTATACTATTTTGCGCTTTACTAGTTTTCATATTGTTCACTCATAATCATATTTATGGTATGTGATTTCAATCATATTTATTGTCGTCATTCATGTAATTCAGTGAAGTTTGTGACTTTGTTGATGGAGGATCAATAAACAGTTCGTGTATGAAACCATGCTTGTGTTTTTATGTTTGTATAAAGAGCATTGTCTAAAACTATGGATGTCCCTGTAACTTTTATAGCTCAACTGGAAGCAACCTCTCAAGTGATCAATGAGTTGGTAACTGAGAGACCCCGGTTCAATCCTATGATTTTTGTTTCAATAAAACAAAAGCGTGAATGCAGCGGGTACCGCTTCACATTGGATGAAGGGATCGTCCATTTACCATGGGGGTAAGGGTCTGGGAAGGGAGGAACCATCAAGTTCATATGGGGTTGAGTGTCTTGAAAGGGAGGGACGATCCATTAAACATCGGGTTATGGGTGTGGGAAGGTAGGGACCATCTATTGTTTTTCAACCTTGAAAGTATACAATATACAATATACACTCTTCGGCCGTTTTCTAGTGCATGGGGTTGCGTGTCTCGAAAGGGAGGGACGATCCATTTCACCAGGGGCTGACGGTCTAGAAAGGAGAAGGAAGGGAACATCCACTTTACATGGGGCTGGGAAAAAGAGGCACTACCAACGTGGGGTCGAGGTTCTGGGAAAGTAAAGGGACAATCCGTTTCACATGGGTTAAGGGTTTGAAAAGGAAGAGAGGGAACATCCATTTTACATAAGACTTTAGAGTATGGGTGAGATGGGATCATGCACTTTTAGCTCTGGGTGAGGAACACCATTTCAGGTCAGTGAGGGTGTGGGGAGGGGAACATCCATTTTATGCAGATTTGTGGGTGGGGAGGGAGAAAGCATCAATTTTCCTGACAATCTAATGTGAAATATAAACTACACACCTGGTTTCAAACTTTTCTATTTGATAACAGTTCTTCACAAAATGGAGGAATGCAAAGTGTACAATGTGTTACAAAAAGGTACAAATAGCACTAAACCTATTGATCACAAGGCTAAGTGTGAACAACACCTTTTTGCAAAGAATGTATAACAACAAAGGACATGCTTATCTTATAAAGTTAACACACTCCCTGGTGTAAACGTTCATTAAGTATGACAGTGGCTCATTACTCTCCAGGCAAAAGTTCGGCTCTGGCTGTTTTTTGACACGGTTTTAGGCGTCTCTATTGGACTTTTTTTTGTCCCGTTTACTTTGTTTTTTGCCAAGCCGAACCTTTGCTTGGAGAATAGTGGCTCGTATACTCAAGCTAAAAATGCTGAGCGTTGAAAAAGAGGGTAAAATTGCTAAATATTAACTATCTAAGCTAAGCTAAAAATGCTGACAGATGCTAACTTAAGTTAGCATTAGTTAGCATTTTTAGATAACTAAAAATGCAAACTACGCTAACGACTGTCATTTGCAGTGTGACAGTGGCTCATTACTCTCCAAGCAAAAGTTCGGCCCCGGCTGTTTTTTGACGCGGTTTTAGGCGTCTCTATCGGACTTTCTTTTTTATTGTCCCGTTTACTTATGTTGCCAGGCCGAACCTTTGCTTGGACAATAGTGGCTCGTGACTAAGCTAAAAAGAATGCTAACTAAGTTAAAAACGCAGTAAATGCTGATAAAGTCAATGCATGGTACAGAGGAAACTTTTTGGATTGTTTTTTAAAGTTGTTTTGCGGCTTAAGGCAAAGGCATCTGTCAGATAGTGTTTGGATTAGTGTGTTGAGTCTGTGTGTGTGCGCGCGTTAGTTTGTCAGTTTGTGTGTAGTGTGTGCGTGTGTGTGTTCCAACATCCGTCTTCGCCAAAATTCAATAGGACTTGGAAGGCTACAAACTACCTCTGTACCATACACGGATATTATCAACATCTACTAAATTTTGAAAAATGCAGAAAAGTAATTTCAAAAAAATTTAAAAATTAAACTAGACCCTACCTCACACATAATAAGCTTAACTCTATATAGATTAGTTTATATATCTAATGCTAGGGAGAAGGGTCACATTTCTATGCCTACCAGGCTGTTTGAAAACAAAGAACAAAAAATGCCGGCATTATTATGTATCTTCTTGATAGGCGCCTTATCAAGAATATACATAATTTAAAGGATTACTTTAAAAAAAGTTTGTGTGTTGCTTTGGAATTGTGACCCTACCCTAGCATAACATAATACATGGTATAGATTATAAACACACTTAAGTATGACAGTGGCTCATTATTCTCTAAGCAAAAGATTGGCTCCGGCTGTTTTCTGACGCGGTTTTAGGCGTCTCTAGCGCGCTAGCGGACTTTTTCTGTCCCATTTACTTTATGTTGCCAAGCCGAATCCCTGCTTGGAGAATAGTGGCTCATGACTCAGCTAAAAATGCTGAGCGTTGAAAAAAAAAGAAGATAAAATTGCCAAATATTAACTAACTAAACTAGAAAATGCTACGCTAAAAATGCTCACCAAGATAAAAAAAGCTAAGCAAGTTTCTGGCCTGAGCACATAGGCAGGCAGGGCATTCTTTTTATCTTAGTGAGCATTTTTAGCTAACTTAACTAAAATGGAAAACTATATTAGCTTAAAATGCTAACTAATACAGTACTAACTATATCTCTAATGCTAGGGAGTAGGGTCACATTTCTAAGCAGGGGCCCGACCAGGCTGTTTGAAAACAAAGAATGAAAAATGCCTATCAAGAATATGCACAATTTAAGGAGAACTTTTTAAAAAAGTTTTGTGTGTTTAGCTGTCTTTTATATCGTATTTCTTTTTCCCGCAAGCTTTGGAATTGTGACCCTAGCATAACATAGTACATGCCATTTGTATACATGATTGTTGTAAAAGTGTACACTTTGCATTCCATAAAAGGTCAATTTCACAAGGACTTCATATACAGATTGCTGGGGGCCTGACAGGAAGTTAAGATTTGTGATTGTCATTTCAGTTCTAGGTTCAACCTAGAAATGTACAAAATCCCCTGTCTACCTGAAGCATCATCAGCGGAGAAAATCATGATCTCTTGATGGATGGCAAGGTGTTGAGCACATTTTGATTACACCCTGAGTAATTGCTAGTGGAGGGTTAGGACATTTAGAAGCAATAGCTACTTCTACACACAGGGCTTCAGCCTATCTCTGTGGTACACAAACCCGATGCCATGGCAGATTCAGCATCTGTAACAATGCCGATAGCCGGAATTGCTCTCGGAGTGACTGCAAGATTCAGTGTTTCAGAGAACAGGGATTTCCATGGTTCTGTTAGCTCATAACTACTCAGGCTCTCCAACCACCTGCCCTCCTTCCTGGCCCTGTGTCATTGTCTTGGGTCGGGACTCCAAGATATGACACAAGGCAAATTATGTCGTGGTCTAGGTTCCCGACGACCCACTTACCACCACATAAACAGAAAGGACAACAGATGGTAGAAGATTCCAAGCAGTCATAAGCTAACAGAACTAGGAAAATTGCCGTTCTCTGAAACACTGAACTTCACAACCACTCCGCTAACAATCTCAGCCATCGACACAGCCACAGAAACTAAACCAACCACACACAGAGATTGTACAACACAGAAACAGTCTGAAGTCCTGCATGCAAAAGTAGTCACCACTCACAAAATGCCCCAACCCCCTACCAACAACATCACTCAGGATGTCAACAAAACACGTCAAGTACCCTACCACCAACCAGGAGATTGTGACTTGCCCTGCCAACAACGCCTCGGGTATACAGAGGGAATCGTACGTTCAGTTAAAGCTATAAATGCAACATCACAAATAATTGACTTCCCATCACACCAATGATGAGTCAGTCCCAGCCCAATTCTGTGGAAACATTTTGCACTTCGAACTGTTTCCCTTGATAACGATGCAAACACCAAAAATTCCAGGTCCTCTGGCAGGGTGTATACATGAGCACCGGTCATTCTGGATGTCACCGTGTAGATGGCGTACTTGGCGTTGGATGACGACCTCTTGGCAAAGTACTTAGAGATGTCTGCTTCCAAGCTTCTTTTAGCTACAAGAAAGTCAAACACAAAAAGGAATTAAGAACAAAACAGCCACAAAACATCTTGCTTTGTTCAACTCCAAACGCTACGAAGGCACTAGGATGGTTTCTGCTCTGCCAGGAGTGGAAATGGTAACCGAAGTCATGCAGTAGTAAGTTGAAAGATATCTAAACTCAGATCAAACTGTTGGCAATCAGGACAATTGGTGGAACTGGCATGGGTAAACTCAGTTCAAAGACGGTGCCACTGGCCTGAACAAAAGTTATGTCACGGTCAAGTTGGAGTAAGTTGTACAGATTCAATCAACAGTCTCCTTGTCTTCTTCAATCATGGCCACTCACTCACTCACTCACTCACTCACTCACTCACTCACTCACTCACTCACTCACTCAATCACTCACTCACTCACTCACTCACTCACTCAGATGTACACATAGACATCAGCTGCAACAAACACAAAAGTCTCAACGGCTGTCCAATGGTATTGGGAATGTGACATACAATAAAAACAGATGTAACTGTGGACCATGCCAGTGCCAATGCACAAACCATGTGTATGCCCAATTACAGATCCATTTTCATAATGAATCCTATCACCTTAAACTAAAGCTAAGCAGAGTCTGCCGTCAAACAATTATACAGCACAGGTAATGCTCACCTTGTCAAATGTGGTACACCCATTCTCTTGAAGACTCCTGGGCTAAGTGATGCCCTGGATGTTGTCGCAAAGAACCTTCAATGTTGTTGCCCAGGTTCTTGCACGGTCCAGACATATGTGTCAATGGTGCCTCCACACCATTGCTGCAACAAACACAAAAGACAATGGCAAGTGAGAAGGTGACCTACAATTATAACTGGACACCTCTGATAAAAAGATAAAACAAAAAGTGCATGTAATCACCAGAATTTCCAACCAACAAGTTCCAACCAATGTAGTGCGATAAGCATTTTCTGCGAAGCATTGCTCAAGTGACCATAATTTCTTAAGAAAAAGGACAGTTGAACAAAGACAGTTGAACAAAGACAGTTGAGCTAAGCCAGTTGAACAAAGACAGTTGAACAAAGACAGTTGAACAGACATCTTTACAGTTGAAAATTTGAATTGTGTTTCAGGCATTATCATAGAAACCTTTTTGCGTTTCGGCGCCTTCGCGCCGGAACGCAATGTCCTGGCTTTTACTTTCGATGCATGCATAGCGCATGCAGGATGCTTCGATGCATGCTGCAGGCATGCTGTTTGGTTCAACACTGTGTCGCACACCAGAAGACCTTATATGGCAATACGTTCCCAAATCCTTGTATAGCCGTTGCCTTATATGGCAAGGGAGCACGAAAAGGCAGGCAGGCTAGATTTGCATGACACACAGGAGGGCGACCTCATGTAACTGCTAGAACTGTTCGGAAATATTATTGCATTGTGGTTTCGGACTTTGATATCCTGAAAAATGACCATATTACATCTATTCCACAAGATTGCAGAAGAAAAAAATGATTTCGTCAAGAAAACGACCAAAAATCGACATAAATGATACCACATAGTGAGGTTATAGCATTACGTACAGAGAAACGGGTTACGTACCACAGCTTAGCCCATCTGTCAACGCGAAGCACTTCGGACCTAGAAGATCCGGGTTCGTGTCCGTGCATGGATTTTTTTTTTCTTTTTAGATATTGAATATCAAAAATATATATTGATATTATATTAATCCATCAATATCATATTTATGAATATCATTTTTTCATTTTTTTCATTAATAAATAAAGAAATATTTTATATTTGTTATTTTTAAATATTCATTTAATATATACAAGGCCTTTGTCTTATGAACAGGACTTCATAGATTCCAAACCCGGCATTCGAATTTTTCTGTTCATTGTAATGGAAAATACCGTGCAGCGGCTCCTATGCGCGGTAAGATGATTCTTGCAAAACACTCGCCACTAAACTTCTATCCCCGATGTAAACAGAGGCTCTTGATGTTGTTTGCAAAACAGCGATCCTTTGTTACAGCAGCAAATGCTCCATTGTTCAGTATCGACTTCATTCAGACAACACGGACGTGGAAAGTGGCGCCGCTCGGCACAAAACTATGGGAATTTTCATGAATTTTAGCAAAATTACCCAGGAAAATAAGGAAGAAATGTTGTAAATGCGGAAACCAGAATAATACGGATGAGGTAGCTGTTGATTTGTTTGACATTTGGTAGTCATTTTAGATAGAACCTTAGCTGTTATGAACTTCTATTTCACTTAATTACCATAGTGCTGATGATTCAATGGTGCTTTTTCAAATTTTATGTTTTATTGCGTGCCATGTACATAATTACATTGATAGCTTTTATAATGAGCCTATTGTACATTTTACAAATAAGTACAAGTTGTAGGCCAAGACCAGCTTTTTCAAAAGCACTTAAGTTAAGTGACGTATCTTCAAAATTGCTTTCCCCAATCTGCCTTTCTCTATTAAAACAGTACTCATTTCCCAAAATGGCAATTTTTCTTATAAACTGAACAGCCCTTGAGTGACTTTCTCTGGCAGATTTTACTTCAAGTAAAGGGAAAAGACAATTCACACTCATAAACGTAGCCGAAACGCCAGCTTTTTTGAAAAGCTCTTGTTTTCTTATTGTTTAAGAAATTCTACCAACGCAGCTTCACTGAAACGCTTCGGAATATGGAGAGAGGGGTTCTCCAGACGTTGTCGTGGCCTAATAAAGATCTTTATTCCACACTCACATGTCTTCTCCTGTCTATCCCTACAGTCGGTCTGTCTTGTTTAACGTTAACACAATCTGTTTCTCACTTTATATGTTCAACAACAGACATCTTCCCTGATAGATTAAGTCACAAGATGAATCACACACAGTCTCAAGAGACCGGTATGCCTAAACACCTCAGCCGAACTCATCCGAACTCATCCGAGTCTAAAATGCAGTGTACATGGGGCAAGTACTTTATGTGACGCTCTAGATACATTGTTTATGCAATTATGACTAAAAAACATGCAACAAATCTTAAGTATCTACTAGTTTTTTTTCATGTTTACCCCTTTCGATCGTTCCAAGATGAGAAGGAATGTCTGCCCGCCATCTTGGATTCTCATTGTTGTGGTCCACTCAGGTCCGCTAATACCTTTCTGAAGTTTGACAGACGACAGGACAATAAGACGGTGGATGCTGTTTTGGTTATAGATTATATCATAGCAAAAGTGTATCGCAATCAACTCATAATGATTGTGCAAAATGTGTTTTTCAGCCTCAAATACAAGCACGTTTATGTTATCATGGAAACTAGAAGAGCACGCAAAAACTGGTAATTACTTAAAAAATAAAGACTTCCTGCAATTTTTTCTTATTTATAATTGCATAGGCAATGTATCTAGAGCGTCACATAAAGTCCTTGTCCCTTGCACTCTGCATATTTGACTCGGATGAGTTCGGGTGAGATGTTTAGGCATCTCAAGAGGCAATGGACAGCCTAGAGCCGTCTTGCACTGCCTTAGTCATACTAAGTGTCAATATCTCAGTAAGCTAAGAGGGATCCGGAGTACTCCACCTACACACATCTGCTTACACATATTTTGAGTATGTACACACCTAGTTGGTAGCGTTGTACCATGTGAACATCAACAACTAGCAAAACAGTGATCTTCCCGTGGCAAAAGCGTAACTGTCACACAACTGAATTCTCTCCGGCAGCTACGATTTTGGCACCAGAATATCTGATTGGAGATAACTGTAAATGCACTTAAAGTTCACGTGGTTTTTATTTCGGGCTAAGGCGAAATAATGTTGTGGTTTAAAGTTTGCGGCAGCGCTATAGTCACATTCTGCTTCAGCACTGGACAAAACTGCTCGCAGTGGTTTTAAGTTCGCGGTGAAACGGTCGCCGCGAAAACCGCGTATTTACAGAAGTTGACTGTTCTTGTGGTGCTACATATTTTAGGTAGGTCGACAACTTTACACCCTAGAGTTGTTCTATCGTTTGAGATACTCAATAAAAAGAGTGAGTTGAGAGTTTGAAAATTGACGTGGTCTTCCATGACTACATGTATTTGGTTCAAGGGAACCAATTGAAATATTATATTTCCATCTGCGTCGGGTCCTTGTTGATATGCGTTGGGTTGCCATTTGTACAAAGGGAGGTCACCACGTGAGGAAACATTAACAAATTGGTCTGAAGCCCAGAACGACTTGAGTAGTTGCGCGCTTAGTTGGTACAAGGAGGTTATATAGACTATATAGTTGGTAGTGTTGTCCCCTCGGAACATCCAATACTAGCAAAACATCTCCACTTCTGCAACGTAAGGTGCGTCATTTACATTTTTGGAGCGCCAGACTCGCGAAGAATAGCGTCAGCTGAATTTGCATCATAACGGACAAGAACAGTTGATACAAAAGGACTCAAGTTGTTGAACAAAGGTAGCGTTGTTTATTTCTGGTCAGTGTTTTCTTTTTTTCCCCATATTGATGACAACAGATCCCGCGGAGAAATAGCGTCAGCTGAATTGGCATCGTCGAAGAACGGAGAACAGTTGATACAAAAGGACTCAAGTTGTTGAACAAAAGGAGCGTTTTTCGGTCAGTGTTTTCTTTTTCATATTGATGACAACAGATCCAGCCGAGAAATAGCGTCAGCTGAACTGGCATCGTCAAAGAACGGACAATAACTGTTGATACAAAAGGACTCAAGTTGTTGAACAAAGGTAGCGTTTTTTGGTCAGTGTTTTTTTTTCCATATTGATGACAACAGATCCAGCGGAGAAATAGCGTCAGCTGAACTGGCATCGTCGAAGAACGGACGAAAACAGTTGATACAAAAGGACTCAAGCTGTTGAACAAAGGCAGCGTTTTTTGGTCAGTGTTTTATTTTTCCCCATATTGGTGACAACAGATCCAGCGGAGAAATAGCGTCAGCTGAACTGGCATCGTCGAAGAACAGACAAGAACAGTTGATACAAAAGAACTCAAGTTGTTGAACAAAGGTAGCGTTTTTTGGTCAGTGTTTTTTTTTCCATGTTGATGACAACAGATCCCGCGGATAAATAGCGTCAGCTGAACTGGCATCGTCGAAGAACGGACAAGAGCAGTTGATATAAAAGGACTCAAGTTGTTGAACAAAGGTAGCGTTTTTGGTCAGTGTTTTATTTTCCCCCATATTGATGCAACAGATCCAGCGGAGAAATAGCGTCAGTTGAACTGGCATCATCGAAGAACGGACAAAAACAGTTGATACAAACGTTTGTGAACACGGCTTGTGTTTTTTCCCTTCACTTTGACGGAAGCAGATCATTCCGGCTGCGGCGAGGTCACACGGCAACCCCGCTCAGATCTGGAGGGCGACTCGGTGAGAAAACCCGGCACTAATTCAGCACTTCGCAACAAGTAAAATCGAGACGTCGGGCAAAGAAAGCTTTGTTGAACACTCTCTTGTATTTGAACTCTTTGATACATCAACCTGTTGTCCGCGCTGCGTATAGGTAGGTTTATGCCAGTAGTTTATCCGGAATTCTTCTCTTGACACAACGTTCGTGGTTGTCATAATCGTACTGCTCAGATTCGAGACTTTAATCACTGCATGAAGTGCTTGAAAACTCAAACTACAAAGGCGACTTAGACATTAGTGGTTTAACATTAGATTTTCATCGAGTGAAACAGGCTGAAACATTTTTAAAGATAATTTTTTTGTAGAGGAACTGCTTTCGCCAAAATGAAGGGGAGATTTCAAAACAAGATTGGCATTTTGATTTTTCTTGCCGTGGCGACGGTACCAGATATTTCAGCAGATCCAACTTGCTTTCCGGTGTGCGAACGAACGGATTGGTCCATTTGTAAACCCGTCAAAACCCCATATACCGACCGATCACTTCCAAAGGCCCTTTATAGCCGATATAAGACGGAATGCATTTCTTGTCACAGAGGCTACAATCAATCTGCTGAAATAACAAAGTTACCAACAGGTTACTGCTTTCTCGATACTGAATGGCTGGGGTTAAAAGGGCTGCAACTGGGAAAATTATCGTCCCAAAAACTAGCTTTTATCAATTCCCTTTCTCTTAGACGCCTTGTTCTCGTACAAGCGGGAATAGCTGAGATAGACAATGCTTCATTCAAAGACTTTAGGGGGTTAACGCATTTGTATTTAAACTATAACATGTTAACACACATCCCTAGCAAATGGTACAGCGAAACACATGTGCGATGGGAATATAAGCTCACACATCTTTCTATGTCCCACAATAAGATCTCAAGTTTAGGTCCTGCGTGTTTTCAGAACCTTGACAGCTTGTTGTCATTAGATCTAGGACACAACGATTTGCGAGAAATACAGAGCCAATGGTTTATCGGCTTGGACAAACTAGAAGAGCTATATCTCGGTGAAAACAAAATTAAAACAGTCACACCCGAAGCGTTTGAATCTTTGAACCGACTGAAAGTCCTAGATCTAAGTAACAATGACATGGTGTGCCTGCAAAAATTTAGAGCTTTTGAAAATATCGATAAAGTCGTCCTCGCCGGAGAAGATCTAATTACCTCGAAAGCGACCGTTGTGCGACACATATCATGGCGTGCTGTGTTTGAACACTGCAGCCCGTTGTCATTCCCATGGCTAGGGCTTCCCGCAACGCACTGGATGCAATTCGAAGTCGCAGACACAGTTTTTCACATCAATTACGAAGAAACTAAGGAAAGATTTGACATTGATTGGTATAACGTGTTGCCATGGAAGAATTACGCCCCCAGAAAAAGGGAATACCCATGTAAGCGTCTGGGGGGAGGCTTTCGACCGAGTAGTTTGACTGCTAATTCTCCTTTTGTTGTCATAGCAACGAGCAGTCAAGAAAATATGAACAAGAGTTTTTCACCTCAGTGTGTAGAGGCATGGAAAGGGTCTGTTGGTATCACATTTCCTTTAAAGGGTGCGTCCAGTTTGCGATTCTCCGCCTTAGAAACAAGTGACAAACCATCTGCCCCTGGAGGGGAAAGTTTTAGCTTTGTAGTGACCACGCAGAAAAACCAAACGGTTGTCTCTCAAAATACATCTTCGAACAGAAACGGCAGCAGAGATGACTCTTTGACAAGAGTAGCATGCTTTGTTATCGTTCATGACAAAATGCACGAGTCATTTTTCATCGTGCGCACCGCAAATAAGGCAGGTGACACAAAATGTCCGCTGAAGACTGTTAAAAATGAAACCAAACCGGCAGAAAATATTGAAACGTTTGGCAATAGATATTTCACCAGTCCTGGTAGCTCAGACGGTAGCATGCATAGATCAGAAAACAAAACATCCTCCTCCCTTTTCAATTTGATACTGACCACCCAAACTGAGAATATCACAACAGGGTCAACAGTAACGTTGTTTTCTCTCCAACATACCAACGTGAGTCCTAATTTGGACGACACTACATACATAACAATTCCTCTGACAATGGGCTGTATAGCGGTAGGTCAGTTCTTCCTAATGATTTTCCTTGCTTTGTTCTGCTACCGAAAGAGAAGAAACAACGCAAATCAACCCGGCAGTAGACAAGGCTTTCCTTTATCAAAATGCAAGGCTTCAGGTGCCTTACGGAGTAACCCCATGTACCAAAGTAACACGGCAAGCACACATCTGAATCAGAGCACGCATGCGCAGGACTCTTATCAAGCAAACGACAACATGTACAATGAGATAAACGAGGATGAGGTATACGTTCCATCTGGACACAACTACTGCGAAATAAAAGACGAGGATGCTAGCAGTGAACATAAGGGAGTGACAGACAACCGCGAGGGCGTAAATAATACACCAGAACAGGCCTCACAGAACGAGAACCTTGAGGACGATGACTCGGTGACTTTCTATGCATCTTCAGCTGAAGTAGGATTGCCCATAGATAGAAATGCTGCAGCTGACACTTCGCTCTATAAGAAAGGTTCAAAGACAAAAGCTTCGGTAGACTGTAGATTAGAGAGTTTCTCTGTAACGAAGTCAGTCGACCAGGAGCACACAGCTTATAGATTGACTGATTTTTCAGATGTGTCAAATTAAGGAACAGCCAATAATATCACCAGTGAATCGACCGAAGGATTAGAAAGGTAACACTCAGGAGGGCATGCATGGGGGTACCAGAGACGTCGAATCGAAGGTCAAATAAGAAACATGTCTGAAATACTAGGCTCTTGCTGAGAAGAAAACTTCCCTATCTCACTGGACCAACTACATCTTTGCGATCTCACTACAACCGAGCGATTTGACAGCGTGCTCAACGAATTTTATTTATATCAATCAATCAATCAATCAATCAATCAAAGTTTATTGCACAGCAAATGTAACAGGTACAATGTATGGCAAGTTCGTGGGTAGTACAAAATGTCAAGACATATATGTCTTTGCTTATTAACAATGCTAATGATTTCTACAAAACTTAAGTCTAAACACTACGGTATCCAATAAGAGTAATACAGAATACGTATATGGAAGTATATTACATGATACACAGGAAACTATAATTGTTTGCGTCAGAGATTAATCTATTTCTTTTGAGAAATCAGGTAGATATGTGTTTGCCTATGTACAAGGAAATTGCGTCAGGACATGACATAAGTAAATTAAACGTTTCTGAGCTTGTGTTCAATGGTAAGGTTATGTTTGCATTGCGGGTGATAACATTCATAAGTTTCTGTCTTTCTTCAATATACGTGGGACATGTTAAAAGAAAGTGGAATTCATCTTCAACAGTATGTTTGCAGGTAGGACATCGTCTCTGACTGGCTGGTACATTATTATGACGACCTTTTTCTATTTCTAAAGAGTGTACGCTTATTCGCAGTTTGGTTATGTTCGCAACAAATGATCTATAAGAAATCGATATTTTTACGCCTTGTATGTTTTGTTGCCTTTTCAGTAATGCTTGTACATTTTGCATGATATTGACATCATAAATTCAAGGGAAACAGAAAATCTAAATTAGGACGCAGTGAGGTCGTTAACGTGTCGCGGGTACCGGGTCCAGTGAGAAAGGGGCGTTTTCCCTTAATAGGAACTATTTCAGTTTTGTAAATTCTATATCCGTTTTGTGGTAAAATGATATAAGCTTTTGGTATTAGAGGAATATATACACATGAATATTGTACTGAACCGTGAAAGTATGTTTTTGTAAAAAAAAATGTTGACTAGATATTAGCTGTATGTTGATCTACTCATTATACTAGTTTGCGCTTTACTAGATTTTATAGTGTTCACTCATATGTATGATATGATATTTCATTCACTGTTATTGTCGTCATCATTCATGTAATTCAGTTAAGTTTGTGACTATGTTGATGGAGGATCAATAAATAGTTCTTCTATGAAACCATGCTTGTGTTTTTGGCGACGCCTCAGGGGCGAGCCTAATAGTATACTTTACGCCCGATTTGTAAGAATTCCCAGAATTGTACAGGCATGTTTGGAATGTGTTCGTTATTCCCTGGGGAATTTGTTTTCAAGTGGCCTGTCCCTGTTGAATTGGAAGTAACGGGGTTGGCAAACAGTTTGATGGAATGTTTTGTCATGGATTTGTCAAATTGTATGTCTTTGATTTAATCGGGTAGTAATTACGATTGTTTATTATAGCGTTTATTGTAATGATCTATACATGTATATATAAAGATGTTTTGTATGTAACATGGCCGAATAATATGTTGCACATATTTTTGGTTGATTAGATGATATTAGAATAAATGAAAATACGTATAGCTTGATGTTTTAAAAAACTTTTGTTGTTTGAATGAGTGACTCATTTGCAAGTATCGTATATGTCATCAGTTTTGAGATAGTTGTAATGATCTACGTTTCGAAGAAAAAGGACAGCCATAGTGTGGTTATATCTTTATTCTAAGAACATGATAAAAACATATCAATTTGTTTTGAAGCAATGTTGAATACTCCACCCCTTAAGACCCGGCACAGATACGGACATGTCAATGTTTTACGAGATAGAATCGATAACTGTACTATGGATGGAATAGGGGACTCTTATATTGATCTGTACATCGTTCCAAAGGCAGATAAATTACAAAATAAGAGATAACTGGGTGAAACTTTACTACATTGTATTTGTTTTGGATTAACAAGTTAGTTGCCGTAGTGGGTCGGGATTGCACTTTAGGGAGACTTTGGGTATACACATGGAAACACTACAATGATATAGACAAAAGATATCATTGGGTACAGAGTTAAGAGGTGCTCAATTTTTTTTGCTAGTATCGTACTTACGTCATTCGTATCAAAGTGCATTCATGATCTTTTGATCAAACTTTAAGTTCTAAATATCATAATGTTATACAAGATAGAAACGTGAACAGTAATACGAATACAATTGGGGCTCCTAGATTGCCTGCACATCGTTACAAAGTCAGATGGAATACAAAATATATAACACAAAGTTCGGTGAAACTTCACTATTTCTTTTGTATTACCAAGTTTGCTGTCTTAGTGGTTCGGCATTGTATTTCAGGGCGGTTTTGGGTATACACAAGGATGCAACACAATGATATATACAAAAGATATAATTATGTACAGTGACAGTGTTAGCAGGTGCACAGTTTTGAGGCACAACCAGACACAGAACGTCTTGAGGAGACACTTGCATGGCTTGATATGGAATGAAGGGGTGGGGGTGTTGATTTGTGGTGTTAGGCATGGTTAGGGGAACTTGCTATTTAAGGCACAGAAAATGGCTGTCGCTATTGATGTTTTACATGTAGATATGTTATCCTGTTCCTGATAAGAGAGAACAGTATGTTACATTCCCTTTTTGCTGATAAGACTAAACTTAAGTGTTTGAAAAGCCTCCATGTAACTTGTCCTCCCGGTACGTTGCCTGGTCTGGTTGCTCCAGCCTTTCTTCATCCTCTCATCCGTATCATCTCATAACTCCTGAAAAAAAAGCTGATGAATTACTCTCAACTTTGGTTGTACAGCAGTTTCATACATTACATGCAACTAACTATTGGTTGTAAGAACGTGTAAGGGATTAATATTCCTATGATATTCGGTGGAAAATGGAAGATGGCACATGTCTGTTTGATACTCTCTACGGTTACGTTGTTCAACTCTACATTTGAAAGCATTCAAGTCCGATCCAAAAGCTAGAGACGTCCTTTATACTGGACATGTAGAGAATTCATTTGTCTGCTAGAAGTTTCTCATTATCCGTGGTCTTATCGACTAACACAAATACATAAACATAATTTCTGCAACTTTGATTTAAAGTCAATGCACATTCATTCACTCACTCACCCACTCACTCACTTACACACTCACATTGATGGGTAACTGAACTGTTGGGAAAATCTGTAACTCAGGGATATTTGTGTCGGCTGAGCTTAACAGGATATTTATGAATTTGTAACTTTGCAAGAAATATTGCAATGTCGAAAAGATTACGGTACTTATCATCTCTCTCCACACCTACTTACACCTACAAATTGAACGACAGGCCACAAAACCATTTCTGGGTAAGTTAAATCTAACACGGTAAAATCTAAACGAAATCATGATCAGGTATATGGCTGGCCAGGGGTGCTACATTTCCAAGTCAGTTTTCCATCAGACAGTGTGCATGAGATATAGAGGACATGTCGTTAGTAACCACTGTGTTCGACAATAGAATAAATGAATTACTCCACGAAATATCGGGGTGATCAAACATAGAAACGGCAGAGTCTATGTGTACAGAAACATATGCGCCGTGCAACAGGTTCAGACCTTAAACTTTACTGACCTTCAGACCGCTATCTGAATCTCCGTCAGAGGGAAGGCGTGGTGTCGTTTCAACTTCCTGGCCTTTTCCTTGGCTCCGGACGGGCGGAGGTCCATGGGGCCGGAGGTGCCCGCTTTGTGGTCTATTCTTCGCTTTCTTGAGTACCGAACCTGCTAAGCCTTCCCCTTTCTGTTCTTGTGGGGCGCTCTAATATCCCTGAGTACAACCTTAACAAAGTCAGATCGAATATCATGACAATATTTGATTTGAAAACTTACCGAGGAGCGGATGCATTTATTACTAACAGTACTACGATCACTTTGATGGAATTTTAAAAGAAATCACGAATGCATTACCCCAGTGGATTGTTTTGGAGTAGCCCTGGAGTCAGACTGTGTGACATTTGGACTGAAAAGGAGTGTGTGGTATTTGGACTGAAAAGGGCCGCCTTTGTTGCTTTGTATGTAAAATACATGGTTTGGAGAACTTGCTTATTTGAGACACAGAAAGTGGCTGTCGCTATTGATGTTTTACATGTAGATAATCATGCTTCTCTGCTTCTGACATAAGAGAGAACATAATGCTACATTCCCTTTTTGCTGATAAGACTACAAAATAAGCTGTTTGAACAGCCCCCATATGCATGTAACTTGTCCTCCTGGTACGTTGTCCGGTCTGGTTGCTCAAGACTTCCTTCATCCTCCCATCCGTATTATCTCGTAACGCCTAGCTGGAAAAAAAAGCTGATGAATTTCTCTCTGTTTTGGTTGTACAGAAGTTTCATACATGACATGCAACTAACTATTCGTTGTCAGAACATGCAAGGGATTAATATTCCTATAATGTTCTTTGGAAAATGGAAGATAGCACATGTCTATTTGATACTCTCTACGGTTACGTTGTTCAACTGTACACTTGAAAGCATTTCCGATCCAAAGGCTAGAGACGTCCTTCATACTGGACATGTGGAGACTTTGTTTGCTAGAAGTTTGTCATTATACGTGGTCTTCTCCACTAACACAAATACATAAACAAAATTTCTGCAACTTTGATTTAAAATCAATGCACATAAATGGGTAACTGAGCTGTTGGAAAAAATCTGTAACTCAAGGATATTTGTGACGGCTGAGCTTAACAGGATATTTATGAATTTGTAAGTTTGCAAGAAATATTTGAATGTCGAAAAGATTAGGGTACTTATCACCTCTCTCTCAACCCGTGCAAAGAAGTTTGCACAAATTAAACGACAGGCCACAATACCATTTCTGGGTAGGTAAGTAAAATCTAACACGGTAAAATCTAAACGAAGTCATGATCAGGTATATGGCTGGCCAGCGATGCTACAATTCCAAAACAGTTTTCCATCAGGCAGTGTCCATGACATCTAGCGCTCGTTGTCATTTAAATGTACGCATTTTGTAACCTCCGTTACCGTTTGAAGTAAGGCGTTTCTGACATTCAGATTTGCACATATAGGGTGCCAAACTGTCATTCTTTTATGACGACTGAAAACTTTTTTTTTGCTTTTAAAAATGACAGTTTCGCATATTATATGTGGCATATCTTAATGCCAGAAACGTCTTACTTCAAACTGCAACAACGGAAGTTACAAAATGTGTACATTCAAATGAGAACGAGCGATAGAAGACATGTCGTTTGTAACCACTGTATTCGACAATAGAATAAATTCAGACCGTAATTACTCCACGAAATATCGGGGTGTTCAAACATAGAAACGGTAGGGTCTATGTGTACAGAAACATATGCGCCGTGCAACAGGTTCAGACCTAAAACTTTACCAACCTTCAGTCAGACCGCTTTCTGAGTCTCCGGCCGTCAGGTGTGGGTCGTTTCAACTTCCTGGCCTTTTCCTCGGCTCCGGACGGGCGGAGGTCGATGTTGAGTCCAAGGGGCCGCAGGTGCCCGCTTTGTGCCCGCTTTGTGGTCTGTTCTTTGCCTTCTTGAGTACCGAAGCTGCTAAGCACTCTCCTTTTTGTTCTTGATTGAAGATCGAAAGAATTGACGAGGAATTTTGAACAATGGATCAAACTTCTTTACACCGTCATCCTTATACATTACACAAATTGTCAAATGGCATCCTAAAAGCGTGCTTGACTGTCCGACTGAACATGTCTTTGTCCTGTTGCATACTGCTGGTTCCGCCTTGCCGTGTTCGATGGTTACGCGTTGCTGTCGGTACGCCCTGAGTTGGCGATTGGTTGCGCCCTGTTGTCGATTACGCCCTGCTGTCGGTGATTGGTTACGGCCATCTCTCGGTTACGCCCTGCTGTCTGTGATTGGTTTCTGCCATCTCCCGATTACGCCCAGCTGTTGGTGGTTGGTTGCGCCCTGCTGTGGGCGGTCTAGAATTAGAAAGTCCCGCCCTGACATCCGAAGTGACACCCACCAGCTGGATGCCAGATGTCAACACAAATAACGGTATCCAGGCTCTATAGGATTGCTTTCTTTGTTCATACGTACCCCCAACCTGTTTTTGTTGTGTTTGCATATGTCTGTCTGTGTTTCCACATACTAGTACATATTTTGTCCAGCATAACTCAAGACATGCAAGAAGCTACGGATAAAGCACGTTGAAATTATTATTTCCATGAAAAAAATAGTTATTGGCCATGGCCTGTCTGTCTGTTTGTGTTTCCGGATTTTTGTAATCAGCATAAGTGAAGAACCTCTAGATGGATTACAATGATATCTGGCATGAAGGTAGGAGCTGGGAAGACGAAGGTCAAGGTCGATTTGGGGCCGCCTGGTATGTGACCTTGGTACTGCAGCAGAACTTCCGTTTTTTTTATCATTTGACCTGGGCGTGCCATGATCTTGATTTTTTGGTGGCAAATAACTTGTAATGTAACGAGGAAGTGTTTTAGGTGTGGGCCTCCTAGCAGCTTGCTCTGGAGCTGCGTTCTTGTCAAAATCTTCCAAGGATGATACTAGGTAACTGATGAAAGGAACGACGGATTTCTATGATATTTAGTATCTAGTTTAAGCCCCGGTTACACATAACCGAACATGGCCTCCCGACTCTCCCCCGACCATGGTTAGAGTGATTCTGGAGTGTTTGGCTGCGCCAGCCGAATGTTTTGAAAATTTCAAAACATTCCAGATTCGGCTCTGGACGGAGGGACTGGAATGGATTGGCTGGTGTTCGGCGCGGTCGGCTGGTGTTCGGGTGGTGTTCGGGAGTAAGTCAGCAGTAAAATTAGAACCTTAACCACGCCAGAACCACTGCTGACTTACTTCCAACTAGTTTCTAACCTACCCATGACTCACCATACGGCCGTAGACAAATCTCTGCTAACTCATTCCCAACCAAACTGACTACTGCCAGAACAGGGCGAATCACCCAGACCTTCACACGACCAAAAACAGAGAAAAAAAAGCTAAAAGCCTATTTAAGCTAACTGTGATCCGAATTCGATCTCTTGATGATGTTAACAACATAGCAGAATGGATTATTTTGATCAAAAATGAGAATAACCCCTCTTTTGAAAGTGGCTGAATATGTTCCATTCGTGAGAGGGTTAGCAGCCGGTCGGGAATTAGTCAGGAGAGATTCGGCTAAAGGTAGGGATGGTTGGGAGTTGGTTAGAAAGCATTCGGGGTTTGGTTGGGGGTACACCGTGTATTGGTTAGGAGATGATTGGGACATGTTCGGGGCAGATTCGACGAATGCTCGGCGCCAAAGTGTGGCCTAATTCTGGTCAGACTGCTCTCGAACTACCGCCGAGCCGAGTCGGCTAGCGTTCGGGAGCCATGTTCGGCTATGTGTAACCGGGGCTTGTGGTGGATCCCCGGAATTTAACTGGGACACATGAAATAGGAAAGCGGTGTGCTCCTGATACACAACCTGGTTTAAGGTCACTCGAATGAACGCACATTCCATTTAATTGCACTGAATTCCAAAATCCCAAACCGGTTCCCATTCACTGCATTGTTAGTTACTCCGCATATCTGCACGGCGCATTGACACCAATGCCGGATAACTGCACCAATTTTTTTCAAAAATCTAACTAAAAAGGTGCGCTAAAAATCGACAAACGCGGTACACATGAGCCGATACCTGCCGGTGTAAAGGCACAATACCACCAATATATTTAAAACTGTTTTGAGTAACAAAAGAAGGCGGGCTCCATTGACAGTTACGTTGATAGGAATCGTATGGGAGGTCCCTGGCGTGTAGGCACCATTAATGCTTAGGTCACAATTGCGCTGGTGCCCGTCGGGGATGAAGCCCCGGCCGGGCTATGACGTCCGGGGGGCACCGGCTGTCGTGGTCACAAATAAAACTTTCCTTCACGCTGCCCTGCAGGGGTCCCGGGGTGCTCCGGTGGGCACTCGGTGGCATTTATGTAAAATTTTGTAACCTTCATTGGTCGGTCTCCGGCAGGCACCCGTCAGTTGCTCTGAAGGTACCTGTGGGGTCCGACAGGGTACCGCGTGCTTATCACATCCAGGTGGGGCAGTTGTAGGGTCCCTGCCGAATGCCCCGCGAACGACGGTCGGGCATCAGGCAGGCTCCTGGTCATATCTCGAGGAGTATATACAATTGCACTGGAGCTAAAAAAGAAACACGATATACGAAGTTCTCGCTTTAGTTATGCTCACCTGATCTGTAACGTCACACTTGACCCGGTTTTACGAAGTATACACATTAAACTGGAAAGTCTTTCCCTGCTTTAAGTAAACAAGTTGCTGAAACAATTGGTGCTATTGTGAAAATCAAATACATCACCCCTCAAAAGACTCTCACAACGATATGCAACAGCCTTATATACCCGCATTTGACTTCCTGTAACATAAATATTGTTTGGGGATGCGCTTGCCGTGCAACTCTACAGCCTCTTATAACTCTCCAAAAGAAATTCACAAGGATAGCACTGCTTCTGACTTTCGCTCACACATGCCTCCTCTATTTCAAAACTAAAAGATGCTAGCTATCCACGATATCAGTAAATTACAAATTAATATATTAACATTTAACTTCCTTATATATTCCCCAATAATCTTTCTATTTTCCCAAACCCTAATTCACTTTTACACAACTATTATACCTGGCATAGAAATCAACTCTATAATCCTCCGCACATCATTAGCACAGTTCTCCGTAAAATGCAAATATGTCACAATATGGAACAGTCTTCCGACAAATATACAAACAATCACGTCTTTTCTGACGTTTAAAAGTGCCATGAAAAGCCATCATAACCCCTGTAGTAGAGTCACGTGCTCAGTTCTTATCTAATTCTAATTTGTACCATTAATTATTTGATCATCATTATCTATCGTTCTCTTATTCTCTTATTACTTTGCTATATTATCTATGATTTATAATCAAGTTTGATAAGTATAGACGAGGAGGGCCTAGTATAAGCTATATACGTTTTTCCCTCCTCCTGAACCTGTTTTCACTTATTGTTTATCATATTATACATTATAGATTTTCTTGGTGTGCAAATAAATAAACAAGCAAGCAAACAAACAAACAAACAAACAAATTATTATTTGTCCCGGTGGATTGCCGGCAACCGGAGGGGTACCTCTCGGTGTGCTCACGGTTAGGTCACGGCGACTTAAATTCTACCCGCGGGGCCCAGGTAGAATTTAAGTCAGAACTAAATTTTTGTCGGGTCCCCGCCGTGCCCCAAAATAGCCCGATAGCCGCAGGGTGCCCCACGGGGCCACGTAGGGGTCACGCCCGAAAGTGCCAAAAACGGCCCGGGAACCACCCGGCAGGGCCCCTTTTTCCAATTGTGACCTAAGCATAAGAGACGTACGCCTACCAAAGGCAGCATTACGCTTTGGACAGCATGCTGTACTCAAAAAAGATTGGTCTCTACCTGTAGGTCCTGTACACTGTCTTATTGCTGTGAATGCATTTAAGTTCGCAGGGATTTGATTTCGCGTTAAGGATGACACGGGCTATCGGAGTTGTGTTTTCTTTGCTGTGCGAATCAAGGATATTTTCTCTGTCTACATGTGTACCTAGCCACTGTTTTAAACATCTTTATTGGAATTATAAGCACATGTATAACAGTCATGTAAGGATATCAGTACATGTTCGTAAACCCTGCAACGGGAACAGTGAACACAATATTTTCCTGGTTCTATGATGTATGGTAACGCAAGAACTGTTTCGTTAGCTACTAAGATCAAGGAAAAAAAACATGTTAAGTTTAATCTGTACAATATCTTGGTAAACTTTACAATATTATTGTACATGTCCTTGAATACTGTATATGTGAATGATGTTAATAACTGCATAATTTCGTCTGTTTTCTTTGTGCTAGTGTTTCTAACTTACAATACAAATGGTGGTGCGGTCCAGCTGGGCATTTCGCATAATTGCACCAGCCGGATAATTGCACCAAAAACGCTGGCAAATGGGTGGTGCAGTTCGGATTCTACTGTACTAATTATAGCATATTAGCCTGGGTGCTATCCTTTTTCTACCGGGGCTCCTACACTCGCTACCCTAAATACTATTTTTTTCTAAACGTTAAATCGCGGGCGGATTCAATCACTTCCAAAGTGCCAAAATTGTCAACCTTAAAACATCTTTTGGAAGCTGACACCTTCCACCATCTCACTGGCGAGTTTGTTTGGTCAGATAATGACTACCGGCGGACTAGCAGCGTGACACAAATGAATAAGCACATTAATATAGACACTTACAGTTTGCTGAAACCAGCCCAGGGGCGCACCCGGGGGAGCCACGACCTCAAGTTTCACACCATCCACGCTAGAACCGATACATATAAACATTCTTTTTTTCCCTGGACCATCCCTCAGTGGAACACCCTGCCTGGCACGGTTGCGACGGCTCCCACCGTTGAGTCGTTCCGTGCCAGGCTGGAGGCCTGCCCGCCTTAGCCCGGGACCTCAACTCCCCCCCTACTTTGCCCCTGAAGGGGTCATTTGGGGGCAACACCTATGTAGATGTAGTCGTTAACGTAAGTTAGAAAGCGATTTGTCGGGTCATGGCTGATACGAATCTGAGTTTCAATGCGGTTCACGTGGTTTGATTGGTCGGGGTGATGTATATGTATTGTTGGGTGAGAGGGGGGGCAAGTACAGTGTATAGTAGGAAGAGATTCAATCATGTTAACTTTCGACAATTGCAGAACATCTTTATGACATGATCAGAACATGGTAGTTGGTACAGTGGAGTCCGACCGTCGTCCTGGTCATTTTACGCGCATCTAGAAAATAGACAAATCAGGCAAGGCAATTGCAGGAGTTATGATGAATATCGGATATGAGATAGACTCGTGTAAACCAGAATACAACTATTTGTCATTAACAAACATCCAATAAAAGTAACCTTTCCACCGTCGCCATGGCAATGCTTTTTCATTGCCACTCTTGTTATGTTTGTATAAAGAGCATTGTCTAAAACTATGGATGTCCCTGTAACTTTTATAGCTCAACTGGAAGAAACCTCTCAAGTGATGGCAATGAGTTGGTAACTGAGAGACCCCGGTTCAATCCTTTGCTTTTTGTTTCAATAAAAAAAAGCGTTAATGCAGCGGGTACCGCTTCACATTGGATGAAGGGATCGTGCATTTAACATGGGGGTAATGGTCTGGGAAGGGAGGAGCCATCAAGTTCATATGAGGTTGTATGTCTTTAAAGGGGAGGGACGATCCATTTAACGTCGGGTTATGGGAAGGACCATCTATTTTCTTTCAACTTTTATTTAACCTTGAAAGTATACAATATACACTCTTCGGCCGAGGCCGTTTTCTAGAGCATGGGGTTGCGTGTCTCGAAAGGGAGGGACGATCCATTTCACTAGGGGCTAAGCTAACGATCTATAAAAAGGAGAAGGGAGGCAACATCCACTTTACATGGGGCTGGGAAAAAGAGGCACTACCAACGTGGAGTTGAGGTTTTGGGAAAGTAAAGGGACAATCCATTTCACATGGGTTGAGGGATTGAAAAGGAAGAGAGGGAACATCCATTTTACACAAGACTTTAGAGCATGGGAGAGATGGGATCATGCACTTTTAGGTCTGGGTGAGGGACACCATTTCAGGTCAGTGAGGATGTGGGGAGGGGGAACATCCATTTTATGCAAATTTGTGGGTGGGGAGGGAGAAAGCATCAATTTAACTGACAATCTAACGTGAAATATAAACTACACACCTGGTTTCAAACTGTTTATTTGATAACAGTTATTCACAAAACGGAGGAATGCAAAGTGTACAATGTATTACAAAAAGGTACAAATAGCACTAAACCTATTGATTGCAAGGCTAAATGTGAACAACACCTTTTTGCAAAGAATGTATAACAATAAAGGACATGGTTATCTTATAAGCACACTCCCTGTTGTAAACGTTCATTAAGTATGACAGGGCTCATTACTCTCCAAGCAAAAGTTTGGCTCCGGCTGTTTCATGACGCGGTTTTAGGCGTTGCTATTGGACTTTCTTTTTTGTCCCGTTTATACATGTACTTTATGTTGCTAAGTCGAACCTCTGCTTGGAGACTAGTGGCTCGTGACTCAGCTAAAAAGGCTGAGCGTTGAAAAAAAATGGTAAAAGTGCTAAATATTAACTAAGCTAGAAAAAGCTAAGCTGACAGATGCTAACTTAAGTTAGCATTAGTTAGCATTTTTAGTTAACTAAAAATGCTAACTAAATGAACATCTGTCATTAAGTATGACAGTGGCTCATTACTCTCCAAGCAAAAGTTCGGCCCCGGCTGTTTTTTGACGCAGTTTTAGGCGTCTCTATTGGACTTTCTTTTTTGTCCCGTTTACTTTGTGTTGCCAAGCCGAACCTTTGCTTGGAGAATAGTGGCTCGTATACTCAAGCTAAAAATGCTGAGCGTTGAAAAAAGAGGGTGAAATTGCTAAATATTGACTATCTAAGCTAAGCTAAAAATGCTGACAGATGCTAACTTAAGTTAGCATTAGTTAGCATTTTTAGATAACTAAGAATGCAAACTACGCTAACGACTGTCATTTACAATGTGACAGTGGCTCATTACTCTCCAAGCAAAAGTTTGGCCCCGGCTGTTTTTTGACGCGGTTTTAGGCGTCTCTATCGGACTTTCTTTTTTATTGTCCCGTTTACTTATGTTGCCAGGCCGAACCTTTGCTTGGACAATAGTGGCTCGTGACTAAGCTAAAAAGAATGCTAACTAAGTTAAAAACGCAGTAAATGCTGATAAAGTCAATGCATGGTGGTACAGAGGAAACTTTTTGGACTGTTTTTGAAAGTTGTTTTGCGGCTTAAGGCTAAGGCAGATAGTCAGATAGTGTTTGGATTAGTGTGTTGAGTCTGTGCGTGTGCGCGTTAGTTTGTCAGTTTGTGTGTAATGTGTGCGTTCCAACATCCGTCCTCGCCAAAATTCAATAGGACTTAGAAGGCTACAAACTACCTCTGTACCATACACGGATATTATCAACATCTACTAAATTTTGAAAAATGCAGAAAAGTAATTTCAAAAAAATTTAAAAATTAAACTAGACCCTACCTCACACATAATAAGCTTAACTCTATATAAATTAGTTTATATATCTAATGCTAGGGAGAAGGGTCACATTTCTATGCCTACCAGGCTGTTTGAAAACAAAGAACAAAAAATGCCGGCATTATTATGTATCTTCTTGATAGGCGCCTTTATCAAGAATATACATAATTTAAAGGAGTACTTTAAAAAAAGTTTGTGTGTTGCTTTGGAATTGTGACCCTACCCTAGCATAACGTAATACATGGTATAGGTGGTAAACACACTTAAGTATGACAGTGGCTCATTACTCTCCAAGCAAAAGATTGGCTCCGGCTGGTTTTGTGACACCGTTTTAGGCGTCTCTAGCGGACTTCCTTTTTTGTCCCATTTAGTTATGTTGCCAAGCCGAACCTCTGCTTGGAGAATAGTGGCTCATGACTCAGCTAAAAATGCTGAGCGTTGAATAAAAAAGAAGATAAAATTGCCAAATATTAACTAACTAAACTAGAAAATGCTACGCTAAAAATGCTCACTAAGATAAAAAAAGCTAAGCAAGTTTCTGGCCTGAGCACATAGGCAGGCAGGGCATTCTTTTTATCTTAGTGAGCATTTTTAGCTAACTTAACTAAAATGGAAAACTATATTAGCTTAAAATGCTAACTAATACTAACTATATCTCTAATGCTAGGGAGTAGGGTCACATTTCTAAGCAGGGGCCCGACCAGGCTGTTTGAAAACAGAATGAAAAATGCCTATCAAGAATATACACAATTAAAGGAGTACTTTTTAAAAAGTTTTGTGTTTTGCTGTCTTTTATATCGTATTTCTTTTTCTCGCAAGCTTTGGAATTGTGACCCTAGCATAACATAGTACATGACATTTGTATACATGATTGTTGTAAAAGTGTACACTTTGCATTCCATAAAAGGTCATTCACAAGGACTTCATACTAGTATACAGATTGCCGGGGGCCTGACAGGAAGTTAAGATTTGTGATTGTCATTTCAGACCTAGGTTCAACCTAGAAATGTACAAAATCCCCTGTCTACCTGAAGCATCATCAGCGGAGAAAATCATGATCTCTTGATGGATGGCAAGGTGTTGAGCACATTTTGATTACACCCTGAGTAATTTCTAGTGGAGGGTTAGGACATTTAAAAGCAATAGCTACTTCTACACACAGGGCTTCAGCCTATCTCTGTGGTATACAACCCCGATGCCATGGCAGATTCAGTATCTGTAACAATGCCGATAGCCGGAATTGCTCTCGGAGTGACTGCGAAATTCAGTCCTCTGTAAAAATTTGTGGGTTCAAAACCCTCCAGAACCCAAAATAACCCTGGGTTCACTTCGGGTTCTGAACCCTAGAGAACCCAAACCTTGGGGTCCGATCCGTCAGATGAACCCTCCGGAACCCGACCGAACCCGCAGGTTGGGTTAAAATGGGTCCGTTTTGGCGGGTTTGACCCACTTTAACCCATTAAGACCGGGTCAAAATGAGTTCTAAAGGGCAGGTTCTGAACCCGCCAGAACCCGCCTGGGAACCCACTAGAACCCACCGGCGGGAACCCGGCAGAACCCGCCCGCGGCGCCCGGGAATGGCGGTTGTCATGGAAACGAACCCGGCAGAACCCACTGGAACCCGCGAGCGAACCCGGCAGAACCCGCTCGCCGCGCCCCGAATGGCGGTTGTCATGGAAACAAACCCGGCAGAACCCGCGAGCGAACCCGGCAGAACCCACCGGCGGCGCCCTGAATGGTGGTTGTCATGGTTACAAACCGTCTGGCTATGGGTTCAAAGCTGCGTGAAGACGGGTTATTTTGGGTTATTTTGGGTTCTCCGGGTTCTCGGGACTGACAGGCGAGCGTGGTCTTTTAAATCCACCAGAACCCTACGTGTTGGGATATGTTCAAAACCCCGGGCGGCGGGCTACGCTGTGTCTCAGCAGTCTCTCAGGTCTAGAAAAGTAGAATAATCGTTGCTCAGCTTGCTGTGTCCAGGACCCGTCATTCCGTCCCACTCCCAGGACGGAAATTTGCTTGTTGAGACGGAGAAAAAATTCACCCCTTCCTGAATCCCAAACCTGAATTTCACGACATGAGTATATTATGATGATAATAAAAATGACAGATTTTAACAACGACAATTGAACACATTTCCAAGCGCCACTTTAATCATTGTTGTTGTTTTTTTGCCTGTTCCTTCGCAACGCCGACCAACATGGCGCGCGATAGATATACATCGCGAAGATCGCGACACTGGCCCCGCCCATGGCAAGCGTGGCGCGTGTAACGTACTGTGGAGGGCAGCGCGGCCGGTGGGGTTCCATCTCACCCTGCCTCAGTTGTGTCACTTTCATATGATTGGCAACAAAGTCTAAATATAAATTTCGATCTCACAATGTGTCGCGTCTCACACGCCATGCATGAGGGCTAGCGCTGCGCTGAAACCTTTATGTAAAGAGCCCCGTACCGCAAGTTTTTTTTCTTGTTTACGTCGATAAAATTATAAAATTCATAATTTTAGTCGGGGCCGCTCGAAAGAAGGAAGGCAACATAAGCAATATGTACGCCGCTGGTTTTGACACATTTGGAGCCGTTTTGTCCTGATTTCTATGTTTTGTATGTTGTTACGTTCGGTCCACTCCATGGCCATTGCGTTCTAAGTATGGTTGATATATGCGGCCACACGACCGTGTTAGGCACGGCTGCCATGGGGGCGGAGCGGTGTGCAGCGGTGTACCTTTGATCTCCAGGTTTTGCGGTGGGTGTGGCCGATAGAATGGCACTAGTGATGTCATCATAGCTTTTTTCGTGGGAAAGTGCCTGCACGTGACCCAGATTTCGCGCGAAATTCTCTAGTGGAGGCGGAGCTTCAGCTCGCAAAACTCTACACATCGTGACATAAACGTACTGCGGGGTGCGGCTATGTTTTGCGTGCTGAGACTAAATGCTGGCGGATTTGAACATGGCGATTGTACAGTCTTTTTAAATTCGGTAAATTTTGTGTTGTAGATTCAATTATTCTTTGTATAGTTATTTATTAGTTATCATAGTACCTAACAACATCATCATCTTGTCGTGAGATTACTCATCAACAATAACAAAATTCGGACTGTGTTCGGCCAAGGAAGTTTTATATAGAAAACCTCCGTTCTTGGTTCGGCTACGTACTAGAGAATCGCAGGACTATAGCACGGTTTGATTACGAGAGCTTATTCCGTCTCGCGCCCAGATATCGGCTCTTCAAAAACAAAGGACTGGGAGCTCCTGGAAACTTCACGTTATGATCACATGAAGGCCTCTAAAAAGCATATTCCCTCAGTTTCGTACCATAGCAACACAGAATACATATAATAACAATGCATTCTTTAATAGCCTTCAAATCGTGTTATATATTTACGAAATGTATAACTTCGAGCGATAAGAGTGTTGTGTAGTGTGTACCGATCGGTCCATCATTTCTCCCTAACGCTGCTAGCCCGTCCTACTTAGTCTGAGAACAAAAATGATGATGATGCAGTCTCATTCGAAGAAGAGTTTAAATTGCATATTTTAGTGTATGCCATTTCTCTGTAACTAGATCTATCTTGCTACCTTCGTTATACGGATTTAAAAACTGTATCTTGTGCACTCATTTTTCTGTAAATA
Source organism: Branchiostoma lanceolatum (assembly GCF_035083965.1). Taxonomy (NCBI): domain Eukaryota; kingdom Metazoa; phylum Chordata; class Leptocardii; order Amphioxiformes; family Branchiostomatidae; genus Branchiostoma; species Branchiostoma lanceolatum. The sequence continues at coordinate 15,824,694 of NC_089723.1, read as the reverse complement.
AAAGGTACTTTATCTTTTCCTATACTTGGTAGCACCCAAAATGCACGTGCTTTTATCTAGCATAGCGGTGTGAGCGGTGAAGCATCTCCAAGGCAGCAGATCTCTAGGGGGTCAAAATACAGTCTAGGCTGCCAGCAAACTTCAGTCGCCCCCGGCAAATATTAGCCCAATGGCGATTTGACATTCGAGGGTCCAAGGGGACGAATGGTAAATTGGAAGTCAAGACTCGGGAAACTGCTCCTCATATGGCATAACCTGGTGGAATCAACTCTACTCTACTCTACCAAGGAGGTTTTGACTCTACTCTACTCTTATGGAAGTCAGTTGTGATTCAAAATAATCAGTGCTAAATTACCGGGTCCTCATCCGGCTTTGATTTGATCCAGCTGTATCCAGTACTCAGAACTGCGGTGCACGGGAAGTTATCATGGTTGTAATCAGAGGCCACAGAAGGACATGACAGGAGACAAATGGGAGACGGCCTGTGTACCGTTCAAAATGTAACTTTGGCTAAAGCTCGCGATATAGGTATAATTTCTGGAATCTCACAAGGTTTAGTCAACACCAAAAGACAGACCTATTCTGTACGATGTAACAAGGATAATCATCGTTTCTGATCGCAACAAATTAAAATTATGGGCGCCAAACCACCACATGTGCATAACTGATCATAACTTAGACTGTGCCGGGTAAGTATGTAAGAAGAGGCCTCCAAATATATGTATGCCATAAGAATTACAACAATACAGAAGCTGAAAAGAACTTTCTTACTTGTCAAGATCACTGAGGAAGGGCTGTTTGAGCTGACCGCCGGCTGGACGACTTTCCACATGAAAAACATCAGCAGTAATCCTCCGTCGGTTGCCAGCACTTTGGCGTTACCGTAAGCTGGTATGATGCAGTACAAGCGCTCCTGTTCCCACAACACGTCTGACATTTATCCATGATACGGTACGGTTCAGAACGCGGAAGAAAATAAGAACTACGGCAGTGTCGAACAGTTACCCGGTACTCGGCCATTTTTCAAATTTGTAAAGACCGCCACGCAGGCGCAGTATGGCTGCTGGCATGCCACCATTCCCCATGGGCATGGCAGCCCCTTGGTTATCTGGGTTCATCTCACGGTTCAACTCCAGATCCCGCTGGTAACTGACCCCGCCTGGGCCTGGTCCAGAGTTTTTCGCCTGGCCGGTCTGTCAGGAAGCCAGGGTTGAACTTATTTTAGTGTCAGAGGACGCAGCTAGTCACAATATTGAATTGGGCGAACAGGGTACATTAGATGATAACGTTCTACTATTTATTTGTACAAAAAAGTGCTGCTAAACCACAGAACTTAACAAAGCTGATCGCAAAACACAGAGTATCAAACAAGTAACAAGACTATATTTGTAAGAGTAACATGTACATGTAGGCTGTCTTGTTTGACTCAGCTGTATTGATCGATGTTTTATATATTGACAAGAACTATCAACTAAAGTAACGTTACTCTATTAGATGGTATTTGGCTCCACGGACTGTGAATGATATATCACTGTGATAAGAATGCTCATAGGGTTAACTTAAAGGTAAAGCGGCCGAACCTCAGACTGAGGACGAATCATAACGCTATATTAGTGCAATTCGGCTTCGCCGTACAGCTCGCAAAATTCTTTTTTTTTTTGGAAAGCACGCCAGGTCACCCCATACTCTTCTCTGACTTCTCTATAATTGTGTTGGGTTCTTTTACGTGAAGAGGTTTCTAGCCCTAAATGAAATCAACCTCATACAAGACCGCCGGCTTTACGTCCCCCTCCGATAGGACGACATAGGACGTCTGAAATTATCAAAAATTCTGGGGCTAGTGGCACATTACTTGGCATTCGATGTCAAAAGTAGGAATTTTGGGCATATTTTGTGTTGCGACAACAAATGTCACTTTATATGCCTTTGAATATTGCAGCAGCGTTGTCAGCCGAGCGTTAAAAAAATTATTTTCCCTCGAACTGTCGTAGAGTGGAGCCCATTGTCAGAAGGCATCTTCACCGTTAAACATATACTATGATATAGATGTCACTGTGCAAAGGTTATAATTAGGTATGACACGTCGTTCAGTGTTTAGGTAATAGCAACAAGCAATAGATATATCCTCTGTGGTTCTGGTTTTTTTTTGCAGTGCAATCTTTAAATTATTCGAATCCCTTCTTCTTACCCGCCTCGAGAAGCACCTGGCCTCTCCTGCAAATTAGCTTGGGTTTAAAAGACACCATGAAACTGACATGTGTATCTTTGCTCTCAAAGAGATCATTTCTTATTTTAAACGCAGAGGTTCGCCTGTCTTCGTTTGTTTTCCTGACGCCTCTAAAGCGTTTGATAGGGTAAACCACTACACACTGTTCAAGAAGTTAATCGACAGAAATGTACCTAGTACCTGTTTACTTAGTACGCATCATTGTACATTGGTTATAACCTTTAGGATGCGCTGGGGGTCTGCCGTCTCTGACAATTTCAGGTGCAGCAACAGTGTCCCCCAGGGGAGTTTACTGTCTCCAATTTTGTTTAATGTTTATGTCTCTGACCTTAGTGTCAAGGTAAATGCTGCTAATGCTGGCTGTTTTATGGGTAAGGTCGCTGTTGATCACCTCTTCTACGCAGACGAATTATGTTTAATTTGCCCCTCTGCGAAAGCTGTACAGAAATTGATTAATGCGGCGCAATTTTTTGTATTTGTTTCAGTTTATAGTTGGGATGAGCCTATTACAGTTGTGTAACTGTGAATGACATCGACTATATTGTCTCGCGTTTGGACGTTACGAGTGCCATGTTTCAGTGTGGCAATTAGGCTTACGGGCGGGTTATACATGTCGTCTAGTTATCGTGTTGGTCTCATGTGAAAGTGTACATTTGAGACAAATCAAAGGAGCGGGTAGAAAGAAGTGAGCCCAACCGAGATTCGAACAGACGCCGAAACCGGCAGCCCAGATGACAGGCACGCTAGGCTAAAAGGTCGCGACCAGTTAGACTGGTCAGTTAGAGGCGCTTGAACCCCCACTGTTACACATTGTAGATGCACTTATGCAGTAAGATATCACATTCTAATCGCACTGTTGTGTCACTTCCGTTTTATCGCCATGACCTGTACTTAGCTTGAAAAAGTTTCAACATGCTATAAAGATACGCAAGTAATTATTTTACTGTGTGTTTACTAATTCCCAATCTGGAATTATGTGGCGCAGTGGCAGGGTGTTTGGCCCCAGAAAACCCAGAGGTACTGAGTTCGAATCCGGGGTTCCCTGATTTGTCCCGTTGAAGTTGTGCCCTTAGGGAAGGCACTTTACACGACTTTCCTGACTTCAGTCAGGTGTAAATAATGAATACATAACTTCGGTTAGGGACGTCCCTGGGATAGGACGCTAAATGGAGGTCCCGTGTTTGAGGAGAATCACACCTCGAGCACGTTAAAGTACCCACCACACTTATCGAAAAGAGTAGGGGTCCTTGCCGGTGTACAGTCCTATGGCCGCACATGCATATGGCGCGCCGAATGGCAGCCGCTCCAGACCCTTGTGGTCTAGCCCCGCCAATTGTGCGCTCCTCGCAATTCAGCCCCTGGTTGCGAAGAGAGAGTATTCGGCCTACGGCCTACTGTCGTGGGTGGCGTCTTCATTGTGCTAGATATAAAGCATTTTCAAAGGCAATGCATCCACTAAAAAAAAAGTTTACAGGTGTTCGGCTTGCTGTCAAAGTCGCAACATCTTGACTATTCGCGGACCGTCACCAGGCATGTTTTACAAAGTGACTGAACGGCTCAATTCGGAGAACCGTTTGATTCATCTTAACATGATGTTTTTCTATTCTCTACGAACGTGGAAAAGCGACAAATGGACAATTCGGTTACATTTTGGGCAGTAAATAAGTGTTGGTTACATTTTCAAAATTGCCGCCGTTTAGACATTGCGACATTGTCGGTTTATGGACCCAGGGCGAGTTCCATGGAAGTAGAAAGGCGACAATTTCTGGGCCCGAGAACGGCGACAAATGCCGGTTTATGATCCCACCCGGCGGGCTAATGAACTGCGCTGTGAAAATGTCGCCGTTTGAATTGCCCATCCCGCCCTTGGGCCGGTCAATGCACACTTCACACCTACATGTTTCCCCTCCTACCGATAATTCCTATTGTGTATACTAATCAGCGAGGCCAAAATAATTATATGCCCGCGTGGCTGTAAATAGATCGTCGATCTCGGCCGTGGAACACGAATGACTCCCAGGATCGCTGGGAAAATAGTAGAAATTGGCCTAATACTAACAGTATGCCAAGGGTAGTCATCTATGCAGAGAAGTTCAATAGGCGACCCACGTGGTACCTACGTTGTATGTGACCACGACTTTATATATCTTAACTATTGCATCCTGTTTTTCCCAATCGTACGACGTACGGCGCTGTCATGACGAAAACCCCATCGCAGGTATATCGTGAGTTTAATGTGACCCTAGCTTTATGTAGAAATTTGCCGAGTAAGTCTTTCAAGTGGACTGCACTAGAAGTATAATGAACGACGATTGGTCACCATGGCACAATTCTTCACTGAGACCTTGGTTCAAATCATGCTCACGCGGCTTTAAAACAGACGGATAAAAGCTAAAGACCATGCATTTTTTTGGGAAGAGCTGATCTTTCTTCCCATGGGTTAACATTTGGCTCTGTTGGTGAAAATAGTGTTTTGAACAAATCGGACGATAATGGTCGATAATGGTTAGCGCTACGTCTCCTGCGACTGCCACGTTAGTAGGCGGTGGTTCCGTAGAGATGTGTGTGCAAATAATACGGGCGAAAATGTATTTAGGATACCTTTTTGGCATTTCTTGGCGTCTGACATTACCCTACCGTGTTGCCAATGTTTAATATGATATGTGAAGTCACTGAAGTGCGATATTTTGAATGTTTCTTTTGAAGTCAAAGCGCAGGCTTTAGCCGGAAAGGATTTTTTTGAGAATGGTACGAGATGGACCACCTGTTGACGACCTAACTGGCTTCCAGTATTTATAGTGATACTTCAAACAAGGAGGTTGGATCGACTGAATATACCTGAAACGTATGGGGTGTAACCAGCGGTACATTGCCCTTGGCATTAAATTAAAAAAGAAGGGCTTAGAAAGGTTGACAACTCTTATGTTGCACCACACGTCGGAGTACGGTACACCCAAAATACCGTACCGATAGCGCTAAGCGATCTTACGCCTCCATTCTCCAAGAAATGTTGCGAATTGATATTGAACCTAATAAATGTTGCAGCTTATTCAGATCTTAACTTAAAAAAAACAACACTTATGAACATCTGCGTAGTGTTACAAAATAAGCATTGTTAGCTCTTTTTTTGCTTTAACCAACCTTTGAAACTTTCACTCCATCCCTCGCCTGCCGCACTGCTATTCGAGTGGTGCTCGGTAATCCCCGCCTTCAAGAAATGTTGCGAATTGATATTGAATCTAGTAAATGTTGGAGCGTTTTCAAATTTTGATCACGTAAAAGACGACACTCATGAACATCTGCGTAGTGTTACAAAATAAGCATTGTTAACTCTTTTTTTTTGCTTTAACCAAACTTTCACTCCATCCCTCGCCTGCCGCACTGCTACTCGAGTGGTGCTCGGTAATCCCCGCCTTCAAGAAATGTTGCGAATTGATATTGAATCTAGTAAATATTAAAGCGTATTCAAATCTTAATCACGTAAAAAAAAAACACTTATGAACATCTGCGTAGTGTTACAAAATAAGCATTGTTAGCTCTTTTTTTGCTTTAACCAACCTTTGAAACTTTCACTCCATCCCTCGTCTGCCGCACTGCTATTCGAGTGGTGCTCGGTAATGCCCGCCTTCAAGAAATGTTGCGAATTGATATTGAATCTAGTAAATGTTGGAGCGTTTTCAAATTTTGATCACGTAAAAGACGACACTCATGAACATCTGCGTAGTGTTACAAAATAAGCATTGTTAGCTCTTTTAACCAAACTTTCACGCCATCCCTCGCCTGCCGCACTGCTACTCGAGTGGTGCTCGGTAATGCCCGCCTGCTGTTGTCTTCGCCAATCGATTTCTATGATTCAGGCACACTTATAGTTTTTTTTGGTAGGTTTTGACATGTTGTGTTTGAAATTGTATATGTACAATCCACACACAAAAACAACGATATATAACTATATCAACTGAAGTATCTACTCATGTCGGGTACGATTCCATTGCGAAATTGCCCGTCTATAGCAGTCGGTGTTGTTGAAGAAGAAAATGTTAAAAATTCTTGTAGGGTTGCTTTTACATTTTCAAACGTTTGTTATCCTCTCAACTGAATAACAACACTTACCAACACTTGTGAATTCTGTTTTGCTTAAACGATTTGATGCTTTCTGGTCGTTTTCGAGCCTTTAAGAACACCCCGTAAATTTGACAACTTGACAACGTACACGTATTCCAGTACTAAATGGTGACTTCATATAGCATATCGTGCCCTTTACCCTGTAGTCAAATGTTACCTCTCAATACATCCAACAATGAAAGAGAAACTGTTGGGAATCGTTTCCCGCATGTTCCGAAAACCTCCATCGTATGTGTGAATTGTGTTTACGTGAAAATTGCGCAATATGCTTTGTAAAATGTTTACAAATCCATTACTAGTACTGTACAAGTCACCCATTAGTCAATGATATACTAGACTACTGTAAGTATTGTGATATGATAAAAAGCTTTCCATGGTCCTATCCGGAACTATCAGTTTTCCAATCACCGTTCAGCCGGTCTATCGGGGTGTGTATGAAAACCCTTCAAACGGCGCTCTTAATGTTTCTGTTTCGACGTCTTGAGCGAATTGTCTACAAGTCACACATTAGTCAATGATATACGAGACTCCTCTATATGTTATGATATATCAAAAAGCTTTTGCATGGTCCTACAGTGTCTTGAACCTTAGAAAACAACACGGAACTATCAATTTTCTCATCACTGTTCAGCAGAAGTCTATAGGGGCGTGCGTGTATGAAAACCCTTCCAACTACGCTCTCAACATTTCTCTTTGGACGTCTTTTGCAAAGGCTCCGACAAGTTACTTATCAAACAATGATATACGATACTCCTGTATATCTTGATATTTCTATTATCAGGCTCCCGTTTCTAAAGATAATATGAAAGGATCCCGCACATCTTGCGACATTAAAGCAGGCAATGATCATACAACGTTGAGAGTCGTTTTCGAACTTGCCTGTTACCTTTTGTGACAGTCATCGATAACAAAACGTCATCTGTTTTAACTTAGGTTTATGTTTTATAAGATGCGCATCGGTATTTGATATAATCACGCAGGTTTTGGCTGGAAATATAGGGAGGTACATGTACCTAGACTACCTTTCGGGTGTTTCGACAGTCTTCATTCTATGTCGACTTCTTTGTGTGTTTTGATTTCAAAGGCAATGTGTCCATACCTGTGATTTTTAGAAAAATAGAATTGTTTAAATTAGAACAATTCACAAGTGATGTTAAGTGTTGTTGTTTCGTTAAGAAGTCGACAGACGTTTGGAAATTCAAGTGGTGTACCGGAGTGTCGTCGTTATCAAGGTCTATAACGGTTTGCTGCAACATTTGTCAGATTTGATCTATGGCCTGAAATTGAAATACCCAAACGATTCTTAACATTTCCTTCTGTAGCAATACCTACCGCACGGGAAGACTACCTGGTACATGCCGCGTTACTGTTATATCGTGTCGCACATGAGCGGAAGATTGATAGATTTCACTTGTGTTTTTTTTACCTTCGCCGAGAAGGTTATGCAGAGGGTAGCGTCTGTATGTTTGTAGTGGCACAACATAACTCAAGAACGCCTTGATGGATTGTCTTGGTATGTAGTATGTTGGTAGGTTTTGATAAGACCTGAAAACGAATAGATTTGGGCCCCCTAGTGGCTTCTTACGGTACTGCAGCGGAACTTCCTGTTTTGATATCTCGTGTTCTGGACATGCTATGGAACTTATTTTTGAGTGGAAGATAGATCTTTGGACAGAGAGTAAGTGGTATGGGTTTGGGCCCCCTAGCAGCTTTCTTGGAACTGCAGGAGCAGGTTTTGCATCTGTCTTTGAAAGAAAATAACTCAAGAAGGGCTTGATGGATAGTAATAATTTTTGGTAAGTAGATAGCTTGAGTGATGATGTACATGATTAGATACTTCTTATGCGAATCACTATCTTATTTGCATAATTAATGAGGAAAGTTAATACATCCGCCAACTTGCATGATAGGACTCTGAAACATGTGTCCATATGTAACTGAGGAAGAGAGAAATATTAATTGATATGAACTATGCAAATGAAGACCTCATTTGCATCATTAATGAGAAAATACTATAACAAGATGGCCTTGATGGATGGTCATGATTTTGGGTATGATAATAGCTTGTGTGATGCTTAGTATGATTGGACGATAATTATGCAAATCAGACTCTAATTTGCATAATTAATGAGGCAAATTTAAAGATCCGCTTTGTTCCATGATATGACTTCAAATTGTAACTGAGGAAGAGAGGAATGTTGATAGATAGAAAATATACAAATGTAGGCCTAATTTGCATACTTAATGAATAACTTCCATGATTCCATACTGGCAAATGACGGCAATTTCATACTTTTAAGACTTTTTTGTGGCATCGGGAAGTTATGTGAATGTGCACATCGTTGAATCAAATTATGCTAATAAGGGCCTCATTTTTATAATTGATGATTTATATTAGCATAACCTTCTTTGTTAAGCTCATAATTTGATAAGCTCATACTTTGGACATGTTAAGTTTTAAGACAATCAACTGGTATGATTTATAATCGATGAGAAACACTCCTAATACGTTAGCCATAAAGGTTCAAATCATTTGGCGAAGGTATGAGGTCATGGAGGTTTGTGTGTTTTTGTGTGCTTGTGGTGGTCATGTGGGGTCGGTGGGTGATACAGGTTCAATTCTTCAAAGACAATTTGTCAATACCTCCAAAAAATTACTGATGATTCGCTGACACAACAGCAAAAGGCTTGGCTACCGCATGCCGTATGTGGAGTGCCCGGCAGTAGAGCTATAGCATCGTGTCAAAAGTAGTGACATTGGAGTTTCAATCGGTTTTTAAAAAATGGAAAAAAAGTCTAATTCTACTTATATTCCACATGTGTACCAGAGTGCTGTCGTTATCAAGATCTATAACGGTTTGCTGCAACATTTGTAAGATTTGATATATCAATTAGCAACATTTTTTTCCTTTGGTTCCGGTTGGACAACAGAGACCGGAACATTTGCTGAATGAGAATGTTGGTACTGAAAAGCATTTACACAGCCCTCGAAGTCATAACGCAATTTGAAATGTGCCGCACGTGCAGTTCTGGTCAAACCACCTGCTGTACATGATTTCTACACAACGACCTCCAACGTACCGTTACGGTATCTGTTACAATAAACGTATGAAGACAACATTCGCACAAAATGTGATATAGTTAACAGTTAACGCTCTCTAACATGCCCCCGAGCTTCGGCCGTTTTTTTTTTAAATATGCCGCGCCACAAACCTGAAATCTTTCGAGCGACGTCCGTCGGACACTAATGATTATAAATCACCAATGACCCATCTCTTGCAAACGGACAAAGTCAGAATCGACTAACCGGGTATAAAGTCAACCAACTTTGATTTCTGAATTGTGGTAAATATGTAGGTCGGACATGAGGCGACCCGATTTGTGATGGGGGCTTGACGGGTGCTTCTACAGTCTTAATTTAAGAGAAAAAACGACGTGTCGCACTTTGGAACGTCGGGCGTGCTTCGGGCGAGCGTTGTGCTAATGTCGGGTGGGAGCTTGACCGGGTCGGGCCGAACTCCCTCTTTGTGTCTGAAACGTAACGATTTGGTTCATAACATAGCATGATAAAGAAAAATGTATCAACTTGTCCAATTATGCTTCCTAACTTTCATATTGAAAGACAATTCCGCTACAAAGTTAAATCTTCATTCAAAATAATTGCTTATAAATGTGGACACCAAGGACAATACTTCCTGTTTATTTTTTACTGTTGGTCTAGATGTCTTAACTTATATATTCTTGAACTGAGACTGGAACAAAACTTGACTTCTTATACTATTTTTCCACAAAATGAATACCAAGTTCAAAGTACAAATTCATTGCAAATATTGGGAAAAAAACACCAACACTGTTTGTTATACCTCGGCGACAATTTTGGGGCCTAGGGTCGTTAACAGGTAACGTGCCCGTAGCCCGCCCGAGCAACGGCCAACACTCGGCCAATAGTTGGGCGGCAATCCGACAATTTTAGACCCAGGGTACCCGAGTCGGAGACACCGACGCATGTATTAGTTAGATAAAGTTTGATCAAGGGCATGAGCCTAATTTCAAGTTGCTGCGAATGTCAATGCCCTTAGATACCTTGGAAACGATGTGATCATTGCAGCTTCTAGATTCATACAAATAAAAAGTTGCTACAAAACATAATTAAGATACTATCGACATTTCATTCTGTAAGGTCACGATCAGTTGTCTCCTAGCAAATGACGTAGCAGTCTTTTCTGTTGGTGTGATTTTTTTTTCAGTCGGCGCTCGAAATCTAGCCTCTACCAGGCTCCAGAAAGAGAAGAAATTGGTCAAATAGACAGAAAAACATACAAGAGGAAGTAGTCTGCTATAGGGGTACAGTTTGACGCTGGATGGTATATTGGACCCTCGCTCCGTAGACGACTCCTCTAGCACACTATTCACTCTATTTGGCCAATTTCTACAATTTTTCCAGCTATCCACGGAAGCTACTCGAAATCAACCTGACTGCTACAGCTGCCTGGTGGCATCCTATTTCTACCGGGGGCTCTTACACATAGGATGTCGCCCAGGCTAACATCTGCTTGGAGATGAATAATCTGCTGCACAGATCGGAATGCCTTCTTCCTGTCTAGTGTGTTGTTTTTATCCTCTTGGGATTTGCCTATGCACATGTGAAGAAACTGGCGGGAAACAGAGGTGATTTAGTCGATGGCAGACATGGCCAGGGACGCGGTTCTATTTCACCATTGGAGAACAGGAGAATTACTACATCGGCCGATGGACGTTCTGGCCGAGAGAACAAGACGATGTGGAACGACCCACGGCCATCTCATTCTGTGGACAGATTCCAAAAGCACGACCTAGTGAGATTTTCATTTCTTTACTCATAACTGGGGAGGGTCATTATGTCACTCAAGGAGGTCATGTCTTAACCTCGGCCTGAGGCCTTGATTTACTGTAACAATTTCCATCGTTCTCGGCCAATTGCTAGCTGCAAAATGTTATATTTGTTGCCTTTTGATTGTTGGGAGAACGTAGCCTTTACCAGGCTCCAGACGTGGTTGGAAAGGGTAGAATTAGTCGGCCAAATAGAAGAGTTGGCCACTCCTAACGTGGCAAACTGTATCTATCGGGTGGCGCCAACTTCTCTATTTGGCCGATTTCTACTCATTCAAGGCCATGTCTGGCGCTTGCCTACGGTAAGGTAGAACGCACACCGGGCTTCGTATTTTTACTGGGCGTTAACATGCACTTTAGAATATTAGACAAATCACACGTGCGCATTTAGTATGACTACATATTTATTCCACAAGTCCTGGGATATAACTTTAATCTTTATGTCGGGCTGAAATCAAAGACATCTACATGTGTAAAGGGGCTCGATCGGCAATGGTCTATATAGTCCCATTCTGGTCGTTGCGTTCAGAAATACTGAGCGATGGGCTTATTTTGTTCACTCTTGAAAAAGTTGAGAGATATTGAAGAACTTGAACCAAAATTATATAAACCCCATAGAATGATAAAGTTATTATACGCAGCGTTCTTGTAAACTTCTCCCTCTCTATGTACACAGTTCCAACGTTATGATACTCGTTTAATAAAAATCAAGTGCGTCTGTTCTGAAGGCAGTCGGTTACTGCTGCGTGCTGGACCCTTGCTGTGGGACCATATTTTCCGACCAGAGGAGAGGGGAGGGTCGGGGGCTAGTTCTGTAAATGCATATAAGTTTGCGTGGTTTTTATTTCGCGTTAGGGCGAAAATTGAGTGTTCGCGGTGATTTTAAGTTCGCGCTTAAAAAAATGAGTAGCGTAACAGTCCTTGGTGGGCAAAACGTTTCGCGGTGGTTTTGAGTTCACCGCGAAAGCCGCAAACATAAAACCACCGCGAACATTTCTGCATCTACAGTAGCAGCGCCGGCTTTGGGAGAATAATCAATGCCAGGAGAATTTGGCCATCAGGGGGTTTGTCCGTCCGAGGCGGCAAAACCTTCGTGTGGGCTGTATCTCCTGGCCAATTACTAGACTAGTATTCCCTTTCTTGACGAATTCAGAGATTCTGTTAGAGATTTGTGATAACACCGAGCAATCTCATTTCCCGTCGGAAGAGGAAAACGAGACAGTTGTATTAGAAATCCGACAAGTTCTACATTGTAGGGGAAAGAGCACCCCTTTTTTTGATGTCCGTAGGATGAGAATAAAATGTTATCGAATTTCTAAACATTTGTTGAAATGTTAGATTCGTGTTCAGTTGTCACCGCTTGTTTCCTGGCTGAATTGTTTTTGGGGAAACGTTGCTGCATATTCCCGAAAAGTTTCTCCTCAACACCCTTTTTCAGGTTTCAGAACATTATTTGAGACAACACTCATAACCACACGCAACGCTGATATGATCAGGGAGTAAAACCGCCTTTGTTTGGAAGTTGACACAGAGACCGCACATGTCAATCACTTTCCCGATCGGATCCAGCAGTCGGACGAGTCCACTTACCTGGCGTACGAAACTTCCCCGTGAATTTTTGTACTATTCCTGACTGGTCAATACGTACGTTCTCACTATACTTAAAACTATGGTCGAGATGTAGAAAGCAATTCAGATTCGCCAGCAATACGGGTAACTCAGCAAAAGATCCAGTGGCCCGGATAAGTTGAAAATCGTGAATCAGCGCTCCCCCAAAAAAACTATCGCCGGCGCCGCCCAGGAGGCCTGCAAAGTGCATATCGTGTCGGCGTAAATCACTCGAGGACTATCGTTCAGTCAGTCGCGCTGTGCGAGTATTCAGTGTGTAAATACAGTACTCCCCGCGGGGCAACTTGCTGCGATGTAAACAAGACCCGCGGCCCCCCAAAAACAAAACTTGTCACTTTTCAGACCATGAGACAACCTTTGTTTTTTTGGGCCGCGGACTTCTTGTAGACGTGCAGCTTTATGTCCTTGTGCAAAATGTACAATAATGATCAATAATTTGACCATTTTTTTGTGATAATTTGCCGCGCCACCGTTGGGTATCGGACATTGCCCGCACAGGGCAAATGTGCAGACTAACCTGACCGAATTATTTTCTTTAAGTTTAACTGAATTCTTCTATCCATAACTCCATAGGAAATAAGGAAGCCCATGTGTTGTATTTGTCCAGGAATGCCAACGATTATTTAGTTATTTATTAATCTTTAGGGTAGATGTCCAAGGGACAGCGTTGATTTAGCCACTGTTTGCTGTCTAGCTCCCAAGCTGACCTTTATGATATCACTGCTTCGGTCGCTGCCTGTTGCGTACAGAAGGGGGCGCTGCGGCACGGCTGCTGTTGGCACAGGTGGTTCGCATTTATGGACTTGGTCAAATTTGTAGGCACGGCACAAAAAATGACTAAGTGTTTGCAGCGCCAGAGGGTTCGGCGGGTTGAACCCATTTGAACCCACCGGAACCCACCAGAACCCATCTCCCTGCTAATGAGGGTTCAGAGCCACTGGACCATGGTAATTATGAACCCACTAAAAATTGACCAGAACTCACTTTAACCCTCAAAACCCGAATTCACCCTATTTGACCCATTTTGACCCGCCAGGACCGTTCTGAACCCACACATTTTTACAGAGGGTGTTTCAGAGAACAGGGATTTCCCTGGTTCTGTTATCTCATAACTACTCAGGCTCTCCAACCACCTGCCTTCCTTTCTGGCCCTGTGCCATTGTCTTGGGTCGGGACTCCAAGATATGACACAAGGCAAATTATGTCGTGGTCTAGGTTCCCGACGACCCACTTACCACCACATAAACAGAAAGGACAACAGATGGTAGAAGATTCCAAGCAGTCATATGCTAACAGAACCAGGAAAATCGCCGTTCTCTGAAACACTGAACTTTACAACCACTCCGCTAACAATCTCAGCCATCAACACAGCCACAGAAACTAAATCAATCACACACAGAGATTGTACAACACAGAAACAGTCTGAAGTCCTGCATGCAAAAGTAGTCACCACTCACAAAATGCCCCAACCCCCTACCAACAACATCACTCAGGATGTCAACAAAACACGTCAAGTACCCTACCACCAACCAAGAGATTGTGACTTGCCCTGCCAACAACGCCTCAGGTATACAGAGGGAATCGTACGTTCAGTTAAAGCTATAAATGCAACATCACAAATAATTGACTTCCCATCACACCAATGATAAGTCAGTCCCAGCCCAATTCTGTGAAAACATTTTGCACTTCGAAATGTTTCCCTTGATGACGATGCAAACACTTAATAATTCCAGGTCCTCTGGCAGGGCGTACACATGAGCACCGGTCTTTCTGGATGTCACCGTGGAGATGGCGTACTTGGCGTTGGATGACGACCACTCGGCATTAGTACTTAGAGATGTCTGCTTCCAAGCTTCTTTCAGCTACAAGAAAGTCAAACACACGAAGGAATTAGGACAAAACAGCCACCAAACATCTCGCTTTGTTCAACTCCAAATGCTACGAAGGCACTAGGATGCTTTCTGTTCTACCAGGAGTGGAAATGGGGACCGAAGTCATGCAAAAGTTGCAATTGAAAGATATCTAAAACTCAGGTCAAACTGTTGGCAATCAGGACTTGACCAGTCAAAATTGGTGGAACTGGCTTGGGTAAACTCAGTTCAAAGATGGTGCCACTGGCCTGAACAAAAAGTTATAGCCTCCACCAGGCCCTCTTACGGGCGCATTAATCGTAGAATTCGGCAGAAAAAGGAATACTAGTAATTAGCCAGTAGAGTTAGTCCTCAGTGAGGATCACATTTTGCCTGTTTAGGGCCTGTGATATGTCGGTAGGTTCTTTGATGTACAGTAATTACTATCTAATAGGTGCCAAGTAGCTAAATGATCCTTTTATTGCTCTGCGAGCAGACCGTGACAGAACAGACAAGCCCAGGACATGTAACAGGAAGTGCCTTGTCAATCACTAAAGTTTGTTTTGTTCATCAAAACAACACCATCAACACATTGGGTTGGCAACAGAAAAATACAAATCTCATTGAGATATGTACAATAGTCATACCTTGAAGAACTTGTTACAAGGTTTGCTATCCTTCGCTTTATATTCACAAGATCTGACAAGGCAGAATTCGGGCTGTAACTTTTCAAAATGGTACCCAAACCACATGGCGAGACCGTGATCAGCGATAGACGATGTTTCTAACTTTAGTTTAACAAAATTTTTTTATACGTTTTTAGTGAGTTTTAAAGGGCCAGAAAATCACTTAGAAAAGTTAGTCTGCTCAGAGTAACTGAAAAAGCTGCAGTCTGCTGGTCGCACCCTAATTGATTTATGGCCTAAATGATCTCAACTCCAAAGCTACTGCCTTTGTTCAGAAAATGACCAGGTTAATTATATTGCATTTCTTCTTGCCAACATATGAAAGACTAACGGAGCCTGCAAGTGAAACCCTGGGGTAGTTAGTCTGGTAGAGACTGAAAAAGTTACGTCACGGTCAAGTTGGAGTAAGTTGTACAGATTCTACTCACAGTACCTTGTTAATCCAGTCAACAGTCTCCTCATCTTCTTCAATCCGTTCAACTTCTGCAGCAGGGCCACTCACTCAGGTGTACACAGACACCAGCTGCAACAAACACAAAAGGCTCAACAGCTGTCCAATGGTATTGGGAATGTGACATACAATAAGAACTTGACACCTTTGACAAAATTTGTGCATGACCAAAAATTCAAATACAAGATGTAACTGTGGCCCAGTGCCAATGCACAAACCATGTGTATGCCCAATTACAGATGCATTTTCATAATGAATCCTATCACCATTAACTCTAAATGCCAAGCAGAGCCTGCTGTCAAACAATTATACAGCACAGATAATGCTCACCTTGTCAAATGTGGTACACCCATTCTCTTGAAGACTCCTGGGCTAAGTGATGCCCTGGATGTTGTCGCAAAGAACCTTCAATGTTGTTGCCCAGGTTCTTGCACGGTCCAGACATATTGGTGCCTCCACACCATTGCTGCAACAGACACAAAAGACAATGGCAAGTGAGAATGTGATATACAATAATTACTGACACCTCGGACAAAAAGATGAAACAAAAAGTGCATATAATCACCAAGTTCCAACCAACGTAGTGCGATAAGCATTTTCTACGAAGCATTGCTCAAGTGATCATAATTTCCTCAAAAAAAGGACATTTGATCAAAGACAGTTGAGGAAAGACAGTTGAGCAAAGACAGTTGAACAAAGACAGTTGAACAGACATCTTTACAGTTGAAAATTTGAAATGTGTTGGCAATCACAGAAACCTCTTTTCATATTTTTTATGAATTCTACCAACACAGCTTCATTGAAACGCTTCGTAACACAGCTTAGACGCTTTAAAGCAGACCCTGCGGTCTCAGAATACAGTGAAGTAGTTTAAACTTACCGTCGGATGTCATGGCCGCGTTGTGAAGACCCGCCATAAAGGCAATCTACAACGTGTAGATGTGAGACTGACCCCGTTCATCCATGGCTGAGTAGCCGCGGCTGGAAGGACCGCAAGCCATAGACGAACAATTACGGAGAGGCGAGGGGACAGTCCCGAGGCGGACTGCTATCAACGCCGGGTGGGCATCCCCGGATCTCGAGGAAAAGAGAGTACGGCCTTTCCAAGCTGAAGGTGGCCGTGAATAAAACTGTCTAGGTTGGGTGACATGGATATAGCTAGCGGCGTGCATGGAAAATTACTGGCTTCTGATTGGTTGAATTGTTGGCTTGTGATTGGTTGGAAAAATGCACTTTTGAGTATTTCCCCCATTGGTTGTCTTGATTATGTCTTTCCCCGGATTGGTTACCTGTCTCAGATGAGATTATCAGACTCTGGGTGTTGCACCCAGTTGGTCAGTTGTGCTAATTAGATCAACTGCAACGACGAAACAAACAGCGCACGACCTGTGATTGATACATGTAACAGAGTACGCAGGGCGAGGTTCTGGTTTATATCTACCACATGCTTAAAACCTCCTTGCTATTAGTAATACCAAGTGTGTTCGTCGGGCACGACGACCAAAACTGAGCCAACAAAAGTTGCTACGGTGAACGGGCATTTCAGGAAATAATAAAGTTGGTGCATATCAATAGCATTATCTGATTAAAACCTTATTGGTATAAGCAAGGAAGTCTATATAACCTGCTTGGTATAAGTGTGCGATAGCGATAGAGGTAATGCGACTTTGTCGCCAGATTCAATCCAGACAGTGCGTTCTATGTGCCTTTTGGGGTACTTTTGCGCTATAGGGGATTGTGGAAAACGCATCCTCAAGATTTTTTTTTTCCATTTCTCTTTATCACACAGAGAAAATGGGTCAAAACATAAAGGTGCGCATGCTCCTCCGTTTCCTTACATGATCTAAATAACAGACTGATCATTCCTGTTGTTCAAGTCAAGTAAACATGAGCCATTCAAGTTAAAAGGAAGCCAAACTTCATCGAAAGAACCTAGTACCTAAAGACAAGTGCAATGTTAGTGTTGTTGAAATACGCCGACAGTCTCACAGCGCTCCTATCTGCTTCTGTTATTACTGCAGTACCACTATTCATGAGACGTCAGATTTGACAAAAATCGATAGAGGTAGCCTCTACCAGGCCCCGCGGGATGGCTGGGAAAATAGTAAAAATTCGCCTAATAGAGTGAATAGTGTGCCAAGGGAGTTAGCTAGGGAGAGAGGGTCCAATCTGCCTATTGAGCTTCCCTGTATAGCGGAGTACCCCTGGCATACTATTCACTGTATTTTGCCGATTTCTACTATTTTCCCAGCGATCCGCGGAGCCGCGGAGCTACGATAGAGGTCGCTAGCAGACCGTCTGTGACACGGTGTCCCACTCGGAGTAATACAGGAATTAGACTTTAAATCAAGTGCACATGAGCCATTCAAGTTCAAAGGAAGCAAAACTTTATTGAAAGAAACTAACTAGTGCCTAAAGACAAGTGCAATGTAAGTGTTGTCTCTTCGAGAATATTACTCGACTCTTTGAGCAAACCTGTCTGCATTTGCCACATAAGCGCAAATGCTTGTTAATTTAACATGTTGTGTTAATGCCACTATTTTGAAATACGCCGACGGTGTCAAAGCGCCCCTATCTGCTTCTGTCAATACTGCAGTACCACTATTCATGAGACGGCAGTTTTGACAAGAATCGATAGAGATCGCTAGGAGACCGTCTGTGACACGGTGTCAACTCGGAGTAAAACAGGAATGAGACCTCAAATCAAGTGCACATTTACCATTCAAGTTCAAAGGAAGCCAAACTTTATTGAAAGAACCTAGTGCCCAAAGACAAGTGCAATGTTAGTGTTGTCTCCTCCAGAATATTGCTCGACTCTTTGAGCTAACCTGTCTGCATTTGCCGCTAAAGCGTTGTGTGCATGCCCATTATTTTGAAATACGCCGACGGTCTCACAGCGCCACTATCTACTTCTTTCAATACTGCAGTACCACTATTCATGAACGGCAGTTTTGACAAGAATCGATAGAGGTCACTAGCAGACCGTCTGTGACACGGTGTCCCACTCGGAGTAATACAGGAATGAGACCTCAAATCAAGTGCACACGAGCCATTCAAGTTCAATGAAAGCCAAACTTTATTAAAAGAACCTAGTGACTTAAGACAAGTGCAATGTTAGTATTGTCTCCTCCAGAATATTGCCAGACTCTTTGAGCAAATCTGTCTGCATTTGCCGCTAAAGCGCAAATACTTGTTAATTTAACATGTTGTGTGTATACTCATTATGTTGAAATACGCCGACGGTCTCACAGCGTCCCCTATCTGCTTCTGTCAATGCTGCAGTACCACAATTGATGACGGCAGTTTTGAGAACAGACCATAGAGGTCGCTAGCACAATGGTAGGAAGAATATTCTAATAACTGCAATCTTATTTTCATATAACTTCTTTTGTAACGTCAAAATTTATTCAATATTCTAGTTATTTACGACCGCATGAAGCACAGAATGCATCTCATAATAAGAACATTGGAAAGATATTGACATCAAGGTTTCCATATTTTATTTTGATTCATGAATCTTTAGGGTGGTACCTTTCGTGAACTGAGTAACTGATTTCCCATTGAGCCCTTGAATTAATAACAGTCATTACAAAATTCTTGCAATTATTAGATGTCAACCGTTGAATTTATCCATAAAGTTCGATAAACGTGTATAGTGCGTATCGAGTATCGGCTAGACCCCAAAAGGCCCCCCCCTCCAAAAAAAACCGGCTAACAGAAATATTTTCATTTTAATCCAAATATATACTGTCGATACCAAATGCTTTAGCTTTGACTGAACTTCCCGATAAGGTAATGGTATAGAAGTCGATCATAGAATGAGGTCCAAGATACTTTAAAAAAAATTAAAACAACATAAAACGTATGAACAACTCTATAATACATGCAATGATTTGAACCACAATTTTTAACAAAGTACTGTAGATGTTGAAATATTCGCGGTGGTTTTGATGTTTTCACGGTTTTCGTGGGAGCGAACATAAGACCACAGCGAAAATGCCTGGAAAATGTCTTTTTTCAACCGCGAACTTAAAAACCACCGCAAACACTAAATTTTCTCCCTACCGTGAAATCAACTCCCCGCGAAGTTAACAGCATTTTTCAATAAATAAATAAAGACAGAAATAGTTGGTCACTGAGTTCTCTTTCCTTGAGCGCAAACCGAACCTCGAAATGTTATTGTCATAATTCAGAATATTCATCATTATAATGTTGGGGGCCTGAATGCTCTTCTTTCCAAAATGTGTCATCAGTTGTGTTAATCTTACGCAAGTCGTAATAAGACCATAATCGACGTTAATCGTAATCAATTTTTACATATTAGGAATCATGGATATTTGATGATTTTCGCGTAACGAGTTTCATAAATTTTGCGTTATCCATAATGCAGTAGCCCCCCATACAGACTCCATTGGCTAGTGTCATTTTTCAAGGCAGAGTAAAGATATAGACTATTGTAGAAATATCTGGACTTGGGCTTATCCTCTCAAGGAACAGGTCATAACTTGGGTGAATATTTTTTTTTAAGAAAGAGGAAATAATGTAACTGACATAATTCCTCCAGGTAACGTTACCCTAAGACCGCCAAATTACTGCAACAGTGTTCTCAATCATTCTAAAGACCGTCTTGAACACACGCCCATCTCAATTGTACAAACTTCGGGGATCATTGATGTTGGATATTTAGATCTTTTTAGCTTCACCTTTTTTATTTCATTTTATCTATTCAGTCACCAGGAAATACAAAGATTCATGAGAGGAAACCCCGACATAAAATAAGATAAGATAACATAACAAAACATAACATCGTATAATAACAAAAAGATCAGCGAAAATAAATAAGTTCAATGAACCGTAAACGACTAGTAATACAAATTAAGCAAGTCTCTTATGAATCTTACTCAATATAAATAATGCTTTCTACCTTAACATAATCAATTACAATGTTAGGCCTTTTATTTGCTATAAAATGTAAATATATTTCACTCAAGTCAATATGATACAGTTTTTTTGATAGTCAAGTTTCTGTAATACCACTTTTGAATAAATGCAAACGTGAGTTGTATATTCATGAAAATGAGTGATTATGACTTAAAAAAACTTGTCAATTAAGAAAAGATGGTCCGGCGTAACGCCCCCCCCCCCCAATTAAAAATCAGGTAAAGATACAGTCATCAACTGTCTTTTGTTTTTGACATAAACATCATATATGGCAAGTAGATATTACTTAAATACCGGTCAAAAGCCAGAATTACTGTAGTAATTGTACATCGGTGTAAAAATGAGGTCCCCATGGATGAATGGACTGTCCCGATTGTCCCGGATGTTGTAGCCTCCTGTAACTGACGTCACGGCAATGGCTACATAAACACAGCAAATTGAAAAGTAACAAATGTTAAATTGTCTACATTTGTAAGAAGTATGTAACATACAACAAGAAAACAAAATTATGTGAATCAAGCAGAGACCATTATACGTGTTCGACGTGTTGTTGGGAAGGTTGGGAGAGTTGAGAGAGTAAGGATAGTCAATTCAGTACCAAGGACGGGTCTACTGTTTTTAATGGGTAACTATTTTTGGCGACGCATCAAGGGCGGAGCCATTTTATGACGATTTTTATTACGATTTTACATGCAAAAAAAAAAGAAAACAAAGAAGAGGAATGAATCTAGTGTGCCATAGACGGGGTTCGGGGCTACTTTACCTCCGTTTTGTTGCGACTGAGTCTCGTCCTTACTGTGTTCCTCTTCTTCCTCGGGTATGTCCGTGAGTGTTTTGACGCCGTGTCTCATTTTGAGCGGCCTGGTACCGATCCGGATGGGCAGGGAAACACTGATGGCGGAGTTCTTACCCGTCACAGACGCCAGAAACTAATAAAGAAAATAACAAAAAAATAACGGTTCTTGGTGGATGTCAATGTGCAGATGTTGACACATTGGCACACCAAATCTGTAGTGTGTTTTTGGCACACATTTTGACAGATTAGCCCAAGTGGCTCGGTGGGCGTCACTCCACCATCAGGGAAGGTAGTGTGAAGTACCTTTTCCAAGGGCACAGCGTCGGGGCATGTTGAGTATCGAACCTGGGACCTACTGGTTCTAAATCTAACCGTTGCGCCACGCCTACGCCACCAGAAACTAATAAGATAAAGATGATTTAATTACGTTTGGAATCGGATCATCACATTATTGTTGCTTAATGTATGTAAGGAAAACGTTTGGGACCGCATTGTCAGCAGTGACACCTAGCTGCAGTGCAAAGTGAACCAGTCATTATTTCCCTGGCCCTGAAGAGGATGGCAGAGGATCATCGAAACGTTACGTTTTGTTACTCCTTGGTTGTGAATTAAAAATAAAACCTTATCACACTAGCAGGGTTATTTACTTTTTGCCAACTACACTAACTTAGTCAGTGGTGACAAGACTTCTCAGTGCAGTGGACGCATGCTTTCTCTGAAATATACTCTGTAAAGGGTACTAGTTTCTTGTTAACGATGCGTTTTATCATCTTAAAGCTTGTACCTTGAAAAAGCGGAGGTAAAGGAAACATATTTCAATCTACGAGAAGGATAACAAAAAACTATCAGCATAGTTTAAGCATGGTAGAAGCATGTTGAATAAAAACGTTTTTCGTGCCGTGGTAAATGCATTCTTGCTTGAAAACAAGTAGTTCTAAAACACCACTCCACCTGTGCTTCGTATCGTATCTCGATGAAGCGGCAGTTCTTGAGGCCGGAGGGCGGGACACACGGCACCAGCATGCTGATGCATGGGAACCGCGCCATGGTGGTGGGCTCCACGCCGTGCTGCTTCACCGACTGGAGCTCTTTCACCGTCGTGATGGAAAATCCCGAGTTGTCGAAGTAACGGACAATCTTGAGTGGAGAAGAGACAAAGAAAATGGCGCTTTTATCCAACAAATACTCATTCGATCATCCAAGATCAGATGTTTTTCAGTACAAAATCAAACACAGTTTGACACTCCTTTTTTGAGGCTGCAAAGACCTAATTGAATTCTGTCAAATCAGCATTTCAATTCATATATGCAAAAACACAGTATAGTTACATGTAGTGTGCATGCCCAATTGTCCATTATTTTGAATTACGCCGATGGTCTCACAGCGCCCCTATCTACTTCTGTCAATACTGCAGTACCGCTATTCATGACGGCAGTTTTGATAACAATCGATAGGGGTCGCTAGCAGACCGTCTGTGACACGGCGCTCTATCCCTGGTTCCCAAAGAGTGGTCAGGTTTTAATGAATGAACTTTGAACACATTCATCTAATACTTGGCTATAAGAAATGCATTCATACTGTTCATGAGCCCTTAACGCTCTATGTTACAAGCGGCAGACGCTGTGAGACGTTTTCGCGAATGTTCCTTCTGATTTAGTGCTATGCCAGGCAGTGTGCCTAGCTTTTGTAATTTTGCTCTCTTCAGAAGTTGGTGATAAAGTTAAGAAAACGTAAATACGGCGCGTAGTCTATAACATTCTAGCTTTCTTTTGACAGGAAAATTTTGAATGTGGGCATTTCTCACGTCATGTGAGAAGGGGTATATCTTCATCTAAGTTACCCACGACTAAAAAAGTCGAGAAAATCCACCCATCCGTTCTTGAGTTACAATGTATCCTATTTCGTAGTTTAAAACAACGATCATGCAGTTACAAGGAAAGTTGCTAGAAGGCCCAAACTTACACCGTTCATTATACACCTCGAAAGATACGTACACCTGCTTCTTAAAAACCGTAACCACAGCAAAGTTCGTACACTGGCATCCAGTCTACTGTGGATTGGCCATGCTCTCTTCGGGACGGAAGGAGCTTTCCGCCGCCGGGTTAAGCTTTGGAACCCGGTAGATGAGGTCAATCAACTTCCTGTCGAGTAAAACTACTACCGGGTGCAAAATATTACTCGGGCGACAGAGCCGGTGTCAAGCCCAATTTCTGAGCTTGCTTAATACGTGAGAGGTCAGTTACTGCACTTTAGCACGACACTTGGGGGGGGGGGGGATTCCAGTATACGTAAGAGGAGTACTATAAGTGCAAAACATTCGTGGGACGTGGTTATTTTCAAGCATAAGTATATAACCCTAACCATAACTTTAATAACTCTAGCCCAAAACGCCTTCCCTAATATTATAATCATAATCCTAGCCCTAATCTTAAACCCTAGTAGCTGACCTCTCACGTATTTGCCAGCTCAAGGAGTTGGCTCTACACCTGGCTAAACCAGGATAGACTGGATTGCAAAGTAACAAGTTCAGTGATGACTTACCTGTACCAGCTTGGCGTACGTTTCCTGTACCTTCTTGTTGGTGTGGTTTTTGACGGAAGCGGAGAGGACGATGATTTCGCCGGGGACGTACCCGCGGCGGTCCGTCCGGGCCCGGATGTCGATGGGCTGCGGCCGGAAACACGAGAACCAGCTGGGGAAGATGGTGAAGGTGTACGACTCTTTTGCGGGGAGCTGAGCAAGATGTAAAAAAAATCAGAGAAAATTTTGAAAATGACATCAGCTGATGAACCGTCAAAAAAGTATTTTTCCGTCAAAAATGATTCGCAAAATTGAGAACAAGAATGACTAACATTGTCGGAAAGAATTTAGCATGCCTATGATTTAGAAAAACTGACACTGAGATTTTCACAATTACCCGACGCGCGAGGTATGGAAATGCAACACTATCAACAGAACGCAACAAAGGTAAATCTGGGTCAAAAGGACGGATTCCTTTCAATGCGGACGATTACCCGGACCCCGGGCCCAAAATCAATTTTCACCCAAAGCACATCAACTCTTAGGCATTTTAGCCATGTTAGTATTCAATGACATTTTGCAGCAGGTATGAAAAATCTGAACGCAGACCTTGACCCTCTAAACCCCTTCGTTACTTTTCCCGCGCACTATCACGGGCACCTGTCTCGAAAGCAATTGTGTGTGCACCGATAAGCTTTCTTCAATTTTTGATCCACTGCTCGCCGAGTCTCGTGTCCTTCTCAAAATGTGGCCTGTTCACCCTCCGCCAACTTTTATCCTTGCACAACCCAAACGCACTTTTTTTCAATAGCAACTCACCAAAGCCTCTGGTTCGTCGTTCAAGTCGTACGGTGTCAGGATGGTGAACGCCCTTTTACACTCGTGGTTGTTTCTCTCTGCTCGAACAATGGCCGCCTTCAACCAGTACCGCACGAAGCCGTGGTCGCCTTCAAACGACGGCGGGATCGGTCTTCTGGGAAGTTGGTACTCAAACGGGAACGTTTGCAAGCCTTTCTCTACGACCACTGAGTCTTCTTCAACGTCTGATAACTCTGAAAGGAAGGGATGTAAGACGCAACAAAGGTCAATCTCTGAAAGGAAGGGATGTAAGAGGCAACAAAGGTCAATCTCTGAAAGGAAGGGATGTAAGACGCAACAAAGGTCAATCTCTGAAAGGAAGGGATGTAAGAGGCAACAAAGGTCAATCTCTGAAAGGAAGGGATGTAAGACGCAACAAAGGTCAATCTCTGAAAGGAAGGGATGTAAGAGGCAACAAAGGTCAATCTCTGAAAGGAAGGGATGTAAGAGGCAACAAAGGTCAATCTCTGAAAGGAAGGGATGTAAGACGCAACAAAGGTCAATCTCTGAAAGGAAGGGATGTAAGACGCAACAAAGGTCAATCTCTGAAAGGAAGGGATGTAAGACGCAACAAAGGTCAATCTCTGAAAGGAAGGGATGTAAGACGCAACAAAGGTCAATCTCTGAAAGGAAGGGATGTAAGACGCAACAAAGGTCAATCTCTGAAAGGAAGGGACGTAAGACGCAACAAAGGTCAATCTCTGAAAGGAAGGGATGTAAGACGCAAGAAAGGTCAATCTCTGAAAGGAAGGGATGTAAGACGCAACAAAGGTCAATCTCTGAAAGGAAGGGATATAAGACGCAACAAAAGTCAATCTCTGAAAGGAAGGGATGTAAGACGCAACAAAGGTCAATCTCTGAAAGGAAGGGATGTAAGACGCAACAAAGGGTAATCTGGGCCAAAAGGACGGATTCCTTTCAATGCGGACGATTACCCGCAAGTAAAGCTCGGGCCCGAAAGCGCTCGTCACATGACGTGATCGCCATGTTGGCGTCTCTATTTGCATTTCAATGAATCATTGCTTAAGCGTTTTTGCACTCATCTAAAGCTCTTCTGACCATGTCAACTGACTATCTTTAACTGTCTACAGCCAAAGGAAAAGATTACAACAAAAAACTTTAAAACATGCCGATTAAACTTTAACAAAATACTGTACTGTGCTTGAGTTACAGACCATCAAAATAAGAATAGGGACACCAAGATGGCGATCAGCACTTGCCTGCTTCATCGATATGGAAAGGGAGTGGAAACGCTCTATAGTGCCAAACTCCGAACTAAGCAAATGTCATAAAAGAGTGTTCAGATTTCCCATTGTATCAGAGCCTTAATTTAAGTTTTTTTCCAATATTTTTTTTGAATATTTTCCATCACCAAAAACAACGAAGACATGCATACATAGTAGAAAGTTTAACACAAAGAAAACAGAAGACAGTTTGCTAACAATTAACTATTAGAAGATAGCATCTTATGGCATAACGATCCCCACTTAAACAGGTGTTTATCAATTTCTCCAGAATAATATTCAGTTGTACATTCCACTTTGTGATAATGTATCGCAATGTATCCATCTGCCGTAGCTAATTTTACATGTCTGTTTTCAAATAAGTAAAGTTTTGCAATTAGCAACAATTTGCCTCAATTTGAGTTTGTCTGACTACACATCTTGCTGTCCAGAATATTGCTACCAACTACCAACCCTGTCCGAAGACGGTGGTCCTGTCGTTGAAGTACACCTGCTCGTTCTCGAAGTGCGTGACGGGCTTGTAGTGCGTGCTGCCGCCGCGGGTCTCCTCCCAATGCACGGACCCCAGCCCGTGGAACTCCACCACTATACCTGCAGAAACGCACACAGATGAATGACAATTTATGGAACACTTTTCTATTCGATTCTGTATTAATGTTCAATAGTGAGTACCCCTAGCTTTGTACATTGTTATCTATAATCTTATATTGTGTTTATGATTGTCTACATGTTGTGCATACATAAAGGTTGAAAAAGATTAAGACAGAAACGTACAAAGGGTGTACTAAACACGATTCAAAAGATTTTTGTTCGATTTCGCGGTGAGGCACTTACTTGCATTCAAGTTACAAACTTAAAGGTTAAAATCATTGATGACTTACAATATTGCACATTTCCAAGCTTGCAATCTTAAAAGTGGTAAAATGATTTCACAATATTGCACATTGTAGTACACTTACACATGTGATTAAAACAATGTAACATATATACATACGCTATTCGGACACATAACTTAGATATGATATGTATACATAGCTTGCATATCGTGTCGTATTCGATCGCCGGGAGATCAGGAAAGTGATAAAGACGTGGAGATAACAACAAGACAAGGGGTTGCCAGCCCTTGCCCTATTACACTACTGGGCTATTAAAAAAGCGCCATGCTCCGCATCAGCCAGAGGTCACACCGTTTTACCTTTACTGGCCACGTTCAGATAATAACGTTTGAATATGTTTAAATTCCCAACCGTCACTGCTTTACCATGTGAAGGCGTAAGTTGTACACGGCTGGACACCATTCAAGACCACTATGGGCTCCACTACTCATGGCATGCGTTATCAGTGTCCTATATCTATCACCATGTGCCGTGCGTTAACCCCTAGACCTTTGCAATGTGACTGGAAAATCATCGGGTATCAACAACTGAACCACAACCCCTTGTCATGCATGTAACAGATACAAAGTTAACGTAAAAAATCAAAATGAAAAGAAAAAATGACGATTACAGAACGTTAGTTATTCGAGTAAAAAATTTGAAACAATGAAAATTACACTCGTTGTTATTTTTTAACCTTCACGTGGACTGACTATCCAGGCTAGTTATTGAACTTTCTAGTGCCGAATTCTACGATCCGTACCCCCGTAGGAAGGCCTCGTGGAGGCTAGGATTTGGCATAAGGCCATGTTCATTTGATTATATGGATGACATCATCTGAGAACCCCAAAACTGGTGCGAGCGTGCGAATATAAAAAAAGGTTTGGCCAAAAGAAAAGTTGCCTTCATTATGAAATTTCCGTGGTCAACAAGGTTGAACAAATGACTAAACACACAGAGAATGGGTTCTCCATTTTTGTCCATTCACATCTTGACTTTTCCTTTCTACGACATTAGATCTATTATCCGTTTTCTGAAATATCTTTTTGCATGCAACTTTAGGCATATATTTGATGATTTTGTAGCTGCTTTGCACGATTTACACTGTGGTAGAAAACTTTTATTTTATTTTAGAAAATGGGCGAAAATCGATGCGAGCGCGGATGTCATCCATATAATCAAATCAACATGGCCTAAGGGTTGTTTTGGTGCAGTCAGCCAGAATTTAAGAGTTGTGTCGGCGACAGCCCTGACCCTAAGGAAGGCCCCGCTGAGAGGCCATGGCCTAGATTCATATATTACAGATAGATTCCTTCCTCCCTGTACAGCCAAGGAAACCGCTAGGTCATCTTGGTACACACTGAACCAACATAAAACAGAAATCAGCCAACGCATCAGCGGTCTAAAAACAAAACATGTCATTTGGTTGGAAAGTATATCAAGGAACGTAACGTCACATAACTCATCAAAACTACGTTTAACATTTCCCCCTCGCTCCTGGAAATGTAAACCTGGCTATGGTTGCCAATTAAACTCTCATGGCAAAAAATTCTCCTATAGCTGGCGTAATCAGTCTGTTAAAGAAACTATCGCCAAATCCTACTTGCCCAATAATTTTTCACTCTGGGCACCATCTTTAAAACCTAGATGCATTGAAATTATCAGAGTAACTATACCACCACATTTCGTGTTTATACAAGAGAGAGAGGCGTCTTTAGATACGCTTTGCTACTTAAATACTTCTCAAACAGAATGTGTTTTCATAGTTTTTTCAAGTCCAAATATTCTTTATTTCTCTCTGACGCATCCCTTTTGACTGGCGGCATCTTTACTCTTTATATCGTAATGTTAGCTTTGTCTGATGCTTTTACTCAACGCCTAATGAGTAGATAGGAACATAGAGTATACATATCTCGGAGATAATCTTGTATAAAGTTCTTGATAATCCGTAACAAAACAGAGTTTTGTGCCAAAAGTGCACGGGATAATACAAGGAGCCGTCTGTGTTTTGTCGCTTGCTCTTTTGGGTTTCAAATAGGGGCTAGTACTAGGTCGAGATAGTTCCGGTCGTATTCTGTCCACATAGCCAATGTTTGGACACACGCGTGTGTGAATTAACACACAGTCAGAGAGGGGGCTCGCCTATGCAGTTAAGGTCTTGACTGTTGACCCTACAGGGAGGTTTGGGCGCCCCATGCATCAAACCAAAAATACAGGATATCCGTCAGAAATATCAAACTCAATCGCTGTTGTTTTGCTACGTTAAAAATTTCAAATCACAGAAGTTACTGAATCGATAAACACGATAAGATATTAGGTTAACAGAAGTCACCAGACAGCCAATTAGAGGTAACGTATCAACATCCTAGTGTCATTTCATAAAAGAGGATGATAGAAAGGTTGTCGTGATTGGTGCCCCCCATCTTTTGATTAAGATCACAAACCAACGATTTTTCTGTATCCTTTCGGGTTTACGGACACACTCCACTACTTTAAATCCGGCAAGTTATAGTAAACATCAACATTTGCGCACACATGTTTTCTCTTTGCCACCGACAAGAAACAAAGTATCGTCTTCACACCCCTCAGACGATACACACTGCGCCGGGCGTTACCTTGTATCCTTTTGACCTCGCAGAATTCCACAGCGATCTCTCCCGCCAGACTCTCCCCTGGCCCGTATACCTCCTTGTTTTTCTCAAAGACAATCTTGAAGACTCTTGGCTCCTCGGGGTCGGTACTTCTACGGCTTAAGGTGCCGTACTCGCTAGCTACCGAAGCCATACCACAACACGGTAACCTCGAAAAAGTCGCTACAATCGGAAGTCTTGTTCAAAGGCTACACAGCCAAGGAGAGCAAACATTTTCCCAAACTCGCGTGCTTACGTGAAGCGGCGTGTATTATTAGCGCAGGAATTCTCCGCCTGGGACTTCGGTATCTCTAACCCCGGTGCCTGGGGGCCCCACTCCGGCCGTATGTCACCGTTCATTTGACGCGCTCTAACGGGCAAGATGTTACACATGAATGATGGGCGTCTGTATCAAAAGGATGGAAAATTAGCCTGGATGCCAGACCCCCTATCTCTAAGATATCTACCATAGATGTTTTAGAGACTAGGGGTCTGGCATCCAGGCTAGGGGAAAATAGAAGTCATTTACTCCAATGCTTTAACATCCAGTTCACAATCAGCGTCTTATGCATACACTGTTCAGAACAATTATGCTGATAGCGTTACATAAATCAGGAAGGTTTAATACTTTTAAGTATTTTAAGTTTAAAAACCTTCTTGCATAAATGGAATAGTGACTTCTATGTCATATCAAGGAGGTTTAATACACCTCCTTGGTCATATTTGTTACTTCGCCAAGATGGTTATGTTTTTGGTAATTTTGGTGCACAAGAACTCCAGGAAGTCCTGCTGCAGTACCAAGATCAGCCGCCGGGGGGAGGGGGGTAATTGACCTTGACCTACGTCTTCCCAAAACCTACCCACATACCAAATACCATCACAATCTATCTTACTTTAGAGATTCTGACCACAAATATCCGGAAACACAAAGACACAGACACTTACTAATACACCAAAAACAATTCCTCTATTTTTCATGGAGATAGTACTGTAAATGCAGAAATGTTCGCGGTGGTTTTATGTTCGCTGTTTTCGCGGTAAGCTCGCCGCGAACTTAAAACCACCGCAAACATTTTTTGTTCTCCTATCCCCTTGTTGAAGTCAAAACCACTGCGAACACTCCATTTTCTCCTTACCGCGAAATTACAGTACCATGACATGTTTCAACATCACACAAAGTGATAAAGGAGAGGGCAGGAGGGGCGGTTGGTGAATTAAACTGATCTTGTATACGAACAGATAACAAATTCCCGTGACTCTTTAGTTCAGAATTCCGCAAACGTCTAGAGTCCTAATCACTGAACTGGTACCAGCCGGTGTTTCAGGAAATATGTGTCCCCCGGGAAAATCGGTCCCCCCTTCCATGGTGGGCGTGGCCCCAAAAGTACGAAGGCTCACAAGGACAAACACAATGGTATTGTCCACAAACACTGTCTTTGATTTGAATTCTCGAAGGCTCGGCTAACCAAGGTGTTGAATGTTAAATGTATGAATTGTGC
The DNA here is from genome assembly GCF_035083965.1 of Branchiostoma lanceolatum. Classification (NCBI taxonomy): domain Eukaryota; kingdom Metazoa; phylum Chordata; class Leptocardii; order Amphioxiformes; family Branchiostomatidae; genus Branchiostoma; species Branchiostoma lanceolatum. Next base: position 15,793,497 of record NC_089723.1, on the reverse strand, counting down.
GAAGGTGGGGACGCATATTGTCCACAAACACAACTAGAGTTCCACGACCTCATATCTTCGCCATATGATTTTAACCTTTATGATTGACGTATTGTGGGTGTTTCTCATTGATTACAAATCATACCAGTTGATCATCTGAATAACAGAAATTGTCCAAAGTATGAGCTTAACAAGGAAGTTTATGCTAACGTTTATTATCAATTATGCAAAGTAGATCATTATTAGCATGATTAAATTCAAAGATGTTCACATCCATATAACTTCCAAATGCCACAAGTATGAAATTGCAGTCATTTACCAGTATGGAATTATAGTAGTTTCTCATTAATCGTGCAAATTATGTATTCATTTGCATATTTTCGATCTATCAACATTCCTCTCTTCATCAGTTACAAATGTCACATATTTGAATAGTAAGATCATGGAATGCAGCGGGTTCTTGAAATTTCCTAATTAATTATGCAAATTAGCATCTGATTTGCATAATAAGTATCTAATTATGTGGATCATCACTCAAGCTATCTACATACCAAACATCATGACCATCCATCAAGCCCTTCTTGAGTTATTCCCTTTTAAAGTCTGAAGCAAAACCTGCTGCTGCAGTTCCAAACTGCTAGGGGGCCAAAATCTCTACCACTTACTCTCTTCCCTAAAAGCTATCTACCACTCAAAAATCGTGACCATAGCATGTCCAGAACACGAGTTATCAAACCCGGACGTTATGCTGCAGTACCATAAAAAATCACTAGGGGCCCCAAAATCTAATCATACGGAGGTCTCATCAAGACCTACCAACATACCAAATATCAAGACAATCCATCCATGCCTTCTCCAGTTATTCTGTTTCTTTACATACATACATACACACATACAAACGCTACCCAAAATATACTCTTCTTGGCGAAGATAAATATGAACGTTTCATCAGCAAAAAGTCTCAGGTTTTGGCCATTGTAGGGATTTCTGGTGAATGTGGGACACATTTTCCCGGGGTAGCCTGGCTTTTCGGTCCCCTCATAGGAAAGTTAACAATTATTCTTATGGTGAACGTGGTTGCTTGGTTTTTACTCTGGATGATGTATGGGAATATACATGTTTCTCAAGAACCGCTCGATGAATTGCATTTTTTTGTATGTGGGTTGGTGGTGTGGGCAGGACGGTGAAGGTGGATTTTGGGCCTCCTGGTGGTTGAACTTGGTACCGCAGCAGCATTTTTCTATCATTGGTCCTGGGCGTGTTGTGGTCTTGTTAGTTCTGCTGTACGTTGGACGCAAGTGAGAAAAAAAGCCAAGACCACTGAAAATAGAGTTACATGTTTCTGTTCAAATAATGTAACACAGTCGATCTTTATTCATATTGACACAATTTTATTCTTGTTTCTCGTTTAATGTACATTACATCTATTCACTTGTAATTAGCCTTCAGACATAGATATTTGAATACCGCATTTCGTATATGTAGCAAGAATTAACTTAAAGACACTCTAAACAAATAACATCATACAGGATAAAACTGATAGTTTTAAAATCTATCATGACTGCAAGACAGTGTATTGTTCAATATTTCAATGTCTCTTCCGCTATTTTCGTCTCGGTAATCGATCGACAGCACTTTTCGTCTATACACTTCGTGAAAATACATAATAGTACATAATTATGCATGGATACTAGATACATTAAATCTTGTCCAGATTCCTTATCTATATCCACATGGGCCAATATATTCATAACGCTATATGAAAAAGAAACTGTATTCCTAAATGAGATTTGACGAACGTTAAGTCGCAAAGTAGCCTAGAAATATGCAATGTGATATCTAGAATAGCTCCATACAGTTATCACTGTAGATTATATTTGATATAGTAAAGTAGTGATTAGAATTGTGGAATAATACATCTAGATTGTTAATTATGTTATCTGTACATTGCCATACATTGTCACCGATGCAATTGTTGTGCAAACAAAATCATCATCATCATCGATATGCAATCATACACAATCAGACATTGTAATACATGTCCATAATAATTACATAATTACAGATTTACATAATGATACATTGTCTTAGGGAAAACAATTCAACAATACAATCATATACTAATGTCTACTTTCTTCGAGCACAAGAAACAAGACTCTTCGAGTTTTCAAGATTTCTATGGCGCTAGCTACTATATTATGTTAAAAATTTCTCGCACAAGATATTCATTCAAAACCCTCAGTCCAGGACTATGAATGCTTTCTTTGACTGCATTCGACATGTTCGACGGCAGTTCCTGCTTCTTGCGAAAAACAAAGTCCCAGTCCCAACGGTGCATTTTCAATTTGAAACAGAAGTGCGGATCTATGTCAAACTCATCGTTCCAAGCCGACACTGGAATGGTCAGCTTAGTGCCTGTCGAGTTGATTTCATGCTTATCTTGTGTTGCCTCTGCACAGTATGTTGCTGTTGACTGCAGTACATTCTGAAAATGGTCCACCTCTTGATGAAAGTCGCCACCTTCTTGTTTGATTTTATCCCAAAGTGTAGCGTTGAAGTAATCATACAGCTTGTAATCAACATTACTCCACTGACGATGCATTGCCACTAATCTTGTGAAATTTTCTGATGACTTATTGTACGTCCGTATGTTCTTGGGCTGTAAGTCGTAAAGGACATCTTTTAACTTCCAACACATAAGACGTCTCAGAAGTACCAGAGATTCATTGTAATATTCTAAGATAAGAACCAAATGAATATCTTTGGACAACCTCGACACAAACTCATCAACAGCAGATTTGCTGTCTGATAGGCCAATGGGGAAACCTAGGTCAAACGCCATGTAATTCTTAGTGTAAGAAAAAGGTGAGTTACTGTTGGTGAGGTAAGGAATTTCAAATTTAGTGGGATTTTCAAGAAACGACCTTAGGGGATGTTCTCTATCTAACCCGTGAAATCGTGTCGTAAGGTGATACCAGTTTAAAACAGATTTCAAGTGAGACAGAGGATGACGCAGGGTGGCGAAGTACACGGTGTCTGCTGGCAGGATGTGGTGCAGCAGTTCCTTATGGTAGACGACATGATCCACGAGGACGTTAAAGGTACCGTCGGCAGACGGTATGATGTCTTCCCGCTTGAAAAAGTGGGGCCAACCGATGTTAGCGTAGCCTTTCATGGGGAGAGCAACAGTCAGGTCGTTCTCGTAAGCAAAGCGTTGGAGGATGCAAGTTGTTGTCGTGCTGCCTGCTTTGTGCACTTTCACGAACATGTAGTTCAGCTTCTTGTCGCAGACTTCTTTGTCATGTCCTCCAAACAATCCCCTAAAGAAGCAGAATTAACAAGAGATCAAAGTTCGCATGCCTTGGTGAAATGCTTAAAGCTGCAATATCTTCGACATAGTTCACACGTTCCTTCACTGTACAGGTAGATTCTCGTAATTGATAGATTACCAACTTGTCTTGTTTACATTTATTTTTCTTTTATGCATTTTGTATTTATGTATGTATGCTGTCAATGTATTTTAATCTTGTTTTATATTTATGTATTAGAGTGGAAGGCGTTACATAAGCAACTGTGCTTTTTGCCCTATACTTTTAAATATATGTGAATAAAATAAATAATGCTTATAGATTTTCGAGGTTGTCGTTGATCGTTCCTAATCTATTATGTAAATGACGTCTATATCTGCATCATCTATATATGATGTTCCATCAATTGCCGCTGAGAATAAAAGCATAAATAATTGATATTTAGCAATGTTCTGCCTACCCTACATCACTACCCTACATGCATCCAATGTTTATAATGCAAAATATAGGAATTATAGAATTTTCCCAATGGCAAAACGTCGGCGTCGTCAGGGGATTCGAGCCCGGGACCACTGGGTTCTGGGCCGAACACCCTGCCGTTACGCTACACGACCCCACACGACTCCACGGCTCTTGTTGAATATGCGGTTGGGAATAAAACACTGCACGAAATGGCCTCGTATCCCGGCGTATACGTACAGGGATTCCTCAGGAAATATTCCATATCGCGGTGCGGATTTAGCGTATCCGTTATAACTAACGGATACGCTAAATCCGCACCGGGATATGGAATATTTCCGGAGGAATCCCTGTACGTATACGCCGGGATACGAGGCCATTTCGTGCAGTGAAAGGAATAATTACCTGTTGGGCATCTTGTGAGATGACGGCTTGAAGGGTAGTGGTGAATTGTAATCGAAAACTGTGACGAGAAGATAGCAGAGTCCAACGGTGATGAATATAACTACCACGAAAAACTTGCACAGTTTTCTAGGCACTCCCGCCTGTCCCGTCCCCTCCATAATGAAAGAGTCCCTAAACAAACAAACAAACAAACAAACAAACAAACAAACAAATAAACAAATTAACAAAGAAACACACACATACATATTTGTTAACAAACTCTCGAGTCAAGTACTTGATCTTTCAATTCAGACTTTTTAAACGATTCCATATAAATCTAAATTGGTTTCATGTATTTCTGCCTCGTCCAAATCCGCTTAACCACTAGCTGTCCTGCTGACATTTTGTATGCAATTTATTTCACTAATCTAATTTCTAAATCAGGTCATTTCCCCCTGCCTTTTTCTGCGCTGCAGTGGCATTGTTATTTCCGCATTCGGTTCGTTCTGCTGCGGTGTGATGCGTTCAGCTGAAAAATACCCCCAAACTGTACATATACAGGACCCACATACAGGCTCTGTATATATAGAGAGCCGATACATAGGCTTCCCGCAGGACAAGGGTTCAAGTTAAAATAACTACTATATAATCCCGTGGAACGCCCTATTTCGTCGTTACCCATCATAAGAGTACTTTAAAAGGAGTCCTAAAGTCCAGAGGGGGGAGTTATTTTCCAATAGATGGCAATTTTTTGAAGTAAAAATGAATACTTTTTACAGTATACGATAAAGTACCCACTAGTCCAATGCGGATCAAAAAGCATTCAGTATTCTATCGAATTCCCCAGGTGACCCTCTATTTTCTGATTAATCAAATTAAACAACCTCAGCCTATGGCTTATAACAATGTGCCTGACAAGGCCTGACAGAAGTTAGATTACAAAAAGAATGTCAGGGTGGTTAAGAAAAACTTGTCTTTCTCTGTGTTCTTTTACATCTTATTAACAATTGGCCTTCTTATTGTGCTTAACCCCCCTCATCTATGCCAAAAATACTCACCATTGAAGATGTATGTTTACACATAGGGAATACATGGGTAGGGTCTGCAAGGGTTTAGTGAGTATCATATTGTTTTAAAAAACACACCTTGTGTGATTCACCATAAGCAGAATTCTGTAAAAAGTCGGCTGGTAATTTGATACATAATCTAGTGGAAAATGACACCGCCTTCTGGAGTTTAGGACTCCTTTAAGTCCATCAACCCAATCAACCTTCTTGCACTCAACACTGCGTTGAGCTGTTCTCAACACTGGGTGGGTTTTAGGTAACACCTTTGGGCAGAAAGGTGGTCAAAATGTATGTCAGGGAACTGGCCATGAAGATGTGTATCATTGCTGAGTAGAGTACTGAGTAGAGTACTTTGGACATGATCTTCATGTTTACTGCATGCTCGCGGTACCTCACCAAAACAAAATGGCGGATGTTGAGTAACACCACACATAGTCGACATGAAAAAGCGTTCTCCACACTATTCTGTACGACAATGATACAATTTTACATATCCAGTCCTCCGGCACATATTCCAGAATAATTTTTGAGCAAATGGCGTTACCCGGATGTAATGAGACTCCAATAAACTGAAATAAGGCTCAAACCCAAAATGGATGTTTACCCAAAACACACTTTTACGCTTTTCACAGAAATCATAGCAATGTCAGTGATCGAAATACTGGGTGCATGTGCACCTCTGTGCACCCAAATTTTGAGCTGTGTACCTCATTCTGACTGTGGGTGCACCAGTGCATCTAAATTATCTTTGTAGGCTATAGGGTAAAGGTTCCATTGTAAACTAGTATAAAGAATATTATTCAAAGTATCAGAAGAAGCATTATATAGAACCTATGTGGTACTTTGTTTCATGTATTTCTTTTTGTAAGATTTGAAGTTAGCTATGAAATTTGAGATTGAAGTTCTTAATCTTAACTAAGAGTTTGTAGATACGTTTAGCTAACATTCTGCTTTATTTTATGTTGTGCATCGAAAATTCTTTCTGTGCACCGAAATGTTTAGGTTAGGTACCCCAGTGCAACTGTTCCCAAAATGAATTTCGAGCCCTGAATATGAAATCGCACCTGTACCCTCGAAACCCTTTGTCTTTTGCTACAACATATCCCTGTCGTGGAAGAACATGGGTGTGTAGCCTAAATTATGCAAATGAGGTAAATATCTGAAAAACTGATATCTAGTAATATCCTGCATACCTCATCACATCACTTATGTCATGACATTTTTGTATCATGTTCCTTTAATGCAAATTACCGGAACAGTTAAGTTTCCAAGGTAATTATCATAACGTAATTGCAGAATTTGCATCTAATTATGTACCGAAATGAGCTATAATGACATCTCATTCGTTATTTTCCTACTCAAAAACACGCCCTGTATTTCCTAGTTTGAAACAACGGCAAACTAGTCAAAATTAAGTCATTAAGTGTTCGTGCAACCACGGAATAAGGTAGCCTGACGTACGTCCTGGATACTGTTTGAAAATGGCACTGGCAATACTTTCATCAAACAAATATGTTTAAAACACATCTTTAAAAGCTCACTGACGAATGGAAACTATAACATACCACTGAACGTGATAGCTTCATGATATACATGCATAAAGATGACCACTACAGAAAAACGATAAATGTTTTTCTTGAATATATTACTTAGACTATTTCTTACCGCCAAGTGTATCATGTAAAGTGACGCCACGTAGGACCTTCTCTCCGAGGCTCAAACCATCCGTATATTGCATACGTGACAAGCACAGAGTATCTAGTTCAAAATAGTCTCACGTGATTTCCAGGACTCTTCCCATTGGACAGTTATGCCATCGTCTGCAACCGGATTTGAAAACAAAAGGCACCAAGATTCCATCTCACATCCTTGTTGCTATATTTTCCATTCAACCCCGCGTGTCAGAAGGTCAAGTGTAGACATGTGTCAATAGCCTTCTTGTTGTTCAAATTTTCTCACAGTCTTACGTAAAAAACGTCATGTCTCTCGTGATATGTCCACATAGCTAAACTACAAAAACATGAAACTACTCAACAACAAGAGTGTTGTAAAATGTCAAACAGATTTGCTTGTATTGTATACCTGGTACACTGCCTCGTGGTGGACCACAAAAGATTTGTGCGAAAGAGTATCACAAGCTGCATATCCGGAAAGATTCACTCACACTGGGTGGTCCTCTGCTCGATATTTTCGATTTATTTGAGGTGTGGCTCTCATAAAACAAACATGGGACCAACATTAAAGTTCTCTTCGAGGAACGTCCCTAGCCGAAGCTAGATATATACTCATTTTTATTTAAGTCCAGTGCGAGAACAGGGGCAAAGCGTCTGTCAGGTATTTGAACATGTTTTGTGTACATGCGCTGTATTGTATGTGCGACATTAAAATGGACGAATCCAAAACAGATCAATTGTTTCCCTGTGTATATAAACTTGTAGCCAGCATATTGCAGCAGTATTGTCAATAGATGGAGTTGATACTACATTATCAATAACATGTTCTCGGGCTTTGAACTTAAATCATATGCAGACTAGAATAGCCAGATTTGACTGGAGTTATCTTTAAATGAATGATATTATCAACCTTGTGCAGAAATGTATAATCCCAAAGTTACTTCTACCCATAAATGGACTATATTTAAAGGTAAAAAAGAAGGAGCCCTAATAGAAAATAAAGTTTAAAACATTGTCAAATGTTTCGAACAACAGAAGTGAAAAGGGTATGTTTTCAACACGTGAAAGTTTTCCAATTGCATCTATATCGAACAGAGCCTTCAAATATTGTTCAGCACCAAGGGCAGTTCACTTGCTTGAGTGTGGAGTGCTGGCCTAAGTGACTCTTTTTTTCTCGTGAACCGTATGATTTGCCTTTATTCGAGAATAAAGAGACTCACAAACAATCAACAATTTTTGCCTTAAGTGGAACGTATTTTCTGCGAAAGCAGCTCTTTCCTTTCTAATCAGAAGTGCCTTGTCTCCTAGTCTCCTAGCTTTGTTCTCGTCGATCAAAAGCGTGGCCTAACAATTCTCACTTGCATTGCAATTATGTACCGACTCACCTCTGACTTTCTGTGATAGACTCTTTCAGTAACAGACATATGAGCAGAATGAACGGACACAAACAATACGCCAACTTTCGTCCTGTTCATTGTTTATGTGGTACATCGATGTGTATGGATTTCACTCTTTGTTTACAGATTTATTAGGATTTTCATCATGTAATCTGTATCTTTGTCAGATTTTGGTCTGGCCCTTATCTTTTCCCTCATAACCTCATTAAAAAGCGTTTAGGTAAAGTTAAGTTATACTGCAGATGCATTTCAATTCACGTGGTTTTTATTTCGCGCTAAGGTGAAAATAGTGTTCACTGTAGGAGCATACTGCTACAGTATTGGACAAAAATGCGGTGGCTCTAAGTTTGCGGTGAAACGGTCGCCACGAAAACCGCGAGCATGTCTGCATTTGCGGTATTTCGCTACCGAAATGAAAGAACCAGACTTAATCAGTCACGTAACATTCCCTTCATTCATTCATATTTATCCCCTGGGTTGAATGAATCCGCCATTTTGAAAATATTGTATTGGAAATCTCCTCTGTATTAAGTGACCCCCCATATAGATAGTTTAGATACACAGGAGTGCATTTTACTGGAAGGCGTTGAATTGGAGATCTTTTTAGATGTACCATGTTTAAAGGCAACCAAAACAATATTAGGGCCCAAAAATCGGAAAAAAATGCTGAAATCTTCATAGTAGTGACATTTACCTACACTTTTTTGCACATTTGCGTAATGACTTCATACTTTGAACATTTTAAAACCCCGCAAAAACGTGCCGTACGATGATCCCTTTAGTTTTGCGAGCCTACGATTATTTATACGTTACGACGTCATATTTTTGCACCATAGACGTCGCTATTCATTGTGATAGTGTTCTTTGAACTAACTATGTATAAAAATGACTAAATAAATTGACCTTCAACATCCGATTTTCGGGCCATGATATTGGTTGGGTTTCCTTTAACCTATTAGACGTTATATTCTGTATAACACAAGTATTGCATATATACAGAGTTAATCACATAATTGTCTGGAACAGGCCGCAAAGTGCGTCAACACAGCGGAGGTAAATCTCCGATGGTTTCCGCGGAATTCTATTGAAGGAGTGGTTGAAGCGGAGGGGTCTTAAATATTCAATATTGACACGGGTGGCTGCAAACGCGTCTTAATTTGTCTACCAGGAGTTACGATTATTATATGTCGACATCTTGCAGCTTTTGTGTATTTCTTGCGTTATAAAGGTAAGCACAGTCCATTTTTGATGAAGTAGTGACAGTGGGTTGTTATCCACTGTGTCTAGAACACGGTATTGGGAGGTATAGGCCCAACCCTCTCGTTGAAAAGTGCAATTGAACGTGGATTGCATGAAAGGATATTTGATCAGTGTTTTTGTTTCTGCAGATCAAGGCAGCAGGACACATGTCTTCATCTGTGGCGACGAGTCGAGGGATGGAAAACTGCGCAGTGCACGCGGTGTTGCAGTTACTTTGCCGATCAGCCATCCATATCTTGTTGTCGGAGGAAACTGCAACACCGCGTGCACTGTTTATTGCACAACGGTTGTAACAGGTATGATGTAAGGCAAAATACTACTGGCTACATATATCAATCTAGTACAAACCACTTGAAGGTTCTAGGCTATACAATGCTCTAGTACAAGCTACAGGAAGGTTCTAGGCTATACATTGTTCTAGTTCAAACTACAGGAAGGTTCTAGGCTATACAATGTTCTAGTACAAACTATAGGAAGGTTCTAGGCTATACAATGTTCTAGTACAGACTACAGGAAGGTTCTAGGCTATACAACGTTCTAGTACAAACTACAGGAATGTTCTAGGCTATACAATGTTGTCAATGGTAGAAGATGTCAACAGGAGGTGCAATGGGGAGTCGTATATGTCAAGTATACAATTACATGATGAGGAAAAGTGCACCTACAACTACTGGCACAGGTAAACGCCCTCCATGCTGTACACGTGTAGCCTACAAGTGTACAGCATGGAAGGCTTTTACCTTTCCAGTTCCCACCCGGTGCACTAGGGGTAGAGTACCCATTAAAGACGCCATCTGCAGCTGATGTCAACATCGACAAGGTCTCGATGAGCACCCAGTAAAGACGCCACCGACAAGGCTGACCATCTGTGGCTCTTGATATGAGTGGATCAACTCATCAAGACCCACAGATGGCCATCCTTGTCGGATACCCTGCCAGCCCTGACTCCGTGGTACAGTAGCTGGAAGGTCAACTTTGACTCTGAGATGGTCATCCCTGCTAAACGTTACCAAGGAGGGGGCGCTGACCGTAGAATGACCGTTGACTTGCGCAGTAATCATCACATGGTCTGGCCGTTACAATGGTGGTGTGCAAGCCTTTGAGTTAGATGGCAAACATCCCATAAGAGTTTGCCATCCGGCCTGAAGGCTTGCACACCATCAACATCTTCGTGTCGGACTTTAAGACCGGTCTCGTCGTACTTGTACACGAAGTGAGTGTTTAAAAAACACCCACTCATCTACAAGTATGACGAGACCGGACAGTACGTGTCGACGTTCGGACCAGGACTGAGTGGTGCCGACCTGCGTTATCCCGAGGGTATCTGTGTGGACGGTTCCGGTCACATCGATATATATCTTGGTGGTGGACTCACAGTACAGAATCAGCGAGTACTGATGTACGCAGACCTGGGCAGGTATGTCCGTCACATCGCTGTTGATGTTACCCCCCCCTCACTGGACCCACGGCACGCTGGCGGTGTCATTGCGTTCTAAACTGGATTTGTGTTACCCTTTACATTAAAATGGGAATATCGTTAAAAACGTACAAGTAACACCAAAAAGACAACTAAACACACAAACCTTCAAAAGATTTGTTGTTCGGCGATGAAATTCATTGAGTGCTTTGTCAATTCGATCGGCTGCAGCGACGCCGCCAGCGTGCCACGGGTCAAGTGAAAGGGAGGCTTTAGATCCCAAACAGTGGTTGTAGTGGGGCCGGGGAAGGGACAGTTAGTTGTGACAATAGAAACGCAAACACTGCCCCCCCCCCCCGTTACTGACAATGATGAACAACGATGGACACTGTATGATGGAATGGTTATAACAGCTGTAGCACTTAGTAGGTCTGATATTGTGCACTTTTGTACCTGCAGCATAGTAATGTGTCGTCTTGGATTACTTGCTGTGATGGATAGAAAGTGTCAACAAAGAAAGTGAACAAGTGTACCGTAGGGAAACGCAAGACTTCACTGACGTTTTATGTAGAAGTGGCTATATATTGATTTCTGTACTGAAACCTAAAGGGGAACTTAACTGAGGGATTCTTTTTTTTTCAATCTGAAAAGAGATTTGTATTGGCGATTTCTAATTCAATTAGGACTAGGCTGCAGGATAAACAACAATAGTCTCATATTCCGCCGAATATCTCCTACAGAAATGGATTCTCATAACATTGTTTTTTTTAATCAATCAATCAATCAATCAATCAATCAATTTATTACATTATGAATTTTCAATTTTGATTTAATTCATTTTGATTATCAATTCAATAATCATGTTTTATAGTTTATTAGCAATATTTCTCTCCCTCTCTCTTTGGGTGTCTGTTTAAGTAGCGTTCAGCGTTCTCCTTATTTGGAAATAAAAAAAGTAAATAAATCAACAACCTTTGTCAATGTTGTGAGTGAAAAGTACCTTCTGAAATAACACCTATATGTTCATGAAACAAAGGCGTGGCCTAGCAATTCTAAGAAGCACTGCAAAAATTCATCGTTATAATAATACGTTTATTGCAAGTTCTTGCCCGTAGGCTAATTGCAAGTACATGTAACATGAAATAAAGGACGGACAGACAATTGATAACAATATAGCATGTGACTTTTCTAGTCTAAATACTAACACTAAAATCTAGCTTCCTTCTCATGGATCAAAAGCGTAGCCTGGCAATCCTAAGTGGTACTGCAAAACGTCGTCGTTATAGATTTGCTTCATTCTCATGGATCAAAAGCGTAGCCTGGCAGTCCTTCGTCGTACTGAAGTAAATTCTCTTAATGGAAGCGTCGTCCTCGCGGAACAAAATCGTGGCGATCTTTAATAAAACTGCTATAGTTTGCCGTCAGATAGGTCTGGTGTTTTTTGCAGTACCAAGGACATGTGTGTTTGTGTTTGGTGGTGTTCATTACCTAGAACAGATGTGTTTTTATCTGAGAGGAGTGGTGTTCGGCACAAAGGAAGGAATGATTATGTGTGACTGTGTGGATTGTGTTCAGCACAAAGAACAGGTTTATTTGTGTGTATATTTGTGAGTAAGTGTCGAGCACCAAGGACATGTCTCTTACTTGTGTGTGCACAACTGTTTGATTCAATATTGAAAGAAACAAACTCAGAAGATATATCTTTTTAAGTTATGACAAATGTTTTTATTGCTTATGTTATAGATGACAAGATGAGGTGAGATGATGTCATAGCACCTTTAGGTTCATGGATCAAAAGCATCACCAAGCGACCCTTGCTAGAATTGCAACTGTCTACTGTCAAAGAAGCGCCATTCTCGTGGATAAAAAGTGTCAGCTGGCAATGTTTGCTGGAACAGCAATAATTCGAATAAGTAGGGAACAGGAAGCAGCATTTGCACATGTCCCCGTAGGACGTTCGCCTTTGATCAACCTACACTATTTCTAATTTTGAAAATCAGTTGATTCATGTAACAAACTAAAATTGTATCCGACAGAATATCATCCACTTGCTCAGCAAAAGATTTTAGATATGATACTAGAAATAGATTAAGTAGACGTTTGGCGCTTTAAAAAAAAAAAAAAAAACTGTAAAATTTACATGGCGTAAACGTCACCAAGCGAGCCGTATCGACTTTTTTTAATCTCTTTTTCTCTTCTCACCAATGTTGTCAATGCAACTATTGCAGGACGCTTCAAATCTGACCATAATATTATCTGTATTTCCGTTCAAACGGAGATGTTTCCTAAAGGTAAAAACTACTGGAAGTTCAATCAAACATTATCAAAAGATCCTACATATGTAAAAGAAAAACTGAGGGTTTTATTAGAGAATTTAATGGAACAAGTGACCCGCTAACAGTGTGGGACACTTTTAAGTGTTGCCTAAGGGGGCACACTATACAATTTGCATCAAATAAAAGGAAAAAGTATTTAAACAAAGAAGGTGACTTGGATAAACGAATTAGCGGGTTAACTAAAGAACTGGATGAGACAGACTCCCCATCGGATACTTAACTAGAAGAAATAAGAACACTACAGAATGAACTTGAAAGTCTACATGAACACAAAAAAAACTGAACGGATGCACTATGTCCGAAGAGTGGACTGGATGGAATTTTCCGAAAGGTCTGATAAATTATTTTTATTGAGTTGTAGAAACTATTCAAGGAAAAATGTTACAAATATAGCCACATCTGATGGGAACAACACCCATGACGCCTTTCGATATCGGCAAAATTAAAGTCTTATTACTCGTCCCTTTTTTCCTTTAAAGAAGCCCCAAAGCCTTTAGATAATGAAAATTACTACGCTTTTTTACTGATAACTCTAATACGCGTTTAACCACAGAGCAACAACATTCCTGTGAAGGCCCCATTACGGAAAAAAGAATTGTGGAATGCAATAAACAATTTTAAAAATGGAAAAGCTCGAGAACTAGATGTATCGCCTATTGAAGTGTATAAGACATTCTTTATTATCTTATAGCAGCCTTTGCTCCAATCTCTTAACTATGCATATGAAAAAGGACACTTGTCTGATACGGCTAATCATCCTTCTATTAAAACAAAACCCAGATGGCCAAGACAAGGATCCGTCCCGAACATCGAGTTAGATAGCCTCCATAGCAGGCTCTGAACCAGCCTTTTTGGGGGCTAGATAATACACCTTTTGCAGTCAGCCCGTAACCATCACCCACCCCCGTAACCATTCTACCGGCAAAATGGTTACGGGGGTGGGTGATGGTTACGGGCTGACTGCAAAAGGTGTATTATCTAGCCCCCAAAAAGGCCGGTTCAGAGCCTGCTATGGAGGCTACGAGTTAGAGACCTTTAACACTTCTGTGTTGTGTTGTCCGGATCCTTTCCAAAGTAATTGCTCTTAGATTAAAAGATTGTGATTTAATTAAACCGTCTCACGTGATTTCCAGGACACTTCCCATTGGTCCGTCTGGACAATTATGACATCATCAGTTTGGCAAGGTCATGTCATATCATGAGTCATGTCCGGTTTTGTGTTGTTACCAATGTCTGCAAGCGGATTTGAAAACAAAAGGCACCAAGATTGCATCTCACATGCTTGTTGCTATATTTCCCATTCAGCCTCGCGTGTCAGAAGGTCAAGTGTCAGGTGTTAAAGGCACCCAGAGCATTTTATGAGGCTTCAAAACTGGAAATATTCTAGTTGCTGTAATCTTTATGAAACTAGAGTTCCACGAACACTTAATCTTCGCCAAATAATCAAGGCTTATTATGGAGAGTGATTGATATTTACATGCTTATCACCCGCTGCAAATTTGATCATGCACCATACCATTTGGAAGTTATGCTGGGGGGGGGGGGGGGAAATGAGTCCAGTCTAGATAGTGTTAAAAATCATTTGGTGGTACAGGACTAGTATATGTGTAGAGTGTGCTGATATATGTAACAAGTTTAATGAACTTTCAGATGCTACAAGTATCGAATTCCTGCCATTGATCACTATGGAATTATGGTTTTTCCTCATCAATTATGCATATTGGCTTCCATATGCATAATTACCATCTATCTAAATCAAATTATAACTTAAGCTATTAACAAACCAAAAATCATGATGAGCCATTGACCCCTTCTTGAGTTATTACCAAATGAAGGGCGCACAGCTGGCACACAGCTGGGTGACCTAAATCCCAAGCCAGGCAATCCTCCAAGTGTCCCTGAATTGAGGTCGAGTAACAGCTTTCAATGGGATTATACATTACTCTCTTTAATTATGTAAATGAAGTCCCAATTTGCATACTATACATTTCATTATGTTAATCATCACCTAAGGTACCTGCGTACCAAAAGCAATAAAGATACACCAAACCCTGCATGAGTTATCCTCCTCCTAAGTTTCATACATAAAGGCCCACTGCAGCTCAAAACAAGTCGTCAAGAGGCCCAAACTTACACCACTTGTTCCCTGCCCCAAGACCCATCCACTATGAAAAAAATCATGAACCTGGCGCCTCCAGAAAATTTCACCCCAAACTTTGAAGCTCCGCTGCAATACTTTAGATACCCGCTAGAAGGCCCATTATCGAACTTGACCTTCCTTTCTGTAAACCTTACCCACTCACTAAGTATCATGCAGAACCATCGACAGCTTCTCGAGTTATGTTGGCGACATACAAATACACATCCACACAAAGCCCGCTGCAGTACCGACGGAAAATGCCAGGGGAACCATTTTTGAACTTGACCTCCGTTTCTACAACATCTACACACCTGCAAAAAATCATGAAGATCCATCAACGTTTCCGTCACTTTTTTTTGCCTACATACAAACACAAAAAATTCAAAGTCCGCTGCAGTACTGTTGAAAAACGCAAGTTGAACCATTTTCGAACTTGACCTTCCTTTGCACAACCACTACACACCTACCAAAAATCATAAAGATTCATTGAAGTTTTCTTGAGTTATGCTCCTGACATACATACAGACCCACCCAACAGATTTTTCAACCGAAAACATAATCTTCCCCGAGTACTAATACTCGGCGAAGATAATGACATAGAATGCCACTGTTTACCACATTTGCGTGCGATTTCTTATCAAAAGCGCTCAAAAGCGGCACAAAAATGAGCTACATGGTGATCTTTTAGTTTCACGCGCCTAGTGTAAATAGACCGATACCATAGCCCCGTCCACCTCCGTCAAAACGTAGAAATGCAAAATTAAAACATTAAAATGCAAATATTTGACGGACATGCAGTCACTCTCTCATTGGTCAAACCGCTAATTGTGATGGACAGTCAGGATCAGTCTATTAGGGCTTGGATTTTCTATCAATTCTCACCACACAACGACATCGTATCTTTGCTCCTTTAATGTCGATATGTAATGGTATAGTGTTGTTGAAAATTACTATGTGAAGGAATGACTAATAATTGGAGTTTCTTTATTCAAAATTCAAGCCTCAGAATATGCTCTGGATGCCTTTAATAGCATTCTTGTTGGTAGATTTTTCTCACATTCTTACGTTAAAACTTAATGCCTCTCGTGATGTGTCCACCTGCTAAACTACAGAAACACGAAACTACTCAACAACAAGAGTGTTGAAAGATGTCAAACAGATTTGTTTGCATTGTATACCTGGTAAACTACCTCGTGGTGCACAACACAAGATTTGTACTAAAGAGTATTACAAGCTGCATATCCGGAAAGATACACTCACCCTGGGTGAACCCTTTTTCTTTTCGACTTAAGTGCTTGAGGTGTGGCCCTCATGAAAAAGACCATGGGACCTCCATTTAACGTTCTATTCGAGGGACGTCCCTAGCCGAAGCTAGGTACTCATTATCTTTTGGTGTGTCTGTGTGTGTGTTTGTCTGTTTGTGTTTCCGCACTACTGTAGTCAGCATAACTCAAGAACCTCTTGATGGATTACAATGATATTTGGTATGTGGGCAGGTGTTGTGAAGCCGAAGCTCAAGGTCGATTTGGGCCCCCTGGTATGTGACCTTGGTACTGCAGCAGAACTTCCGTTTTTGCATCTTTTGACCTGGACGTGCTATAGTCTTGATATTTGGGTGGCTGACAGCTTGTGATGTAATGAAGAAGTAATGTAGGTTTGGGCCCTCTAGCAGCTTGCTCTGGAACTGCAGGGCGTTATTGTGAAAATCTTCTAAGGCGAATAACGGAACAAAGGAACAACAGATTTCTATGAAATCTTAGACAGAGATGTACACAATGATGGTAGCTTAGACAGAGATGTACACAATGATGTGCAAATTATGCTAATTAGGACTTAATTTGCATAAGTAATGAGGAAAATCTATATCTGCAGTGTTTTCCATTATACGACTCAAATGCACGTAACATATGTAGTTTATTGCAAGTATGACATCAACAGATACCAATTATGCAATTAAATTCCTAATTTGCATAATTAATGCACAAGCGCCATAATTCATCTAAGTGAAAAATAATAGGACTGTCAATATTGCAACATGTGTAAGTTAGATAGAGGTGTTTAAGATCAAGCATATATTATGTAAATGTGTCGGTCGTTTGCATGGACAGTATTTCATGGAGATATGAGGTCTACGAACTCTTGTTTTCACTTGAGTCCAGTGCGGAAATAGGGGCAAAGCGTATGTCAGGGATGACGATTTGTTTTGTATTGTACGTGTGACATTAGAGGGGACGAATCCAAAGCAGATCAGTGGTTTCCCTGTGTGTATAAAATTGTAGCCAGCATATTACAGCAGTATAACAATATAGCATGTGTCTACTCTAGTCTAAATGCTCATTCTAACTTACTTATTGAGCTCGACTTCTTTTGCTAAGAAAGTGAAAGACGAAGGACTCCACTTTTCACGTTATGGCTGAAATAAGTTGTTGAGTTTGTCATAAATGTTTGGATATCTAACACAAGATTCAATATATAGATATAAGATCTCTTTCTGGAGAAAACGATTTGTTGATAAAATATTCTTTTTGGTTCAAGACTGCAGTCATAGATATAGTTTTACCACCAATAACAATGTGTACATGAGAATCTAACGAAAAAAGATTTCGGAGACCTCATACATGTATCTCCAAGAATTTTATTATGTAAATGCCCAAACCTAAACCACTTCTTCTTTACATCACAACCTATCTTCTACAAACACACACACACACACACACACACACACACACACACACACACACACACACACACACACACACACACACACACACACACACACAAACAAGACCATAGCACATCTAGGTCAAAAGATACAAAAACGGAACTTCTGCTGCAGTACCAAGGTCACATACCAATGTGCAAAAAATCGGCATTGTCAAGAAGAAAACATTACGATTATCTTTCACTCAACCCTCTGCTTGGAGACTAGGTAGCTTGTCTCGTTTCAGAAGACAGTGTAGCAATCTAACATCTATATCTGTTCTTTTAGGAGGTAAATTCTTTATGTTCAGAAGATGTAGTGCAACAAACTTGCATAACATCCCATTTAATTTGAAAAAAAAAAAACTGTCGACGCGCACGTGAATGCCATCCATAAAATCAAAGGGATCTCACTGCAGCTCAAATGGTCGCAGCCTCACAGTTGAGCTCCTGGCTCCAATGAGTTGGTAACTAAAAGAGCCCGGTTCGAATCCCGGATAGGGCGTCTTGTTTGGAGCTACTTTCGTTTTTCTTACTTTACTTACTACCCTTTATGCCTCCCGGCATGTAGGGCAGCAACAAAAGTTCGCCAGCTCGTTCGGTCCTGTGTAATCCTCTGGATACTATCCCAAGTATGGCCAAAGCAATCCAGTTCCCCTGCTACTGTCCAGTTCATTGCTATTCTTGCTAATTCCTTTGGATCTTTCCTCAAAACGTGCCCTATCCATTTCCATCTCCTTCGGAGGATAATTGTTTCCATACACTCTTGTTTAAATTTGTTTAAAGAGTTCCTCATTTGAAAGAGTCTTTGGCCAGAAGATTCGAAGAATTCTTCTCAAACCTTTGGTATGAAAGGTTGACATTTTTGCAGATCTTTCTTTGTCATTCTCCAACATTCTGAGCCATATAGTAGGGTTGACAGGACACAACTTTGGTAAAGTTTAAGTTTTGTTTTTGTAAAATACTGTTGTGACCTCCATGTGTTATTCAGTATGTGAAATGCATTTCTTGCTTTGTTAAGACGGTTTTTGATGTCTTTATCTGCACCTCCATCATAACTAACAGTGCTACCCAGGTATGTAAAGATCTCAGTATGGGGCAGATTTTCACCCTTAGCCTGAATTTGGGAAGGCTTTGGAATATTCAAGGTCATGACCTCAGTTTTCTTTTGGCTTATCTTCAATCCAATTGTTCGACCAAAGTCACCAAGACGGGATGTTTTCTCCTGCATGTGGCGATGGGTATGCTTGAGCAGAGCAAGATCGTCTGCGTAATCCAAGTCTTCCAGAACTGAAAAGAGTGTCCATCTAATGCCTCTATTCTGATCTTAAGTTGTTTGTTTCACGACCCATACCTTTCGTCTTTCGGAAGGGACATAAAATGGGTGTCCCGTGATCGAGGAGGTGCCTCGAGCACGCATTTAAAAAACACTACAACAGCCTCATTAATCAGGCAGGTACCTGCTGGCTGTACTTGAGTGAATAAGCCAATGCGACCTATTAAAATCGAACAATAGTGCGGCAAGGTTCGGATGTCAAAGGTTACCCAGTCCACCCGGAAGTATCGGTTTCAAAACCTTCGCTTCTAGTTTCGGTCGGGTCGTTTTCTCCCTCTGTTTATCCCAATAATGGAGGCCCTGGAGTCCGAGCTGACCTGTCCCGTGTGCCTTGACCTGTTTGAGGACCCCCTACAGCTGCCCTGTCAGCATAACCTGTGCCGGAGGTGCTTTGACAACATCTGCAGGTAAACTTAACGCCATGCACTTTGTAACCTTAAGGGGGAGGGTTTGCGATAACGGTATTCTAGTACGCAATGTGCAGTACTGTACAGTTATGATTATGGTTTCACATACTTTTAAAGACTGCTGTGTCATGAAGGTATTCTTTACTTCGTAACACATTGTCATACAGTGCTTAACATAGTTCTTACAGACAACGTGAATGCACCTTAAATGCAATGAACTTGAATGTACCATGATGTAGTGAAGTTAAAGATAACTTTGGGGGTCAAGGGCGAACTTGGTCGCCATGTTTTACACACAGTTGCGTCACCTTTCTATTCCGAATTTGAAAGAAGAAAAATGCTAGACTGTTTGTCTTAAGCGTACTTTTTAACGTCTTAAAACAGGACTCTTAAGAAGGCTGGTGATGGCGCCGAAGCTGCGGCAGAGCCTGACAAGGAAACCGAGCCACCTTCAGACAATGACGTCATGGAAGAGCCCTTCCAGTGCCCGACGTGTCGAGAGGAAGTCAACCTCGGCTCTGACGGTGCATCGGCAACACCGAGAAGGAACCTCCTCCTCCAGAACATCGTGGAGCGGTACCGCAAGGCCGCAGGTCGCGGGGAGGGTCAGGTTCTCCCCTGCCAGATCTGTGAGGATGAACCCCCAGCCAAAGCTGCGAAGCTTTGTGTCCAATGTGGTGTGAAGTACTGCGAGTCCTGCCTTTCTAACTACCACCCGAAGAAAGGTGTTTTTTCCAGGCATCTGCTTGTGGAACCAACAGCAGAGAAGAAACCCGTCATGTGCTCGGAACATGATGACGAGAAGGTAACTTTAAATGTGTTGCTTGACACGAGCTTGTAGAACATTTTTGCTAATATTTTGCCCTACACGTATAATCAAGGACTTGTTACCTTTGCCAAGAAGACTATGTTTTGCACAGCGTTTGTATGAGTGTGAGTGTGAGTGTGAGTGTGAGTGTGAGTGTGAGTGTGAGTGTGTGTGTGTGTGTGTGTGTGTGTGTGTGTGTGTGTGTAAGGTCTTTTGATCCCCCTATCGACTTTCTAAGGTACTGCAGTGGAACTTTTCGTTTTTATATCACGTGTTTTGAACATGCTATGGTTATGATTTCTTACTAATAGACAACTCTTAAAAAGGAGAGTAAGTCATTTTGCTTCAAACTTTAAAAGAGAATAACGTTAACCCAAGAGGGGGCTGAAGGATCGTTATGATTTTTTTGTATGTAGATAGATTAAGTGATGATTTACATAATCATATGCTTATCATGCAAGCTTATTTGTATATGTACTGAGTGATATTCATAGATCCGCTGCATTCCATTACAAGACTCTCAAACACGTGACATGTGTAACTGAGAAAGAGAGGAATATCGAATATCGATAGATATCAATGACAAAATACTATAATTCCAAAGAGGATTTCTTTCTTGCAGCATTTTGAAGTTAATGAATACACATTGATAGACATGAATCATACAAATGAGGGCCTCATTTACATAATTTAAGAGAAAATGCTACAATAGCCTTCTTTGCTAAGATAAGACGTTCATTCTTTGAACAACTTGTGCTATTTCGCTAGAGAAGATGTTCAACTGATATAATTCATGAAAATTAGGACCTTATTTGCATAATAAATGAGAAGCAATTATGATATGCTACACGAAAGGTTAACATCACTCGGCGAAAGTATGAGGTCACGGAACTCTACTTAAATGTGCTTTCATATTTTTGCCTTTACATGCATGACTTTACTGCAGTAGTCTTCGCCATCAAAACGTTACACGATTAAGTAACGCAAGACATAATGTGAAATAAACAGTAGATTTGGTAGATGAATATCGCCTAACTCATCTATAATCCAGGTTAATCTGGTCTGCATTGCGTGCGACGTACCGATCTGTCAACTCTGCAAGTTAGTAGGAAAACACAAAGAGCATGATGTTGATGCTCTGTCTACGCAGTACAACGAGAAAAAGGTAAACTCTTATCATACGGATCTACATACCATAATCAAACTGGGTACCCTCTGATTTACTCTAGGTTATTCATTCACTCATTAAATTATCTCAAGAACATTATTGTTTTATATTTCATGTTCTAGACGTTTATCAATTCCACGTGATTTGTGTATTTACTAAATATATTTTCTAACAAAAAGCTATGATAAAAGAAATGTTAGAGATACCAATATTTCTTTATTTTTGGAATTTAAAAGTATACTGATACATAATTTTCTAATGGCAGGAGCACCTCGCCGGTAACGTATTAAAGCTGAAGTCGTGGATATCAAATCTGGAAAAATTCATCAATGACTTGGAGGATATGAAACAGCAAATTAAGGTAAGTACCTTTATGGCCTTACTGTTCCCCTTAAGAGGTAGAAATGTAGAGTTTTAAAAAATCTGTCTTTAAAAATGTAAAATACCGTCGATGGGGTAATAGTGGTATGATGTATTGTTTCAGCATTGCCAAGCGTTAATCAAATAGCACCGAATGGTAGTCAGGCCCCCAAACCAATTTAGGCATGGGACAGCATGGGGTCTCGTATGGACTACAGGTCGCCCTTGGTATACATTTGTATTAAAGACCCTAGTAAACTATGTAAAGGCTGGATAATGTAAACTATAGGCTTCAGTGTACTGATGGCAGCCGTGCAGTGCACATCAGTGGAGGCCTGGCTGAGACAGTTTACCAGTTACTCTTCAACTTATGTTTGAAATGACAACAGATATCAGAAATTAAAGTGTGGCTACACATCAAGAAGGACACTTAGCCCAGAAATAAAGTAATGACAACAATTGCTTGTGATTTAGTTTGATGTGTACATTTCTACAGAGCCCCAGTCTATACTGTTTTCTTAGACTACAAGTGGACACCAAAATTACAAGTCATATTTCTAGACACACAACTACCAAAGCTAATGTGGGAAAGACATTTTCAAGTTGGAAATATATATACAGTTAGATAATCTGACACTACATTGACAGGGTTGATTTGGAAATTTGAACAAGGCTGATTTCAAAATCTGAAAGTTGTAGATAGTATCGTCTTGATCATCCAAGGGATCTTATCTGATTTAAACCTCCTTATGTAACTTTCTTACAGTTATCTGAGCCATTCTGCATGGTTTGATAATGTTCCTATGAAAACAATGGCCTGTACAAAAAAAGTTTGAATCTTTTTACCAGTATTATGGTTATCTGTCCTTGCCCATTGTTCTGGGATGGCAGACGCTTTAATACTTTTATGAATTTATCTGGTTATGGGGGTCAATCCACCATTCAAGCTGCTGGACATGTCACAGTAGGAACACTTCCTTTACGACTTGCCCAGGGTAAATTTCTGGCCGGTTTAAGTATTCCGACGTGTGTTTTATTGCATAGGAAGGAGGAGAAAAAATGAGAGAGAAAATCAACGCAGCCATGGACGAGATGGTCAGCATTGTTCAACAGAGGCGTGACGACATGCTTGAGAAGAGTCGAGACATTGAGAAAGGCAAGACGGAGAAACTAGAAAATGAGGAAACTAAGAGGAAAGACGAACTCAAGACGTGTAAGGCTGTTGTGTCGTATGCAGATGAGGTGGCAAAAGAGACCGACCAAGCTTGCTTCTTACAGGTACAGCCTGTATCTCACCTAATTTTAGTTTTTTTTTAATTTTTTTGATTTTTGTAATAATTTTTTTATTGGTTTTTCAAAATAACATAACAAAATACAATAAGGGAACAATCAAGCAAGAACTGATCATGTACAGATAATATGAAATCATTTATAATAATAGTAACAGAAGTTTGGTGTTAAGTTGTAAATACAAATTAACAATAAATTGAATAATGATAACATAAATCAACAATAATGATAACATAAATTTTATCCAACAGAAATTAAAGTGTAGTGTAGCAGAAATTAAGGGATTTCCAACATCAGAATAATAACAACAAAAGTTGAAATGAAACATGAACTTATAAACAAGATATTCAGCTGCATAAAGTGCCCCACTTCCCAAGGTCATTCTCTAATTTGCCTTTCTTCAGGGCTATATGATACTCTAACTTATAAAAGAAATGAACGTAGTTGAGAAAAGAATCAAAATTTTCTACTTCAATATGACATAGACATCGTACTCGAATACGTAATTCATTTTTCAGGGAAGAATGTTTCAAAATGTGCAGTATTATATACACGTGCCAGTATATCCAGTGGTCTCATGCATCACTGTTCATTGTTTCAGGCTGTGAAGGCAACAAACGACAGGTGAGCAATACTCTTCGTTGGTTTTTAAATAACTTGTAAATTAATATATCTAGTAAACAATTGTCATCAACAGCCTCAATTACTGAAACAGATACCACCAGGGGTGCCAAAGAGTTCATTCAAATTTTACGGAATTCATACGTGTTTTACGGAATACATACGATCCATTACGAGAAACATATGAATTTTACGAAATACATACGATCCATTTACTAAGAAACATACGAATTTTACGGAATTCATACGATCCTTTCTATTTGCTGGGTCACCGTCATGACCGCCAAATTCAAACTCGGGATAAACAGCTCTTCGTACGATATCTTGGCTTTTAAGAGCTTAATAGCGTATCCGATCCGGATAAACTCTAAAAATCTCAAGCTGCACTAAATCAAGACCGATGTAAGCTTAGACCAACTAGGAGGACCAGACAAAGCTAGATTCAGTGCTAGCGCGATGGCCAACAAATTAGTAAGGATCGTATGTATTCCGCGTAATGGATCGTATGTATTCCGCAAAACTACTTTGTATTCCGTAAAACTCGTATGAATTCCGTAAAACTCGTATGAATTCCGTAAAACTCGTATGAATTCCGTAAAATTCGTATGAATTCTTTGGCACCCCTGACCACGCCAATTGCAAAATGTGATAAAGATATTTAGCTTTCAGCCATTTCAAATTTTCTTGTACATGCATCTAGGGTTACCAAGACAACACCGGCAGAGGATGTCCTTCAAGTACCGTGTGATGCCATCTTTCCGGCCCCAACTTTCAGTGGAGTCGCGCAGGTCCTAAAAGAGCTTAATTTCTCTCCAACCACAGCTACAGGTTACTATGACAACTTTGTACAATACGATTATTAGCTCTAAGATATGTAAGGATAGGAATATCTGTCAAATGTTTCAATACCTGTTTCTAACATTTTTGCAGCTTTGACTATATGAGGGGTTTATATGTATTAACATGGACTGAAAGCAATTAACCAATTAAGTGATAGTATCCCTCACATTCGAGTTTATTGCAAATAATGTATCTATGTCTTACTCAGATTTAGTTCTAACTATGTATTTATCAGACTTGAAAACAGCAGCATGAAAACCTTGAATGGTTTGTCTCTGTTCATTTAACATATTCTTTTGTCTTGCCGATCATACTCTAGCTTCCATTGTTCACAGGTTATGGTGTACTTTACTTTCTACAGGAAAGATAAAGTTTCAAGAGCATAAAGTAGAGGGTGACAACATCGACCTTCATTGGGAAGACAGTGAGACTCACATGGATCAAGCTGTGCGGTATGAACTGCAGTGGCAGAAGGAAGGTGATGGAAACCAGTGGGTCACGATCTCCGACATTAATCAATTGTCGTACAGTTTGAAGCCTCCTGAAGGGTCCTACGTGATGGTGTTTCGTGTGAGATGCTTCTTCATGGTATTCTCTTACAAAGTAATCAGCCCGTGGAGTAATTGTCTGCGCTTAAAAATCGGTAGGTTGCAAAGCAATTATTATTTTGAAGATTTCTTTGTGACGATTAAAATGTGAATAATGCATAGGAATAAATTGCATAACCAAACTCAACATGATCGTTAATTTCTTCAATAGAATTTCTTGCATTGTTTTAGTAATTTAGAAAAGAAAAATCTCTCTTCATTGAACGACGGGTATACATATGTCCTTAATTTGCATATACTACCAATGATTCACAATTTTTTTTCTTTCTTATAACAGTTGGCATACAGATGACAACCGACAGCTGCAACATATCAGCTTCATCGAGGGGAGCTTCTAAGCTTTTGGATGGAAAGGATGATACTTACTGGTACGATGATGACAAGGAGAAACCACAGGTAGCTACGACACCGTGGTTCCTTTTTATGCATTTTCTTTGTTGATTTCGTAGATGATAGTAATTTCCTTACAATTTGTAACGCACTTTTACATTTAATTGATCTAGATAACCCCCTTTACTTTTTTTGACCTCCACAGGATAGGATCAGGCTTGAAATCAAAGAAGGAATGAGTCCTATGAGGAGTCTTGGCATGAAGCTCGTCCCCAGTCCAATTGACATTTGGAGATTTAGGTACAGACCACCGTGTGTTTCTGTGTACGGTGGAAGCAGCTTCGAAAGTCTCACGCGTCTTTCAAAGATCGACATAGACGACGAAGACGATGATGTGGCCCTGCTACCAAACCTGAACAAGGTCCGGAATCAATTGTGGTCTATGACGCTGTTTAAAGTATATTGACAACTACAACAAAACATTTACAATATTTATGCGCGCATACATTTCTTCTTCATTGTTTTAGTATAGTGTATTTGAATATAGATATGAACGTTACAGAAACAGTCAGGTCACCTATAACATTTATCTACTTTACTACAAGACCGAAAAAACATGTTTTTAATTGCCTAATGTATTAATATGATGCCATATTCCAAAAGTCTATTTGTCATATTGTCTGTTCATCACTCTCTTGATAGCAGGAGGCAGCAGTATACCCACCCTCCTTAAAGCAGGACCCCTATCGCTCGATTCGTCGTTGGCTCGCTCGCGTAGGGGCCCTGCTTTTCAGCGACGGTAGACACGGTTCTGGCGACGTTACTGACAGTTGCTCATGAATAATCAATGAGCTATCCTTATTTGGCGGTTTATTTGGTCTGAACCTAAAGTAACGACGTGAGACGTAACCTGATTGGTTGATAGCTTCCCAGCGTCCTTTGCGCTTTTGCTTGAGATGAGGTTTAGTAAACCCTCTGATTGGCTGAAGCTGTTTTGGTGGCGACGGCGCCAGAATTGTGTCTGCCGTCGCTGAAGAGCAGGGTCCCTACGTGAGCGAGCCAACGACGAATCAAGCGATAGGGGTCCTGCTTTAAGGAGGGTGCAGTATACCTAAATATGTCTACATGTGAATCCAATATTTTTCTGTAACCATTGATTTCACCTTATGACTCCTTTCAGGTGTATCGATGTTTTGAGATTAGGCTCGGCCGGGCCAAGGGCGCACGTGCAAGAGGAAGTTACTACGAATACCAACCGTACATCGTGTGCCAGTTGAAAGCTCGAGCTCGTGAAATAACTGTAACTGAGGTATCACAACCCACACTAGTACTAGATAGCCTTTTTGGATATTTTCGGACAATTCCGGACTGACAGTCTAATTCCGGAAAACTTTGATTGATTGACCGACGGACTCAATGTCTACAAGTATGATGTAAGAATGCAGGAGAATTCTGCAGATCTAGAGTTATGGGAACCTTAGACAGAATTTGGGCAAACTGTATATGTATATCATATAGAATAGAATGTGTTTTCCCTCTACTAATATTGGAATTTTGCATCATGATGTGATCATTAGTATCAGATGATATTATTTCCTTCCCAAATCTAAGAATCAAGAATGTATAGAATTAATCTGGAATCATAGTGTCGGCTGTTCGATCTAGTAATAATTCTTAGCAATCGCTGATAAAATGCAAGATCTTCATTATCTATAGCATTTTAGGGCATTTCCAGTGATGTAAACTGAAATAAAGCTCTCACTTCATAAAGAGCAGTATCATCTATACTATAGGTACCTGCAATGATGGACCTAAGTGATACCTACCTTCATCCATTTCACTAGCTTGAGAAAAGGACATGAATTCAAATTCTGGCAAAGACATTTTGTTGCATTTTACCAGAAGAGGGTGTCTGCATGTAGGGAAGTACTCAAGAAACAGTACGTATAACAATTTGAAATTAGAGGATGTACAAATGTATATAAAGAAATATACATTTAGTAAGTATACTCCAGGTTACGTGCTCAATGCATTTTAAAATATGGGAGTATAGAGGTGGCATGGGGTAGAGGTGGATTTTTGCTTGTAGATGCTATCTTTATTTAAACTTGGCTAAGCATGTAATGTGAATCACATTGAAGTTTATGTATGTTACGACGTTTTGGTGTGATTTTGTGCATTTGTATGGCTGCTTCTAATGGAATATCGAAAGTTATTCACATCTGTTTGTTGTTCAGACATTCAAGAGCTCTCGTGTACTGCATGCCTTTATTTGAGGACTAAGAGACTCACAAACAATCAACAATTCTTGCCTTCAGTGAAACGTATTTTCTGCGAAAGCAGCTCTCTAAATTTCCTTTCTAATCAGAAGTGCCTTGTCTCCTAGTCTCCTAGCTTTGTTCTCGTCGATCAAAAGCGTGGCCTGGCAATACTTACTGGAACTGCAATTATGTGCCATCATAGATGATTTGTTCTCATTGACGAAAGGACTATGACTTTTACTTGAACTGTAATAGTTTCAGATATAACATATGCTTCACTGACCACAGGGGGACTCGGGACTTACATGGACAAATACACGCTGTAGCTGCCGTGGTCTTGTTGCAAACGACAAGCCTGTTCTTTTCAAAGGGAATGTGCTCTCCTATAGCAACGGACTGACAAAAACAGGCTCCATAATTATATGGCATTCATGTTTAGGCACAGGCACTGGCATTAACTGCTTGGTAACTCTATAACCAGAACAATCCAAATTAACTCCACACACTCAGAATAGCCCCCCCCCCCCAAAAAAAAAAACAACAACAACACGCACAACAACAACACGTTTCTGTGGGATCCAGGAATATTATTTGCCCGGGGCAAGAATAAGTTTATAGGTATAGTTAACTTCCGTGCAATTTTTGATCTGCACGCAGAAAATCTGGATAACTCACCTGTTGCCGAAGTCATTGTGAAAGCACAAAAGATTAGCGCGACAACCACAGGTTCTGCTGGAAACGGGCGACGTCTGGTCGCACGGATGCAACGGGAATCTCCCATGGTGGCTTAGACGACTGCAACAAGGCGACAAACTTTTTCTCTCATCCCCTTAGAAACTCCAGTGCGTCTGCGTGGACCTCTCCCGCCCCCTTGTCCAAACAATGACATCACCATTGAAATGTTTTTGACATAGTCTGATCTATTTCGCCGTGTTACCAAATAATATCTTGCGAAAAACGCTAGACAATGAGGACTTGGGAACCCTGCAGGTGGTTATAAAAAGATTTAACCTCTTTGTGGCAGAGACTGCCATTCTCGTATAGGGCTGTTTAGCCATAGTCGATGCTGTAGGGCTGTTGTGAATCAGGATTTTACCTTGGTCAATACTGACCGACGGAGGCCATATATAACCTCATACTTGAGAAAGTCATGTTGATAAATTCATGGACTTTTGTACATTGGAGATATGAATTCAGAACATGTCTAATATTCATCGGCCTCCTTCCGTCTGAACAGACGATGGCACGCGCCCTCTCCTGGAACAGGTTCTCCGGTGGCTGTGCAGTCCGATCCGCGAGTGGCAGTCTCTGCTGCAGCCCTCACAGATAAACGTTGTACTTGTAGTGAGTTGAGCTGTTTGTGTCTTTTGTTTTTCTCTCTTTTCCTTTTGTAGTCTGTCACGATCCTCATCGGCCCTTTTCACCCCCATTTTAACAGTGGATCTCCACAAGGTTCGGCTTAGGGCGATGCTCTCCCAGGACTCAATGTCAATGTATGCTGCCCTAATGCATGATATTAATCATGCAATAAAATGTCAAGGATAAATTGAACTCGTTGATCTCATCAGATAACGTCATTCATAGCTACCAACATTTCCGTGGAGTTTGTGAAACATTTAGGACTGACAAGTGGTTATTGTCTAGGTGTTAGCCGTGTGACATGTTCCGCATTGACCTGACTGATAAGCTAATCTACGAAGGTTCAAAGTATGCGGAGTTTATTCTACGGACCGAATACCACAGCCCAGGAGAGTTCATATTTACTGATGTCAACAATGTCACACTAACAAAAATGTCTTTTCTCCTGATTTTTCTTGTTTCATCTTAAACACAGAAAACTTTTCTGAAAACTTTCTATGTTAAAAAAAATACTTTTCAAGAAAGGGGAGGTTGGAATACTTTCTTAAAAATAACAAGAAAAATACTCTTGAAGTCGATAATTCCTTGTTATGAGAATTTCTATGGAAAGAATCAGACTAATTCTTCAATTTTTCTTTCTTATCCATTCTTGTAATTCTTAGTATATGTATAAGGCAAACAGCAGCTGGAAGATCGTCAAAACATACATTAATTTGGGTGCCTTATCCGTTAGAAGTACAAAGGTACTTTCTAAAAGCTTCGGTGCTATTTTAACCAATCCATTTCACCTTCTCTTTGCAATTGACTTCCCGTCACATTCTATGTTCTAGTTAGAAAATGTACCTCGAGCTTTGGAGGACTTAGAGAGATGGAGTGAACGATCCAGGAACGCCCGAGCTTCTAGGGTCGACAAGATGATGATGATCCTACTTTTTGACCTGAATCAGTTAAGTATTTCGAATCGCATCGGTCGAATGGTAAATGCCAGTTGTCACCTCACAGTTTAGGTTCCATGTACCCTTCTATTCTTACGAAAGACCAAAACGATGGAGATATTTTCATTTCTAATTATGAAATGTTGACTTTTTCTGCCATGTCAATCGTAATCCTGGGAATTTTTCCCTCGCAGCAAACTCTTTGTGGAGTGAGCCCTGCATGTATAACTCCAGCTGCAGGTGTTATCTAAGCTATTACGTGACACTTCCCCAGGTAAGTCTGACAGGTACGTCAGTTATCTAAATAATAGAGATAACTCTCATGTAAGTCTGATAATGGTTGCCTAAAACATTACATGCCCAAAGAAACCATTAACAGGCTTACCTGGCTTTTATCGCTATTGTATAGGGTAAATCCCACTTTTCCTGTCAGCGATTGAAACACATGGCTGTATACATCTCTTGCCAATGCCAACTCTATGTACAGGATTTTGTTAAAGGAAATCTAAGTAATATCAGGGCTCGAAAATCGGATTTCGAAAGTCAATTTATGTAGTCATTTCTATACATGATTAGTTCAAACAACACTATCACAATGTATAGCGACGTAAATATGACGCCGTTGTGATATGAGAACTCACTGAAAGTCGTTTTTGTAGGCTCGTGAAACTAATAAGGGAATCATCGTACAGTACGTTTTTGCGCGGTTTTGAAATACTCAAAGTATGAAGTTATTACACAAATGTGTTAAATAGTGTTAGTAAATGTCACTACCATAAAGATTTCAGCATTTTTTATTTCCATATTTTGGGCCCTAATATTGCTTTGGTTGCCTTTAAAATGGATGAGTTGAAAACAACCAAAGTGAGCATGAATAGGAAATGTGAAAATCACTAAATATTTGTGCGCACTAATAATATACGTCACCGATGACTCCACGGCAAAAGCACAGGAAGGGCAGTTATTGTAACTGTTGCTATGATCAGGGTTCTTTCAAACATGTTTTTTTTCGCTGTACATATATCCTTGATAGAAAAGTAAATTTACCAATTGTCTAGTTGTCATTCCGTCATTTTTTTCCAATTGTCTCTATCATAAAGCGTGTACTTTATTGCCCTCTTGCTGAGACAATCCCAACTTTGGCATCACTAAACACCCCCCCCCCCGCCTCTCAACATCACATCATCGTCCACTATGGTACAGGTAACCTCATTAGAGATGCGTACGGTTATAGACAGAGTCAGAGGATTGCTTTATCGTCTTGATAAGGCCACAGCAAGTAAACTTCATAGATGATTTCAACGCGCACGTATTCATTTTCGCTTGATTTGGAAAACAAAAACAAGAAATATTTGTCCCCTCCTGGAATAGTCAACATGACAAGAAAATACCGAAAATTGGAAAATGTGTCTTGTAGTAGCTTTGATTGTACTTGTCGAAAGGGCGCTTCTGAAGGTAGCCATGAGTGTAGTTGTAGACGTGACGTTAAGAATAGTACTGTGCTAGGCTAGCCTTGATTGTAGTTAACAATTTGGTAAGTGATGCTACAGACTAAAGCTACAACAACGGCCCGTGTCACTTTCTGCACTTCTTGACTACAGGAATAAAATACTTGTTGGCTATGAGTGTGATACCATGTTTTTTCGCTTCAACTCATGTTAACGTTAGTTCACGTAAAACCGGGATTTTTTCGATACGAGTTACTTGAAACCAATCTGGCAGAAAAATAAACCGTCCTTTTTTCCGTTATTCTGTCAATACCATGGATTACCTTTGCACTAATGCTAGATATGTTATATTTTGTCTCTAGTCGTGCTGATACCATAATATTGTCATTTGAAACTACCGTCCGCCGTACGCAGAATGACGGTTGCATGGGTATCGAAGCTTTACAGACAGTGTTCTGAATACGTTAGTCTGTCAGGTTTGCATTGCTGGCGTTATAATTGATGTTGCATCTAGCACATATCTCTAAATACACCGTTTTCGAAAAATGGTGAGTGTAGATACCCGCGAGTTTATGTTAGCCAATGTCACAGCGTTCATTTATTTTGAAAATCTAGGCATTAGAGTTGGAGCCTGTAAAGGATGCCTTCCATAGAATTTACTTGCGGTGGCATTAGCATCAATTTGTCTGGTTTATTTCTAATGTCTCCAAATGCTACGCATGTTAACGTTCTTCCATTTGAAGCCGGCCATGTCGTATTTGAATGAAATCATACCAAGCAAAGAACGGGATCAACCCCTTTAAAAAACATAATTATATGATATTGATATTCTTGCCACAACCAAATGTAAGTCTTTAATTATGGGAGGCTTCTTCTCTTTATTTTTTTCTA
Source organism: Branchiostoma lanceolatum (assembly GCF_035083965.1). Taxonomy (NCBI): domain Eukaryota; kingdom Metazoa; phylum Chordata; class Leptocardii; order Amphioxiformes; family Branchiostomatidae; genus Branchiostoma; species Branchiostoma lanceolatum. The sequence goes on along the minus strand of NC_089723.1, from coordinate 15,760,715 downwards.
TTATCTCATGTATTGCCATCTTGGCTTTTCAGTTTAGTTTGTGTATTATTTATTGTTTATTGAACAAACAAAAAAGAACGGGATCAACCATCGATACAGACAAAATGTATAACCCCAAAACAGCTGGGCCAAATCAACAAAGAACGTCTGCATTTGGACAACAGACCTCTTTTCAAATGTTTTGTTTGTTAGTTTGTTAGGATTGATTTCATGAATGGAGTTATTTTGAATTTACTATATGAAAGAAGAACCATTCAAAGGAACCCGAATGGCAGATTGCTAACCAAAGACTCAGTACCGTATTTTCTCAAATAAGGTAGTACTACGCACCCCATTTTCGGGCAAAGTTACAGGCAAATTTGCGACCTTGAAACGTAAAATGATAAAACCCGAATAGATTAATCTCCGGAGCCACGCCACAGTTGAAATGCCCCGACAAGTACATGTACAGTTCCTACCGCAAATGATTGTTTAAAAATACATTTAAGTCGTTTATTGTGTGATTGTGGAGTAACTTGTTGCAGTGTTCTAGCCGGAACTTTTCATGTTTCATCCTCCATAAAACACGTTGAACTTCATGGTTTATACCCTGCTCGGTTAACGCCGACCGAGGGGTACAGATTTGCACATAATCGGAGGAAAACTGCGATCATGTTCACAACATTGGATAAGAATGCTGTGATCAGAAAACACTCGGGTACGGGAAGTATATAATTATTTCTTGATATAAAATCCGAACAACAGGCCAGTGGGTTCAGTTGGAACATGTCATTGAATTTATCCCAAAAGCTTTGTCCTTAATAGGGTTCTATTACCGTTAGCGTAGTGTTATTGAATGAATGAATGAATGAATGAATGAATGAACTTCTATTACTCGACAATTGTTTATATTTGATTAAAGGGGGAGGGAGGGGGGGGGGCAATTAACTGTCTGACGCGTCAATAGCCTTGAATCTCAATCATACTCTTCAGAAGAAGAAAAAAAGTTCAAAGTTCAACTTAGTCCTTATTGTGATCATTTTCCGCGTAATATATGGGTCATTGCAGGGACGTATTTCTTTTGAACTCAAAAGTCATACGAAGTCTCAAGGGCTAGATCGGGACTTTTTAAATGTCTATACCCATCAATCGAGTATCAAGTAGAGTGGATTCATTCCTCATGCTAGCCGACATATCTTTCACGCCACAGTCGTCCCTCAGTAAAACCTCTGGAGCCGCATAGTTCTCGTTTAGAACTTTTAATTGATTCAGTCTAGTACCACGACCGGTTTCGCTGTTACAGCTTTTTCAAGTGTACATCATTCGAGTTATATGAAAAGGACTAATAACATACATTCTAACATCACAGGAAAAAAGCTAGTTCTTGACACATTTTGTACCACTCCAGGTTAGTATATACAAGTGCAACGCGTTTGTATTAAACATTATTTTCCAAATATCAAACAAAATAAACATGACAATGTGAGGTACTCAAATGTATACATGTATATATAACTCCATACAAACTATGTTCAAAATTCAAACAACGGTCAAAACAACACGGCACATCAAAAACAGCATAACCGCCCATAACCACATTACTTCTTCAGTTATAAAGATATTAGGACAATTTCAAACTGGCTGACAGGAACAATTATGAACAATACTCCATGATACACCAAATTACATCATTTGATATTCAAAAGAAGAACCTAACATCACACAAACACGTACAACTTGTACAAACATGTTGATGAAGATTAGCCATCCAGGTAATAATATACTCCAAAGGACATTTACTGGATACAATTTTAAAACAGTCACACACATTTTTAAAGCAGTCTTAGACAAGCGCTAGCCTGATTCTTGTTAAAGATCAGTTTACCTTGCTCACTCGATGTCTTCCCCGCTACTACCCGTGTTAACACCAGGCATCTTTGCTGTCCTTGGGGAGGCTACGGAGAGTACACTCGGACGGTTCGAGCTCTCTGTGTTTCTGGGATTCTCTGCAGGTCTTCGACTGACTGCCCATTTTGACATCTGTCCGGTACGATTGTCCGTATTCGGCCCGGCAGCTTCCATCGCTCGCGCACCTCCAACAGTCTGCATGTTGACCACTTGATCATTCGATGACCACCTCAACTTTTCACGAACTGCGTTGGTGAGTCGTCGGGCCCTTCGATGTGCAGCTTCCCGAATCTTCTTGATCCTGAGTGCGTAGATGACTGGGTTTATCGCCGAATTGCAGAGTGCGATCACCATTCCCCAGAATGGCTTTGCCACATTCTCGCAGTCTCTTTCTAAAAAGCACGAAATTTGCTGTGCAGTCGAGATGCAAATTGGCAGGCAGAAGGCGACGAAGACCGCCGCAATGATTACAACCGTCACGTGATTCTTCAAGCTGTTTTTGATCTGGTGGTATTTTCTTACCGCGATTCGTTGTTCTCTGCGTCTTGCGGCGGGCAAATCGGCTTGAGGATTCTCGGGTGGTCTGGTTCTGGAGACGCGTCGCTTGAGTACGATGAAGATTCTGACGTTGACGAAGACCACTACCACTACGGCCATCGACCAGATGGCGGTGATCAGGATCAGGTAGCCCACTGGCACGGATATGCAGTTCTCTGTGTAGACATATATACAGTTCCAGCCCATGAGAGGAGACAAGCACACCAGCACACAAGCTGTCCACGCGATCCCCAAACTCACGGCAACGTGTCGCCCAGACATGCGGGTCTGGTAGAATATAGGGTGGAGGATGGCCAGATAACGGTCTATGGACAGGAGGACCACGCTAACAGCTGATAAGACCAACAGTAAAAGGAAGGTACAGACGATGCTCAACACTGTCAACGGTCGCGTCAGTTCCAACTGGAAACTGGCGCAAAGGAAGAACGAAAACAAACCTGCCAGGCAGTCCGTGGCAGCCAGGTTTGCTACGAACATGTACATGGGTTTGGACAGCTGATGGTTTTTCAGCACAGTGGACAGAACCACGCCGTTCATGAGGAGAGCGACTGTCCCGACAACGGCGGCGGTGATCCCAACTTTTCTGTTCTCGTGCAGGAGCGGGTCAGGGAGATGAGAGCAGGCAGCTACTGCCAGGTCGTAGTCCATCATGTTTTCCAGGTACCAGCGAAAACACGGCTCGAAAATCTCGAAAACCGTGGAATTTCCGCCGGTTAAGTTCACGGTACTGACGTTCATCTTGTGATGTTCTTACTGCAGACAAGTACGTTGCCTATCGTAAGAAACGCTGCTCTGTGGCGCTTTCCACCTTTCCGTAGATGACTACCTCCGATAATCTGACGGCAACACCTGGTCACGCACGCAAAGAAAATACCATGGTTTGCTAGAGTACGTCAGTGTTACCATGGTTTCATACCGCCGTCCGCTTGCGTCACCATGACAACAATCAACAGAAGATATGCTTTTCATACATTTAATAAAGATGTCAAATTTGACGGGAATGCTGTGGTGTTGAACAATAGCATCACTCAAAGTGAAATGCTCCTCATAGCAAATACCCATTCCTTTTAAATTAATTAAGTCACAACTTAGGCTACGCTGGCTTGATTATTTGAATGACGTCCGCGCGAGCATCAATTTTCGTCATTGCCAAGAAACAAAACATCCTGTAAATTTGCACAGAAGCTGCAAAATTGACAAGCATGAGGCTATAGATAAAATGATGCTGTCAACATCATCATCCTGGCAGCAGTGGAATAATTCTAACTATTGAAAGGACGATCCTGTCAGCAGTAGAAAAATTCGCACTCTTGGCAGGATATTTTAAATGCAGAAATGTTCGCGGTGGTTTTATGATCGCGGTTTTCGCGGCAACCCCTCACCGCGAACTTAAAACCACCGCGAACATTTTTGTCTAATACTTTTGCAGATACGGTCCTCCAAGCAGATGCGGCCCCCCAAGCAGATACGGCCCCCCAAGCAGATACGGTCCCAAGCCAAAGAATCTGGCCCCGATCAGTTGAGAATCAGTGCTCCCCCCGCGTGGGAGGCCTGCTATAAGTCGGCTTCTAAAAAGACAGTGGTGATTTAAGAAAGTCTTTCAAAGGGCCAATTAATAAGTTTATTGCAAATTCCTGCCCGAGGGCTTATTGCACACAACATACACAAAATACATGTAACAGGGAAAAAATAGGTATAAAAGAGGCTAGACTAGACTAGACTATACAAACGTACTCGTCTGTAACTAGTGACTATTGAAGGGTTTGACTTCTCTTTTGTAAGCAATGGAAGACGTAATGTCCCACCTTTTCTATAATTTGTGGGTTTTTGGTAGTTAAAAGAAGAATGGTCTTTTCTTTGTCTGTAAGCTTAGAGAAATTCGGATAGATTTTAGTGGTCTGAATAGACAACTCATTTCGTGCAATATCATGAAATGAACAGCTTGAAATAAAGTGAATTTCGTCTTCCACGGCATTTGTACTGCAATACTTACAAAGTATTTCGTATATAGGTAATTTTCTATACCGACCTCTTTCTATTTAATTTAGCCACGAGAAGTAATTCACAGTCCCGTGAGATATAATTCACACTTGGACGTTAATAGTCACGGCCGCCATCCGATACTTCTGGAAACCAAACACAACTTAGACCTTGATTATTTTGATGACGTCCGCGCGCGCATCAATTTTCTTCATTGCCAAAACCAAAAAAAAGGGGACGACCATACGCTGAATCGTAAAAAGAAGCAGCAAAATGAGCAACTTTATAACACAAAATGATAGAAATATCGAAAAACGGAACTAATGTCATACAATGTTTTTTTTCCTATCAAAAAACCTACTGATTTTGATTTTGTCGTACAAAATAATAGTTGCACAAAATGCATCTCAAGCAATGAGCAAAGCTTTCCAAAGTCTTCCAACAAAATGTGAAAGAACAAAGGTAAAAGAATTTATTGTTTGATGTGCCATGTCTGTAATTTCAGTCATTTGTAAAACCTTCCTGAACACATTCCACAATGAAGGCAACCTTTTTTGCCGAACATATAATATTTTTCGCTCACTCACATAAATTTTGCAGTCCCAACAAGATGCCATCCATATAATCAGATCAAAAAATACCTTACCGTACGCTTTTCATGCAGGTCTATTAGAAAAGCATATGAAAGCACAATACAATGATAATGTCACAATAGGACACGCGCGTTTCATCCACCTATGGTAGACGTACATTGATTGGTCTTCTTCAAATCAATCTAACCACAGTTGTGTTGAGGTGAAAGCTGCATACAGATTATCTCCAAGCAGATCCACACCGGGCGCGAAAATCGTAGTATGCTAGCCAGAGAAGGTCCAGAGAAGGTCCAGTCAGCCAGAGAGGGTCCAATAGCCCGGGCTATTGGACCCTCTCTGGCTGACTGGACCTTCTCTGGACCTTCTCTGGCTAGCATACTACAATTTTCGCGCCCGGTGTGGATCTGCTTGGAGATTACATACAGATGCAATCCCTTGACATGCCACCAATGTTGTGCCCTCCCTTGGGAATCGAAAGGCAATTTACACGACTCTTCTCACAGACAAAGGCGGTGTAAGGAGAGGGACCCCCGCCTTCCAATACCCTGCCCTAGACACAGTGGTTCCACCGCCACTACGGCCTCAAAACGGCCATGGGACTGAATACCTTGACGCTATTTTTTTTTACCTTGATCTATGAAAAGGTTAGTTTGCTGTAACTAGAAATATGTTTTATACATGCTTGGAGATACGTGAGATTTGATTTATGTTGTATGGTTGTATGGTTGTAAAAACCCACAGGGGCGAGTACGCCGCTCCCGTGATTAGAACCCGCGCCAATCCCCCTCCGCACGGCTTGGGAAATCAACGCGCTAACCACTAGGCTAAAAGGTCCGGACCAGTTAGACTGGTCAGTTAGTGGAGGTTGATCCCCACTGTTACATGGTAAAGGATAGGATGACTGATTTCCACTTGTGAGTCGCTTTGCCCACGAGACAATTGTGATTTGATTGAATTGAATCAGCTCTCATCCCCCCGAACCGATTCTGGGTGAGAACAGGAAAGTCGGGATCGCCTCCGCCGTTGTCGGGACAGTCGCTCTCCTCATAACGGTGTGGTTCTGTCCACTGTGCTGAAAAACCATCAGCTTTATGGTGGAAATCAGTAGTCCTATCAGACGATAAAGATAAGTAAATCTCCGGGACATATATAAAAAACAAACATTTCGAGTTAAAGCAAAAATATTTATCTAGTAAGCGCATGATCAGGCGTATGAGCGGGGGTGTTAATTATTTGGGGGAGGGGGCGCCATGATTCAGTACGGCGGCAAATAACGATCTTCCAGGCTATTAGACCCCACCACATACGTTGACATATCACGGATAAGACCCCCCACACACACCAAATAAACTCCGCCACTCCTTTTTAAATTTGAGGCTTGCAAATGAGGTTAGCATGAGCAAGCAACCACCCAACGTCAATGTGCAGTTCCAATTACAGCTCCTAGGTGGCCTAATAAAAAGACGAAGGCGAAGTGGAGAAAAAAGATAAATGACATGTACTTTTTCTTGTAGTTTTGAGGTATGCTAATAAGAGACAAATACGGAGTGTATGATAAGGGTAAACTACACGCACTAACTCTGTACTAACAGTAGTGTTTTTGCGGTACCCTAATATGGATATGAAGTGTAGAAAAGAAGGTAAAATACATGTACTTAAAGTAGCGCTAAATGGCTATAACACTGAGACTGAGCCCTTACATCTGCTTGGAGATTAGAGATAGATGACGTCATGTCATCGTTTCACGCGGTTTGGAAACAAATTAGCTTGTACCTCAACATGTATAAAAACGATGGAAAGAAGGATAAAACCAATTTGTTCTTCCTCTGTTTCTGCGTCATTTTTCAACCCATTGACTTTTGAATGTAGGTTGCATAACAAAGAGAGAAATTATCTGTATAGGCTTGTACAAAACCTATTTCCCTGTTTCATATATACTTAAGTACTGTAGAAAAATTCGTTTTCCTAATGAACCTAGACAAACCTTCAAGTGTGGCAAAAATGTGCAATAAAGGTCTTCATTCATTTAATATTGACAGAATTGTACTTTGTCCCGTTTCCCAAACTCATTTGTGTTTTTTATTTATTTTGCAAAGAGTCTTCTTAGAGGGCATTCGTGAATTATGTGATTAAAATATGTCTAATCATGTGGCCTGTTGGTCTAGGGGTATGATTCTCGCTTTGGGTGCGAGAGGTCCCGGGTTCAAATCCCGGACAGGCCCTCATTTTGTGATTTTTTTTGTGGTGGCATCGACTGCCCTTGCGGCTTGTGTTGTGTAGATTATGGACCCCAATCATACGACGTTAGTGACATCCTCTGGGGTTTAGCGTTATGCCAGAGGTCCGTGTTTGATGGGAGAGTCACACCTCAAGCATGTTATCAAAGAACCCACCATACTTATCGATAAGAGTAGGGATTAACACGCACACAGTCGGTGTAGGTTACGCTTGAAGGCCTCACACGATACGATCCATGCAAATATAGATATTGATTGATTTATGTAGGCTTTAATAATTTGTTTAATGACTTAACGTATTAAGTATTGGCTTTAAAAACTTGATTTTTTTCTCTCTCATTTGTGGGAAGATCCAAGAAGAACTTTGCGAAATGCATACTTCTCATCATTCTTGAAGCTGTCAGTATCTAATCCTAGCCCCCAAAACAGGCCCTTCTACGGGCGTATGGATCGTAGAATCTGTCAGAAAAAGGAATAATTAGCCAGTAGAGTCAGTCCATGGTGAAGATCACATTTCGCCCGCATAGGAGCCTGTAAATGAAACTCTGGCAAATAGTCTCCCTATAGTCGGCGTAGCTAGTCTGGTAGAGACTAATCTAAGGCGATTATCTTGCCGTATTACCCAATTAAACACCGCTAAGACTACGACAGGTGGTAAGCTCGAGCTCTTATCTGTTAATTAATGTTATAATCCACATAATCACCCATTGTTGACATTACACGAAGTACCAAAGTTGCTAGAAGGCTGGTCTCACTGCACTGTATGAAAAACAAGATTATATAATAAAGATCTTTGTGTTTTCAACGATACATTGTGAGCTAAGTGTGTGTACCCAAAGCCCCCAACTGTGTGTGTTATCCCATACATGTATGTATGCCAACTTCTAATGCTTGAAAGCCGATAACTTGGGCACCAGTTTCTAATCGGGCTGTAGGGTAGGTTTCCTCGGCACTGGAAGCTTCTATCACCGCCTGGCCAACCAAACCCACCCGGCGATTTTTGTTTTCCTGCCTGATTGTCTGCACAGCCCTGTTGCTAAAGAGCATTCTTCAGGGGGCTGAGGGAAATTTTCCTCGGGGGCACGTTGGCCCTCGTGCCGACGAGCTGACCTCTGTAAGACGTATAAGCCTGGATTCTAAGTTACAAAGCCTACGCATGGTGGTACACAATAGGTGGGGTATCGCATGTCCGGTAGCGCGTCTCGTTGCTAAGCAAGCCGTGGCGCTTAGCAACAGCCTTTTCACTCGCGGTGACCTGTGACCTCTATACACCTGTCCCTCCGTCAGGTTTTGACAGTAGTACCTAGTAGTCTTACCTGTAAATCGTACATAACACACTACAAAGAGAATGCCAAGGTAAGTGGTACCTGTTATCATATTTAGAGTGCAAGATAGCTTGGTCTTTGTAACGTTACGTACTAGATTCTGACGGGCGTTGTCGAGAGAAGGGTATACGTATGACAACCTGCTTTTTGTATAACCCCTCAAATGTTGGCCGTGTTACGTATAAGCTTGCTATAGCCTGGTTTGCCGTGATATTTGGTTGTGACGGTGTTGTCGAGTTTTGTCTTTGTACCATGTGTCGTTAGAAGAGACAAATCTCAACAGTCCACAAGATACGTGGAGTTGATACATGTTTTAGGACGACAGAATGTGATTCTGCGTGCAAATTGGTCACGTTTGTGTATGGTGTAGCCCGTATCAATGTGTATTCTATACAAATATACCCCAGTTCCTTCCTGAAAGGGCCACTCATTCAATTTGTTTGGTGCTACCTTTCCCCAAAAACTTTGCGTCGACAAGATTTGGCTTCAAACCGTTCGACGCCTTGTTTGAAAAATGCGTGAATAATTACCGCAATTTACACCGTGTTTGATGGCTGTATTGTATAGTCTGATCGTTTCTCTAGGGAACCGTCTTTTTGTCTCGTGCGACCGGCATTGTAGTACAACTGCTTTGAGTAAAAACAGAGGTTAACTGGACTTTGATTTGAAGACAAATATGTCGGACCCCGTTGAACTTTTCGCCACACAAAAGTGTTTGGTGGTAAATTTCCGTTCTATTTGAATTGTTGCGGGGGTTAGGTATTTCTAGTTTGTAGTCGTGGGGGTAAATTTTCAAATAGTTGTTGAGTAAACAAAGGTAGATGACATATTATCCGAGTTAAACTCTATCTTGGTAGCCAAGTTACGTTTCTGTATACATAGGAAAGCTAGGATTTAGCGACTAACTCTGTGCACCGGTCTTGGCTGAAGTGGGCGTCACATTGGCCGAACGTAATGTTGTGATTCGGACATTGATAGGGGGAATTAACAATAAAGTTGTTACACATACTATTGTGAAAAGGTGGAAAAGGGTGAACGAATCTATCTTTAGACTGGGAAGGTAATACTTATCGCTATGTATATTCTATCGTACGTGCGTCGTCATAGTTGTGGGTCCTGCATGGTCACATTCGTCCTACGACCGTCGTACGATCATTCTTGAGATTTTCTTGCCCATGTCTTGTAAAATTCAGCTGTCTTGTTAGAAGAATGGAAAAAATTGAGAACTTACAAAAAATTCAAGATTACGTATGAAAAAGAAAAATATCTCTGTAGATATACTAAATTTTGACTATCGCCGAGCAATGACTAGACTAAGGATCAGCGATCATCCATTGCAAATTGAAGTTGGTAGGTACAACCAGACTCCACCAAATAACAGAATGTGTACTTTCTGTGACAATGATTGTATAGAAGATGAAATATATTTTATCTTAGAATGCTCACTATACGCAGACATGCGCAGATCCCTTGTAAGTCCCATACAACTAGACAAGAAATATGCGCATCTTAAAAAGAACGAGCTATTCACATGTATCATGTCATCTAAAAACTACGATATAATTGGAAGAGTATGTGAATTTGTGTACAAATGTTTCAAGAAGAGAGAAGAGACTCTGTAGATTTAGATGGAATATATCACAATGTTCCATTTCTTTTACTTCATGTTACCTAATGCATTTAGCCCATGTTGGGCATGAATATGCAATAAAGTTCATTGTCATTGTCATTGTTAGCGAAAAGGCTGTCTTAGATTATTGTCGGTGGTTGGTTATGCCACAGCCTGTTTACGAAATTGTACGACATTCAAATCGTAAGACCACGAATGCGACATAACTGTAAAATGGTGTTATCCATTCAAAACCAAACTCGATTTTTGTTCACAGGTGACAATGTAAGGATGCCGTCGAAAAAGTATAACTTCACCATGTTTAAAGCTGCTACACCAATTGGGCGCAGGTAAGCTCTTCTATATGAAACCTATCATCACAAAAGCACCCCTCATAAGCACAGAGAAAACAGCACACTGCACCCGTGTTTAGGCGTTCCTTATATGGTACTGTTACTAATTAACGTGATTACGTCTGATCCAATCAGTGCGCAGCAACATGATCGGCGTACCGCTAAATAAAGCATGTATGACTATGGGTATAATGGGTATAAAAGCATCACTCGTTCACTCTAACGTATGTACTAAAATATATGCATATCACATATATATAAAACTGAAATGTTCAAATAAAGACTTCGCTAAGAAACGTAACGTTACGTGCAGTACAACTCGGTTTAGAATATAATTTAGAGATTCGTTCTAGTCCACACATGCGTTCTGTATTCTTGCCTTTTAGGATAGATTTGATTATGCTATATGTACTACATGTATGTATTGATTTATTCTGTTTCACACGTGTCATAGGTTTTGTATTGTTAGGTAAGATTTGTATAGTTTTGCTGTGCTTGTTGAGTGTGGAGAGTGTATAGTGTATGTTTATGTTGTTGGCTGTATCTCTGTTGACAACGGGGAAAGTACAGCTGCAGTCCTATATTTTGTCACCCAGATGTTAGGGTCGGGGTGTATAAACGTAGGTATGCAAACCGTGCGCAGCTCCCACCAGCTTCGGCTACCTGGCCGACCCATGTTATGTCCAACCAACTTGTTTGATAGATTTATGATAGATACACTTAATAGATGTAACACAATCCAACCCCCCCCCCTCCCCCCAGCTCCAGGGCGTCCACGGCCCCGGCTGCACCGGGTACCACACTGTCGTCAGGGAGATCGTCTCAGCTCGGGTCAAAGGTGGGGACAGCCCGCAGGCTATTCACGGTGAGTACAATCAAGAGTGACCACTTAACTTATGTCAGACTTTTAAAGAGAGTGACTAGGGACAAAGTGCTGCTCTCAGTACTGTATTATCTTGTAATTAACGAATGAAGGAATGGACAAATGAATGAATGAATATATATATATATATATATTGATATATCACATATGATAATCTATTTCAATATCTTCATTGTCCCTGTCTATCCAAAAGTTTCAGTGGCCCTCCTAAGGGAGGACTAAAGAAAAGAATGAATGAATGAATGAATGAATGAATACATGTCACAAAAAGAAGAGTTTGCCATGTACAACGTGAAATTGTGTGGCCTAAGCGCAATAGAAACGGAGATGGGCACCACTCTATACAGCGAAAGGTGTGAGAGGGACTTTAACTCTTAACTGATATACAGGCCACTGTGAATACTATAATCTAGTACATGGACTCAGATTCTGTTCGCTTCTTTGCAATGATGACACATTCGCCCGTATTATTCAAGTGTATGAAATGGGTGAAAACATAGCTTGTATTGTGTAGAGTTTTTGCGTTTCGGCGCCTTCGCGCCGGAACGCAATGTCCTGGCTTTTACCTTCGATGCATGCATAGCGCATGCAGGATGCTTCGATGCATGCTGTTTGGTTCAACACTGTGTCGCACACCAGAAGACCTTATATGGCAATACGTTCCCAAATCCTTGTATAGCCGTTGCCTTATATGACAAGGGAGCACGAAAAGGCAGGCAGGCTAGATTTGCATGACACACAGGAGGGCGACCGCATGTAACTGCTACAACTGTTCGGAAATATCATTGCATTGTGGTTTCGGACTTTGATATCCTGAAAAATGACCATATTACATCTATTCCACAAGATTGCAGAAGAAAAAAAATGATTTCGTCAAGAAAACGACCAAAAATCGACATAAATGATACCATATAGTGAGGTTATAGCGTTACGTACAGAGAAACGGGTTACGTACCGCAGCTTAGCCCATCTGGCAACGCGAAGCACTTCGGACCTAGAAGATCCGGGTTCGTGTCCGTGCATGGATTTTTTTTTCTTTTTAGATATTGAATATCAAAAATATATATTGATATTATATCAATCTATCAATATCATATTTATGAATATCATTTTTTCATTTTTTTCATTAATAAATAAAGAAATATTTTATATTTGTTATTTTTAAATATTCATTTAATATATACAAGGCCTTTGTCTTATGAACAGGACTTCATAGATTCCAAACCCGGCATTCGAATTTTTCTGTTCATTGTAATGGAAAATACCGTGCAGCGGCTCCTATGCGCGGTAAGATGATTCTTGCAAAACACTCGCCACTAAACTTCTATCCCCGATGTAAACAGAGGCTCTTGATGTTGTTTGCAAAACAGCGATCCTTTGTTACAGTAGCAAATGCTCCATTGTTCAGTATCGACTTCATTCAGACAACACGGACGTGGAAAGTGGCGCCGCTCGGCACAAAACTATGGGAATTTTCATGAATTTTAGCAAAATTACCCAGGAAAATAAGGAAGAAATGTTGTAAATGCGGAAACCAGAATAATACGGATGAGGTAGCTGTTGATTTGTTTGACATTTGGTAGTCATTTTAGATAGAACCTTAGCTGTTATGAACTTCTATTTCACTTAATTACCATAGTGCTGATGATTCAATGGTGCTTTTTCAAATTTTATGTTTTATTGCGTGCCATGTACATAATTACATTGATAGCTTTTATAATGAGCCTATTGTACATTTTACAAATAAGTACAAGTTGTAGGCCAAGACCAGCTTTTTCAAAAGCACTTAAGTTAAGTGACGTAACTTTAAAATTGCTTTCCCCAATCTGCCTTTCTCTATTAAAACAGTACTCATTTCCCAAAATGACAATTTTTCTTATAGACTGAACAGCCCTTGAGTGACTTTCTCTGGCAGATTTTACTTCAAGTAAAGGGAAAAGACAATTCACACTCATAAACGTAGCCGAAACGCCAGCTTTTTTGAAAAGCTCTTGTTTTATCTTTATTCGTCATTGCCATCTATAATGTTTATGCATGAAGGCAGTTGGGCGACTACATTTACCCAAGTGTGTCTGTGTACATGCTTCACTATGATAACAATCGTAAACATCCGATTCTTATCAGTGCTTTTTGAGGGGACAAGTCCAATCTGTTGTCGGTATCTAGAGAATGTAGGGCAGATAGTAGGGGGTCATCGATGAGGATATGCCGGCTATGTTTGATTAAAGCTGTGATATTTTTTTTACACATCGCAAGTTTATACATGGTGATTCTAGTTTTGTAATTCGCTGATTATTGCACATTTAATATATACATTTTACACGTACAAGTAATTCTGTCAAATACGTAACATTATTTAGTACAATGTATTTGATCGGTCCTATGTTTGTACTTGTGCTTGTGCTTGTGCCCCCTTGACGTCTTGCTTGACTGAAAGGACTACTCACCTGTATGAAGACAATTACCACAATTAACAGTTCAGCCAATAAGAGAATGGCAATTAGATGTTCGACCAATGAGAGAATGACTGCAGCATGTCCGTCAATTGGCACTTTTATGTTTTTATTTTGCACCTATCATTAGGTTCAACACACTAGGGTGAGGCTACGGGGCCGGTTTATTGTTTACAAGATCCACACATAGATAAATACATTGGTAAAAAATTGTTTGCCGTCTGTAACGTAAACAATCCCACGTTATATTCCAGCCGAGCCAAAGAGTGAGGTTCCCAGTGATCCCGGCGTCCTACGGTCCAACTCCACCGGGCTCTGCCTCCTTCAGTCCGCCCGGGTCCGGTCAGTTCTCCCCGCCCAGGTCCAAACCGGTCACCCCGAAAATTGCCTTCAGAGAAATCACGTCACCTGGATCTAAACAGCTATCTCCAGCTGGATCATACCAGGTGACCCCACCTGGATCCAAACAGGTGACCCCACCTGGATCCAAACAGGTGTCCCCGCCTGGATCTAAACAGGTGACTCCACCTGGATCTAAAAAGGGGACCCCACCTGGATCCAAACCTGTCAGTCCACCTGCTAAGTCGGCGTCACCTGACGTGGACCTCCCGTCCAGCAGGACAACACCTAGAAGTCGGCAATCACTGGATGACTTCTTCCCCAAGAAACCACGTGAGTGTCAAACATTTTTTAGCAGCAAAGGCTTGCCTTTAGGATCAATATAGTTTGAAACCTGTAACAAAGTACACACCTTTATCGAACACAAAAGAACGGCATTCATCGTGAATTTAACCAACTCTCCTGACGCGCACTGATCTTAGGGACGTGTGACGTCAGAAGTGGGGTCAAAGGTGGCCGGAAGTCGATACCTGCCGCCGCCATCCCCAGGTTCAACGTGGGGTGATTGGCCATGACGTATTTCTTTTTTGTTAGATAGTAGCAGGTATCGTGTCAACGCAGGTGATGATGAGTTATCATTCTTTATAGCTTGAATGATCATACAGATCTAGATTTAGAATGTCAGTAAATACAAAAAGAGACAAGAAAACGCTTGAACAAGAGGATCGAAGAGAATGGGAGCTATAGCAAAAATTATTTTCTTCCGGGTCACTCAAGTGTCAGGGTGTGATTTTTGGCGACTACTCAGGGGCGAGCCAAATACTAATGTTCTTTTATTTTGTCCCCCAGAGATATTTTGGTACGACAGATACGGTTTCCCCAAGCACCTAGAGGTGAAGAAGTGCCGCCGGTCGCACACGGTGGACCTGCTGTCGGACTCCACACAGGTGTTCCCGGAGGCTTACATCTTCCAGCCTTACTTGTGTAAGTGTGCATTCATGTACTTCACCGTGATTATTTCAACGTTGTATCAGCATACAGCCATCTCTATGTGTGTACTACAGTATAAAAGTAAAAGTACTTCATGATGATTTTGATTACATCCGTGAAAACGGAGGTATTGTTTTCGGCTTGTTTGTTTGCCTTTTGATTGCATCCGTGAAAATGGAGGTATTGTTTTCGGTTTGTTTGTTTGTTTGCCTTTTGATTACATCCGTGACAATGGAGGTATTGTTTCCGGTTTGTTTGTTTGTTTGTTTGTTTGCCTTTTGATTACATCCGTGACAATGGAGGTATTGTTTCCGGTTTGTTTGTTTGCCTTTTGATTACATCCGTGAAAATGGAGGTATTGCTTTCGGTTTGTTTGTTCGTTTGTTTGTTTGCCTTTGTGCGTGTGTAAGTTTGCTCCGGCTGGCCCAGGTCCAATGTTGGGCTGGATGCCGGAAAATGGTGCAACTGGCCATGGAGACTTGCAGAATTGAAATGCTGGTTTGGCCTGGGCCCAATTTTTTTGCCACAGGCTTGGCTCGGGTCAAAGTACCACAGGAATGTAGGATATGCATAAGTAGAATTAGCGAGAAAATCACAATAATGAATAAAACAAGAAGACATGACATCTGTATATTTCAAGCAGGTGTGAGATCTCAGATTCCTTGTTTTATATGTTAGTGCTTTTCAACCATATTTTTCTACGAAGAAAAACAACTTCATCCTTCAACATAGACCCTCTGCTTTGGTCATGTCACCAAAAAGAACACATGACTCAGGTGATTGGTCAAAGGTCTCTACTTGGACATCCATTGAAAAAAGTTCCATGAAGACGATCTTGTGGCACACGTTGTGTCTACTGCTGTAACCATTCACCATTCAAATTGAAAAGAAAGGACATTTCAGACGATATCAACAACTCGTCAACAAATGTTGTGATAAACCTAGAGAAATAAAGCTTACCATGTCTATCTCAATTTATAACTAGTGTGTTAAAGTAGGCGCAGTTACTCTGATAAATTCTGCGCAGAATGATGTCTCACTCCAAATTCTCAATCAAATCCATCTGCAGTGCTAACGCTTTCCAGTAGAGGTCCTTCCTGTCAGGTCGTAGTTTCAAACCCGCATCGAAAGCCCTTAGGGCGGTCACCAGGTCTCCTTGGCGCTGTTTGAAATTTCCGAACTCTGCATATAACTGTGCAGACGATCTGTGTCTCTCCAAGGCTTCGAAAATGTACTTCTGTGCCTCTGCTATACGTCCCAGCTGTGACAGTGCGTCAGCGGCGCCCAGATATCTATTTCGAAACACAAGAGGACACAAAATATGTGAATGCATTTTTACGTGACGTTGACGTCATCACTCTGTCCGCCGCCATGTTGGTGTCCCTATCTGCATGTCAGTGAATCATAACACATGTGTTATTTTTACCCTTTTAATCACCGCTATCGAATGTCTAGAGCTCAAAGAAGATGACACCAGAAGAATATTTCAAAGCACTAAAATGCTGGTGTACGCTTTAGGGGGCACCCCCTAGTTTATTTTGGGTCTCAATTCGAGTTTGCACACCCTCAAGTCTAGCGACCGTCTCTTCCAGGAAATACTTCTGAGCCAAAACAACTGTGAATGGGAATGAAGGATATCCCTCTAACGTAACATGACCTATTTACGTGCAGAACCTATTTACGTCCGGTTTGGCTCATGTCCACATGTCGCGGTGTATTATGCCAAAGCCTGTTCTCATGAGCAATAAAGAACGTCACAAGTATGATCCTTAGCCATCTCTCTCTATTATACAAAACAATGAAAAAGGTTTACGTCCAGCGACTTAACAGAATAAACTCCTGAACCAGTAACAACAAGTTGCACGGAAGCGTCACGCATAACGAATTTCATATGTAATTCGACACCGCGTACTTCATCATGTTTTTGGAACTTGCACAATAGCTAGTATCTTTTAAACGTAGCTGACGTTAAACCTTTCTTTGATATTCAGACTATCCTTGGTGATTCGAGGTTTGAATCTCTTACCAGTTTAAGGAAGGTTTGATACAACCTAGAGACCCCCGCACCAGAGACTAATTTTTGCACGGCAAAGCATAATTACCATGCGTTTACCACGTGAACGCCACGTGCCGCGCATGTCGGGGAAATTCACAGATAAACGCTGAATTCTTCCATCGCGTCAAGCAAGTGGCGGGGCAGACATACAGTGATTTTACTATCATTTGTCTGTAGACTACTTTGGACAGTTACTGTGCATTTTTTTGTGGTCTATATTCTTCAAGCATAGCGCTAGAAGGGAAAAGATGAAGTGGACGATAATGGGTTACCCTAGCAGAATTCTTCGTCATATACCTCAGTATAAATACATGCTCGCACGGCGTTAAATAGGCGGATAAAAACTTACAGACCATGCATTTGCTTTTTAGAAGAGCTGATATTTCCGACCATGGGTTTAAAATTTGGCTCTGTCCGCGCGGTTTTAAGATAAATGCGGTTTGAATAAATCGGACGTTAATTGGTTATGTTACGTTAGCTACAAGAAAACCCCAGTTTTGGTTTCTTCAACCTCTGTAATTTTAGTAAACATAAGAGGGAAAAAGTATTTTTCCGTCAAAAATGAGGCGCAAAATTGGGCATTTTCCCGTGGAACTAAACACATCACAAAATTTCTTTGACACGCAAATAACTGTTAGTGTTAGAAAGAGAAAACTACAAGGTATAATCAAGCCCATTATAAAGAAAATCCTACCGCTGAGATTTTCACAATAACCCGACGCGCGAGGTAATGCAACACGGCCAAAAGAACGCAACAAAGGTCAATCTGTGTCAAAGGGGCAGTTAACCTTCAACGCGTATGGATATCCGGAATTAAGGCTCGGATCGAAACGTAATTTCCACCCGAAACACACCAATTCATACGCTTGTCAGCCATGTTAGTATTTAATGTCAGTTCCAAGCATATTTTGAGAAATGTGAACTCAAACCCAGACCCTCGCTCGAAACCCTTTCGTCCCTTTTTGTCGCGGACTACCACGGCCCTGTCGCGGAAGAACTGGTGCGTGCACCGTTAAGCTATGATCAGTTGAAATGGAAATAGGGACGCCAACATGGCGGTCAACACCTTCCTGCTTGATTGATATGGAAAGTATGTGAAACGCTCAAAGTTTGTGACACTTTCTTTGTCGTGCACAACGTGGCTCTGTTTTAAAGGAGTCCTAAACTCTCCAGAGGGAGGGGGGTATTTTCGAATAGATAATAATTTTAGGAAGTAAAAATGAATGCTAATTACAGTACAATGTATATGATAAAGTCCCAACTAGTCCCGTGGGCATCAAAAAGCAATCAGTATTCTACTAAATTCCCCAGGTGACCCTCTATTTTCTAATTAATTAGCTTAAACAACCTCAGCCTATGGCTGAATAGAATGTACATAACAAGGCTTGACAAGTTAGGTTACAAAAAGAATTCCAGGGGTGATAAGAAAAACTTGTATTGTTATGTGTTATCTTATTAACAACTGGCCTTCTTATTGTGCTTATCACCCCACACCTAAGCCAACAATATTCACGATGAAGGAAGTGTATATACGTATAGGGAATACATGGGTAGGGTCTGCACGGGTTGAGTGAGTATCATATTGTTTTACAAAACACACCTTGTGTACGTTGATGAAAGTTAGACATCCAGGTAGTAAGATACGCCAAAAATAATTACTCAAGCAACTGGATAAAGTTTTGAAACAGTCAGACGTTTCAGACAGCATCCACTGTCTTTCGTCAGTGACTAACGATAGGACTGAGAACACCAGGTTTTATTGTTTACAGTAATCTTAGACAGGGAACAGTACGACAAGAAGGTTCAAGACCTATTGGGAGACAAAGACATCTACATGCCCTTGAAAAGGGATCCCACAAGCAAATTCAAAAAGGCAATCCATGACGTTCTCAAGAGATTGGAAGAGAAAGATAAAGTTCTGGATCATGTCACTTATCTAAGGCTTAATCCCACTACAGAACAACCCCCCTCATTCTACGGCCTTCCCAAAATCCACAAACCAGGCGTCCCTCTACGACCCATAGTCTCCAGTATATAATCAGTCACTTACAACCTAGCAAGTCATCTGGCTAAGATTTTGGGACCATTAGTGGGGAAGTCTCAGCATCACGTACAGAATAGTGCAGAGTTTGTCCACAAAATCAAAGACATCAATGTAGCAGAAGATGAAATCATCACTTCATATGATGTGTGCTCGCTTTTCACTTGCATACCCCCCAAGGAGGCAGTCGCAGTAGTTAGGGAAGCCTTGGAGGCCGACGACACCCTTGCAGATAGAACCAACATTTCCATTAAACACATATGTGAACTACTAGACCTTTGCCTAGGGTGCACATACTTTATGTACAAACAACAGTTTTTCCAGCAAGTGCACGGCTGTGCTATGGTATCACCGGTTTCACCCATTGTAGTGAACCTGTACATGGAGAAGTTTGAGAACAAAGCCCTCAGTACTTTCAATGGCCCTCCCCCAGCAAACTGGTTTCGCTATGTAGATGGCACTTGGTGTAGGCTAAAAGAGAGAGTAGCGGACGACTTCTTTGACCATATAAACCAGGTAGATGACAACATCAAGTTCACACAGGAGTCGTGTCAAAACAACAGGCTCCCCTTCCTAGACACCAAAACCATCATAGAGAAGGATGGCAACCTTCAGTTCGAAGTGTACAGGAAACCGACCCACACTGATCAATATCTGGCCTTTGATTCCCATCACCCTTTAGAACACAAACTGGCAGTGATCAAAACTCTCTTCCATCGGGCAGACAACGTCATCACCTCAGACGAAGCGAAAACAGACGAACACAGGCATCTCCGTGCGGCCTTGGCCAAGTGTGGCTACCAAAATTGGACCTTCAACAAAGCCCTCAAACCTTCTGACCAGTCTAAGAAAACACTCAAGTGCAAACCATTGACCAACAGAAACAAGGCCAACATTACCATTCCCTACGTCCAAGGAGGATCGGAAAAACTCAGACGAATCTTCCAAAACTTCAACATTGCCACTAACTTCAAACCTCACTCAACTCTCAGGCAGAAATTGGTCCATCCAAAAGACAGGCCTGAAAAAGGCATCAAAGCCAATGTCATCTACAAACTGAAATGTGAGGAACCGAACTGCAATAACATGTACATTGGGGAGACAAGTCGACCACTAAAAGAAAGGTACACGGAACATTGAAGAAAGAGCGCAAACCGCTATTCCTCTGCCATTTACCACCATCTAAAACACAACCAGGGACACTCATTCAATCTCGAATCCACGGACATCCTAGATCGTGAAGAACGCTGGTTCGAACGGGGAAAGAAGCAATATATGAGAGGATGTACAACCCCGCCCTCAACAGGAAAGGGGGTCTACGCGTTGAACTTTCAGGCACTTGGGATAATGCACTGCCCACCACCCCCCACCCCCGGACAAACAACATTTAGTTACTGTACTAAAATCAACAGTAGCTAATTGAACTATTGGCACAAAACTTTGTCTTGAATTAATCTTCTTTTAAAGACTACTTCAAGACATCCTAAATTGTCTTAACCTCATTAACATACCCATTCAGAGTTTTGGTATAAAACCTGGTGTTCTCAGTCCTATCGTTAGTCACTGACGAAAGACAGTGGATGCTGTCTGAAACGTCTGACTGTTTCAAAACTTTATCCAGTTGCTTGAGTAATTATTTTTGGCACACCTTGTGTAATTCACCACCAGCGGAATTCTGTAAAAAGTCGGCTGATTATGTATTATTTGATACATGATCTAGTGGAAAATAACACTCTCTTCTGGAGTTTAGGACTCCTTTAATAACTTACCCGAGGTGCTGGAAAGGATCCACTGCGATCGCTGCCCTGAAGTTTTCCGCAGCGGCTTCGAAGTTCCCCTCCCTCATGTGGAACATTCCAACAGCGTAGTCAGGGATGGCGTTTCCGTGGGAATGGACGTTGTTGACTCTAAGCGCGTGCGCCCCCTGGCGGATGGCTTCCTCCGATGCAAGTTCCTCCACGGCCTCCATGAATTGGGTTCGGCCGGGTAGTGGAGTTATCTGGTCTTCCCTGAAGGATACGGCTATGGTTTCTCCCATATTAATAGCACTATGATAGAAACCTGTGGAAAGGAAGGGACACCTAACTTCAACATCGCTTTCTGCTTACTAATATAATAGATAGAAAGATTTTTACAGGGCACAATAGATTTGTTTCAGTGTACGAAGCAGGCACACACCAATGAAATTCACCTACGTCAAAGTTAAGTAATCTCTGCTATATCACATGGTCCAAATTGCAAATGGCGGAGGTTCGAGGCCCGCTCGCACATGGAAGTTTGGGGTTGCATTCGTCCTTTCGGATGGGAACGTAAAGTCAGTGTATGAGGGAGATTTAGGCGTAAACTTCAGGCGTCAAACGTCTGCATGTAAAAGAACTCAAAACTCTAATCGAAAATAGTACTACGTGTTGTACTAGCTTCTCATACTGAGGTCACGCGTTTTCCCCTACCTTGTGGGATGTAAACTATGTCACCAGCCTCCTGCACGCACTCTAGCGGGCGTTTGTGGTATGGCAGCAACTTGTACACGTACTTCGCCCAATCGGCTGGCTGATACCAGTGCAGACCGGGAGGAACTACCGACCGGTTGTAGACGTACCAGTGCTTCTCTCCGAAGACCACGCCGTTCCAAGCGTCGCCGTGCTCGTGCCAACCTAGACCCAGGCCGGATCTACCGAGAAACAGCAAACCTGCCGGTTTTTGGAAGTACTGCAGGTATTCCGGTGGATAGATCTTGTCTTGCAGCTCCGCGTAGCTCGGTAGCTTGCTGTCGACCACGTAGGCCATATCCACGCTCGAGGCATTGACCATATCCATGTGGGCGTGGACGTAGTCTTTTAAAGCAATCATCTCCTCCCCCATACCACCGTTGGAGTTAATGGTATCCTCGTAGCCATATTGAGCCATGTGATCCCCATATTTCCCGACAAGTCCTGCACGGGTCCACGTTTCCGTATCCGTCCAATCTTCCGCACCGCCAGAGAACTTCAGCAGCAGGGGCTCTCTGTTTTGATACTTCTCTTCAAATTCCGCTTTGGTGAGGTTGTTAGCATATCTGACGTCAAAATCACAGTTGGATTCTTCAGATAACTTGTGGTGTGTTTCAACAGAACGCCGCCAGCCGCCGGCCAATGGTACTGCAGCTAGAACAGATCTAGAGATTTGGACATGATTGTGTTGATCTACGTCACCGTCGTCGCCATGGTTATCTTGGGCTTTCGTAGTTTGGGGTTTGCCAAGTTCCCTTGCAGCCTGAAAAAAATGAGAAAAAAATCATAATAGAGTTTCATCATTACAGCTAGACTTAGCGGTAGCGTAGTTACAGTGCTAGCGAAGCTTCAGTCGTCTTGTTTCTCCCATCGTTCAATAGCAACATAGATACTTTGACCTTTAGCCCTTTATGTAATGGTCAACTACTGCATTTAGCCCATTTGGCTGAGAACGCACAAATAAAGATAAAGATCAAGATCGTCATCAATTGTCACTATGCCCATTAAAGTGTCATCAAACCCCTTTCACCCAGAACTCACGGTACGAAACCGAAGTGTTCTCAATTAAAAATGGGTGGAACTTGGAAAATGTCATTTATAAGCAAGGCTGGTCTACCATGTGCACCAGTGATAGTATGCAACATTGCCATGCAGAATACCTCAAACACGATTTTCGCGCCATATCCTAGAACCCAAAATGATGGATGTTGAGTGGTACCGCGCGTAGTGTACACGAAAATCGTGTTCGAATTACTCGAATTTTAGACTAACTTTCTACGAAATGGTGACGTCAAAATCTCACCCAGTGTTGAGAGCATATCATGTACTTAGGCCACGTTGCTTTGATTATTAACAAAAGTTCAGAAAAAAAGTTGCCTTCGTTATGAAATCTAAGCGGACAGGAAGGTTAAACAAACGAATAAACAAAGAGAGTATGGTGTACCAAATGATAGATTCTTCATTTTTTTCTTTCACATTTTCTTTTTTGACTTTGGAAGTTGCTTTGGTATACTAAGACATTACTATTATTTTCCCAAAATATATATATTTTTTGACAATCAAGGCATGTTTTTGCTATTTTGCTTTTTTTTTGGAAACGGACGAAATTTGATGCGGAAGCTCAGTGAGAGGTGTGCTGATAGCAATTCAGTACCAAGGTCGCAAACCACTGTCGCCAGCAATTTCTGTTTTCTGTACAGATTTTCAGAAGGCTAGGGCTCTACGTTACATACAATGTGCAGAAGACGGTCTTATAGAGTATCAGAAGGTAAAACCTGACCTTATTTTCTTCCAGCGAATGCAATAAAACGACTTATCGTCCAATAGCTTGTCCACGACGATTACTCGAGCCACGCCCTCTAAGCAACGCCTCACCAGATACAGCCATCTTATTGGCTGAATCGCTAATTCTGATTGACAGCCACGAATCACAACAAAGACCGCGCTGAAACTCACCTTTCCTTTTTCGAATTCCCAACGTGCTTGGAACAGCTTTGTTGTTCTTGGGGGAATGTCTTCTCCCGTGTTTTCGTCATCAACTCGCCTGAAGTCGTAGCTAAAGGATCTTGTTTGCGTTTTCAAGTCAGCTGCGAAGTATTTCGGTAGAAGACACATACAGATGATAGTTCCAAGGAGAGAGATACAGAACACACCGACAACAAACGCTTTTGAGGCTGCGGAGTTCGACTCAGGGGTTCCAACGTCGTTGCTATCTACATCGCCACTTCTGTCGCCTTGCCCATCCTCGTTGTATGAAGACTTGGTCGAACTAAGTAGGACCGAACGTCTACGTCTGACGTCTTGTGGGGGCTTCCTCTTGTGTCTCATGGCAAAAATCTGACGAAAAAACCATCAAACCTAGACAGGAGTGGCTCTTTTCTGTGTACTTGTCAAGGATCGAACGTTCGATGTTTCTATTCGATCCCCTTGACAACAGTCGATTCCGGCCTGGTCCATTTAAGCGGAGGGGTATTTGAACATTCGTATGCCTCATAGTTTAAAACGCATTGTTTAAAACACATCTTTTTATTAAATACGTAGGCTGAAAAGACCACATTAGAAGCCAATTTTAATAAAAAGGCTTAAATTCCTGATTGTTGTTTGTACAAACCATTCTCGCGTCCCCTTGGTAAGTAATAGTGGTATCTTCCACGGAACACCGAGTTCGAACATTCGATTGTAGTTGTCACGTTCAACTCAATGGCCTCAGATGACCTCATTGTCCAACACGTGACGTTAGCCTCAGTTTTCCCCGCTGTATTGTCAGAGAGAGGTTTGTCCTCATTGGTTAAAATGATAATGTATTTATGTTTTGTGTAGTTGACAGGAAAGACGGCCCCGCTGTATTGTCAGAGAGCAGAGAGGTTTGTTCTCATTGGTTAAAATGATAATGTGTTTATGTTTTGTGCAGTTGACAGGAAAGACGGCTCCGCTGTATTGTCAGAGAGATTTGTTCTCATTGGTGAAAATGATAATGTATTTATGTTTTGTGCAGTTAACAGGAAAGACGGCAGAAACCACCCTCCCGGAAGTACAGAGTATGACTCGCGGTTCAAGTGGGTGCCCTCCCCCTTCTACCGACAGCACTGGTTCCAGATGAAACTGGTCGAGAGAGCAAAGAGTAAGTTGAACTCATTTTGCATCTTCAGAAAACACATTTTTTTTACATTGACACGAAATCTTTCTCCCCCTAGATCCACAGGTCGAAATGAATAAGAAAAAAGCGGGATAGCCACCATTTTTAAACAACTTTCATATAGCCTTATGTATTGTTCTGAAGCAAAGTCATGAAGTTACACTGTAATTTCCAATACAAAAATTAGACTTACCCAAATTTTCACTGTTGGAAATTACAGATGAACTTTGTATGATTTCTACCAACACAGATGAAATTGCAAGTCACATTTACTTATTGTTCATCAGTATTTAAAGCAAACTTCCAACATCGCTTTTAAAGTTTGTCTTTTACCGTTTTAGATAAACACTCAAATATATCAGGAAACGAATAGTAATTATGTGTGATTGCTACCAGGCTGATAGAAAAGTAAACACATGAAGTAAGCCTGGGTATAAAGTTACGCACTGTTACTATATGTGTATCTAAAATGCGAAGTTTGACAGAAAGGTAAATTGTTGATGTCTTAGAATAAAACAAAGCACAAGTAACGCTGAGTTCTCTCCTTTTTCTCCTTCTTATTAAGATCCCCCAAGACATCCTTGGTCACCTGTCACGGTAGTGGAGTCCGTTCAGGATGGAGCACCTGCTGCTATGACGTCACCTGCTGAACAGGTTGTGCCGCAAGGGGTCGCTTCGGTTGGTTCTGCGGGACCAGCCACGCCACAAGAGGTCGCTGTTGTAGCAGCACAAACCACTGTAATAGCCACGCCGCAGGAACTGGCTGTGGCCACACAGAGGTGTTCAACATAGCGTCAGTACCAAAAACGTTACCAACAAAAATGACCCTGCAGTTCATAAAAAAGCCGCTAGGCGACCCAATCGTACATCTTTTCCAGACGAAGAGCTAGCTGACACCCTAAAACCATGACCATAACATGTCCAAAACGAGCCAGAACATGAGAAGCTCTGTTACTGTACCTTAGAAAGCCGCTAGGGGGCCTACATCAAAAGCTGCCCTTCCTTTTGCTGACTTGTATTCATACATCAATTACTATATATCATAATACCAAACAGCTTTTCAAGTTATGCTGTCCGCAATCACTGAAAATAGTTGGCTGTTTTTCTAACGATTCTTGGAAAGAAAAGTCATCAAGTTACTTCCTACCTTTCTGTGCAAATTTTACATGAAAGAAACATGTACGTAGTTTGCATGATCATGAACTTTGCATGATTAGCGTTTGTTTTTTCGGTGATATGTCATTGGTGTTGTTGTTGTTGTTTGTATTTACATTTGTATATTAAAAATGAATGATATTTGTGAGAATTCTTTTTCACTCGTGTATAATGTGCATTTTTTCTGGTCTATGTTCTTCAAGTATAGCGCTAGAAGGAGAAAGACTGAAGTGGACGATAATGGGAAACCTTAGCACAATTCGTCATCATAGACCCCAGTATAAATACCTGCTCGCACGGCTTTAAACAGGCGGAGAAAAACTTATAGACTATGTATTTTCCTTTTAGAAGAGCTGGTATTTCTTTCCATGGGTTAAACATTTGGCTCTGTCCGCGCCGTTTGAAGATAGATACGTTTTGAATAAATCGGACGATAATTGGTCATGTTACGTTACATGTAGCCACAGTTTTCATTCAGGCTCACCAAGTGTCGTCTCCCTGGTGACGTCTCGTCACTACAAACCGTCACTGACACGATATTAGACACAAGAATGCGCACCGTGTAATTTTACAGATGACACAGCTCGCCTGTAAAAAAACAGAAGAATGCCGTTCTATTCATCAGACTCACCGTAAATCGTACGGTTGACATCGTCCCCAGGAGACTCTTTCCGCTCCGCCGAACATCCTACTTCGGGCACAGTATAGACCCCGTAAAAACCACTTACAGTCTTCGGCACACATTCGCTCTGAATAATTTAAAAGAGCAATTATCTATTGAAGTGGGATTTTCAGTTGGGTGGGCAAGCGCCTCTTGTCCTACGGTTAATATACATCGTATTGTAACGGCTTTACTGGACAAAGGGGAGTCATCATGGTATTGTCACATCCGATTCGAACAAAATTCACACCTGTCGCTGGAGATAGAAGGTGTGTAACGGTCATTCACCTGTGGTGTCTGGGAACGACGTAAGGATGGAATATTCGCACAGAACGTTAAGATATTGGTTCTGATTCGCTATGGGGGAGGGGGGTTGAGTCATAAAGGCCCAGGGGTGAACTTATCAATGAATGAAGACCTTTATTGCACATTTTTGCCACACTGGGCTAAGGACAGGTCACAATAGGACAAACTTGTTGAACAGATAAGGTTTACAGATACAAAATAAAACTTACTACTCAGTAGATAAATTCAGCATCTCCTCGCTTGTCACTTATTTCAGAGATGAAAGAACAGATATGTTTCTCGATGGAAGGTTTGTCTAGTATCATTAGGAAAATGAATTTTTCTACCGTACTTAAGTGTATGAAGTAAGGAAATAGGTTTTGAATTGTGCAAGCCTATACAGTTCATCAATAATATAAGTGAAGGAACGAACAATCTAAAGATTGACTTATGACAGGACAGTACTGTATTCTAGCGTTTGTGAGAGTGAAAGTCACAAACAGTGGACTCAGTTTAATAGGCTTCAAAGCAGGCTTCATGCGTTGTTTTCTGGTTGTACATCGGTTACCTTAATGCTGCGGATGTTAGAAAGTCGGTAGAAAAGGGTAAAGATAGTCCCATAGCTTTTTTAGGCCGTAGGGGTAGTGAGTTGTTATTCACTGTGTCTTAGCCATGTTATTGGATTGCGGAGCACAAACCTCTCCTTCCAACGCCTTTTACCTCCCAAACCGTAGTCGGGTACCCTTTTTTACACCCGAGTGGAGTGAAAAAGTCGTTTAAAGTGCCTTTCCCAAGTAGACAACGTCTAGCCAGGAAAGCGAGGGATCAAACCCGAGACCTCTTTATCTCGCTTCGCTATTCGACACCAACCCGGTAGCAATAGAAAATCTGATATACGGTAAAAAAAAGGACATAAGAAGCTAAAATAAAAAGCTTGCAGGGCTTAAGGGAGGCTGACAGCACCTAAAATAGTTGCTTGTGTCAGAAGATGGCAGACTATATTTTTAAAGTTTAAAAATCACCACACCAGCGGTAGATGGTGGGACTTTTGAAAATTGAGAAAAATGTCAAACGTATTTAGTACATACATAGAACATAGGTTGGTTGGGGCGTCGACGTAGAATGTCTCTTCAGATTTTCTGCTCCTTCAAACGTGTTATGATGAATAAAACCTACGGCACATCCATATGTAAGCACTTTACCACCAAAGCAACCTGAGCAAGATGGCAATTGTGTGTGTGTGTGTTTGTTTGTGTGTGTGTGTGTGCGTGTGTGTGCGTGTGTGTCCGTACGCGCGCGCGCGTTTATGTATGTATGTGTGTTGGTATGTGTAGGGATAATAGAGGGCGTTGGATGTCCTAGACGATTCAATCCAACCAAATGCGACCATAAATGTATGTCTGTATTTCATTGTTTATTCTTGTTGTATTCTGTTGGAAAGACAACTCGTAAAGATAGTTACCACCTGTCTTGTTAACCTTCCACTGTAACAATAGTCAATACCAATAAACAAAAATAAAATAAAAATTACATTTATACTCCATCTCACTTCAACCATATCGGTAAATACAAATGACACACCGCTTTTATATTGCTGAGATAGTTGCTGGTAAGTTCACAACGCCCTACAAACTGTCCGATGGAGGTAAAGGGTACGGGTACCGTCTTTCGGATAGGACGTTGAATTGAGGTCCCGTGTTTGAAGAGAGCCACACCTCGAGCACGTTAAAGAACCCGCCACACTTATCGAAAAGAGTAGGGGTCCTTCCCGGTGTGAGTGGATCAAACCTTACAGTCTGGTCCGGGTTGACATCTTGAAAAGGTGATAGTCACCTGTTAAGTCAATCCTTCCTACAAATGTGGTAAATCTCAATAAACAAAAATAAATAAACAAACAGACACCACAGTTGTGGCCAAGCCCGCAGTAGTTTGCCACGTAATAGTGATAGCTACAGACGACTTGTAGTGTTGTGATGTCAACTCAAAATCACTCCATGGCGTTGCTATGGCGACAAGTCTAACGGAAAGGTAACCACGTGACCATCGTCATCCAATCATTGATTGATATATTATTCATGAATAATGCGCCCCTCAATTTGGTCAAATAAGAAGAGGCAATTTTCAAAGTTTAAGTCAATTCGTTGTACCTTGGTACTGAGCAAGCGATATTTCGGAGAAACGAATTATCAATTCTCATATATTTTCTATATGTCATTCTCTTGTATACGTAGGCTCATGTATGTAAAGATCACAATGTACGTGCAGCAAGAATTCTCCATATTGTCATGATGTTGCATTTCTTATCTGTCTAGGTGAAGATCCCTCATAAAGACATATTGTAATGCATTTCACTTCAAATAGAAATAAATGAAAGTCATTTCTATCTGCGCAATTTCAGACACACCCTCAACGCATATTCATTGAGAAGCAAGGAACCATTTGGCCTGAAGCACTAGTATAAAGAATAACCCCAAATTGCAAGTTAGGAAATAGTAAAGTTGAACTCATGCCTTTTTTTTAACCCATGTACACTGGGAGCAATCAACTTAAAATGGCCGACCAAGTCGACCAGAAGCAAACGTTGTCCTTAGCAGTCACGTGACCCTGGCTGCCAACAGGCTGTCGCCTATCCTTAAAGGAACTTGGGTTCATTAAATATTCATGAGTCCCGCCGGTTGCCATCAAATTTTAATCCTTGTCCCCTCCGCGTGCGGTGAGTAAATTGGGCACCAAGGAGACCGGATGTCAACAAGACAGTGCATTTAAGGGCGAGGGATTGAGACACCTTGTCCAGACTGACAGAGACTTCCAAGCGGAGCATCTTTACTGTCTTTACGTCAACTTCTTGGAGACTGAGGGGAGAAGACAGTCATGTTTGGGACAGCGAGAAGTGGTTACAACCCGATACCGGGGATGGGCAGACCCAGGCCCGTCATACACTACATGTCGACACCGGCCACTACTAGGAGACTCTCATCGGTAAGACACACGTATTTCAGTCACTGTACGTCGTACAAACACTTGAAACATGTCATATAAGACCATTTTCTTGAAAATTCCATGTTTCTTTCATGCAGAGACTTAGTTAAAGTCAGCTCCTTGCTTGTTCCAGTTTTGTATCATTTTCCTGAAATAGACTACTAAAGTCTTTGCCTCTTGGATGCGTGTTCCTAAAGTCTAAGGCATGTTGAGAGAAACATCGAAGTTGTGGGCGTTTAAGCAGCAAAACCTTTTCCCTGATCAAACGTATTAGCCGACCCCTTCCTTTCTGATATCACATTGTCTTGTTCATCCAAGGGCATTATATATCCAACCGATGCACCGGTTCATCCAACCGATGTACTGGGTTTCGTTATAGTATCGCTTATACAATGTCGAAAAATGACACATACCAGAGGAGGTTTAGAAAATAAAATTAAACTCTACTCCTCGACGATTTGTAACTGCTAGTATACCATGTTCTTACGATGGCCATCAGTTTTCAAGCGAAGAGAATGAGTTAGGTTGCTAGAGAGTCGCCATGGTAACGATGCTTATCATTTTCCTTTGAAACGCCTGTTACCATTGTACTTGACAATATTTTTTCACTGTAAAGGAAAAAATTGAAAAGAAAAAAACATATTCAACGTGATCGTTATTTTCAAACCTGTCTTTGTGAGATGAAAATGTTGGTCTAGCTCGAAGCTGAGAGACAACGATGGTGCGTTGCTAGGCGACCGAGTACTTGTAAAGCACTTGTCAATATTTTTTGCAATGCATCGACTTCGTAAAGGAAAAAGATATTCAACGTGACCGTTATTTCTAAACCTGTCTTTGTGTGACGAGGATGTTGGTGACGAGACTCTAACTAGGTGAGAGACAACAATGGTGTGTTGCTAGGCGACCGAAATAGAATGCTTGTAAAGCACTTGTCAATTTTTTTGCAGGCTGTAAAAGAAAAAACATATTCAACGTGACCGTTATTTTCAAACATGTCTTTGTGCGGTGAGAATGTTGGTGACGAGACTCTAACTAGCTGAGAGACACCAATGGCGCGTTGCTAGGCGACGGAGTACTTGTAAAGCACTTGTAAAGTATCGAATATGAAGAGAAAACCATATTCAACGTGACTGTTATTTTCAAACCTGTCTTTGTGAGGTGACAATGTTTGCGACGAGACTCTAACTAGCTGAGAGACAACAAATGGTGCGTTGCTAGGCGACCGAAGTAGAGTACTTGAAAGCACAACATTTTCGCAATGTATCGAATCTGTAAAGAAAAAAACAAAAACATATTCAACGTGACCGTTATTTTCAAACCTGTCTTTGTGTTGTGAGAATGTTGGTGACGTGACTCTAACTAGCTGAGAGACAACAAATGGCTCGTTGCTAGGCGACCGAACCTTGGGGAATGCAATTAAGGCCATGAACAACATGTCCTGTTGTCAGCGTTCCCCCGTGTGTCACGTAAACGATCCAGAAACAGCGCGCTAAGAGAATGGAGAACCAGGGAAAACTGGAACTAGATAGTATTGAATATTCCAGATCGTCGTTTAACTGATGTGAAATGTTAGTAATTACCTTCGGAGAAAAAAGGTTGTATTTTGTGGTCTGTACAATTTGTAGACTTGTGGTTTAACAGCATAACTCAAGAAGATATTCATGGATTGTCATGACATTTGGTTTGTGGGTGGATGTTGATTAAGCAAAGAACAAGTGCAATTATGCGCTTCCTATCGGTTTTGTATGATACTGCAGCGGAAACTCCGATGTTGATATCTCGGGTAACTTGCTATGATCGCGATTTTTGAGTTGCAAATAGCTTTTCAACTGGGGAAAAAAGGCTAAAGGCTTGGAACCTCTAGTGACTTTCCTTAGATCTGCAGGATAGGGTTTAATGGCTCACTACGCCAGAACGGCCTTCTCATTAACATAAATTATGCACCCATCCTCTATAGTCTGCCGACCTTCCGAAGTGGAGCCGAAGCCGATGTAATTCCGCCGACAGTGGAATCGGAATTGACCCTGCCCAGACTCAGCAAAGACGGACACTGAATGGTCAAGAGCTCGCCTCCTCAACTAGATGGCAGGTCCCTGAACCAATCAAAGTCGAGAACACAGAAGGTATGGCTGATTCGTTGTACTGTCCGATCGCGACGTTTTAAAAGATCTAAGAATAAATCAAAAGAATTAAATGTACATTGCAGGATACGAATTTGAATCAACCCAGAAATGTTCATATTTAAAGTTGCCATCAAGTTTTCCTATATCGCGACATTTAAAAAAAAACTAAGAAAAATGACAAGGATCACATGTACTTTTCATGATATGAATCAACCAAAAAATGCAAATTTGTGACCAACGGTGAAAAACAGTCCATGTCTGCATAGTTTTTCTAGTTGTGACAATACATCGAAAGTTAAACATTAAGTATCGAGAACGTTAACCACCCTGGTATTTTAACCTAGCGGAGCCTGTGGTAGCAGTTGGGCCTATGACAGAAGCTTAAAACCTTGTTTCTTCGCAATTTTTTTCGCAAGCCTGCTCCATTGTTTTCCTGCAAAAACCGATAACCAAGAATTGAATTGATTTGGCCTAAGAACTGTAGTATATCGGAAAAGTAGTTAAATATCTAGAACGATGTCCAAGTAGCTAGGGATGATCCTGTGCCGCGATTGGAAGCAGCCTCACAGTTGAGCTCCTGGTTCCGATAAGCTAAGTTGGTAACTGGGAGACCCCGGTTCAATCCTGGGTTGGGGTCATCTCGATTGAGTTTGAAGCTTGTTGGGGTTGATACATTGGGGGTCTCGTGTTCGATGAGGTGCATGTTAAAGGGGAAGGGCTAGCAACCCCTCCCTGTAGAAATTTGGGGCTGTTGAGGTTGAGACATTGCTTGGGGGTTCTGTGTTCGATGATGTGCATATTGATGAGGAAAGGCTAGCAACCCCTCCCTGTAAAACTATACCCTGCTACTGAAACAGCAAGGAAACTTGCTGGCATGTGTGCCACTAGGCACTACAAGGGTCGGAATGATCTAGAACCAGTAGGCCATATAATATCAACGGAACCATATGATATCAACGACGGAACGTTTTGCTGACGCTTATAAAGAATAATTGTTCGAAGGAGGAAGCATAACGACCGCATGTCACGCGTACATTAAGGTTGAAGTGTCCCACCTACAAAGGACGCTTCCATGCAAAGGGCATTGCTAATTCAGTCTTAACCTTTGATAACCGATCTCATTAATTATTCAACCAATGATAAGCGGTGTGAGGACTGGTAAATTGACCTTCGATTTTATCACTTCTCGCAGCCGGTCCGGACTCAACTGGACATGTGAGCTCATTTCTTCATCAGGAAAACAAGGTACGCAAAAATAAAACATTTTTACAGTAACACTAAGTAAAGGTTAAGCAGCTATCCTCAATTGAGGTGAAAAATGATTGTAAGACACAGTCACACAAGTACCGACATTGCATTCACGAATTTATTGAGGTCTATCGAAAGGTGATAATTGGAGCAAAGGAAACTTGGAGTCGCTTAGAAACATCTAGTTCCATACAGTAGCATGTCTACCCTGTCCACAGTGCTGAACTTTGTGATGTTGTGAAATTTGATGCTATCGTCTCACAATTGTTTTCATATGTCGATGAATGTTAGACATCAAGATGATAACATACGCGAGATAATATGTACTCAACCAACTGGATAGATATTAGAAAAGGTCTGACGTTTCAGGTAGCATCCACTCCCTTTCGTCAGTGAATGAATAAGATCTGTAGTCGAACAGCTTTTTAACCCAAACTTTAAGTTGATATGTAAATGATATGAAATTTTAGATAGTGATGTTTTTGTATCTTTCCATCCCTCAACGACCGATCTTTGTTTTTTCAATTTTCATTATTGATAACCATTGAAAAATACACTGGACACAGAGGTGATGCACTCTATAGCTAGCAGTAGCTAATATCAACGATCTTTGTTTGTTAATCCGTTACCCATAGGGTCCACAGTCTATGGAGTATGGGAATGTGGAACCAACAGCAAGGAATGGTATAGACGGCCCAGTCTACACGCCCCTGCCGCCTGTCCAACAACGCAAGGCTGAAGAAACGGCGCCGGCAGAAATGCGTCCATGGAGGGCACCCGGCGAGACCGACGTTTTCAACAATGGCGCAGGTAAGGAAATGAAAGGCCCCCTAGTAGATATTCTTGGAACTGCAAGCGTTGTGTTGTTGGAATTTGACACTGTGAAGGAGGACAACTTATATAGGTACATGACATAACATGTGCATACATAAAGCAACACTATACACGTACGCGTGTTTGCAAGCGGGATAGAATAACGTTGGACAAGATGCCTGTACAACCTTTGATATACAGTTTGTATGGAGTCCTGTTTGTTCCAGTATTTATACCACACATCGGCATCTTTGTTGTTTACTGTACCTTATTTATCTGCTTTTTAGTTGTACCTGTCCTTTGCTTATATATTGCTAATCTTATGCCATGTCATTGTGTATCAGTGCTGTATTTGATATTATTTTTCTATATCGACATATCGTGAACCAATTTCAGAGAATTTGAAACAAAACTTGACAACAACCTTGTGTTTTTGATGGCAGTATTCGGAAGGGTGCCTCTGGTTGAACAGCCCGTGTTCGACCGTCCCGTGGAGTCCGCTACACAAAGGCAGGCGGTGGGCAACGACTCAGATCAGGCCCAGTGTGAAAGTGGCCCCGCTGAAACTGGGGGTGACGAGCTTCGCCCTTGGAGGGCCCCCGGCGAGACCGACAACTTCAACAGAGGCGCACGTAAGTAAATGAAACGCCCCCTTGTACATTTACTTGGAACTGCATGCGCGGTGTTGTTGTTGTTAGAAACTGTGAAACGGGATAACTAATGTTGTTTTACCATGTCAAGGCTGTTTATGTAAAGAGGACAGAAATGCGAAGGGTATCTGTTGACGATATTTCGTTCGTTCGCTTCGTTCGCTCCTTCATTCAGACCCTTTTAGTGCCTAGTGGCACATAAGGCAGCAAGTTTCCTTGCTGTTTCAGTAGCAGAGTATAGTTTTTTTTACAGTGAGGGGATGCTAGGCCTTTCCCTTTAACGAGTTTGAGGCACCTCCGCAAACACAGGGCCCTCCATTTTATGTCACTTTCGAAAGACGGTGCAGCCTCAACCGAGATGTCCTGACCCCGAAACTCGCGGGGTCTCCCAGTAACCAACTTATTGAAAACAGAAGCTCAACAGTCAGGATGCTACCAGTTGAGCCACAACGACATCCCTGTTGACGACATGTACAATGTATTAATTTTCTCGCCCTACAGTTTTTGGGACGGTGCAATTCGTACCCCAGCCCAAGTTCGACACTCCATCGGAATCTCCCCGGCGCACCAAGTCGGCCAGTCCGAGACAAGCAGCGGGAAAAGATGGCACTCTGGAGACCAAACTTGAGTTGGCATCGATGGATCCCCCTCCGTGGAGACATCCTGGCGAGACCGACATCTTCAACAGAGGCGCAGGTAACTTGAAATAGAATAAGAATGACTCTAGGCAAGTCAGTGCTTTGACAGAAATAATTAGCATATAGCCAGAATAGACTGACGAATCAAGTTTTGATACAGAGCATGAGATTGTAATGTCATCGGCCTTGTTACGCTCGGCTGGGTGGTTTATTTGGTGGCTGTAGGAGAAGAGCAGGCATCATATATATATACTGTGTCGAGGCATTAAATCTTCATTAAAAAGATGATGGTCATTGTATACCAGTTTTCTGATTGTATACCAGTTTTCTGATCGTTTCATAGTTTTCTGATCGTATATTAGTTGTGGTGAGTGTTACTGATTTATAATGTCTGCCTTTTTCCACCCTACAGTGTTTGGAACGGTGCAATTCGTACCCCAGCCTAAGTTCGACCCCCCGGTGGAGTCCCCCAGGCGCACCAAGTCGGCCAGTCCGCGAAAGACACCGGAAAACGATGGCAGTCTGGAGACCAAGCAGGTGTTGGCCCCGTTGGATCCTCCTCCGTGGAGACATCCTGGCGAGACCGACATCTTCAACAGAGGATCATGTATGAAAACATTCTTTCTTAATAAAACTTCATCTGTCTTGGTGGAATCCATTCTGAAGCATGATAAAACAATAACTTCCAACATAACGTTAGAATTGGCGGTCCTTAAATTTTCGACAACAGGTTTTGTCAAGGAAGGAATCCACCGCTCCTATGACGTCACTTTATGCAAATTGTGAACACAGAAATTGCAGAATGTTTGTGGCGTCCCCCGTCTCTGTTAATTAAGGGATGGTTCTAATCCTCTGATGTATATGGCTTCTTGAACTCCGCTTGCAAAACTTATTGCTTAATTGGAGGTTTCCTCCCTTAATAGTGCATAACCGTATTGAAGGTCAACAACAGTTCTTGACAAGGCGGCAAGAAAAAAAAAAAAAAAATAAAACTTGCTACATGTGTCTTGTTCCTCTCCCTCACGCTCCCTCTCTCTCTCTCTCTCTCTGCGTTCACATGTCTAAAATCATATTCATTCCGCTCAGTGTTCCACGTTGTTTCGGCCGTGCCACAACCGAATCTCCATCGGAAAGCTGAAGATTCCCAAGGCGCGAAAAACCCAGACCAGGCCGGTGGCGACGGTGACTACAGGGGAGAAGCACAGGAGGCCGCGGCAACATGCAACAAGCAACATCACTATGTATA